>NC_140945.1:138426985-139026985 GCF_014529385.1 Adiantum capillus-veneris
GGTAACTTGAGTCTTGTGGATATGTACACACATTGTAGGCAATTATATGAGCAAGCAAATTTTTAAAAAATACCATTTTATGGTTCAGTCCCATGCATGCCCCCCCCCCCTGTATGCCCTCTTTTTTACTATTGAGGATGTATGCGGTGGGCTTGAAAAGTTGGCCACTCTCAAAGCGGGAGATCTTAAAGGTATCAAGCCGGAGATGATCAAATGGACGGGAGATTTTACCCATGAGTTGATGTGTGATATTTTCAACCTTGCACTTCAACATGGTATGCCTTATGATTAGAGTACTAATTGGGTTAAGCCTTTCCATACAGGAGAGGATGTAAAGAATGTAAACAACCACCGGACTATAATGATTGGGTCTCTTATGGCAAAGTTGTTTGAGTGTATAATGGAGATGAAATTGAGTGATTGGGCTGAAGATAATGACAAGCGTGCAAATGGAAAAGCGGGTTTTTGGCGATGCCATAGAACCATTGATCATCTTGTCACTCTTCATTTTCTCATGGAGCAAAGTGTCACCATATACATGTGGTAGTGATGTGTGTGAACACACTAGGACCGCCAGGGCATTTTTTCCCTCTTTAGTTGTATTTGATAAATTAAGATATTTTTCTATTTTGTAGTGCCTTTCCTTTAACTCTATGTGGTCAAAGGGTCGTCACTTTCGTACGCGCCACATTGATGAGCATAGAATTACCATGGATTGTACCATGTCCCATCGTGGGAAACATTGACACAAACGATGATGAAGCCAGGTGCTACGAAACTATTGAAAAGATATTAAAGGTTAATTCTAGAACCTTTCATATCTTCATCTTCAAGTGCAATTGGTTTGCAAATGTGTGAGAATGGCCTCTACATGGTGGACTCTAGTGTGCATCACACAAGGAGATATGACAATTTAGTTTTACCGCGCAATTGTGAGTAGGTGAGGGACATGTACCTCTTTTATTCTTATTTGCTTGTAGCATTAGTTATACCAATGTTACTCACTTTGAGCTTCTATTTTATAGGTCATCTATATCCCAACAATCCACCAACCAAAACTTTGGTTCGTAATTCCCGTTACACCTCGGAGGAGAACCATTTTTTCCACCAATGAAGTGGAGACTATCTTCGACCCTCTTCCACCTCCGACTTTGGATGAGGTGGAAATAGAGGAGAAAGAAGTCGATGAATCAAGTCCGACGGTAGCAAGTCTTAGCAAGGATGATTGTCATGATGATGAAGATGATGAGATTAGAGGATGAAAAACCCAAAGATGATGAAGGCAATGCATCCACAAACGACCATTCCGTTTCTCTCTTTATTGATTTAAGAGCCATGGTCTTAGAATTGGATGATACCTCATATAGAGATCTTTTGGAAGATGATTCATAAACATTTTACAGTTATAAAGTTTTTTGGTCATGTAACCCATTCATCTCTCCCCCCCTCCCCCCTCTTCCCAAATCTAGAGAGATGTGCGCTCCTTGCCGCACTGTCGAAGCAAGGGACTTGCCAATACACCGTGTGCGAGCCACAAACGGCTCCAAGCACACAACAAGCCTAAACTAGCAAGCTCAAGAAAACAAAGGGTGTGTCACTGACCGCTCTACGCTCGCCTTTGTGGTGGATTCCTCGCCGCGATGAAGAAGAAGCTGCAGTCGTGCCGCGCTCAACCGCTTCGCCGCCGTCGTGCCTTCGTAATGCTCGATCGCACACACACTCTCCCTCTCTCTCTCTCTCACACACACACACACACACACACACACACAAGGAGGTGAAGAAGAAGAAGACGGAGATGGAGCAAGAGCACTCTTCAATTGCACAAATGAGAGAATGAGTAAAAATTAGGTTTAGTTGGCTTTTATAGGAGCTCACCCCATTCACACTTGGGCGCCCATGCTTAACCAACTAATCCCTTGAATGTCTGTGCGCTCCTTGCCGCACTGTCGAAGCAAGGGACTTGCCAATACACCGTATGCGAGCCACAAACGGCTCCAAGCACACAACAAGCCTAAACTAGCAAGCTCAAGAAAACAAAGGGTGTGTCACTCACCGCTCTACGCTCGCCTTCGTGGTGGATTCCTCGCCGCGATGAAGAAGAAGCTGCAGTCGTGCCGCGCTCAACCGCTTCGCCGCCGTCGCGCCTTCCTAATGCTCGATGCACACACACTCTCCCTCTCTCTCTCTCTCTCACACACACACATAATACACGTCGTCGTAGGTGATGGGTGTCCGTGTGCCGTGAGGGTTAACATGCCCCCCTTCCTGATGTAGATTCGTCCTCGGAAGCTATTGAGTTGAAGCTGGTTCGTCGAGGTGGAAGAGCATTTGAGATGAATGTCCTTAGCCTTCTTCAGTCACTGCAAAATTCAAACAACATTGGCACAGTAATGGCATTCTCTTAAAAAGCATATGCAGTTTTAGGTAGAAAAAATTGATTGGAAAAAGAATTTCAAACAATTTGTCAGGCAATGAACATTAAATTGCAATGTAATCAAATGCATAAACAGATGTAAAGGCAAAAAATTAAACAAGTCTGGGAGGAGGTCGCTAATTTGACGTCGAAAGCACTAGAGATCGAATATTAATTCCATGGTAGCTTCTTAATTTTCTGTGGTCAATTAAAGTTGTTTAATCTTGAGAGCCAAGTATTCATGTTCGAGGGCTGACTAGAGGCTATATCTAGAAAACCTTGTAGTTAAGCTACCATAAAAGGAATTTCTCATGAAATCATCGCCTGACTGATTACTTTTTCTTTGACCCCCAAGGTCTTTTCACAATGATTCAATTATGATGTGTGTGCTTATTTTGTATGCCTTGGGTTTTTGCTTTTCAAGGAAAAGCGCCCACACTGGGAACCTCTAGGGCTCTAGTACCATAAGGCAATACATGTGAGTGAAGTACCAAATCAAGCCGAGATTTCTCTTCCAGCTTAAAATTTTACATTGTGGCACTTTGATTTTTTGTTTGTTCATTTTCATCATTTTAATTTTGTAATTTGGGGGGTCATATAACACTGTTACATTCCCCAGGCTCATCACATTAGTAAAACTCCCTTTATATATACTTAAGCTAAAGGTCAATAGGGTTAAGCCCACTAGAAAGCCCTAGTACATTTCATACAATGCTGCCTAAATCGGATTAAGAACCTAAGTAACCATTGCTTATTGGGAAGGCATTCCCCATGGTATTAAGAGAAGATTCCTAATACCTAGCTTGGTCAAACTAGCTTAGTCGGACTGCTTGATTTTTACACCTAAACAAGTGATTATGACAAAAGATTGTATTGAATTAAATGTTGGATACTAAGCCAATGCGCTGAATATTATGCTACCAATCACAATCAAAGCAGACAATCATAGATGCAAAAAAGATAAGGGCAATGCTAATGGACAAGAAACACCTGTTTGTGTTGATGGTCGCGCTTGATCTGAAGGTTCCATGAAGGTCCAAATCCTATCAATAGCAACACGCTCCTGTACACACTAGGAAACAAAAGGAATACCTCTAGGAGGCACATCAGTGGGAAAAGAGAACTTTGCTAATCTCTCAACTCTAAAACAGAAACACTCCTATCGTACTAATCTTACTTACCCTCCATCACTCAAGTGATGAGGATCAAAGGTGTTTCATGGCATAGGTTTCTGGTTCACTGTACCAAATGTGAAATGGGGTAGTCCTGATTCAATGTTTTGACTTTAATGTGCATACTCGTTTGCTAATTGCTCTTGCTCTTTATTTTTTGTTTTTTGTGAGTATAAAGCTTTATATGTACATTCCCTAAGATTGGAATTGAGAGGTCAGGGAAAAAGGTTGAGAGGGAACAAATGAATGATGACTGTCAGCAAACACTCCCCCTTCCTTGGGTAGATCATACCGTTTGAAATGAGCTTGTCACCCTTTGAAACCAATTGTTCCAGTTGGTAATAGGTGAGGATTTTTGCCAGTAGTTTTCTATTACCCTAGGTGCCTCGTCAGTTGTAAGGGTGGTAAGGTACTCTCCCAGGATCGAGCTTGAAGTGGTTCATCAGGTGATTCTTGAACACTGGGAGGTGTGGATTTTTTGTAGCTTCATTGAGGTCCACTACTATAGATGGAGGCTGTGTAGAAGCTTTTACCTCTATGGATGTATTACATGAGGAGCTAGAATCTTCATGGGACTCCCCCCTTCCTGAGCTAGGTGGAACAAATCGTTCTTTCTTTGGTACCCAAACTAGCTCTAGAACGGGTGTGTAACATTCCATGATTTTTTCCTTTCCGCGATTTTCAATTTGTTTTGGAGCCACAGGATTGGGTTTACATGGGCCAGGTGACAGTAAGAGTACACTTTACGTTTGGGCACCCAGATTTGATCATTTCCTTCATAGTATCCTTGGGCTTCAATAGTCGTTTAGGAATCCAACGCAGCGTTTCTTTACATTTCTTGGAGTGAGTGGTACGGTTCTTACTAGGTTCCGTTTTTTTGCATCAACCATGCTCACTATAGAGGTTTTAGGGACCCACTTGTATGTTTTCTCTGTTATATTAGGATGGTTCTTGTGTGTCTCAAGCTTTCTTTCAACTACATCAGTTGAAGCTCTAGAGAGTTGGGCTATGGGGATGTATGGTTCACCTCCTGGACATGAAATGTCTTGGGTTTTATTTCCTTGGGCAATATCTGAGGGACTATGGCTTGAGTGGTAGGGCTAAGAGTTGGTTTTTGCGTTGTAACACCCCCAGTCCCCCATTCAATAGTGCATTTGGTGGCTATCATCCACGTGCGGCCTAGGTTTATATTACCCTCCATAGTTCCAGTAGGCATGACCAAAAAGTCTTGAGTACCACACCATTGTCATAACTGACAGAAGTGTGCCAGATTCCAAAACCGCAGTTTTTTTCTTGTTGACACCCTTGACTTGGATAATACTCTCAGATAGAGGTGGCTTCCCTAACTGACACCACACCCATAGGATAGCAGATTGTATTTAGCACCCGTGTCCAATAAGGCGTTATATAGCACTTTTCCATAGGCACTATTTAACTCAATGGGGTATCGTAGAGGTGTGTCAGAGTCCAACCCATCTCTTCGTGTGTTCATTTGCATTAGGTTCCGAGCGAGTAGCTCTACCTAATGTTTCCATTGAAACGGCTAAACATACTAGTACTAGGCTGTGGAGCTTCGGGAGGTGCATGGCCTTCTCTCTCAGTGTTTTGGTTAGGGTATGCTTCCATGATTTCTGAGTCGGAGGAGGAATCACTAGCGGCTATTTTAGGGTCTTGGGTGGTGCTACCTTGTGTCCCCGCTGAGGGTCTAGAGCTTATCGTGGATGGGTAATGGGTATCCGTATGACCAGAGGCACCCTCAATATGCTCGTGTTCTAGCACCCGCCCAGAGCGTAAGTGCATGTGCTTTTGATACCCTAAGGTGTCAAAAAGCTGCTCTAGGAGGCCTTGTGACTAGTTTTTAGCGTGTTTTTTGTTTGTTTTTTTGCTAGATTTTTTTAGAGCGTGTCGTGGAATGGGCCGTGTGATAGCTCAAAACGAGCGTATCGGTCAGAGGGTCGTGCCGTGCTTTACAGCCCTCCGTTTGGTCACTCTATGCCCTCGGAATCCCTAAAACTGTCAATTTCCAGTAGGGAACTAGGCCCAATTAACTAGAAAGTCTAAGGGTGCAAGTGGGAAGAGAAAGGAGGAGAGTGGAGGACTTGTCCCACATGCCCTCATTCTCTCTTGAGGGAGTAGGGTATATATATAAGAGTGAGTCTAGTATATATCATAAGACTGAGGACTGAGGCCTGGGCCTGGGCTTGGGCTTGGGCCTGATCCCGATCTATCTTTTATACAAACCAACCCGTACGTTTTAAGAGTCACGTTTTTTATTTTCGAAAAATATCGCCACCCACTCGCTCGCGTTTTTAATTTCCGAACTTTTTTTCCTTTTAAATTTTTTTTTTCCATTTTTTTTTGTTTTTTTTTTTCCTCAAAAAACTTTTTTTTTCAAAAAAATTATTTTTTTGTTGACGCAGAAAAACGCAGAAATTAAAAAAATGCAGAAAAAACGCAGAAATTGCAGAAAATACAGAAAAAACGCAGAAATTGCTGAAAATGCAAAACAAACACAGAAAAAACGCAGAAAAAACGCAGAACTTGCAGAAATTGACAGAAATTGAAAACGCCGAACTTGAAATTGCAGAAATTAAAAAACGCAGACAATAGCAGAAATTGAAACTTGACAGCAAATGCAGAAAACGCAAAAAACAGAAATCTCCACACACCCCTTCCCTGCCTTTCCTATGATACAAATTGCACCACAAGGAAGCGTAAAGTGCTAACCGAGCTTAGTGTAGGGGATATCCCCGGCAACGGCGCCAAAAATGTGCGCTCCTTGCCGCACTGTCGAAGCAAGGGACTTGCCAATACACCGTATGCGAGCCACAAACGGCTCCAAGCACACAACAAGCCTAAACTAGCAAGCTCAAGAAAACAAAGGGTGTGTCACTCACCGCTCTACGCTCGCCTTCGTGGTGGATTCCTCGCCGCGATGAAGAAGAAGCTGCAGTCGTGCCGCGCTCAACCGCTTCGCCGCCGTCGTGCCTTCGTAATGCTCGATCGCACACACACTCTCCCTCTCTCTCTCTCTCTCACACACACACACAACGAGGTGAAGAAGAAGAAGATGGAGATGGAGCAAGAGCACTCTTCAATTGCACAAATGAGAGAATGAGTAAAAATTAGGTTTAGTTGGCTTTTATAGGAGCTCACCCCATTCACACTTGGGCGCCCATGCTTAACCAACTAATCCCTTGAATGTCCAAGTTAAAGTGTGCCTCTCATCGGCGATCACTCTACCTTTCCCTATTGGACCGACAAGCCCGGTACCTGACTCTACCAAATACATAATACACGTCCGTCGTAGGTGATGGGTGTCCGTGTGCCGTGAGGGTTAACAATGTCCAAGTTAAAGTGCACCTCTCATCGACGATCACTCTACCTTTCCCTATTGGACCGACAAGCCCGGTACCTGACTCTACCAAATACATAATACACGTCCGTTGTAGGTGATGGGTGTCCGTGTGCCGTGAGGGTTAACATGCCCCCCTTCCTGATGTAGATTCCGTCCTCGGAAGCTATTGAGTTGAAGCTAGTTCGTCGAGGTGGAAGAGCATTTAAGATGAATGTCCTTAGCCTTCTTCAGTCACTGCAAAATCAAACAACATTGGCACAGTAATTGCATTCTCTTAAAAAGCATATGCAGTTTTAGGTAGACAAATTGATTGGTCAAACAATTTGTTAGCAATGAACATTAAATTGCAATGTAATCAAATGCATAAACAGATGTAAAGGTAGAAAATTAAACAAGTCTGGGGTCGCTAATTTGACGGTCGAAAGGCACTTGAGATCAAGTATTAATACCATGGGTAAGCTTCTTAATTTTCTGTGGTCAATTAAGTTGTTTAATCGCGAGAGCCAAGTATTCATGTTCGAGGGCTGACTAGAGGCTATATCTAGAAGACTTTGTAGTTAAGCTACCATAAAAGGAATTTCTCATGAAATCATCGCCTGACTGATTACTTTTTCTTTGACCCCCCAAGGTCTTTTCACATTGATTCAATTATGATGTGTGTGCTTATTTTGTATGCCTTGGGTTTTTTGCTTTTCAAGGAAAAGCGCCCACGCTGGGAACCTCTAGGGCTCTAGTACCATAGGCAATACATGTGAGTGAAGTACCAAATCAAGCCGAGATTTCTCTTCTAGCTTAAAATTTTACATTGTGGCACTTTGATTTTTTGTTTGTTCATTTTCAGCATTTAAATTTTGTAACTTTGGGGGGTCATATAACACTGTTACATTCCCCAGGCTCATCACATTAGTAAACTCCCTTTATAATACTTAAGCTAAAGGTCACTAGTGTTAAGCCCACTAGAAAGCCCTAGTACATTTCATACAATGCTGCCTAAATCGGATTAAGAACCTAAGTAACCATTGTTTATTAGGAAGGCATTCCCCATGGTATTAAGAGAATATTTTTAATATCTAGCTTGGTCAAACTAGCTTAGTCGGACTGCTTGATTTTTACACCTAAACAAGTGATTATGACAAAACATTACATTGAATTAAATGTTGGATACTAAGCAAATGCGCTGAATATTATGCTACCAATCACAATCAAAGCAGACAATCATAGATGCAAAAAAGATAAGGGCAATGCTAATGGACAAGAAACACCTGTTTGTGTTGATGGTCGCGCTTGATTTGAAGTGTGAACGAGAGAAAGGTTCCATGAAGGTCCAAATCCTATCAATAGCAACACGCTCCTGTACACACTAGGAAACAAAAGGAATACCTCCGGGAGGCACATCAGTGGAAAAAGAGAACTTTGCTAATCACTCAACTCTAAAACAGAAACACTCCTATCGTACTAATCTTACCTACCCTCCATCACTCAAGTGATGAGGATCAAAGGTGTTTTATGGCATAGGTTTCTGTTTCACTGTACCAGATGTGACATGTGTAGGTCTGAGTCAATGTTTTGACTTTTATTGTGCATAATCGTTTGCTAATTGCTCTTGCTCTTTTTTTTTTTTTTGTGAGTATAAAGCTTTATATGTACATTCCCTAAGATCGGAGATTAAGAGGTCAGGGAAAAAGGTGGAGAGGGAAACAAATGAATGATGACAGTCAGCAAACACTCCCCCCTTCCTTGGGTAGATCATACCATTTGAAATGAGCTTGTCACCCTTTGAAACCAATTGTTCCAGTTGGTAATAAGTGAGGATTTTTGCCAATAGTTTTCTATTACCCTAGGTGCCTTGTCAAGCTGCAAGGGTGGTAAGGTACTCTCCCAGGATTGAACTTGAAGTGGTTCATCAGGTGATTCTTGAACACTGGGAGGTGTGGATTCTTTTGTAGCTTCATGGAGGTCCACTACTATAGATGGAGGCTGTGTAGAAGCTTTTACCTCTATGGATGTATTACATGAGGAGCTAGAAGCTTCATGGGACTCCCCCCTTCTTGAGCTAGGTGGAACAAATCGTTCTTTCTTTGGTACCCAAACTAGCTCTCGACTAGGTGTGTAGCATTCTGTGATTTTTTTCTTTCCACGATCATTGATTCGTTTTGGAACTACGGGATTGGGCTCACTTGGGTCAGGTGATAGGTAAGAGCACAATCTACGTTTTGGCACCCAGATTTGATCATTTCCTTGATAGTAGCCTTGGGCTTCCAATAGTCGTTTAGGGATCCATCGCAACATTTTCTTACTTTTCTTGGAGCGAGTGGTACGTTTCTTACAAGGCTTCTATTTTTTAGCACTAGCTATGGTCACTAAAGAAGCTTTAGGGACCCACTTGTATGTTTTCTTCGTTACATTAGGATGAGTCTTGTCGGAAGCGATATGCATTGCTTGTAGCATATTTAAGGGTATAGGAATTTCATCCCCCTCAGGTGTTACCCATGTCGTCCCCCTATTTCCCCAAGTGTCTATGGTTGATGCTAGGTGGACCCAATCCACATTGTCTGATTCCGTCATACCCGGTAACATATCCATGTAAGGAGAATTTTGGCCAATGTCTGTATCCTTCTTACAAGTGTAACAATATTGTAGTGGGGCCGAGTGAACTGTGGTGTCAGAGCGATGATCAATAATGGTTTTACTCCCTAAGGGGTGTACCTTACCAGTCACCAAATCCACTCTAAGGACAGAGTCTTGGAATTGCAAATAGACATGATTTTTAGACCAATCGTGAACCATTTGTGATTCCCTTATGAATGGTCGTCCTAAAATCATTTCATATGACATAAGGTGTTTAGAGAAATCCATTACAATGAACGTATGTCGTACCTTGTGTCCTAGAACTTTGATCTTAAGATCGTTGAGCATCCCCATAGGTTTGGCTATGGTACCATTTGCCATCTTTACCACAATGTTAGTAACACTGAGGCGGGGTTTTCCATGGATTCCCAACAATCTTTTGTAACGATGCTAACTCCCGCACCACCATCAAGAATTCCCTTTATAGTTAATCCCTTGGTAGTGATGGGTAGGGTCGCATTAGACTCGTCGCCTTCAAAATACTGCCCTAATTCGTTAATGGGTACCCGATCACAGACTCGTGTCCATCTAAGTCAAGTGATTGCACATGATTTTCCTCATCAATCATAATCGAGTCAGGCCTATTTGGTTGCGCAAACTGCGGTAATCCCGTTCGTAGCTCTCCGTTAAGGAATGCTCGAAGTGCAAGGAATAACTCAGGATCTCCATACAGCTTTGCTATGATCGTGGTTCGGACCTCAGAAGACATGAAGTCCACTAGTTTGGCAACATTCATTGGTGTTTTGCAGGGTGTAGGTCCTTGACTAGGAACTGGTGAGGATGGAATCTCATATTCCTCAATGGGATCAGGTATTCCTTCGTTAAACATCCTTCCCAACAAGAAGGGTGTATGCTCACTTTCTGATGTCCCGTCCTCACTCCCTTCTTGGATGATACTAGATATGGCTAACGGTCTATGGTTCATGTGGGGTGGATGAACTTGCGTGGGAAACACTGGGTCATGAATTTTGACCTGCATGGGTTCTGGTTCTAGTTTCCTTTGAGTCTTCTCCACTAAACCTCTTAGATGTTTCACCTGCTTAATCTCGTCTACAGGGTTTGGATACGTCCCAATCTTCTTTTTACGATTATTCCCTTTTTGCCCCTGCGGTTTATCTTGGGGGTCTTGGATTGGATTTGGAAACACTTGTGGTGTTTTCAGAGGCTCTTTATGGTTTTCTCTCATTCGGTTTTCATTTGGTCCCATGTTACGGTTTTCTTTGTCGGTCTTTCCCTTTGTGGTATTGGTTCTAGTCTCCATTGTCTCGACTGAATCTGAATCATCCTCGAGGTCATTCATATACACGGGGTCATCTCCTGTTCCTATGTTTGTTTTGGAACTTGGCTTTGAATTTTTCGTATTCTGCGACTTCTTCCTTCGTGTCTTCTTTTTCTTTGCTTGGATAACTGACGCGGTATCTCTCTCTTCGAGGATATGGCCTGGCCCTTGAAGCATGGACCGTGTAATCGCATAAGCGGGTGCGACGGGTGGTATTGGCGACGTCACACTAGCAATTTCGACCAAGTTCAGGGGTGTGATTTTAGGCGCATTTGGGTTATAGGGGCATTGGGCAATCAAGTGATCTATGCCACAACGATTACATGTGAGTATTGGCATTGCAAACGTGCACCCTTGATTCACTTGCATCTCTGCAGCATTCTTTTGCAGCCTAATAGGGCACTCCGCTACTCGATGTGGTCCACCACACTCGTAGCATTGAAGAGGTGGCCTCCTAGCCTGGGTGTTGATATTTTGACCTCTGGATGCGAGAGCAGCAGCTTGATAAACCGGCTTGACTTGTCCCCAACAATCTTCCATGTAGTAAATAGGACACTCTTCCAATGTATCAAGTCCGTAGGCAATACTAGTGTCTATTTCCTCCTCACAGCCATCTGGATAAGCATTTGATGGCTCGCAACCCACTTGGTTCATAGGGGCGACTCTTGGATGCGGGGGCTGCGGTCCTAGCACAGGAGGTGGTAACGGTGTAGCTTGTACAACATTTTGAGATCTAGGGACCATGTGTTGCGGTAGTTGCTCAACAGGTGGAGTAGGCATCAATACAGGAGCTCGAGGCGCATCCGTCCAGGCTACAGGTGGTCATACCTACCACATGCGTTGCAAGTTCCATTAAATTTTACTCTAAACGTAGGGCACTCACTAGTGCTATGTGGACCTAAGCAAATGGAACACCATTTTTGCTCCCTTCTTGGATACATGTGACTATTTTGAGGGGGTCGATTATCCTTAAGAGACTCTTGGATTGCCTTGGTGAGGTCTGTCAAGAATGTCTCAAATACCTTTGGCTCATTGGCAATGGGCTTTGCAGTCATGGGTTCATACTCAATGGCTTGTGAGCTAGTGGATCTCGTGTCAGTAGACACCCTCATGCCTGCTATCATCAAGTTGTCCTCTAATTGGATTGCATTGGCAGTGACATCTTCCCAGGTTGTGATACCTCTAATCACTAGTCCATTATAGATTCCTTCATTCCTCAACCCTCGAATGAATCGATCAAGCAGTTGGTTATTGTTGAAGCGCTCATTTACAGGGCAACGAGAGTTTAAGTGCTTTAGACGACTAATGAAGTCCCTTACTGACTCTCCTTCCTTACGTTCGGCCTTCTGTAGCTGAGATGCTACACCCCAAAGCACACCTTCTCGTATGTACTCCTTTAGAAACAACCTTCGAAGGGTAGGGTAGATTGTTTTCTCGTCCACCCTTAGGGTCCTATACCAATCTCCAGCCTTCCCACTTAATGTCAAGCTTAAGGCATTGCACTTATGTAGTTCGTTGCGTTCCCCTAAGGAATCACATACTTGTTCAAACACTTCAATGTGTTTTCTAGCATCTTCGTCCCCATTGAATTTTTGCGTGAGTTTGGCAATTTGTACTGCCTTACTTCTAGGCTCTCTATCAGATGCGTGAGGCATATTTTCCGCGATAGATCGACCTATGGTTTGAGCAAACGCTGCCAAGTCACCTATGTGAGGAGGTAGGGCCGGTGGAGGTACTCTTGGAATCATATGTGGGAGAGGGACGGGTACCGGTCTTGGCATATGTATAGATGATGCAGGATATGGAACATAACCGGGCATAGGTCCACTCGGATAAGAGCTAGGCGGCACTCGAGGAGCATAAGCAAGTGGTACAATTGGAGGTGTGGGGGCCATGTGTGCATAAGGGACTAGAGGCACATACGGTCGAGGCCCCATATTAGGTACTACGACACTAGGTAGTGGCACTGCGCTAACCGTAGATGTCATCGGTACATTCTCTGTCAGGCTTATCCCTGGAGTGAGCACTGGGTTTTCCTTAATAGAGGGTTGAGCCAAGTTAGAGAAGCTAAAGTTTTCGCTCGGAGGCTCAGATTGCATAGAGACCCCAGGTGAAATGACGTAAGATGGGTCCATGGGGCTCATTAGAGGAGTCTCCATTTGTGATAGAGTAGGCTGTTGAGCCTTGCTCGTATCCAGAAATCTCATGGGGCCAGTTGAGAGTATATTTACCCCTCGGTTTTGCCTTTCTGATTGAATAATGCCATGGATAACATTACAGATCATTTTCTGTTGATCTTCGATGCTCGTGGCACTAGAGGTGGATTGTACAATCTCTATCCATCCTACATGGTAGGCATGGCCAGAGTGTAGATCCGTCAACACCTCAGTGTGGAGGTCGTATGTCCAATGATCATTAATGAACAATCCTTCTAGAGTCGACGTGTTAACGGTTTCTTGTGAGGTAGAAGCAATGTTGCTCCCCGTGGTTTTACTTGTCACCAACGGTACTCTAGAGGGAACTTCTGAAGGAGGCAGCTCAACAGCGCCTTCTTGGTAAGAAGTTGGCAGGATATCCACATGGACACTCTTTGGGGGTGTGGGGTCCACGTGCGATGTGAAAGGAGAGTCCACTTCCCCACCCCCTTCGCGTGCTTCATCTGCATCAGGTTCCGAGCGAGTAGCTCTACCTAATGTTTCCATGAAACGGCTAAACATACTAGTACTAGGCTGTGGAGCTTCGGGAGGTGCATGGCCTTCTCTCTCAGTGTTTTGGGTAGGGTATGCTTCCATGATTTCTGAGTCGGAGGAGGAATCACTAGCGGCTATTTTAGGGTCTTGGGTGGTGCTACCTTGTGTCCCCGCTGAGGGTCTAGATCCTATCGTGGATGGGTAATGGGTATCCGTATGAACAGAGGCACTCTCAATATGCTCGTGTTCTAGCACCCGCCCAGAGCGTAAGTGCATGTGCTTTTGATACCCTAAGGTGTCAAAAAGCTGCTCTAGGAGGCCTTGTGACTAGTTTTTAGCGTGTTTTTTGTTTGTTGTTTTGCTAGATTTTTTAGAGCGTGTCGTGGAATGGGCCGTGTGATAGCTCGAAACGAGCGTATCGGTCAGAGGGTCGTGACGTGCTTTACAGCCCTCCGTTTGGTCACTCTATGCCCTCGGAATCCCTAAAACTGTCAATTTCCAGTAGGGAACTAGGCCCAAACTAGAAAGTCTAAGGGTGCAAGTGGGAAGAGAAAGGAGGAGAGTGGAGGACTTGTCCCACATGCTCTCATTCTCTCTTGAGGGAGTAGGGTATATATATAAGAGTGAGTCTAGTATATATCATAAGACTGAGGACTGAGGCCTCGGCTTCGGCTTGGGCTTGGGCTTGGGCTTGGGCTTGGGCTTGGGCTTGGGAAACCGATCCCGATCTACCTTTTATACAAACCAACCCGTCCGTTTTAAGAGTCACGTTTTTTATTTTTGAAAAATTCCGCCGCCCGCTCGCTCGCGTTTTTTTTTTTTTTTAAGAAAATTTTTTTTTTCAGAATTTTTTTTTTTTTTTTGTGCAGAAAATACAGAAATTGAAAACGCAGATATGCAGAAATTGAAAACGCAGATATACAAAAATTGAAATCGCCGAACTTGAAAATGCAGAAATTGCAGAAATTGAAAAAACGCAGACAATAGCAGAAATTGAAACTTGACAGCAAATGCAGAAAACGCAAAAAACAGAAATCTCCACACACCCCTTCCCTGCCTTTCCTATGATAGAAGTTGCACCACAAGGAAGCGTAAAGTGCTAACCGAGCTTAGTGTAGGGCATATCCCCGGCAGCGGCGCCAAAAATGTGCGCTCCTTGCCGCACTGTCGAAGCAAGGGACTTGCCAATACACCGTGTGCGAGCCACAAACGGCTCCAAGCACACAACAAGCCTAAACTAGCAAGCTCAAGAAAACAAAGGGTGTGTCACTCACCGCTCTACGCTCGCCTTCGTGGTGGATTCCTCGCCGCGATGAAGAAGAAGCTGCAGTCGTGCTGCGCTCAACCGCTTCGCCGCCGTCGTGCCTTCGTAATGCTCGATCGCACACACACTCTCCCTCTCTCTCTCTCTCTCACACACACACACACACACACACAAGGAGGTGAAGAAGAAGAAGATGGAGATGGAGCAAGAGCACTCTTCAATTGCACAAATGAGAGAATGAGTAAAAATTAGGTTTAGTTGGCTTTTATAGGAGCTCACCCCATTCACACTTGGGCGCCCATGCTTAACCAACTAATCCCTTGAATGTCCAAGTTAAAGTGCGCCTCTCATCGACGATCACTCTACCTTTCCCTATTGGACCGACAAGCCCGGTACCTGACTCTACCAAATACATAATACACGTCCGTCGTAGGTGATGGGTGTCCGTGTGCCGTGAGGGTTAACAAGAGAGAAAGAGAAAGAGAGAGAGAGAGGGGGGGGGGGGGGGGGAGGAAGGGGGGGGATACTAAGATTACACTTGGTTATAACTATAATAATCACTATCAATTGATTAACATTTGGAGGTTTTCATAGTGATGTGTGTGTGTGTGTGTGTGTGTGTATGCTTGAGAGAGAGAGAGAGAGAGAGAGAGAGAGAGAGAGATCAAGCATTGCGACGGTATCGACAGCAATAACGAGGCGGTTGAGCGCGGAAGCGGCGGCGGCTCCTTCTTCTTCACGGCACAAGATCCTTCACAACAGTAGCATTTAACGATGACTAACATACCATTGCCCCTTTGAGATTGCTAAGACTGTCTAGTTGTGTGCTTGCAGCTATTCATGGCTCGCACATGGTGTTTTGGCAAGTTCCCAGCCTTCGACACGTGCAGAGAACTGCACAACCGTGGAGGTCATTCCATATTTTAGTACAATCTTATATTGACCCCCCTACATATACCCCAACCTCAAGTGGGTCACTGTGTGTAAATTGTGTATATCAAGTGCGTTCAAAGACTATTTCTAAAACTTCTTAGTTGTGCATTTTTGACAAATAAAAAACACACT
Source organism: Adiantum capillus-veneris (assembly GCF_014529385.1). Classification (NCBI taxonomy): domain Eukaryota; kingdom Viridiplantae; phylum Streptophyta; class Polypodiopsida; order Polypodiales; family Pteridaceae; genus Adiantum; species Adiantum capillus-veneris. Next base: position 138,442,855 of record NC_140945.1, read on the forward strand.
TTTCCTATTCAATTTGTAAATTTTTTTCGATTCCATTTTATGGTAACTTTTTGTATGTGAAAATGTGAGAAAGGATAAACTATAATAACCCCTTTTCTTGTACTCACGTGATAGTCACATAATTAATAAGTGACCGTCCCCCCCCCCACCCCACCACAAGACCCCAACCAATCTAGCATCAACAATGGAAGGAAGCATAACTATGCACCAATTATGTTCTAAGATGATTCTTTGAGATATATATACCCCAACCTCAAGTGGGTCACTATCTGTAAATTGTGTATATCAAGTGCGTTCAAGGACTATTTCTAAAACTTCTTAGTTGTGCATTTTTGACAAATAAAAAACACACTTTCCTATCAATCTGTAACTTTTTTTCCAATTTCACTTTATAGTAACTTTCTATATGTGAAAATGTGAGAAAGGATAAAATCTAATAACCCCTTTTCCTGTACACGTGATAGTCACATAATTACTAAGTGACCCCCCCCTAGACCCCAACCAATCTAGATCAACAATGGAAGGAAGCATAACTACGCACCAATTATGTCCTTTCACAATTGTGGAAAGGAGGTCCTTAAACTGCTCTAGGATACCCATCACACAACTTTCTAAAGAGTGTGTGTGAGAAACAGCAATCCAAAGATGATTCTTTGAGATAATGTTCAATGCTTCTCTAATTCTCGTCTTGGTGTTTTGACTTCTTGTAGAATAGTGAACCTCTAAGGGTTATTAAGTAACAAATTGGCTATCGTCTTGGTCTTAAAAGGATCAAAAAGACCCTTGAAATTCCATGAAAGGAGTTCATGCAACCCTGTATTTTTTCCCTCCTGCTGACCTAGAGGGAGTATGAGCTACATTAAAATGATTTCTCTTCTTGTCCTTGAGAAACTCCATCGGAGAATGCTCCAAGATGGTAGGAAAAATTGTAGCCTATGCTAATGTGATATTCTCTTTGTTTAGATCACGGAGAGGCTGTGTGTCCATATCATTGACTTCTTGGACACTTATGGAAGAAGAGGGCTTCGTCCCTTGCTTGAGTGGGAGGTATGAAATCCCTAGTCATCTAAATCAAAGTCCACAAAATCCTAGATGAAGGCCAAGACGGAGAACCTAGAAGACTTGTTTCCATTTGGAGTCCACCTTCCTGGTGTTGTTATGTTTAGCCTGGTTCTAGATAGACTTGCTAGTAACCTTGCGAGAACCCATATCCTTAGACTTGGAGGCTTGATATTCTTCGATAGCCGGGGTTGGGGCCGGGAGAGGGGGGATTTACTTGGACAATCTTTGACAAAGTGACCATCTCTCCCACACAAGAAGCAAGTCCTACGGAGATACTCGATAGGTTGGTTGATGGTTTCCCCATCATCTATGAGGATATTGATGGCTGCAGACATTGTGGCAACGGTGGAGATATCCATCTCCACCAACCCTTGTGGGTGCGACACAGGGTTGTAGAAGTCTTCCCTAGCATAGAGGCAATCACCCCTAGGTGTTGGTGGAGGTGGAGAGGAAGGTTGCAACTGTCTGTGTCTGAGTTATTAACGAGTTTTATTTAGAAGAGCCCATATGTAAAATTTAAAAGAGTTTTCCGACCGAACCCTTATATATGTATATGCATGTGTTGTGCGTAATAGGGATTAATGAATTCGACGATGGTTGGAGACAAGTACTGCATCTGCGTTGATGATGACTATCTGCGCAAGTTGGTGGTGGTGCTGTTGCTGTTGGTGATGATGGACAGCTGCTGCTGCGCCAATGGCGCCGCCCATCATGAATTGAGTTCAATGGGCTGGACGTGGCTGGAGGAGCGGCTGGTCGACATTAACAGGAATCAGACGGCGTCCTCGCTCCCACCCATCCGGCCACGAGCGCCGGCCGGCAAAACCTGGTGTGTCGCCAAACCCACCGCAATAGTCCCCGAGTCTTTGCAGGCAGCGATGGACTATGCCTGCGGTGTGGACCCAGACTTCTGTAAGTCTCTCCAGCCCGGCCAGCCGTGTTTCCTACCCAACACGCTTTACGCGCACGCCTCCTTCGCCTTCAATGCCTACTGGCAAGCTCGCCGATCTCAGCCCGACACCACCTGCGACTTCGGCGGCAACGCCGTTCTCATCAATGTTGATCCGAGTACGCTCTCTCTCTCTCTCTCTCTCTCTCTCTCTCTCTGTGTGTGTGTGTGCGTGTGTGCGTTATCGTGTGTACTAACTAATCCCTTTTGCATTTTTTGTTAGCCTACTCAGGTAGCACTTGCAAATTCTCCTGATTCTGCGAGCAGCGCTGCCTCGCAATTCACTTCATCTTCAATACAATTTACATTAACAGCGATATTGCTAGCTCGCTCTCTCTCTCTCTCTCTCTCTCTCTGTCTCATGTCTATTGTCTTGACGTAACTCTAATTTCTGTTAATTTTGGACATCCAAGACTCAATACTTCTTATAAGATTCAAACAGGAGTTGTCACATACAAACAGGAGTTGTCACATGCAATTGTGTAGTTCATTTAGTAAGTCATAAACTCTTATATAGTATGCTTGTTCTTTGGCGTCCCAACATCTCATAGCTATTTACCATAGATCAGCAAGTTCATCTAGTAAGTCTTAAACTCTTATACAACAACTTGCTCTTGAGTGTTCCTCATCTAGTAGTTTTTCTACTCCCAAATTGAAAGAGTTATTTCATATGGTAATCTTTTACTTACCATAAAACAAGTGGTCTCTTACTTTAGCAAGTTTATACATTTGTAAATGTTCGTCTTCATTAAAGAAAAAAGTGAGTGCAGCGAAATAACTAAGCAATAACAAAATTATCGTTATTAATCATCTGATACTATTTATCCACAAAAAACTAGTAAGTAAATGTGAAAACAAAATCAATGGATTGTTGTTATAACATATAAAGCTAAAAAGTCAAGATAAATATGTTATACCTTACACATGCATCCAATCTATAAAGTTAATCAACTAGTAACCAAGCCTTGTTTCATAGCACATTGATCATGCATTCAATTCAATCTCGCAAACTTTGGACTACCTTTAGTTTTAGCTGTGTATGAGTGTCATTTTGTAGTGTTGAAAGTCCATATAATTGGCTCCTGGACCGTTATGTTATTGACACATTTGACATTAATTGATAATATACTAGACTGAGCATCGTATTGTTTATTACACGACGATAGCCCACCCCAACTTTGCAAATATTCCATTTGCAAACCATCTTTGTAATACAGTAGAGAATAGGTACAATGAAGGAGACCTCGTTGCTTTTGTTTGAAATAGTTAATTTTGTATACAAATGAAAAGGCTTTCCAACCCACAGGGTGCACCTTGTACATATGTAAGTATATCATGTGTGCTCAACAAAAGGGTATATGATTATATTGAGAAGAAAGAGGTGATTTTATTTCAATACACAAAATTTATAAAGAGGGGTTTTTATTAAGCTTTGCTTTCACGTGATACAGAGGATTTTGTAAAGTGCACCCCACGAGGTCTTAAACTATAACTAGATCACAATATGATACCATATGATGAGAAACTTTTTCCATAAAGATATCGTATCTTAATAAAAGATAGATACAAAATCAAGAACAATTAACGTTGTGCGAAGCAATGAAACATCTCACACAAAGAATTGCATAACACTGTTATTCAAAATATAAAAAATGTAGACAATTACTAAATTGATAAATCGCTAATAATGCATACACGCACAACCTCCCTCACAACATCTAGAACAATACTATATACTCTCTCACACACAAGACAATTGCTCTTCATTCAGGGATTCCGAATCAGTTACATTAGTTATAGAAGTTTTTGAATTTCACTACGCTTTTCCAAATTTCTAAGTTTCATAAGGTTCAATCAAATTAAAATCTACTATATTCCCCTTCTACACCTAGCACAACCTAGTGGATGATTTTCCCAAAACCAAACTCGATTTCCCCAGTCCCAATCAAGAAGCTATTACAAAAAATTTCAAATGCCTTGTTCGAAATCTTTTAGTTTTTTTTTCGTGTTTTACTAAGGCAAGCTAAATCTTCTCTAAACACACCGGAAGTGTCTCAAACATGATCCAAGTTTTAGAGCTATGTAGGAAAAGTTTACCTTCCTTACTTTCAAAAAAACTACATTATTAGCATTTAGGTACATAAGCCTAAGTTTCTGCCTCAACCTATCACCACTACACTTCCTTCACGATATTAGGTATTGATTTTTTCCATCCTCTGAGTGTGCTTCCTTCATCTCTCTAGGAGACTGGGGACTAGCACATGCATATCTCCATCCAAGCATGTCTTATATAGATCCATGGCCTCCTAGATATAGGCTCCCCCTGTGTCGCATGTGTGACCTAGCCCTTGGTCTTGCCCATCTTACCCTATGCGTGACATTATTGTCCCTTTGGAGAAGCATTTTCGTTCTCAGAAACAAAAAGGTAATATTTTCATAAGAACACTACTATTTTCCACAGTGAAATCCCTCATGGATCCACCTGTCCGTGTGACCGATACATGAATTAGTAGAAGGTTCAATGACATCAAGAAGAATATCTTGATTTTCCACATCGCCATTAAGAAGTGAATGGGGTATAGGAGGGCCTCTTTTCTTGGCAGTTTAAGAAAATGCTTAAAGCTTAAGCCAAGTTTGACCAAGCCTAAAAGAGAGGGCAAAAAGGCCTATGCTGAGATATTTAAAAATACTATTTGTATATTTTCTATTTTGAAAATAGGCTATTTTAACCCAAAAGAGAGGTGGGTATTTGAATTTTACAATGTCTTGCCCCATCTCTCTCCTCTCTCTCTAACATATAAACCACTCTCTCTTACTTAGTTCTCATTAAAAGAAGCACTTTTCAGTTCCCCCTGCCAAAAAAGCAGATTTTTCATATTCTCTCACTGTATTCTCTCTCTAAAATGTGAGCCAACTGTTTCTCTTTCCTCCCCTTTTCTCTCTTCTCACTTCCACCTCCCAATCATCAAGAGGACATTCTATGCTGCCTACATCTGACAGAAAGTGCAAATCCTGCAAGGTTGCAAATCTACTCTCTCTCCCACTCTCTTCCTTTAATGTCTCTCTCTCTCTCTCTCTCTCTCTCTCTCTCTCTCTCTCTCTCAAGCTCTAGGTGAGAGCAATGGAGAACTCCATTACCTCTGTATGCAACATCATTTCTCTCTCTAAATCTCTCATGATCAACATTTTGAATTCAAAGGAGATTGAGCTACACTCCCTCTCTCTTCTTCCCTCCATAACATAATCCTTTTCTACTATCTCTGAGTACTCTCTCCTTTTTCCCTCCATAGCCAGCTTTGCCTGCTTGCAGCAGTCACCATTACACATTCTCTCTCTATTTTGCTTGATTAGCTAACAAACATGTCATTCAATCGCCTTCCACTGCAAGACATTACTAGTAGGCCAAAACGATATCGATTAAACGCTAATTTGGAGCAGGAGTACGCTACTGTGCGACTTGGCACATCGAATCCCAATGCTGTAGATCAGCTACAAAGCATGGGGTGCAAGGAAATCAACTTATGGATTCACTACAAGAGGTTATGTGCTCTTGTGACGCTCTTAGCGACGGAAATACACTGGGTTTTTATAACCCCCGGCGTCGCTATAAGCGTCGCTACGAGAGCGTCGCTATATGCGTCGCTATAGGCGTCGCTATAGACGTCGCTATATAGCGACGCTCATAGCGACGCCTATAGCGACGCTTATAGCGACGCTCTCACAGAAGAGTATAGCGACGCATATAGCGACGCTACAGAGCCATAAATAGCGACGCATATAGCGACGCCTGAGAGAATATTTTTTTGGTGGCAGGGCATTGAATGCCTGCCACCCATCAACCATATTGTACTTGATTCACTTTTTAAAAAAAGTGCAAAGGTAAATAATAGACCCAAAATAGTCACCCACAAGACGCATTGTTTGCAAAATTGACAATTGTACACATCATAGACAAACTGAATTGATTGGCAAATGTAATAATGACAATTGTACAACATCATAGGCATAAAGAATTGATTGGCAAAAGGAATTGCGGTGACAAATGTAATAATATACATGGTTCAAAAAGACGTATAAAATCCGTCTCATGATACATAAGCTATGAGAAACCCTAAACTAATGCTATCTAGCTACGACTAAACTGACGTCGTTTAATCAGACGTCTCATCGCGTCCAAGCGGCGTATCTGTCGGATTCTGCAAAAAAAGACAATAAGACAGTTTTCAGTAAGTATAAACATATAACGACATTTATAAAACAATACAAAAAATAAAAAAGAGTAAACCCTAATACTAACCATGCCGCTGCGAGAACTGAGAATGTCCATCAGGGCGTTTAAGCCCTTCCTGCCTGCGTACTCGCGCTCGTACGGTGTGGGATCACGTCCTGTCATCGACCACTGTCAAAACATACAAAGATTTCATTATGTTAGAACTAAAAAACTCATAAACCCTAAACTATCGAACATGCATAAAGAGCAATGTGAAAAGACTTACAAAATCGGCCTCAAATGATGCCCATCCACCGCTCCCCAAGTGGTGCGAGCTCCCTGCCTCTACTCGCGCTCTGGCTGCATCCTTTTGTTGCTTCCACTTGTCGGGATTCTCGCGCGCTGCTTTCTTCGCATTCTTTCAATCTTCTTTGGCCAACCAATCTGGCCTATTCCACCCATTCTTGATTGCTTTTTGCACTTTGGAACGCTTGTGTTTGCAGTCTTCGCGCATTCGAATCTTCATCAGGTCTTCATTGAAGCGCTGATCCCGTGTTGGAACGGGAAACTCATCATGAAGTATGCTGATGACTCTGTTTTTTAAATCACTTGGTACTTCACTCCATTTGTTTAGTATATAGTGTCTAAACAGCTGAGAGCAAAGACCACGCATGCGCGAGATCACCTTCTTGCCGTCATCATCCATGATGATGCCGCCGCTGATGTCGACGGAGTAAGGCAAGCCCTCTGGCCGGTGACGCGTGAACCTGGGTGTCCCGGCAGGGGTCTCTAGCGGCGTGTCGATGGGGGTACGGACGTCAGGTGTCTCCACCGGCGTCTGGGCCCCGAAGCGAGGAGTGTCGAGTGGGGTGGCTCCTGGCGGAGTAGGTAGAGGTGTGTAGCTTCTAGGAACAGTCAGCCGTGCAAAACCTGGCGTAGACGGCGATGCTGTGGCTGGTGTGGGGGCGGGCAAAGAAGGGGAGGGTAAAGAGCCTCGTCGAACACGAGGCGGTGTGGAGGCATCGGTGGCAGAATCCCCACAACAACCGCCACCGCCACCACTAGAGCGCCGGTGTCTAGAAGAGTGTGACGCTCGTCTCGTCGACGCCGAAGCTTCGGAGCGCGCCGAATGCTCCGAAAGAGAGGGAGATGCGGATGGTGTAGGAACGCGCGATGATGCGCCAGAGCGATGACGCTCCACGTACCACTGTCTCTGCTGCGGTGACAAAGAAGAAAGAAACTCCTCATCATCCATACCTGCATTAAACACACGAATATTTAAACTTAATATTGAATGAATAGAGTAGACAATGACGCAAAGACCATTAAATACAATGACGTAATGACGCATATAAATACAATGACGCAATGAATCGAGTGGTAGAAGAGGCAAGTCGAAAACTCAGAATTTTCAATCAAAAGATGTGAGCGCGAGTAGAAAAGAGCGTTACACACCATGGAAGCTACTTAGAGAGCTAGAGCTTTTACAGCACGGAGCAAAATTGTTCAAATACAATATTTGTGGCTTTAAGAGATCTCTCTCTCATCCTCGCATAACTCAGCATAACTTCCTATATCTATATAGAGCTCTCCGTTTAAACACATATCCTCTGTTTCATTTTGTAGCTCCTCTGCATGCACCCCATATAGAGCAGTAGCATCTTGATGCTCGTCTGGCACCACCGCAGCGGCTTCTGATTGAGCATCTTCTCTGATCTCCTCCATTGATGTCGTTGTGATTGGCACATGGTAGCCTTCATACGTCCTTGCACTACGAGGGGCTAACTCTATGACGTACCACCAGTTTGATGTAGACTTTGTAGGATGAAATACTACCTGCCAGAGCCACATAACTTACATGAGAGCTTTCAAGCACATAACTTGTAAAAGGGGGATGTTAACTATTTATATACTTACTTGTTCACAATGCTCGGGTAGTACGAAAGTGTCTCTTAGGTCAGTCCATTTCTTAGTAGAATCCACCTCAAGAAAACCAGACTCTCCTCTACGCACAGTAGCGTTTCGACCCTCCATGATTATCTTGAACCATTGCACGTCGAACAAGTCGACAAAAAATCCTCTGTAATCGATCCTCAAAATCTCTTGCAGCGTGCCGAAGTAAGTGAGTTCCGCCACCACGGGATCTGCATCAGAGGAACGTCGTCGACTAGACTGTTCAAATTTTGCCATGATTCCACAATCTTGAGTAAAACGCTTTTTGTCGATTCGTTCCACCCTAAAATGTCGACCTTTACACCATGCTGCTGTGTATGACTTATACTACAACGAACAAAGATTATGAGTGGCCGTTCAAACGTTTATAAATAAAGTCACTTGCTAGTCGTACATTGCAAACTTACCTTGGTCGCGCAACCCCGAGAGTACTCCCACTCTTCTTCAGTCACTTCGTCACCGCATTGTTGTGCGCTTTTCAATTGGTTGTGCAACCATCTTAAGCTCATGAAGGTTGGTAGGCTCTCCAGAACCGCTGGATAGTGCATCGGTGGTCGTCTTCCCCGTCTCCACTCGATTCGTGCCCTTTGTCGCTCTTGCTTTGCATCCTCATATTGTGAAATCCACTTTTGCATCACTGGATTGTGAAGCATGCAAAATCGGTTGATTTTAGCCTCTAGATCTTCCGTCATCTTCTTCTCAACACCGAGATTGCACATGACAATCCCAGATATGCGCTCATCATCTATGGTTCGCCATAGCGTGTCCCGGGATTTATCAAATCCGTCTAGCCACTCTCCAATGTACACTAGGGACTCTGATACCAACCAACCTTCTGCCATGCTACCCTCCGGACGTGCCTTTTGACGCACATATCCCTTAAGCGTTTTCATGAAACGCTCTAAGAAGAACATCCATCTGGAATGAACTGTGCCAGCTATTTCCACCTCATCAACTATGTGAATAAGAAGATGCACCTGAATGGTTAGCATTGTAGTAGGAAAATGTTTCTCAAACATGCACACAAGCTCCGCAGCATTTAGTTTGGCGAATGGTATGGAGTCTACGTCGATCTCCTTTTGTGAGATCCATTGCACCAGCTTTGCAAGTTTGTAGATTGTGTTACGGATGTCGAGAGACAAACATCCCTCAATGGCAACCGGTAAAATAAACTGTAAAGTATGTGCAGCAATGATATTAAAGTCCACATTTTATGCAATGATATTAAAGTCCACTATGAACGTACCTGACACATTTTATGCCAATCGTGTGACTTCAAACCGGTAAGCTTTCCTTCTTTAGTAAAACACGTTCGGAGCGAGTGCATTACGCCAGTGGGGGTCCGCAAAGATCGAATGGCCTCTTTTACTTTGCGTTCTTGTGCTCCTGTGAAAATCCATGGTGCTTTAGGAAGTTTTATCGATCCATCAGACGCTGTTTGCGGCCAATATTGCTCCATACGATCCACATTTCTAAGGTCAACTCTGGCTCCCAAAGTATCTTTCTTGCCGGTCAAATGGTCCCATAGTAGATTACCCACATTCTTGAATATGTGCATTGGATCGAGCAAGTGATTGATCACGAGTCGAGGCCAGTATGGTAACTCGTACCATAGAGATAGTCTCTTCATCCCTGGAGGCAATCCGTCATCGCACATCTCCTTCTGCTCTAACCATGCTTGTGCAGACATCCTTGGTGGCTCTCTTCCCAAAAAGCCGTCGCGTAACACATGATTCTCCGGAAGATACGCTTGATGACCTTCGTAGATTTGCTTCTTCAGTGAGGGTGCCCTACGTGCATTCAGTCTAGGTCCACATGTGACACATGCTCTGTATCCGCTTGTTTGAAGCCCTGCATGTATACACATGATAATAGATCAACTATGGGGAAAAACCAGATTTACAGTGTCTGAGAGAGGAGTGTCAATAGATCACCTGAGCATTCTGTTAGCCCGGGATAGTCATGCATGGTCCACATTAGAATACCTCTGATCAAAGCATTCCGTCGTCCTGTGTGTCGGCTCATATCCACCACCTCTATGCCAATCCACAATTGTTGTAGCTCTTCCAATAGTGGACGAAGATACACATCCATATTCCCCACTTTATATCGCCCTGGCACAATCAAGCTTAGCCATAGGTGCCCCTTCTTCGTAGTCAACCACGGGGGAATGTTGTAGTTGACGATGACAACGGGCCATACACTGTAAGATGTTGATCTTTGACCAAATGGATTTACGCCATCCATAGCCAGGCCTAAGCGCAAATTTCGAGCTTCCCTGGCAAAATCCGACCATGTTCCATCTATATGTTTCCAGGCTGCGCAATCTGCAGGAATTCGTAGCACACCATCCGAAGATTTATTCTCCTCATGCCATGATGCTAGGGCGGCCATGGACTTACATTCGAAGAAATGCTTGATGCGAGGAAGCAAAGGAAAATGTCGCAAAACCTTTTGTGGAATTTTTGTCCCGTGGAGATCTACTCGATATCTTTCGGAATCACATTTCGGACACTTCTCCATGTCTGTGTATTCCCCTCTGAAAAGAATGCAGTCATTAGGACAAGCGTGGATAGAATTGTAATCCATCCCCAAGTTTCGCAAAATCTTTCTTGCTTCATCTCGGGAATCTGGCATCACATTGTCAGCTGGTAGAATGTGCTCTTTCAGCAATCTACACAACATAAAAATATGATACAGTCGTGTAAAAATCTATCAGATCATTATACACCATGAGTTCTATTAAAGTAAACTAATTGTAATAGATCACCTGAAAAGCGCTGTGACGCTAGTGTCACTCCATCCAAACTTTGCCTGCATGTTGAGAAGAACCAGGAGTGCTTTCAATCTAGACATACGTGCTCCATTATACAATGATGTATCGGCTTCACTTTTCATATCATCATAGATAAGCCTTTCTGAATCCATGATCGTCTCGATCATTTCATCAATCTCGGGCTCAAACATTGCCTCGTTGGGAATGTGCTCTGCATGATCATCCCCCGAGCTGTCAGAGGCTACATCTTGTGGCCTCACATATGCTGCTTGACCAAAGCGCCTGCGAATACGTCTATTGGGTTGCAAGATTGCTACTTGTTGGCCAGCGTCAGAGTCCGACGAGTTATAATTGGCAACAACTCGATCTATAATAGATGGATCGAACTCGCCAAATTCACGAACGTGCTGCAAAGAAACACGTCTTGTCCGTCGCACAGCATGCTTGCATTGATTACAAGGACATAAGACCCTCGTTGAGAGATAGGTGTTTCGGTTGGACGGTCCCACATCCTCGTCGCTACTCATAATGAGGATAAAAAACTTATAACCTTGCCAACAAATGTTTTATTCTATTGGCGTTCTTCTTCTTATCTCTCTCTCTCTCTCTCTCTCTCTCTCTCTCTCTCTCTCTCTCTCTCTCTTTACCTCACATTCTCTAGTCATGTCCAATCCCCGCACACCTCGGTCTAGAGGTGCACGGAGATCAGAACCACCGGGTTATAATCTCGTCTTTATTGGTCAATACCTATATTTGTGGGTACAAGAAATCTAGACACCCACGTCTACATGATACTGCATGTAGTGGACAAAATCCCTTTGCCTCTTCTCTAGCTGTAGCACTTCACTTCATCTTAACATCTTTTCACAGTAGATCTTTTCACTGTTCGTCTAACTCTAAACCCTAAACCGTAAGTAATTCTTGCGTGGACTCGATCTAACGTAAATAAGCGTAAATCTAAATAAACGTAAATCTAACTAAAAATAAAGCTAAATCTAATTTAACGTAAGTCTAATGACTAGAGGTTGTCTAGATGGTCATTGTGTCGGGGATGTAGTGACTCTTGCCGCCCTGAAGATCCACCTTCTTCCCTATCTTCTGAAGACATTTCACCAGTACTTTTGGATCGACGGAGCCCACTATGAGTGAAGGCAGCAATACCCTATATTCCATTGAGGGCTTTCTTCACCCGCTTCATGCAGGCATCGCAGTCTATGGAGACCCGCATCTAATCTAATATAACATAAATCTAAATCTAGCTTAAATAAATGTAAATCTAGTTAAAAATAAACCTAAATCTAATTTAATGTAAGTCTACATATAACCTAATCTTTAACGTCTTTTAAAATAGTTTCCTACGACGTTATAACTCTCTTCTTCCTGTGTGTGTGCGCGTGTGTGGATGTGTGTGCCAATAAAAAGAGATAAATGGTATAACCTTTCTATCACCCATGCCAAGTATGATAGATTGATTATGCCATTTCTCTCTTGAATAATAGGTCTTCAGTTCAACTCCTCGTCGGCTAGATCTTTAGGTCTTTTAATTTTAATTAGTTTCCTACGACGCTCCCTTAGTTTCTCTTTCTTTCTCTCTCAATGTGTGTGCGTTTTTTTGGATCGTATGCATGTTTTCTTTCTCTTTTCCTCTCTCAATGTGTGCGTTTTTTGTTTATGCATGTTCTCTCTCTCTTTTCCTCTCTCAATGCGTGCATTTTTTGTTTATGCATGCTCTCTCTCTCTTTTTCTCTCTCAATGTGTGTGTGCATTCTTTGTTTATGTATGTGTGTGCGTTTTTGCACTCTCTCTCTCTCTCTCTCTCTCTCTCTCTCTCTCTCTCTCTCTCTCAAAAACACTATATGTGTGTGTGTATGTGTGTGTGTGTGAGAGAGAGAGCGAGGGAGAGAGAAAGAGAGGAAGGGAACATGAGAATGAGGAGAGGGAAGGAGCATACCTGTCTCTCCTTCCTCTCCTCGTGTGTGTGTGTGTGTGTGTGTGTGTGTGTAAAAGAAAAAGAGAGAGAGAGAGAGAGAGAGTGAGGGAGAGCGTTACCTGCTCTTTGCTTGAGGGCGCCGAAAAACTCAGATCTGAGATCTGAGTTTTTGGGCGCGCTCGGTTATTTTTTTTACCCCAGCTGGCGTCGCTATGAGCGTCTCTATAAGCGTCGCTATGAGCGTCGCAAATTTACAAAGAAATTTGCGACGCTCATAGCGACGCTTATAGCGACGCTCATAGCGACGCCGGGATTTTTTTTTTTGAGCGTCGCTGTGTGAGCGTCGCTAATGTGAAGAGCCTCTTGTAGTGATTGATGGCCACATTTACCCTGGTGATCCAACGATTAATGCACCACTACCCTTTTGTAATTTCGTTGAGGTTCTGCGTTTTATTGGAGATGGAAGAGATGGACTGTTTGGCTACTACTGGAGATTGTATGTTGAGAGAGAAGGAGAGAGCACAGAAGTAGAACCCCAAAGTGTGTAGAATACACACATGAGATGATGTATATATAGAGGGGACCTGGGTGCCATATATAGAGAAGCCATATATTGAGTAGCTTCACATATAAGCTCAACACCCCCGCTCAAATAAGGGTCCCTAACTGTGGATGAAAAAACCCTTGGGGGATCAAGGAAAAAACCCACAGCTCTATATACACCCACCGTTATATTATAAAAATCATTGAATATACAAATGTTTACGAGGAGCTACATCACTCCTTTTACAATGAATGTTTTATGAGGAGTTACATTACTCCTATCCTATCAATACAATAATGAATACAAAGGTTCAATAAAGAGGTGTAAAAGCTATCGATTAGCTTGTAATCAAAAGTGTCTCCGTGAATCTGCTGTGTAGCTTGTCATCAATATCGCATCACCAAACATGTCTTCATGTTGTCATCAATATGGCATCACCAAACATATCTTCATAAATCTTTTATTGTCACCAAGTTTGTCTTCATAAAATCAATTCTTTGATCAATCCTACATAGATCATAGACTCCAAAAAAAAAAACATGTCATGAAAATTATTAGCATCGTTAATGAAATAATTACGTTCACAATTCCATAAGAGATGGTTCGCGACGCCACTCTTTTGACGACATATATACGCACGACAACATATGGTACATAAAGTATAAACGTAAAAGTACAAAATGTGTGATTACGTGATACAAATGATATGTGTATATACTACATAAAACAACATTTATCAATGTAGTGATCAATGAATACCATCAAAGTATTAACAAAATATCATCATTATATCAATAAAAATGAAAATACCAATAGTGTCAGCTCTTACCACTAAAACTCTACCAAATGGTGACCTCTCATGAACTTCCCCCACCATCACCTAGAGAGAGGGAATTTACAAGGCTAGGGTCAAAACTGAAGAAATGATGATCAAAACCTACAAATTATTGAAAATGACATCGGTGTAGCGTGTACGTCTTTTCGGGGTCGGCCGGGGCATGCCTTCTGTGCATTTCTTCTTTTTGTTGTCGACGGCGTGTGATTCGGGCCGTTTTCTTTGTTGTCGATGTCTATGGCGTAGAATTCCTTCAGTTTCTTTTTTGTATGTTGTGTGTGGTGCGTGCGTATATGCATGTATGTGTGTATGTATAGGTGCGTGCGTGTGTGTGTGTATATATATATATAGAGGTGTGTGTGTGTATATTTACATGTGTGTGCGTAGGCATGCGTGGGAACGGGGGGTTTATTGTATATATATATATTTTTTTTCTTTTTTTCGGCAATGCTGTGGGCGATGCAGAGACGGGGGGGGGGGGGGGGGGTGAATGGGGGGTGTGTGTGCGCAGCGTGTGTGTGTCAAGCGGCGCCTGCACGGGCTGGTGGAGAGAGAGAGAGAGAGCGGGTGCGGGTGTGGAGCCGGGTGTCGCCTGCGGTCGGGCGAGACAGAGCGCGGGAGAGAGAGCATAAGGGCGGGGTGAGGGGGTGAGGGAGGGGAGAGGGGATAGGGGTTGTGAGGGCTATGTATGGCCGAGAGCGCGCACGGGTGTGGCCGAGCACGAGGTCTGGGTTGGGGGTTGCCGACAGAGGGCGGGACAAGGAGGGGGGGGGGGGGGGGGGTGAGGTATAGTCAACGAGAGAGAGAGAAATTATGTGGCTTAGGGGTGGTTCCCACCAAGGAAAGAGAGGGAGAGAGAGGGAGAGAGAGGGAGATAGGGGTTGTGAAAGGGGGAAGAGAGAGAGGATATGGTGGGGGGTTTTAGAGGATAGAGGAAGAGAGGGTGAGAGAGATAGAGGGAGGGATGGGTAGAGAGATAGAGAGAGCTAGGTGAGGATGGGGGGGGGGGGGGGGGGGGGAACAGAAGAAAACACGGGGGGGGTGGGGGGGGGGGGTATAGCGGCCCGCTCGGGCTGGAGTGTGATAGAGACACCAATGCACCTACCGGGCCGGATGATCCAGCGACACAGTAGGAGAGAGGAAATATTTAGTGGAGCCAGGTAGTAACAGAGAGATTGTCTTTTGGTGATAATGGAGGGGTGTGGCCAAACTGGCGGCGTCCCACTGGTGGTTAACCTTGGGGGGCTATGGTGAATGGTAAAGGGCTTATTTTTTTGTTTTTTTCTTTTCTTTTTGGTAACAAACCTTTCCTTTCTCAGGGTGTGGCTCTCACGGTCACGGTTTCGAAAGCCGGCCATCAACGTGATAAAAAAAATACAAAGGACAAAATTATTGTATATTGCTTTGGATATTACATCATGGGGCTGGTTGGTTTTCTTGTAAATTACATTTGTAGGTATAGGGAGAATGGTAGAATTGACACCAAAGGTCTTGAGAATATCCTCTAGGTTTGTCACCCCTTGACGTAGGCTTAAGTCACAATGGGAGAGGGCTGACCCAGGGTGCTTTCCTGTAAAGGCATACAATGCCGCCTCTCGATCCACCAAGATACACTTATGAGTATTAAGGGTAAAGGAATCTTCAGCAAGGATGGCACTTAATGCTTTACACTTGAGCAGCTCCATAGACCATGCTTGCAGAACTTTGTGTGAGCAACTCAAAGAACGGATGGCCCCAGAGGGCCAAGGTAGTGCCACAGGGAGCTCTCTCTACCCATAGGAACGTTGCACGACCCTCCAGTACACATTGTAAACTTATCAACATGGTATGCGGTCTGCAAAACATTCTAAACAACTTCAACACTTGCTATAGGGTACAATAGACTATTGATGAGGTTAAAAAGTGGTTACCTCAGTTTCTTCATCCATCTCTTCAACAGTTTTCATTGTAAGGTCTATGCTAGAGCGATCTTCTCCACCCATAATAATCAATGGTTTGTGTGGATGAAAAGCACTAGCTTTCCCAGATGCTTTCATAAAATGAGGCACGTGATTTGATTTCAATAAGTGTATTTGCCACGGTTTGTACCAAACTCCATTCGTTTTCACTTGGGAGGAATGAGAGGCTTGGTGGGAGACCTTGGTCCTCAAAGTCAATTTGAAAGTTGACCTTCTCTTGCTTTCCACTGGGATATTTCATGCCCGCATAGATAGCAAGCATTGAGAGCGACTCATCTTCTTTGAGTCCTAGTGTCTTTGCAATGTCATCAAGGAACAAGAAGTGACAACCATCCACCACCACTGCATGCAAAGTGAGAATTTGGAGGTCTGGAACTTCCTCCAAACTCTCGTCTCCCTCTATCATTCGATCTTCCTCCCTAGTGGAGCTGGGATCTTGCAGGAGGATGAGTGCCATAGATGCTTCAGTATGCTCATCAAACTCTTTAATCAATTCATTTGATTCCTCCTCAATGGTGACAGGAGGTTTCTGGTTGGCCTTTTCCTTTGATTTTTCCTTCTCCATGCCCTCAAGCACAAGCAAGACTAGAACCATGTCCCAAGAGATGAATTGGATGCCTATGCACCCCTTGCCCAAGTCTATGAGGTCATCCTCATCCTCTGTCATGTAGTCTCTCTCAGTAAGCCCTTTTATAAACCTCAACAAGCGATAGCAAAAGTTTTGTCGACCGCATAGAGGTGTTTGAGAAAATCCACTGGCAACCACGCCATGTCGGATCCCTTGAAGACTATTGCATATTCTTCTATGTGCTCCATAATGTAGTCAAGAAAGATTTGGAATCCCTCTACATGAAGGTTAGGAGTAACATGCATGTCCATCGTCCCCTCAAACACACTCACTAGTTCATGTGCATGATCTGCAAGTCCTATCTTCTGTTATTGTGTGAGAAGTGCATCAAAAGATGTTGCCATGGGTCTGTTCACGAAGAAGATGGGAAGAGATCCAGCTAGTGTCTCGGGGGCTCCACCTCTATGTATATAAGTGTACCATGAGCGTTCAACCAGAGGGGTTTTTTAATTCAAAATTTTTGGATAAATTCACATAAATATATTAAAATAAGGATTTTTTTAATTTCACTTTGGAAAAAAACCCATAAGCTCATAAAGAAAGAGGGGTTGTTTTATTAGTTCAAAATTCACAGATAAGGGGTTTTTTAAATACCCTTTGAACACACGTGGTATAGGTGGTTTAGATATAGTGAACCCCCCGAGGCTAGTGTTTTGTGAATGTGATAAGTGAAGTTTAAAACCTAGAAAGTCACTTCTATACTCAATGTCACTGTTTAAAAGGACTTAAAATCAACGTCAAATTAACTTAAAACTATAATTATAAATAAAATCACGCGACAAGTCATTGCAAGACACCAACATTGAAAGTATTCACGCCACAAATTAAAAAACTTGCACATTTAAAAAAAAATCTTGAACATATTAAAAATGAAAAAGAGATTCAAAACGCCATATGTATTAATGGGAGCAAAATCACTTCAGTTACAAGATTTTACACAGAAAGCTCTTCTCTTTTCTAGAACGATCAACCTTTTCATTGATTACAAAAACAAAGTTGATTGGACAAGGTATATCTAAGATTAAGATACTCGCGAAGGGGATAGAGATTTCAGTCGTTATTCACTGAGATGTCATGGACTGCATTGTCGTGGAAGCATATTTGTAGATCAATTAATTCTTTAGAAGCAACATCAGAGTCTAGTGCCTCCTATTCTCCCTTCCTCAACTTCCATCTTCTATAGGTAAAGACAATTGACAAGCTTTGCTTCGCAATATGGTATCTACACGCCACATTCTCAACAACTACAAAGCACTTGATTGTATCTCCCTAACCACCTTAGTCTCCCATCCAACTGCAAGGAAGCCGTTGATTGCACTTCCCCCTTTGCAAGTCCACATTTTTGGTGTCTTGTGAACACTCTGCAGTCGAAAGATAAACACAAACACATGAAGGGACATAAACCAAGTTAGGGAAACTTTGTGGGAACCATAGGTACACTTCATTTTTGAATGCACATCCGCCTCGATTCTCCTTTTGGTTGTTGTGATCAAGGCATTATCAAGATTAGGCCATTCTATACTCTGCAAGGTTGGTGGATGAACCAGAGAAAGATAACCATACCCAATTTGCCTAGGTGTTACATAAGAATGGTTATAAAAAAATTGTCCCGTGAGACAAGCTCCGCAGATGGACAACCAGCATAGAGCAACTTGCAAAGGTCAACGTGGATAGCCTGAAAATTTCTTGTGAAGGAATGTATTGGCTCCCACTCTACAAAATCGGATGGGAATACATCTGCAAACATGAACAAACAATGAAAACCTTATAGACATGAAAGAAATATATACAGAAGAAATACAAAATATACAATCTAAAAACTTGACAGAGAAGTGAAATTACAATTTGCAGGAAACCTCAATGGAGCCACTGTTGTCTCTAGCTTCAGTTGTGAAGCAAGATATACATGTTTCACCTTTCCAAGTCGCTTGTCATCATGGGTTTGCTTGAACTCCATGATCCTTCCCTTCCAATGGTGTGCTCGAGAAGTGTTAGCAATGGCTAACAAAGGCTACACTAGTCATGCATCAAGCGGGAGATATTATATGGTTGTGCATAATATTTCAAACTCACTTTGTATAATTCTTGGGCTCATTGAGAGTTCCAAAGTTGTATATGCTAGCTAAAGGGCTCAAGCTTAAACCCATAGTAAAAGAGATTGTGGTGAAAGCCTTTAATAGGAAGCCTTTATGCAAGGAGGCTTCATTCTTGAGTATCCACTCTTGAGGATCCACTTTTGAGAGCTCTCTCTCTCTTGAGTGTTCACTCTATGGAAGTACTAGCCTTGAGATTAATGCCCATGCTTAGAGGCTAATAATAATCCATTGTAATTAGCAAAGCTTGATTAATCTAATCCCAATTTTACTCATTGTTCTTATCTTCTCTACATTTCACTATGTCATGAAGTAGTATTACACTCTCATTATTTTAGATTTGAGAGAGGTCTGTACTTCTTTCTTTGATCTTAACTCTCTTCTTCCCTAAGTATTTCAATTAGTTGGTGACTTCTCTAATTCTCTTGATTAGTGTAGTGTGTGTGCACTCTTGGTCATGTCATTAGAGTTTGTCCCTAATTGTGTGCTTAAGTGTGTGAAGGTTAAAGAGCCTTGAGCTCAATTCCACTTGTGTGTGATATGATTAGGGTACCTTGGTTGGCATGTGATGATTGAAAAATCCAACTTCAATGCAATTAGTGTGTGCTCTGATCATGGATGGTTGTGTTGACTATGTTTTTGTGACTCCATAAGATTGGAAAGTCGGACTTCGGTGGACTTGATGTGTGTAGGAGTTGATAGATTAGTGATTAGAGAATAATTAGATTTATTCTTGCCATGGCTAATCTCTACTTGGATTGGTGAGGTATTCTCTTGAATCCTCTATTTCTTTTCATTTGATGCTGGTACTTCCATGCCCTAGCCGGGTTGCCGATCCACGGATTGATAATTATGTGTGGGTTGCAATTAGGTCGTTGCTACAATGCCTCCCAACATTTGTCAACGTTGCCGGGGATCAATAACTTAAGCTAGTAAGTATAGGATGTTAAGAATAGAGTAATTTCACTACTACTTTCGTCGGTTTTTGAGTGTGTAACTCAATTTTGGTTTGATTTGATATATTGAGAAAGTAAAGATTTGATGATGTTGAGAAAGTAATTGAAGCTAATTTTTGAGTTATGAATATCCCAAACCCCCAATTTCACTAATTTCATACTAACCCTTGCTTATTTGCTTCATTTTCATGCTAATTGTACTAATTTCATGTTAATTTTCACTATTTTTTTACTTGATTTGCTAACCTAACCACTAACATTTGATGTGTAATGTATGTTAAATCCCCTTGTAAGAGGTGGAATCATCACTCTAATCAACTTAATTGTGCTAATTTATGCCTAATTTGATAATTTGAGTGTTTGATTTTTGGCCTACAAATGTAAATTTTGGACCCGATTTGATGGTGCACACATTTGTGTGTGTGCGATGATGCGTCTTTGCGTAGAGAAAAGGAATATCTTGGAGTGTGATTACAATGTAAGTTCACTCACTTGATCATGTCAATTCTTGATTTTTAATGTGGTTTAATGTTGCTAACTATTTGCTAAATTTAGGTGTATAAATCAATTGACCTACACTTTGCACCTATTTGGATTCACTTGGAATGATATTGATGGTCAAATTTTGACTAATGAACTTTGTGTGTGTCAAGATAATGCTTAATTCTCATCAAGAATTCATGTGTGTGCATAAAAATCATTGTGTGTGTAATGCACCAAAGAGGGAAAAAAACTACCAAAAAATTCAAGTGTGTGTGAACCTAATCTTGAGTGTGTGCATGCATAGAAATTGATAAAATTGATGATACACGAGTATTCAAAGATTGAGGGTGTGTGCCCATTCAAGACCACTTGATTTTCAATGATTGATAGTCAATTGAGGCACTCAAATTATTTTTTGATTATGAAATGTGCATAAACCGTCTGTGCAATCATTAGGTATAAGGCTAAATGCATTGCCAATTGAGCCAAATTTGAACTTTTGGGCTTAATTTTTGAGTGTGTGCATTGCTTTGATTGGGTAAAAATAGTGCAAAACTTTTAGAAATTAAGCATGCATGCATTCACTTATGCTTGATTGCGTTTGCAATTTGAGCATTTCAATGAGAAATTAATGGAGGTTTTGCATATAATTTTGGTCTAAATTTGGGTCTGTGTGCCTGCTCAATGGCATTAGATGTCCAAATTGAAGATAAATGATTGGTCTTGGTTCCCAATTATGATGATTGAAAGACCTAAAAGATTGGCTTGTGTATGCTTGGTTGAATTAAATGATTCAATTGGTACTCAATTGAAAATGATTTATGTGATTACCATTGTGATCGGTGTGCCAATTTAATTGAAAATGCCAAAAAACTTCAATGATTTGTTCATGTGCAAATGCCGTAATCAATGTGTAGCGATGAAAACCTAAATGACAGTCCAATTGGATTTGAATGATTAAAACTATTAGATATGAGCAATTTAGAATTGCAATGGTGAAATTGGAAACGGTTTTGCAGAAATTGCTACACTACGTTACACATATGTGATGCCCCATAGTGTATCATATCAATTTCAAATGTTTTACCCATTTTTTGATCATTCATAGATTTAAAATTTTTTGTGTATAATCATACCAAAGGACTTGATCAATTAAGATAAAAAATGTGTATTTTTTGTATTTTGAGGAATCAAACGTCATTTTGAGCAGTTTGGGATATGAATGGGTGATTTAAAACCAAAGTGAATGTTCATTTCTGATATAAAATTGAGTCACCTTGTGAGTGTATCATTAACGAACTATCAATGAAAGTTGAAAATAGTGGTTGATACTTCAATTTTGGGGGTTATGTGTGTTGAAATTACATTTAAGATCAACGTGATCACTAAACAAATGTGGCCAACTATGTTGTTGACACATACACGCAAGAAAACTTGGTCTAACACTCACTCATATGACCCTATCTTCACAAACCAACACACAAGAGGAGACTATCCCGAGGTCTTGCATGCGTATCAATTGAAGAATCTTTCCTCTCTCTCCCACTAGATGTCCATAACATATCACACACACTCTCAATGTTTTCGGTACTGGCCAAGGGCACATGCTTAAATTATAGACACACACATTTGTGAATCTAATGTGGGAACCTTCCCCTAAGTAGGTATTTTTTTGAAAGCAGGACCAGCTTCAAAATTGTGCGTCACATCTACTTGCTTCTGATGTGCCACTTATGATTCACCACACACACACACACACACACACACACACAATCTGATCTCCTGCGTGTTGCCCACACTTAGTGCACCACCACTCACCTTCTCTCTTCTCTGTGTTGCCGACTTGTCCACACAAGCTGCCAAAAATTGGCCCGTTTTCTCCGAATGCTAGTCCCTCCATGGCCATTCTTGACACACCCCACACACACGCACACACACTCGCGTTCTCTCACTTGCGACTTGCGCACCCTGGTGACCCACTTCCCTTGGCCGCATCCTGCACTGATCAATGCGCCGACTGAGTGGCTCGACCTTCTCGGACTAGATTCATGATTCTCAGCCGCTTGAGCTACCCGCTATTCGCATTAACTCACCACCACAACACACACGCACATGCTCCAATATTCTCTCTCTCTCTCACTCACTCTCTCTCTTCCCCGTCTTTCCTCATTGGGCCCTCAAGCTCGTCGAGTTTTTGTTGTCTTGCATAGCTACAGCCCGCCAGTGTCACCACCTCCATACAAAAACAAAGCATTCAAAAAATAATAATAATAAAAAAACCTTCTTAAGGTTGGGTTCCCACCCCGTGGCTTGACTCGAAGGGGAGGAATGGCCATGTTGTTTCGTTTAGATGCAGAGATGTGAATCAATTTTTGAACCTTCATATGGGGGAAAGGTCAAGGTACTCGTTTTAGATGCATTTATTGGCCATATTATTGGTATTTTTCTACATGACAACTAAAGAATCAATTTTATCATACTGATTGGATTGAGGTATTGGCATTAAACTTACATCGAAATCAACATTTCATTGATCATGCCCTTAGAGAAAATTGATGTGTGCCTTGATTGAGCAATTAATGACCTTACTGCAAAAATTTCTCTACAAATGGGATGCTTGCTCAAAAAAGCACAAAGAGAATGACTAGGTGTAATCCTTCCATGATTTTTCTCTTTTGTTCATCTCTCTATTGTCTATGCTTGGCTTAAGTAATTTTTGCTTCTAAGCTATGGTTGTTTCATGTTCAAAAGCCAGACATACTAAATTTTCAACACTTTGATTTGTGAAATTAACTCATCCAAAAATTAGGTTTTATGTGTGTTAATCATAGGTAATTGGCCTTGACCTTAGGTTAATGTAGGTTCATTTCTCATTAGTCCTAAACTCTTAGTGATAGTCTTAATACTCCATTCATTTTTAACATGAACTAGGGCTATGATTAAGCTTTAGTCCCTTAGTCCAATTGCCACAAACATCTCATGATTGGAAGCAATAAAAAAGTGTTAAAAAATGAAACAATGAAGCAAAAAAGTGTCAAGAAAAAGTATCAAAAATGCTACTAGACACATGAAAAAAAAAATTATATGTTATGTTGTGTCTGTGTGAGGCCTAACGCCTTATTGGTACTTGGCACGCGAGGGGAATTACCTTGGCTCACTTGGTCAAGGCCCTAAACCAATGCCCTAGGCTGATAGGGGTTAGCCGTCCCCTTGGTACGCTAGTAGATTTTTGGAACACCTTCATTAGGGTTCAAGAATCCGAGAGTCGTACCTAGACTTGCCTTGGGGTGGTAGCCTTGTATTGTGTATTACTTTTTTCAATGAATGACAAAAGAAAACTTCCATGAGCTTCAAAAGGTTGTGACAATGTACTAATAGATTAGGAGCTTTTTTATAGCCCATAGACATGATAAACTTGAATGATTTATTAAGATTGGTCACATAGTTTTAGGCTAGTAGATTTATGAAATTGCATTAGCCTAGGGTCATAATTGATTGCTTGTGTTTCAAGCATAAAACTGAAATTTCAAGTGGTTTAATCTTCACAATAGTATAGGTGTCTTTTTTACTTTATGTTGTCTAGTCTTTTACTATGATTCACCCATCTTTTGGAAGCAAAAAAATTCACTTTGCATGATTGTTCATTGTACTTTATGGTTTGTATCCTTGTTGGCTTTTGATGCTCATTACTTATGTTTTCGCAGCTCAACAATTCTTCCATGAACTTGCTTTCTACCATGTCACCGTGTTTTGCTTCACCGACACATGAGGACATGCGCCAAATTAGGAAGGGGAGAATAGCAGCGGCTAACACAGGCTACACCAGTTATGCATCAAGCGGGAGATATACTATGGTTGTGCATAATATTTCAAAATCACTTTGTTATCTCTTGGGCTCATTTAGAGTTTCAAAGTTGTATATGCTAGCTAGAGGGCTCAAGCTGAAACCCATAGTAGAAGAGATTGTGGTGAAAGCCTTTAAAAGGAAGCCTTTATGCAAGGAGGCTTCATTCTTGAGTATCTACTCTTAAGGATCCACTTTTGAGAGCTCTCTCTCGAGTGTTCACTCTATGAAAGGACTAGCCTTGAGCTTAATGCCCATGGTTAAGAGGCTAGTACTAATCCATTGTAATTAGAGAATCTTGATTAATCTAATCCCTATTTTACTCATTAGTTTTACCTTCTCTACATTTCATTTTTTCATGAATTAGTATTACACTCTCACTTCTAGATTTGAGAGAGGTATGTAGTTATTGCTTTGATCTTAACTCTCTTCTTTCCTAAGTATTTCAATTAGTTGTTTGATGACTTCTCTAATTCTCTTGACTAGTGTAGTGTGTGTGAACTCTTGGTCATGTCATTAGAGTTTGTACCTAATTGTGTGAAGGTTTAAGAGCCTTGAGCTTAATGCCACTTGTGTATGATGTGATTAGAGTATCTTGGGTGGCTTGTGATGATTGGGAAATCCAACTTCAATGTAATTAGTGTGTGCTTTGATCATGGATGCTAGTGTTCACTGTGTTCTTGTGACTCCATAAGAATGGCAAGTCGGAATTTGGTGGACTTGATGTGTGTAGGAGTTGATAGATTAGTGATTAGATAATGATTAGAGTTAGTTTTGCCATGGATAATCTCTACTTGCATTGGTGAGGTATTCTCTTAAATCCTCTATTTCTATTCATCCGATGCTCGTGCTTCCATGCCCCTAGCCAGGTTGCCAATCCATGGATTGATAATTATGTGTGGGTTGCGATTAGGTCGTTGCTAAAATGCCTCCTAACAAGAATCCATGTGTCTCCTTGAGACCTTGTGTGCACCTCTTGAGATGGGCTGCATTGTCATCCACATCAATCATTTGAACTCCATTGTTACCCAACATCTAATGTCGTCTTGTACATTGCTGCATGAAATGGAGTCAATGACACTCCTAGGTTGTCGAGTATGTGATGATACCATGGGGAATAGTGGCACAACCTATAGACAAACACTTATGATTAGACATTGCACATCAATGTTCTCAATTGTATAGAGGAAGATTCTTGATGGTACACAAAGATGAAGGATGCCACTTACTGCTATACTGCTCCACCTGCTTGTTGGCTTAATGAGGAAGATAATGTTGCAAAGATTGAATGGAAAGTAGATCCTCTCTAGAGAGAACCATGGAGAAGAATCAGGAAACCTGTTGAGGAGAGAAAGAGGAATGATCTAGCAGAAATATATGCTGCAGATCTTCAACTTTAGGTAGAGGTTTTTAGTGAGGCTCATGGAGAAATGGATAACTTCAGCTTGAGGAGAATCCAGCAAGCTTGAGGAGAATGTAGTAATCTTGAGGAGGGCAAGGAGGTTCAAAATTCTATTGTAGAGATTTTGGGAGGGAAAACTGATAGGAAGGAAAGATAAGCAACTCTTGCAAGGTGAAGTGAAGAGAAGTGAGAAATGGTACAGTAGGGAGAGAGGGAGGGAATGATCAGCACGTTTTTGGAGGGACCCCTTTTTAAGAGAGGGGGGGAAGAAACTGACAGCCACTAGAGAGAGAAAGGATTGGTTTTTACTCAACTATTTAGATAAAGGATTGGTTTTTACTCAACTATTTAGATTTTCACTTTATATTTTATAAAAGAGTACAAGTTTGATCACTTACTTTTAGGTCTTTCCATACCCACCATTTTAGTCCACATGGTATCCACCCATTTGCCCCTTCCTTAATCTTGTTTTTAATCCCATGGCAAATAAAGAGCCCCCCTTAGACCCCATTCCCTTCCTTATGTTGTCCCTTTTGTGTAACCGACCTATAACCAACATAGTTTGTAGACTCTATTTAAAACGCACTAAGTGTTTTGAATCAGTTACCACAATGAGGAGGTGTCTAAAAGAATACCTCTTCTCAACTTTCCATGAAACTGACATGCTGCTTGGAAAATACTTAAACTATCAGTTAACTTTGATCAATATGATCGACTAAGTCACTAATAGTTAGTGTAATTAACTTGGTAAGTTGAACTTCTCTACTATCCCTTGGCTAAGTGAAAACTAATTTACATGAAAGTACAAGTTCAAAGAGGTCAATCAATGACCATCAACACTCCTGGAGTGAGTTGGCATTAGCTAGGTCATACCCCTAGAAACACTATCCCTATAGCAGCAATCAGTGCTATAGACTAAACATGAGATTCTCTCAAATTGGAATCTTACTCGCAATTGGATTTGGAAAAAATCTTGTCTCCCATGAAAAGAGGAGAAAGATTCTCAACACCAAAAAGAAGTTATTTGTACTAGACTTTCTTTTATTCTTTTTTTTAGAAACGAGATATTTCTTTTCATGAGGCTCCCTTAGTAGATTCATGTCATCCCATGAATTAATTGCTTGACAGAAAGGCCAAGCCTACTTGCTACAAATCGAAAACCTCATCTATAGTACTATACTTGTCATTATAATCATATGCATGAACACAAGCAAATATACTAGCCACAAATATTCCTGAATAGAGTAGTTGATGTTATAGCAAAAGCATAGATAATGATTTAGTGAAAATAATTCCACTATACTAGCATGCCATGCATGCATATTAAAAAAATAGAGGAATAAGCCATTAGCTTCAATGAGGGTCTCAATAGTTGGAGCCAACGCTATACATGCCTTTCATAATTTGTACTGGCATGAATACATTAGAATTTAATGTTTCCAAACATAAAAGGTGAGCTTCTATGTGTATATTTCCATTTTGCCAAAGTTGTATGCCACTACCATTGATCCTAAGTCAAACGTAAATACCTTGGCACGGAGTAGAAGTCATGCTTCTTGTTACGTCTATCAAAGCACTTTGCTTTGTACAACAGGGAAATCTTTTCCAAATGATAATTTTAAACATGGAAAAACAAGAAGAGTATGAAAAACAAGAAGAGTATGAAACCCCTCTCTGGCCACGGTTTCCTTCACTTGAATTTGGCTCATAGCCATGTATGTTGATAATCTGAAATCTCTGGAATCATTAAAGTAGCATAGATTACTCAATATTGAAAGAAGATAGCTTAGTAAACTTAGCTATCAAAATGATTCTCACTCAAAACTCTTCATGACCAAAGAAATTTTTTCTTACCAAACTGACTTGTAGAAAAAGCTGTAACATTGAATAAGTTTAAAATTTGAAACTAAAATTGCAGGTACTTATTGATTTTCTTGAATAATCACCCTTAGCGCCGGAATTTGTATCACTGCTTGGTATGATTTGCTAATGCAAGATAAGATCAAAATATTGATTGTGGGGTACTAATCATGGTCATTTTTTATTGCATATAGCTCAAAAAACTTGCCTAGGAGCCATGCGCTAGAAAAAATTTGAATCCAAAACTCTGAAATAGAGAGAGATTTCTCCCAAATTCTTGAATTGAAATAAATGATTGGGCATGCCGAGCACCTTTTCCTTACAAGCCACATGCCATGCCTAGACTTTTCTTATTGAAACAGGATTACTTACCAATTGGTGAGAAAAAGGATCAAGAAGCTTTGCAGTCCTTATCATTAGAACTCATAATGATTTTTGACTTTTTAGCCCCACTTTGGGTGCTATTGCCATTGTTAGACATCCATGTCAACCTATAAAATTCAATTAAACTTCAAAATTTAAACTCTACCAGGTTACTTAGTTCTCCTCTCAAGAAATCTCCAATTGGTGCCGATCTTTTGCTTGTACAAATCATCAAAAAAGTCGCACTTTACCACTTGAGCCCTTGTACATGTCAAATTTGATGCCAAACTTTAGCCGTCACCATAGAATATGTTGTAGAAACCACTCTATGCAATCATATATCCAGGTAAAATCCTTGTTCTTCACCTTGAATTTTGTAGAGATTTGAGGTTGGAGGGTTGAGCTTCATGCATGCCTCATGATTCTCCACAACAACCATGCCATGCATGGATTTGCCATGGGTTTTGTGGTTTCCTAATGGCCATTTCTCTCCTTGAGAGATGGTGTAATTGATTGCATAGCCACTTATCCTCATCCATACCTTCACTTAGTAAATGTTGTGTGCTCCCTCTAAGTTAATCATACTTGGTTAGACCATCTTGTAGAGAAACTTGTTTCATATTTACCATCATCAACATCACAAATGCATGGAAACAGTCACATCATGAATATATGCAATCAAGATGAAACCCTTATGAGACTTCCCTCAGTTCTTAACACTTGAATGCTTGTTTTCCCTCTCTTCTCGGCACGTGAATGCTTGTTTTCTTTTCCTCTGCTACCTTGTGCCGTGGAAAAACCCTCATAGCATAGGGAGGTGCCCAAAATAGGGTTCCCCAAAAATCTTAGTATGAGATTGGATCTTCCATGGCACACTCACACAATGCAACGCGGGAGGAAAAAGCTCTCACTACACCAAAAACATGTCTACAGGGCTTGTGCTTGCAAAAAAAAAAAAACTCCTTAAGGTGGGGTGCATATGTTGTTGAGCCAGCAGAGGATCACACCCACATTTTTGCTCACACTCATCATTTTGTAACCATTGATTGTAATAAATGTCTTTTCGACATTGATTTTGATTTGAGCCATTCATTAAGTAACGGGACCCAATTGAGTTTCCAGCTTGTAATCCCGAAGTAATTTCACTTGCTGATGTAATTAGTTAGAGATGTTCTCACCTCCAAGGCTGAGGTATATAAGCCAAAGTTTTTGTAACCTAAGGGGATTCAGATTATTAATCAAAGTGAGTTTTTGAGCGCCGTGACTGTGTCTGAGAGAGTGAGAGAGAGAGAGAGTCTTATCGACTTGCTACGCGAGCTACGGAGCCGCCATTGAGGAAGCGACACCACCGTTGTGTTAGCAACGGCGAGAGCTACGCACAGATACCAAGAGTGCGCACTATCGGCTTCTATGTGTGGTAAGTTCCTACGAGCTTCGGTGTGAGTTTTCTTCCAACTCATGTGTCGGAATAGAGCGTGCAGCATATCTATAGAACCACAACGAGTAGAGCTACACATTAGTACCATCGGGGTCAAGTTTCGATCACCTGTATTTTTCGGCCTGTCTTCATACGCGTTTACCGCACGGAGTGGTTATAGGTTGATTTTGCAGTTCAAGTACTTAGGGTGTTGTTCTTACCTAGTGTATAGACTTCCCCTTGAGTTTGAGATCGATTCAATGATTCTAGATCCTGTTTCGTATAACATTCGTTCGTAGTACGGATTTCAGTCACTTGCGTATTTTAGAACTTAGATTTGATTTCCTTAGTAGTGATTGTCATTAGAAGGTCGAGTAGGTGATTTGACACCCACCTAGTTGTTTCCATGCGCCTGCGGGTCAAGCTCCGTCCTCGTCTGACAAATTCTGTTGTTGGTTGAGTTCTCGCTATTTAGCTTCCGCTAGCGGCGTAACCGCCTTAACATTTGGCGCCGCTGCCGGGGACGAGAGCCCTAAGTAGGTGACCTTAGACTAATCCTACGAGGTGAGTAGTATAAACTACTTTGTATACTTTAGTTAGAAAATATCTAGGAGTGGTGGACTCCGAAGATCTCGAGAGATACTAGGAAGTGGGGTATTTCTGGGTCTTCCGAGTTGACAGTATTTTTAGTTTAGCTTAGATTTGTTTGTTGTTTTGTTGGTGTTGAGTAGTTGTTGATAGAAGAAGAATTTGCTAGTCCGTGAGTGGCAGTGGATCTCTTTAAAATCACAATTACCAAACCCATTTTATGATTAGGAATAGCTTAGGTAGGACTTCATTTGATCCTGATCTAGAGCTAGCAATCATTGGAGTATTTGCTTGATATGGTTGATTGCATGTTAGATCACTAAACCGTCGAGTTAGTAGTGAAACTTTCAATAAACAAAAGTGAGAGAAATTTTCTGTGTATCGGGGAGTTGCTGAGCACTAGAGAAAGCTTTAGGAAGGATTCTGTGCCAAAAAATTGGAAATCTGCAACTTTAGACATCATACGCGTATGATGTCTAAATGACCAAACAGAGACCAAAACAGAAATTTTGACTTTACCAGAGTGTTCAAAAGGGGGGTTATACCCTAATTTCAACTTAAAACAAGAGCATTAACACTCAAAGAAACCCAAAAAGACAAGTCGGAGTCCAAGAAACGCAAAGAATAGGAAATTTTGGATTCAGATCTTGTTTTTACATTCAAACCTGACAAAAACACTTGAAACTCAAATATAAACATTGGAGAAGGCTTAAAACCAAGAATAGTCGAAATCTGGGACAAAAGACATCATACGCGTATAATGTCTTTTAGCACATCCAATGCTTATTTTTGATATCTGACCTGACAAGATTGTTACAAACACTGTAGAAAGCATAAATATCAAGTCTTGACCCAAATTGATGAAAAAGACATCATACGCGTATGATGTCTTTTACCTAGTTTTGGACATATTTTGATACTTTGCCAACACAGATCCATTGTAATAGCTGTCTAGAGGTTATATTTCAAGTTTCATCCAATTTGGATCACAATTGACCCAAAACAAGTCAAAAGCGGAAAATTGCCAAGAAAAGCCTAAATTAGCCATAACTTGCTCAAACAGAGTTCAAACTGAATTTTGTGAGTGGACAGAGCCTAAGGGGGCTACTGAGAGTGAGCATAACCAAAATAGTCCAAATCTGTGAAAAAAGACATCATACGCGTATAATGTCTTTTTCAGCATAACTGCATTAAAATTCTCACTTGATGAAACAGAAGCTGTCCAACTGACAAGATTAAACAATTGACCAAGTATCAATCAGTTTGGATCAATTCTGACCACAAAAACTTGGGGAAAACAAATTGCCGAGACGGAAAAGTTAAAGTCCTTTAGGGGAATTGATGAATTTGAGATTGGGCAGGAATCTCCAGAATAACCGACCAAAACAAGGGGAACAAGCAAGTGTCATATCAACCGAGGGAAGTGTAAACAAAAGTTGGGTGCAACCATTAGAGCCGATCTTTGAAGGAAGTGTTTCTGATACTTCTTCGGAGAGATCTTACGAGATTTTCACCGAACACTTGGAACACTTGAACCTGAACAACAGAGAAAATATGGCAGCAGGATCATCAAACCCTTCCGCCACAATGAAGCTATTGTTCATAAAATACCAGTACGACAATGAGCAAGGTGCCAAGATCTACAAAGATGGAATGGACCGCTATTGTGTAAAGATAGAGGAGAGACCTAGTGAGTTCAAGGACTTAGTGCCTGTGAGCTATAGCGGAGATAGATATCTAGATGACGAGGGTACCATGTACTTGGTAGTCCTAAACCCTAACATTGTGGACAAGTGGGGATTGATGGGCACCAAAGCCAAAGTAGATGAAGAACTCGAGGAGAAAGCACCAATAATGAACTTCCCTGATGCGAGGTTAAGAAGAGAGAATGAAACTACAAGGATCAACACTGATAACATCTATGTGGGGCTATACAAATATAATAATGGGGAGCAAGATCTCTATTATAGATGTGAAGAACCCTACACCGGAGAGTTGACAGACCAAAAAAGACTTTATGTCTTTACCTACACAGAGGGATCGGAAGTGAAAATTGCTGCTTACGACAAGTATGGGAGGCAATACTCAACAATGGGCAAGAAAGAATTAGAAGGATATACATACTTTGGGGGACCACTACATCAATATTATGTTACTTCTAGCTCACAAAGACCACTACTTTGGGGGACCACTACATCAGTATTATGTTACTTCTAGCTCACAAAGACTAGCACCAACAAATGGAGTGCAAAACCCAATGACAACAGGAGGACAAAGAACTCAGGTTGCTGACTCTTTCAGTCAACCTCAGTACTCGAAGCCCGAAGCAATGGGATCATTACATTCCAGAGAGTCAATGGATACGAATAGAGGTAGTGCAGTTCCAATCCCCACATATACCACTCCAGGTCCAAGGTTCGAAGTGGAACCATCACATTTACCTCCTAGTAGTAGATTTAGGGCAGGGGAACTGACAAGGGTAACCCATGAAGTCCATGATGCTAGAGAAAGCTTTAGCCGGGACACAGGAGCAATGAGATTGGTAGCAGACCATAGACGTATGAGACCATCTCAAGTAGCCAAGTGTATGCCAAAGAAGTATGGTGGTTCAGGAGATCCGTATGCACATGTGTCACTCTTTAAGCAAGTCTTAAGAGCTGAGCAGATAACAGATTTCCATACACAATACGAGGGATTTGGTCTTACTCTAGAAGGTACGGCATTGACATGGTTTCAACCACTGAACATAGGGGGATTCCATGACATTGACCATTTGCTAAGAGAGTTTGCTGAGGAATTCTCAAAACGAGGGATTAAGCACAATACGGTCTCACAAATATATGCTTTTAAATAGAGAGAACGCGAAAAAGTGAAGGAAGCTTCACTTTGCTTCAAACAATACATTGAGAGATTTCCAGTACCTGAATGACCACAAGATGACAGACTATCTGTTCTCTTTATTGAAGGATTGAGAAACGACACTCTCAAGAAGGACTTGCACTTGAAAGCTTGTACAAGTTTCGAGCAAGTAACCAGAGAGGCATTGTACTTAGTGGATAACTGTATGGTTTATGAAGAGGTGTCAGTGGATACAGATTTTGCATCCAGTAGCTCCTCCTCCGTAGCGAGCGAGACTACCACTAAAAAGAATGTTCAAACAACAACCACGCCAAATGTAGAGAAAATGATAGAAGAGGCTCTAAAAAAGATGGCACCATACCAAAAACCATTGCCAAAAACACTGAAATGGTGTGCTATTGAACAAAAATGGACAAACCATCCAACAGAGGAGTGCTATTACAACAAAGGGTATGTAAGGGAGCGTCAGTATGCACCTCCTGCTCAATTAGCACCACCTCAGGTACATCCAGTACCTCGATACCCAACGGGAAATGTACCAGGACCTATGGGGATAGAAAGACCGCAACCGGTATTGGGACAACAACAACCTTTACCAGGAGCAAGACCAGTGGGCATTAGATATGCACCAACCTTAGAGAATTAGGAAGAACAAGCCTTAGTGCCTGTTCAAGCCTATTATGAAGAATCTGGTGCACACATGTCTCCAACCGTGTATTACCCACCAGAAGAACCCAAACAACCAGAACCATGGGGCATGATTGGGAATGTTGGAATACCAACAGTTATAAGTGCTTCTGATGAAGAGAGATACAATTTGGACGCAAGAACATTGATGTTCATAACTCATGGAGGGTTAACAGGACAAAGACCATCCTATCCACAAAGGACGAATCAAATGGGACGAAGACCAGCACTAGGACCCTGTTACAAGTGTGGAGGTGACCATCTGATGAATGTTTGTCCACATACAAAAATCATTAGAATTAACGCTTATTGCACTGAGTGTGGGATTACTCACTTCATTGAGGATTGTTCAAAGAATCCAAACAAAGTGCAAAAGACGACATTGAATATGCTAGAAACTATTCCTACCAGCAATGGGTCTGAAAATGAAACTCTAATACCAACGCAAGTTGTTACTAGAGCTCAAGCTAAGAAAACCACTAGAGAACCTGAGAATGGAAAGTTAGTGACTGAAGTGGTTAGTCAAGGACCGCGGAGTCAGAGAAACACATGGAAAGCTAGCAAAACACGCATGAAGTTGAGAAAAGAACGTGAAGATGCTATTCTAGCTGAGGAACTAAAGCAAACGAAAGAAAGATTAGAAAAACTTGAGAGTCAAAACGGGAAACGAGAGATGAGCCCTGAAAGAACAAAACAAAAGAGTATCAAAGAAACAACGAGCTTAAGCTCAAGGGGATCAGTGCTAGTCGACAAAGTACACGAACCATTGGACACACTGATGAGAGCTTACGAAGCTAGGTTAAAGAACAACCAAACACAAGAACAGAGGTGGATGACATACCCAAACGCGGAATTGGAAAAGCAGAGACTTGAAATGTGCCAGAGAATGATCGAGACTGCACAAGCCTTATTAGAACTACCAAAAGAAACAATGAATTGTGGAACGGAAAACCCAATTCAGCAAGAGACTGTCGTTTCACAGGTAGTTGAAAAGACTCCCAGTGCACAAAAGCCTGAAAATACACACAAGGATGACCGCATAGTATTAAACACAACCGATCAGGAGATAGAGAGTTTTCATCCAGTCATACAGAGGTCTTACGGAAGAGATGAGGATTACAATGAATTTTGGAAACAAGTGAGAGAGGCAAACTTTGCAAAAGAGCTAAGTTGCCAAGCTAATCAGACAAATTGGGAAAAGGACATCAGGAATCCTCCCATAGTGGAATTTGAGGCAGGATCTCAAGTGGACTTGGATCTGCAATCTTACTGGGGAGATGGGGGCTCTGTTAGAACAATGGAGAGCAAACCTCACTCACTGAATACCTTACCTTCATACTTAAGAGAGTATGAAGCAAAATCCGAGACTAGAGCACTTCCCTCACGAAGAATCTCATCAGAAAAAGTCATGGACTCGCAAGGATTGATAGAGATCTTGTCAACACCAGTGACATGCACTATCACTCTAGCTGAGCTTTTGAGGCTAAGACCACATATGTGGACCACTGTAGGAAAATGCTTGGAGAAATTTGGGATAAAAGACCCAACATCGAGACTGCAAGAGGGTATACAAGAGCTGAGTAAACCACAAAAGAACGCTAAGCCTGTACCCTTAAACAAGGTCGGAGAGTATTGCGAAGGTGAAGAGGGGAATACAACCTTACCAGTTGAATTCCAAGGAGTGAACACGATGGAAATACTAGACAGCGGAGCTAGGGTAGCCATTGCTACAAAAGAAATCTGGAAAAGATGGGGGAAACCAGCAATAAGGAAGACTAGGTTGAAACTCCAATTAGCAGCTGGACATATGGAGAAACCTATGGGGTTATTAGAGAAAGTTGTAGTGACTTCTTGCGGCATTGAATACGAACATACTTTTGCTATTGTCGATTTTGGCAAGGAGAATAACTATGATATCATATTGGGAAGACCATTCATGAGACAGTTGAAAATGGTCCAGGATTGGGGCTACGATCACATATACCTGAGAAATATGGAAACCACTACACGTGTGAACCTGAAAGACCATAGCTACAAAGATGTGAACCGAACACCAGTAGAGGAGTTTGATTCAGCTACTTTGGTGAGATCCGAATTTCCAGCTTGGTTAGGTAAGCCCAAGGAGTTATGGATGTGTGGAGCCTCGAAATGTGGAAGTCTGAGGCGAGAAGAATGTGTTTTAGAAAGGGCTATCGAAGACGAAGCTTATATAGGAGAACCCTTTCCAGAGGACACGCTTGAACCATTAGAATAGACACACATTCTACCAACCCTAGATGTTTGTGCAATTTTGGATGGTCCCACAACGAAATTTTGCGACAAGGGCCGGGTACGACGTGGTTCCGTACTTCATGTTGAGAACTATATTCAAAAAAGAAACTGAACAGAACGATAGACTGGAAAAGGAAGATGAAGAGGAGGTGTTTCACGAAATTCCCGATCATCCTGAGTGGGGAAATGAAGCAGACAACGAGTCAACGAACAATTCAAGCGGAAACGAAGAAACTATAACGGATGTCCAATTTTATGATTTTCCGAACCAAACTAAACAACGCCAGAAACGCTATAGAGCAAAGAGAGAAACAAAGGGGGTTAGAACCAATCCGATGCCTAGAATAAGGGGAAAAAATCAATTCCTAATGCTAGTAAAGGCAGAAGATTGTGTTAAGGACAAGATTTCTGGAAGAATGAAAGGAAATGATCAAAAGAGCTTACAAAAAGACAAAAGAAGCTCAAGAAATCAAGTTCAAAGGAATGAAACGAAAACTGAAACAGAAAAATCAGAAAAGAACAAGCGCAACAAAGAACACACGGAGTCCAAGTTAGAACGTAGAAACAAGTACAAAGAGCTCAAGAAAACTCTGAAAGAAGTTTGGACGACAGAATTTGAGAGTGGAGAGGACGAAAACGCCAAAATCAAGGAAAACATGGATGTTCCCTCTCACTATAGGAAATTCACAATAGAGGATAGGAAGGTGGTATTAACCCAACCTATTCGAGAGAGAAGGGAGAACGAATCTTATGATGGACCGGAGGATGCAAAAAAAGTTGATTTAGCAGCTCCAGGTGAGAAACCTAGACCGGTGTACATAGCCACGGATTTGTCTCCAGGCGAGGAAGAGAGACTTTTGAGTCTTCTCAGAGAGTATAGGGATGTGTTTGCATGGTCTTATAAGGACTTAAAGGGAGTTGACCCATCGATATGCCAAAACACAATCCCACTGAAACAAGACGCAAAGCCTAGCAAACAGAGACCATACACATATAATGATACATTTGCTAAGCGAATCAAAGAAGAGATATATAAGCTAATGGAAGCTGAATTCATATACGAGATTGAACACACCGATTGGGTATCTCCGATTGTGGTAGTACCCAAGAAGAACGGAAAACTCCGAGTGTGTGTCAACTTAAAGAAAGTGAATGCTGCAACAATCAGGGACAATTATCCCCTACCGATAACTGATCATGTTCTAGAGCGTGTATCAGGGAAAACAGCATATTCTTTTCTTGATGGTTTTTCAGGATATAACCAGCTAGCCATAGCACTGGAAGATCAACATAAAACAGCTTTTGCAATGGAGTGGGGAATTTATGCTTATCGGGTTATGCCTTTTGGTCTAACCAATGCTCCCGCAACCTTCCAGAGGCTGATGACGCATGCTTTCAAAGAATACTTAAGGTTGTTTCTAGAAATATACATGGATGACTTATGTGTACATTCTCTTATGAGAGATGAGCATCTAGAACACCTAAGAAAAGTATTTGAGAAATGTAGGACATATCGCATTTGTCTCAATCCTGAGAAATGTGTGTTTATGGTCCGATAGGGCAGAATTCTGGGACATATTGTCTCACAAAACGGAATATCCACGGATTTAGAGAAGATAAAAGTTATAGTGGATATGCCTAGACCAACCAATGCGAAACAAGTACAGAGATTTATGGGACATTGCGGATATTATAGACGATTCATTTACATGTATGCTATAATAGGCCAACCACTTTACAGGCTAATAGTGAACTTTGAATGGACAGAGGAGTGTGAGGAATCGTTCAAGAAATTGAAAGAGGCACTCATTACTGCTCCAGTCTTGAAATCACCAGATTGGGAGAAGATATTCCATGTGCATATAGATGCTTCGGCATATGCAATAGGATGCATTCTGGCTCAGCCAGAAGAAGGAAACATGGATTTTCCTATCTATTACGCCAATCGACAGCTCAACAATGCAGAGAAGAATTACACCACAACAGAGCGAGAAGGATTAGGAATGATATATGCTATGAAGAAATTTCGGCATTATCTTCTAGCCAACAAGTTTGTGTTTTTTACGGATCACCAAGCCTTGCTCTACCTAGTGAATAAACCATGCAATACCGGGAGAATAGTGAGATGGTTCATTATCTTACTGGAATTCGACTTCACGGTAGTAGTAAAGAAAGGAAAAACACATCTTAGAGCTGATCATCTTTCGCGATTGACGAATGGAGAAGACCCTATAGGAGTAGATGACGACATGCCAGACGCGTACTTGTTCAACATAGAAATGATACCGAAGTGGTCTCAAAATGTCGTTAACCTATTAACCTATGGAAAAGAGTTTGATAGAAGAGAATACAACCAGAAACATATTGCTATTCGGCAATCCAAGAATCTTCAATTGGTTGCAGGAAGGTTGTATCAATTGGGAAATGATCATGTTTTATGACTATGCATCAATCCTGAGGAATATAATATATATCTGCGCGAAGCACATGTTCAGGAATGTGCATTTCATTGTTCAAGAAGGAACACATATAGGAATTTGTTACAATTGGGAGTCTATTGGCCAAGAATGAAAGAAAGCGTACATAAATATGTCACTGTATGTATTGTATGTTCATCAAAACCGCCAGTAGAGTATTCGACATTATATCAGATAATGAACGCTCCAGAATGGAGTCAGTATATTGTTGAATATCTCACAAATAGAACTTTCCCAGAAGGAACGTCAAAAGCTCGTCAGAAATCTGTAGAGACAGAAGCTAGAGATTACGCTTTAATAGGAGATCAACTCTATAAGAGAGGTAAAGACAACCAGCTTAGGATTTGCGCATCAGAGACTGAGTATGTGATAATACTAGAGCAAGCTCATGGAGGAGTAGGTGGAGGCCATTTCTCAGGTGATAAGACAACAAAACTTGTCTTAGCCGCAGGAATATGGTGGCCAACATTACATATGGACGCTGAGGAATACGTTAAACGGTGCGATGACTGTCAGCGGACCAAAGTACCACTTAAAAGAGATGATATGCCGCTTAGACCAATGATGGGGGCAAGAGCTTTTGCAAAATGGGGGATTGATTATGTCGGACCCATTTCACCTCCTGCATATAAGACTCATGCACAATACATCGTTGTGGCTACAGACTATCTAACAAAGTGGGTCGAAGCAAAGGCAACTCAAAAAGCGGATGCCAGGACCACGGCACAATTTCTATATGAGTACGTCTTTGTACGATATGGATTGCCAATAGAAATTGTGAGTGATCGAGGCACACATTTTATAAATGAAGTGATAGAGATCCTTCTAGATGAATTCATGGTAATCCATAGGAAATCAGCCCCGTATCATCCACAAGCAAACGGACAAGCTGAAGCAACAAACAAAACCATATGCACGGTCCTCACGAAGATTGTATCTGAGTCGAGAACTGACTGGGACCAGAAGTTGCATTCAACATTATGGGCATATAGGGTAGCATATAAAACATCAATAGGAACGACCCCATATAACATGGTTTTTGGGCTAAATGCTATCTTACCAATAGAATTCTTGATTTCAACGTTAAGGGTGGCTAAGGATCTAGAGTGGACAGGGCACGAGCTTTCTGATAGAATAGATGACCTGGAAAAGCTAGACGAGCTTCGCCTAAAAGCAGTAGCTTCTATCTACGCTCAAAAAAGGCGACAAAAAGAATTTTTTGATAAGCATGTGCGGACTAAAGAGTTTAAGGTTGGGGACTATGCCCTAGTTTACACTCTGAAACAACATGCTAAGAAGCTTAAAAAGCGAGGGATGGGACCTCTGGTGATTAAAGATCTATCACCAAGTGGAGCCGTCAAGCTTGCTACATTAGACGGAGAAGAAATGCCCAATTGGATTAGTGGATGCAGAGTAAAAAAGTATCTTTTGCCGCTAACACAAGACATGCTTCTCAAAATACATCAAGAAAAGCTGCGTGTCCAGACAAAGAAAAAGATTGTGGAGGAAGCGCAAGCCGAGGCAAAGGAAAGAATGGAGAAAAGAAGACTACTACGTCAGGAACAGTGCAATGAAGGAGCAATACAAATAAACGCAGTCAGTATAACAGAAATGGATAATGACAAAGAAGAACCCATCATTGAATGCAAAGTAGGAACCAACCAAATCAAAGCCAGAGCACTATTGGATTCAGGAGCTCAAACTAACCTACTTTCACTCAGTTTGTATAGACAATTGACAAATGACACTAAACTACAAACTGCCAAGCAAGAGTTAAAGAGTTACTCTGAGAATTCAATCAAAACTGTCGGATGCACAGTTTTACATATACAGATTAACCAGTATGTGTATCCTCATATGTTTTACGTGGTTGAAGACCAAGCTACACAACATCCATTATTGCTAGGACAACCATGGCAGAAGCAATACAATGCAATGATTGATTGGAGTTCTAAATCAGTGCTTATCAAATACGAAGGTGAAAGTCAATCAGTTAAGTTCACCAAAGGATCAGAGACAACTCCAAAGGAAGAATCCAAGAACAAAGGTAAACAACAACCAGAGAAAAACAAGAAGCAATGGCAACCAAAAGTTTCTATACAACCGGATTACTCTTCGACGAGGAATTCTCAACAGTGGATAAGGAAGACAAGCAATAATATAACAGCTCAACCTTGGGAAAAAACGGAGTCAAAGTTGGTATGGAGACCAAAAAAGGTTGCGCCAGAGAACACAAAGGTGGAAAACAGAGTCTTCAATACCAGACAACAGAGTGATTCGAGACAATCAAGGACAGTGAAACAGATCTGGATTCCAAAGAAGTTCATGACGGCACAAAGCTATAGCAAGCAAATTTGGATCCCAAAGATTTGTAAACAGGAACTCCCTTCAGTACAATCAACGGAAACTCCTAGGTATTTCAAGTCGAGGAAATCAACACAAAGAACAAAGCAGGTTTGGGTCGCAAAGAGTTTGTGGCAAGCACAAGTGAAGCGGAAGCAGATTTGGATTGTAAAAAAGAAGAACAAAGTAAAGAAGAATCCATCTACTGATTCTACTACCGAAGTGCCAAAACCAACCCAAAACCCGACCACCAATCCTTCAATCAAACAAAGAGCAGCTTTATTGGAAAGTCTGTTGTATCATCGCTCTACAATTGCATTGGGAACTTATGACCAAAACAACTACAATGCTTCGCCCACAGACACTTCATAGTCGTCCGGGAGGACTCAGACTAGGAGGGGGGGAGGTATACAGGAGTTACAAAGCAGCTACAAGCACCAAAAACAAAGAAAAACAAAAATTATATTACAAGGGCAGTGTCTTACATGATTTCACAATTTTTATGTTTGACTGCGGATATTGATAATATTTATGCCCTTATATACCTTGTTTTGCAACAAGAAGAGATCAAATGATGAATTTGGGTCTCTAGACGTGTAAATATCACTAAATAAGAGTGTTTTTGGAGCTAAAAAGTGGAAAAAAGTGATAATCCAAGTCCAGAAATCACAAATAATTGTATATTCATATACACAAAGTTACCAGCTATTTATTGTGTATGTTTGGAATTTTTTGGCTTCAATTTGCTATTTTCCTTTATTTTTTATGATTTTCTTAATAAAAATAAAAGAAAAATAAAAAAGCAGGTGAAACGAAATCAGAAAAAAGAAAAGAATAGATGGTGATGATCCTAATGACAAGGGCAACCCATGGTAAAAATTGAGTACAATTCGGGAAAAGTTGCGGAAAGCCCGAAATGACAGAAGTTTGGCAAAGTGGACAGATTTCTCAGAAACAGGTCAAACGGAGTCCAAATTGAGAAATTTCAAATCCTAAAGTGCATTTCACGACGAGATAGGATCACATGTAAAATTTGGTAACAAGTGATCCGGGAAGTCCGAAGTTAAGTATTTTTCACTTCACTTTCAAGCTCATTTCCACTATTACCTTCTTGGAGAGAGCAAAGAGCACACAGGAGCATCCAACCTTCTACAGCCTTCTACGACTGCTACGAGAGCCCAGAGGACACCAGACATGAGAGGTAGACTCGTTGCCATAAGCTTTTGATGCTTATCATTAACTTTTGTCGCGAAACCTGACCAAAACCAAGAGCAGACGGGGAATGCGGAAGAACGCTAGGTAGTGGCACAACCGCCTAACCAAACCTTGCAAGAACTTATAGGTGGGTTACCCTAGTATAGAAGATGGGTTTCTAACACTCAAAGCTCGAGAAAGAACGACTGAAAAAACCCTAGGTCAACAGAGCCTGCAAGAGGCAAACAGGAAAAAGTTGTCGAAACGACACAAAACTTCTCAGGAAGCTTAACAACATCGAGGGAAATGCAACCATGGAGTATCTCTAGGTTTGGACCACCAAAAGTGGGTCAAAACAACCGATTCGACGACAGACACACAAAGCGTCATTTTGGCATAACGGTTGAAATTGACGACCGAATGAAATGAAACTTCACAAGCAGCTTCAAATATACATGGATGACTTATGTTTGCAAGCAAAACCCAAAAGAAAGCTGATTCACTTACCGATGGTGAAAAAGACGCTTTCGGGCAACCAAAAGGAGAAAGATGGAGAACGGGAAGCCAAAGTCAAGTTCAACCAAATAGATGGCTTCACAACATATCCAATGAGCTGGAAATGCAACTCTCGAGAAGAAAAGTGGAAGAAATTCAACTCCAAGGCAAAAAGACGACTTCGAAGACTGAAATGCCTATAAGGGGGCTTTTTAGCTAAACTGATGACTTTTTAAGTTGAAAACTAGTTAGCAGGGCTTAGGGCACTAGCACAAAGCATTCTTTGCACAAAAAGACCAACATTTCAAGAAAAGACATCATACGCGTATGATGTCTCACAACATGAATTTCACATCCATTTCAACATTTGAGTGCATAGCCTCATTCCACATGTTAATCACATCCTATGAACCAAGTATCATGAGAATTGGAGTTAGAAAACCCAAGGAAAACCAAAAAGACGCAAAGTAGGCCATAAAATTGATTTTTGGTCCTAATTTTGTCAAAATAACTCCAAACTCATTGAAACTTTGTAGGATCGTTGATTAACACATCTACAAGCTATCTGGAACCAAAAAGCACCATTTTGACACAAAAGACATCATACGCGTATGATGTCTATTTGCACTTACAGAGCCAAAACTGCTCATTTGTCATCATACATCCATTATATATATCTAATACATGCTACATATGAAATTTGGAACCATTTGGTCAAGAGGATCACCCCATTAGCCCAATTGAAGGAAAATCCTTCACCTAAAGCCTATTTTTGGCCCAAATCCAACACACTCAAGTCCAAACCAAGATTTGAGTAGATATAGTCCTTCACTAGTACATGGGGAGTCCACAGAACCAATCCCATGCAAAATTGATGAAAAAGACATCATACGCGTATGATGTCTCCAGAGCCATTTTTAGCCCAAAATCTATCCAAACTTCATAAATCCACTGAATAAGCCTATCTAAAGCCAAATCCAAGCTTATAGAGAAATTTGGTCCAAAAATACACTAAAAGACATCATACGCGTATGATGTCTCACTGTGTGATTTTGGCACCTCAAGGATTCAACCGCCAAACAGAAGTGATGTACATGCCATTTGAAAGTGAACCACCAAGTTTTATCCAATTTGGATCATAAAATCCAAATCCCTTTCAAAATTTTGCCAAGAGCCGGAACTGGACTAAACTGGCCAAAACTTGACCAAATGGTATCCAA
The DNA here is from genome assembly GCF_014529385.1 of Adiantum capillus-veneris. Lineage (NCBI taxonomy): Eukaryota > Viridiplantae > Streptophyta > Polypodiopsida > Polypodiales > Pteridaceae > Adiantum > Adiantum capillus-veneris. The sequence continues at coordinate 138,486,252 of NC_140945.1, forward strand.
ACTCAAATCCAAGCATATGATACTTATGTATACACTATCAGCTACAAGCACAACCAATATGAAGTCATTTTGACACAAAAGACATCATACGCGTATGATGTCTCTAGCATGATTTTGATGTTAGGAAATAAGACATAGCTAAATAGATAATTGAGTAGATTACTTAATGGAGAGAGACAGATTTATATACACGAGATTATAGAGTAGAGAGAGAGAGAGAGTACACACGATATACGTGGTTCACCCAATGTGGGCTACGTCCACGGGAAAGCAGCCACTCAATGGCTTTAGTACTTCAAAACAAGAAGTAGTTTACAAAGGGATTATACCCTTAATGGAGCTCCCGCCTTGCTTCACTCTCACCACCTCACACTCACCTTGTTGCATCAACTTCACACTATGAAATGTGTGTAGAAATGGCCTCCTTTTATAGGCCAAAAGGGCTGCCCTCTCTTATGAGAGACAGCCATGTGTAGCCGCCCTTGTGCGGATAAGTCCAAATCGGACCCTCCAATCCGCCCATGTGTGGCCGCCCTTGAGAAGACAAGTCCGCTTTTGAATTCGGCCACCGGCCATTGAATTCGGCCACCGGCCACCGGCCATTGACTTCCGACCACCGGCCATTGGCCATTGGCTACCGGCCACCGGCCAACCGACCGGTTGTTTTCCGACCACTTTCCGACCGCCGTCCGGCCATAATATTCCGGCGAAAAAAAAATCTCGGGGGCCTCCGCCCCCGAGGCCTTTAAAGTTGCCCCTGATTCTTGTCCGTGAAAATTTTGGTTTCTGGTGAGTGATTTTCCTTCACGCACGATGGCTTCTCCTCATAATGGGGGCCTTACAAATGTGCGCTTTTACCACATAAAATTACAAGGGTAAATCAGGCTCCATACTTAACAATCTCCCACTTGGAGACTGATCTCCAAACCAAACCTGTGACTGCTTTCCATTCTGGCTTTTTATCCTTGAATGCCGATTGAAGATGAGCAAAAGCTCAACTTCTCCTTGTTGACAACCTTTGTAAACATGTCTGCAGGATTTTCACTTGTATGCACCTTTCCTAGCTTTAGTTGTCCCTCTTCCAAAAGAGTGCGTATGAAGTGATATCTCACCTCAATGTGCTTTGTCCTTGAATGAAAGGCTGAGTTCTTCGCAAGATGGATAGCGCTTTGGCTATCACTGTACAAGACACAATTGTCTTGTTTGAATCCAAGCTCTTCTAAGAATCTGTGAAGCCACAGAATTTCTTTGCTTGCCTCCGTCATTGCTACATACTCTGCTTCCGTGGTAGAAAGTGAAACCACTTTCTGCAGCTTTGAAGCCCAACTTACTGCTGTGCCTCCAACCGTGAACACATAGCCAGTAGTGCTCCTTCGAGTATCTTTGTCACCTGCCATATCTGCATCAACATACCCTTCTAGAAAAATATCAGTTCCTCCAAAATACAAAGCATTTGTTGTTGTCCCTTTTAGATACCTAAGTATCCACTTCACAGCTTGCCAATGCTCTTTACCTGGGTTGTCCATGAACCTACTCACAACTCCCACTGCATGTGCAATGTCTGGCCTTGTCCAGACCATAGCATACATTAGAGAACCTACCGCTGCAGCATACGGAACTTTAGACATATAGGCTATCTCCTCTTGTGTCTTTGGACACATATCCTTTGTTAGTTTAAAATGACCAGCCAAAGGTGTAGAAACTGGTTTTGCATTTTGCATTGCAAACCTTTCTAGTACCTTCTTGATGTAATCTTCTTGAGATAGCTTTATTGTCTTCTTCGTCCTGTCCCTTGATATTTTCATACCAAGTATCCTCTTTGCAGCACCTAAATCTTTCATTGAAAAAGATTTGGACAGCTCCTCTTTTAGGTCTTTGATGTCCTGCATGTTAGCACTTGCAATCAACATGTCATCAACATACAACATTAGGATGATGAATTTCCCATCTCCCAAATTCTCCGTGTAGACGCAGTGATCCGAGTTGCATCTTGTGAATCCATGATCCAACATCCATCGATCAAACTTCAAGTACCATTGTCTTGATGCTTGCTTTAAACCATACAAGCTCTTCTTTAATCTGCAAACCATTTTCTCCTTACCTTTTACTTCATACCCTTTTGGTTGAAGCATGTAGATTTCCTCCTCTAAGTCACCGTGAGGGAATGCCGTATTTACATCCATTTGCTCGAGATTTAGATCATGAGCAGCCACAAGGCTTAAGACAAGCCTAATTGAGTTCATTTTTACAACAGGAGAAAATATTTCATTGAAGTCAATACCTTTCTTTTGAGAAAAACCTTTTACCACAAGCCTAGACTTGTACCTTTTCTTCCCACCTTCTTCTTCCTTTATCTTGTACACCCATTTGTTTTGAAGTGCCCGCTTACCTTTAGGCAACTCAACCAACTCCCATGTTTGGTTGCGATGTAGTGAGTCCATCTCCACTTGCATGCTCTTCGTCCATTCTTCTTTGGATTCATGTTGCATAGCTGCTTCATATGATTCCAGCTCTCCAGAATCTGAGATCAAGAGATGGTTGAAAGAAGGAACAAACCTTTCTGGAGGTCTACTTGCTCTTGTAGATCTTCGGGGAATAGGTTGAGGCTCCTCATTTTGTTGACGTTGTTGCACATTGTCACCGTTTGCAGTCCTTGAGTCTTCACCGTCCTCAAGCTCCATGTACTCATCACCTGTTTCTTTTGTTTGTTTTCTTTCCAAGTAATCTTTGTACATATTTTGTTCGTTAAAAATTACATCCCTACTCCTTAAGATTTTACTATCTTCAGGATTCCATAGGCGATACCCAAAGTCTCCTTCTCCATAGCCAATGAAGAAACACTTTTTGGACTTTGCATCTAACTTTGATCTTAGGCTTCTATCTATGTGCATGAAAGCCTCACACCCAAACACTTTGAGAAATGCATAATTCACCGGTTTACCTGTCCATGCCTCTTCTGGAACTCCCCCATCCAATGCCGTTGAGGGTGACCGATTGATTAAGTACACAGACGTACTTACAGCTTCCGCCCAAAGCTCAAGCGGTAGGCCTGCATGTAGCCGCATGCTTTGTGCTCGTTCCATGATTGTCCTGTTCATCCTTTCCGAAATACCATTTTGTTGAGGTGTCCTTGGGGTTGTCCTTTGCCTCCGAATGCCATTGCTAGCACAAAAGCTTTCAAAAGCTTGGCTGCAATATTCACCTCCATTGTCGGATCTGAGGCATTTAACCTTGGTACCTGTTTCATTCTCCACAAGAGCTTTCCACCTTTGAAATATGGAAAATACATCGGATTTATTCTTCATGACATAAACCCATGTTTTTCTAGTCGCATCGTCTATGAATGTTACATAGTACAATGAGCCACCAAGTGATGGTGTACTTGCAGGACCCCAAACATCAGAATGAACCAACTCAAGTTTTTTATTTTTTCTTTCATTTCCTGATTTTTGAAATTTTACCCTCTTTTGTTTACCATAAACACAATCTTCACAGAACTCTAAGTCCACTTCTTTCAAACCTGGTAGAAGCTTCTTTGTTTGAAGGATTTGCATTCCTTTGGCACTCATATGCCCAAGTCGGTAGTGCCACACCGCACTGTCAACTTCTGTAGTTGCTGCACAAGCTGAAGGTTGCGTGCTAACAGCACACAAGTAAAGTGTACTGACTTTTTCACCCTTGGCAACCACCAAAGATCCCTTTGAGATCTTCCACCGTTTGTTTCCGAATGCAATGTTGTGACCTTCATCGTCCAATTGTCCTGTAGAGATCAAATTTTTGCGAAGAGAAGGAACATGCCTAACATCTTTAAGCTTCCATTCATTTCCGTTAGCAGTTTTGATAGAAACTGTACCTTTGCCGACAATCTCACAAGCTTCATCATCTCCCAAGTATACTTACCCAAAATTACCTTTGGTGTAGTCTTGGAAATGTTGCTTGTGTGGTGTCGCATGGAATGAAGCCCCGAAATCTACTATCCAGGAATTAGACACATTGTCTAATGAGAGAATTAGAGCATCTTGCTCTACTTTACCTACCACATTGGCCTCCGATGTTGGCTTGTTGTCTTGAGACTCTGTCTCCTTCTTCTTCTTGGACCAACAATCCTTCTTGACGTGGCCCTTCTTGCCGCAGTTCCAACATTCAAGAACTGACTTTGTTCGTGATTTGCTCCGTCTTGAGCGATCACGACCCTTTTGGTTTTTGAACCTCTCCTTAGGCCTTCCTCTTGTTTCCACTGATAGTGCAGCACTTGATGATTCTCCTGTGCTTCTCCTTCGCATTTCCTCGCTTAGGAGAACACCCACAACATCATCAAACTTAAGAGTATTTGTGCCAGAGATAGAATTACTTACAGCCATCACAAGGCTGTCCCAACTATCCGATAGAGATGATAGTATAAGGAGAGCTCGCACTTCGTCATCGAAATTGATTTTCACTGATCGAAGTTGACTTATGTTTGTGTTAAAGTCATTTAGGTGTTCTGCAACTGAACCATTCTCTGCCATCTTTAGATTGAACAAGCGCTTCATAAGAAATACCTTATTGGATGCTGATGGTTTCTCGTAGAAGTCGTCAAGTGACTTCATCAAGTCCTCCGTGGTCTTCATCTCCGAAACATTGAAGGCCACTGTTGATGCCAAGCTTAACCGGATTGTTCCCAGTGCCTTTCGATCAAGGACAATCCATGCTTCCTCTGCCATTGTTGCGGGCTTCTTCGCAAGACCGCCTAGTGGCAAATAGAGGTCCTTCTGGTAGAGATAGTCTTCAATCTGCATCTTCCAATGTTGGTAGTTTTTGCCGTTGAACTTCTCAATCTTGAGCTTCCCTTCCTCCGCCATAACTCCCACTCAATTCAAGGAATCCTTTCCTTGAGATAATTTAGCTACGAGCAAACCTTGCTCTGATACCAGTTGTTAGGAAATAAGACGTAGCTAAATAGATAATTGAGTAGATTACTTAATGGAGAGAGATAGATTTATATACACGAGATTATAGAGTAGAGAGAGAGAGAGAGTACACACGATATACGTGGTTCACCCAATGTGGGCTACGTCCACGGGAAAGCAGCCACTCAATGGCTTTAGTACTTCAAAACAAGAAGTAGTTTACAAAGGGATTATACCCTTAATGGAGCTCCCGCCTTGCTTCACTCTCACCACCTCACACTCACCTTGTTGCATCAACTTCACACTATGAAATGTGTGTAGAAATGGCCTCCTTTTATAGGCCAAAAGGGCTGCCCTCTCTTATGAGAGACAGCCATGTGTAGCCGCCCTTGTGCGGATAAGTCCAAATCGGACCCTCCAATCCGCCCATGTGTGGCCGCCCTTGAGAAGACAAGTCCGCTTTTGAATTTGGCCACCGGCCACCGGCCATTGACTTCCGACCACCGGCCATTGGCCATTGACTACCGGCCACCGGCCAACCGACCGGTTGTTTTCCGACCACTTTCCGACCGCCGTCCGGCCATAATATTCCGGCGAAAAGGAAATCTCGGGGGCCTCCGCCCCCGAGGCCTTTAAAGTTGCCCCTGATTCTTGTCCGTGAAAATTTTGGTTTCTGGTGAGTGATTTTCCTTCACGCACGATGGCTTCTCCTCATAATGGGGGCCTTACAAATGTGCGCTTTTACCACATAAAATTACAAGGGTAAATCAGGCTCCATACTTAACATTTGAGCCCATTTTGCATATTTTTTCACCTACCTTGCATACTTAGGCCCTGAATAGCTCATGTTTCAATTTTCAAGTCATTTGGATAGTTAAAAGCTTCATTTCGGCTTTCAGTACTAAAAAGACGCTAACTTCTGAAATTGGAGGTACAGGATCCATGGATTCCGCCAAGTTATCGGCAACGAAGAGAAAAAGACCGACAATCAAAGATGCTCTTGCAGAAGCGGAACCCTTTGACATTCCAGCAGAAACCCTCAAGCCAACCAAAACTTGGGTGGAGGAAGCTGTATTGGAGAAAGAGGGAATAAAGATCTACCAAGGGACTTTCAGAGATCCTCAAGGCCAAGCGGTTGATGTACCGATGATCCCACAGGAATTGGTAAATTATAGCAGGTCAGAAGACATCAACAGGTACCTGGAAAGGGCAGACTTGCACAGTTTCTTCACCTCGAGACCATCAAGTGTGGATACAAGAAGAGTGTACGAGTTGGCAACATCCATTCAGAAGGATGGGAAAGCCACATTGACAGCCATGGATGGAGAGAAAGTAGAAGTACAGATCACTCCACAGCTCATTGCAGACGCATTGAAGATGCACAACAAAGGGAGCTCTATCAGGGAAAGAAGGGAGGCCATAGAGGTCTATGGATCCAAGAAACAGAATGCAACCTATGGAGATATGGCAGACCAAAGAGCGGCAACCCTTTGCCGACTATACAACCAGTTTCTCCATGTTTGCAGTAAAAGACCGCAAAAGTATACGACACCGCCCCATGCCATTGCGACCACCATCACATGGGCATTAAAGAGCAATATGCCAAAAGAGGTGAATTACGCTCAACACATCCACGAGCAAGTAATTGCCATGCACAACGAGAAGCCAAAGTACATAGGAGGAGCGGAAATTCTGACAAGAATAGCTTATGAAGCTATTGGAGCTAGAGATTAGTGGCCAAAGGTTCCCTCCCAGAATGAGTGGCTTAGAGAAGCCGACGAGGAGGAAGAACAGCCCGAAGTATCCAAGAGGGCGTCCACAAGAGCACGCCGGAAACTAGAAATAGTTTCAGAACCTGAAGAGGAGGTGGACGAGCCGCTTATGAAGAAAGTAAAGAAGAAGGTTGCTCCCAAGCAAACCAAAAGTGAGAAAGTGGCAAGAATGGAAAGACTAGTGGAGCAGTTTAGAGCAGAAAGAGCTCTAAAGGGTGACTTTGAAGAAAAGTGGGTGCCAGACCCCACCAAAGTCGGAACTAGCTCAGCCAAGCCACATGTTGATCAATACGATCAATATATTAAAGCTTATGAGGAGTCAGAGGCTATACTGGAGCAGCAACCTGTCGAGCCATACACTGAAGAGGAGGTACAACTTTTAAAAGCTGAGCTGAAAAAGGACGACAAGGGGAAAGGGAAAGTAGATGAGTCTATTAAATCTCAAGAGAAAGACGGGCAAGCCGACAAGGGGAAAGCCAAGGAAGCTGAGGACAAATACCCCTCTATGACTGATGTACCAAGCCCGAAGAAGACGAAAAATATCGTGGAAGAGACCAAAATAGAGATGGACACAGATGATTTGGAAAAGCCGAAGGCCGAGACCAAAGAAAAGGAGATAGATCCAGTTCAGCAAAAGAGAAATGATTATGAGGATCTGGTAGCGATAGGATACACTGAAGCAGAGGCCCTTGAGGCAGTTTATGGGATCACCCTACAAAAACAAGATGATCGGAGAGGGACGGAGGAAAAAACGAAGAGTACAAAAGAAAGTGAAGAGAAACTGGACGAACAGAACGTACTAGAAGAGCCGAAGCCAGTGAAGGTGGTGGCAGAAAGAGCTTTAGAGTTGACAGATGAAGATGAAAAAGACATGCACATGGTGCATGAACTGCTAGGCAAGATCAAAGAAAGATCCAGGGCAAAGGAAGTAGAGATTGAGACAGCCAAACAAAGGGAAGCAGAGTTGCAGAGGAAATTAGAGAATGCTATGACTGAATCTGAAATTCATAAAGCATCACTCTATGATGCGGAAAACGAGAGAGACAGCTTGATACTCCAGCTAGCCGAGGCTTCAAGAGAGGTAACAAGTACACAGGAGGCAAAGGAGCGGATAGAAGATGAGTTGGAGGCAGCCAAGGATGAGCTCATTGAGCTAAGGGAAAGAGTCGAGCTCCAAGAAAGAACAATCACTAGACTTAGGACTACCCCTAGAGCTAGCAGAGCAGGAACCGAACAAGAAGGAACTCTCGTACCAGCTTTAGAAGACCAGATCCGAAGCTTACAAAGAGAGCTAAGATTAGAGCAAGTGCAAAGGTTTCACATAGCAGAGGGATCATTGGCCGCAGAGGAGAGGCTCACATTAGAAAATCAAACACTAAGGACAGAGAATGAGGCCCTCCGCAAACAGCTCCAAGATCTACAAGAGCAACAAAGAAGAGAGACATAGACACCACACGAAGAATCAGGTGGAGCAGCCATAGAGCTACCAGAAACTGGAGAGGCAACCACAATTGAAGATCCAGCCCCAGCTCAAGAGGTGGCCTCGACTTCAGGAATCTCTGAAGAAGAAGAACAAAGGCTCCATGACCAAATAGAAAAGTCAGCAGAGGAGAGTGCCAAGGCAGAAATGGAATGGGAGAGGAGACTCCTCATCTCCATTAGACTTCAGGGATTAGACACAAAAGTGTCCATGAAGAGTGGATGCAACCCAGCCTGCCTTTCCCTTTGATGAAATTTGAAGTGCTAAAGACGAAAAAGAGAATAGAGGAGGAGTAGTATGTCGCTCTTTATGAAGGCGACATCACAAAGGAGGAACAATCAAAGAAGATAGTAGATTCACAACCTATATGGAGGAAAGGTTGGCTGAACAAATACCCAGCCTACCTCATCTACTTGGTGGAGGCACCAAAGGAGATCCGGGAGGATGCAACCTTCTGCCCGGTGCCAAGAGTCAGAAACTGGAAAGAGCATGGCAGGATTGCAGAAAAGAAGCCAAATTGGCTTAATTATCCCAGGATGCCAGGACCAAAGGCAGGAGAGAGAATAGGTAAAGCCTACATGGTGAAAACCCTAATGGGCACCATCAAGATCTTTACTGGCTCTCCTGACCTTTTGTGTCAGATGCTCAAGAAAATCTGCAGGACTCTCTTAGCTTGTATTGAAGTGTTCGCGCCAGATAAAGCCACGACCTCGAGTCTACTATCGACGGCCGACACAGTGACTGATATGATATATGATCTTTCATTGCAGCCTTCTCCAAAAGTGTTGCACCTCCTATACCAAAGGATTATGTTTTTTCCTAGCTTCCACATGCAAACATTCGAAGAAGCTTTCTACACCGGCTTTTTCACCCACGAAAGCAAAATATTCGGCCCAACCTTGACCATCGGCAACCTACGATACGAATCACATTTGCAGATGCTCAAGACGACAGGAATTTATTGACCAAGCATAAAAGTCATGTCAGGGACGACATGAACGCGGAGGGGGGGAGTGTTGAGCCAGTAGAGGATCACACCCACATTTTTGCTCACACTCATCATTTTGTAACCATTGATTGTAATAAATGTCTTTTCGACATTGATTTTGATTCGAGCCATTCAGTAAGTAACGGGACCAAATTGAGTTTCCAGCTTGTAATCCCGAAGTAATTTTACTTGCTGATGTAATTAGTTAGAGATGTTCTCACCTCCAAGGCTGAGGTATATAAGCCAAAGTTTTTGTAACCTAAGGGGATTCATATTATTAATCAAAGTGAGTTTTTGAGTGCCGTGACTGTGTCTGAGAGAGTGAGAGAGAGAGAGAGAGTCTTATCTACTTGCTACGTGAGCTACGTAGCCGCCATTGGGGAAGCGACACTGCCATTGTGTTAGCAACGGCGAGAGCTACGCACAGGTACCAAGAGTGCGTGCTATCGACTTCTATGTCTGGTAAGTTCCTACGAGCTTCGGTGTGAGTTTTCTTCCAACTCGTGTGTCGGAATGGAGCGTGTAGCATATCTATAGAACCACAACGAGTAGAGCTACATATTAGTACCATCGGGGTCAAGTTTCGATCACCTGTATTTTTCGGCCTGTCTTCATACGCGTTTACCGCACGGAGTGGTTATAGGTTGATTTTGCAGTTCAAGTCTTTAGGGTGTTGTTCTTACCTAGTGTATAGACTTCCCCTTGAGTTTGAGATCAATTCAATGATTCTAGATCCTGTTTCGTATAGCATTCGTTCGTAGTACGGATTTCAGTCACTTGCGTATTTTAGAACTTAGATTTGATTTCCTTAGTAGTGATTGTCATTAGAAGGTCGAGTAGGTGATTTGACACCCACCTAGTTGTTTCCATGCGCCTGCGGGTCAAGCTCCATCCTCGTCAGACAAATTCTGTTGTTGGTTGAGTTCTCGCTATTTAGCTTCCGCTAGCGGCGTAACCGCCTTAACATATGTCAAGCCTGCTTGCGGGTGGTTTGCAACCTCGACTCCCTTTGCATGTAAGGGTGATTTCTCGTAGACTCACTAAATATTCCTTTTGGAACCAATGATACCCCTAGAGGGAGGGAGAGAGAGAGAGAGAGAGAGAGAGAGAGAGAGAGGGAGGGAGGGAGGAAGCTCCCCTACAACTTCCATGCCTCTTCCCCATGTTGATCATCCATGCCACTTCTCCATAGATCTTACACCAATCTTAGAGACGGGGGACTAGCACAAACAGATTTCCATCCAACCATTCCTTATATAGGCCCTTGGCCTACTAAATATAGGCCCACTATATTGCAAGTGTGGCATGGCGCTTGTCTTGGCTTGTCCTACCCCAGGTCTAACAACCTCCACATACCTTTGCATTTCCCATGTACCTTCAACTTCTTTCAATTTCTATCTCTTCTTCACTTAGGACTACTTTCTCTTTCTCACTCACCACATGGACAAAGTAAAATATGTACTTTTTTGACATGTACCAAGTGCCTTCGCCTTCTAATCATCCATTATTTCCTAAATTTTTGATCCACTTGAATTTGCATTTGCTGTCTAGAACATCATATTCTCCTTAGCTTCAATCTCATCATGCAAATGTTTTATCTACATTTTTGAGTCTTCATTATGCTTCTTTAAGCTTTGAACCAGATGCTCTTTCTCTTTGAGAATTTCAAATTTCTTTCTTGGTTAAAGAACCCTCTAACAAAGTAGCAAAGGGAGTTGCTGATATATTTTTTAAATGCCTTTCACAATTTACCAAACTAATCTTTGTATACTCACCACCTGCATTTTCATCATGCCTACCTTGCATCAACATAAGTAAGAATCCATGAAGATCCACTATCTCACTTTGAAGTACTTTCTTTTCCATTGCCTCCAAAAGTTCAACCCTCCTCTTCGATACCTAATTTTCTACAAGTAAAATATTGTTGTTCTCACCTAGCACTATTAAGTTTTCCTTAATGAGACAGATATAGTATTTGATGTTCACTTCTCAAAATCCTCAATAGAATTTTTTTCTTGTAATGCTTTTAGCTTCTCTTGGTTCAACCGCATTTCAAAATCTTCTACCAGTAACTTGTGAGCTATCTCCAATAGCACAACTTTCTCTTCCAAGTCTAAAAAATTCTCGGATATTAGAATCTATTTATGCTCCTTCTAAAATAATGTTTTACCACTACTTTGGTAACCTAATAGAACCTAAAATTCTCCTTTCAGGGTTTTAGAAAAAATCAAATACTCTTATCATATGTATGTATTTGTAGATGTCCTTACTCTAGCTCAAAGATAACACCACACTTTATGTGGGAATAATGAGAAACACTCACAACTCTTGATTAAACCCAAAAGCATGCTCAATTTGACCAAAAATAGCATATTTGCTAGGTGAACCCTATTATATACAAGGTCAAAACATCTCTAGACAACGAACTCATTTTTTCCATAAACATCAATGATTTCTTAACCAAAGTCCCCAGAATTTTTCTTTTGAACATAGGATTAAGTACAAAAAAGGTGTACTTTTTACATTGTGATGACCTATCATCAATGTTTCTATAATACCTAGGGGTGCGAGACCTTGAGATCCTCCTCCCAACCTCCATTTATATAGACAGGCTCCTAGCTGGATCCCTTATCCACATTGTCTAGCTCGATCTCTTGGCCGTAGTCCGTGACTCCATGGCCTTGCCCTTGTCCTGACATTATTCCCCCCTTAAGGAAGAGTTTTCCTCCTCAAAAAAAAAAGTGGGAAACTTCTTCTTAAGAGCACTAATGTTTTCTATGTGGCACCTTCTTCAGGTCAATATTTCCCTTTATTAAAGCTTCTCGACGTACATGATGACGCTTACGTAAATTATGATAGTCAAGAATTCGTTTAGGTTCATGCGGTGGGAGAGGAGGTTCAACAAAGTCGACCAAAATCTGCTGGTCAATAACATTGTCGTCCCCATGTAATCGCTTACGTAAACAGCTTACATGAAATACCGAATGGACATGAGAGTGTGGGGGTAAGGATAGTTTGTAGGCACGATCACCAACTCGCTTAAGTATTTTGAAAGGCCTACAATATTGTGGAGATAGTTTTGATGATGGCCTAGTTTTCACACTTTTTGAATGCTCTGGCACACACAAAAATACTTCTTCCCCTTCGTCAAAGGCTATTTGCCAATGTTTCTCATCAGTGTACTTCCTATACCGATCCCACGCTTGTCGGAAATTTTGACGAGCGAGTTTCAGCATATCCATATGATCTTGGAGAAAATCCTTAACCTGCTGGATTTTTTTGGTTGCCAACCCCACTGTAATGGATGACCTAGGTTGAAAACCATATATGAGCATGAAAGGACTAAATCTAGTCGTTACATGATTAGCACTATTGTAAGCAAACTCAAGAAGAGGTAGATACTCTTCCCAGTCTATTTGTTTCTTGCTAACGTATGCGCGGAGCATATTCTCTAGCACTTGGTTAACGCGTTCAGTCTGACAATCCGTTTCTGGATGATCGGTTGTACTAAGGTTGAGTTGTGTACCCAATCGTTTAAACATAGCCCTCCAAAAATGACAATTAAACTTGGGATCACGATCAATCACAATGTTACTTGGTAAGCCATACAACCTGTACAGATTGTACACAAATAACTTAGCTAATGTTCGAATCTTAATCGTTGATTTGGAATAAACTTACATAGTTTAGTCAACCGGTCTACGACCACCCATACTGAGTCATGGCCTTGCACAGTTGTTGGTAAACCCACAATAAAAGCCATAGAGATACTTTCCTATTTCCCATTGGGAATCTCCAAACGATGTAAGAGTCCTCCTGCCTTCAGGAACACTCCTTTGTTAACTTGACATTTTTGGCAATGCAAGACATAATCTTCAACAAAGCCATGTAAACCTAGCCAGTAAAAATGTCATCGTACGAGAGCATAAGTCTTTTTAATACTCGGGTGCCTTGCACTTGGACTGTTATGACATTCATAAAGAATTTGGTGACGAATGTGTGTGTCCGTCGGTACACAAACTTTCCCCCTTGTGGAGTAGGTACCCATTGTCAATGGTAAAACTCTTCCATTGTTGTAGTTCATCACTTGACAGAGGAGAACTATGTGTGGAGGTTAACGACACACTACCAACATTGGAGTGAGAAGGATCCCTCATTTGAAAATGGCTCGACACTTTGGAGTATGCGTCATCATGCTCATATTTGCCCTTCAAAGAATCCAAAAATTCACTATAAGTTCCATGAACAAAAGAGAATTGATCTCAAGCATACGACTAAGAGCATCAGCCACCACATTGTATCGTCCTTTACGATATTGGAGCTTTGCGTCATATTCCTGAAGGATCTCAGCCCACTTGGCTTTTTGGCCCTTCAAGTTGGTTTCTTGTGTAAACCATTTAATGCTTTCATGGTCAAACACAATCTCAAATTGAGCTCCATACAAATAATGTCGCCATGTCTTCAAGGCAGACACTATTACATAGGGTTTGCATTCATAAGCAGAATAATTCTACTAGGCTGAATCAAGCTTCTTGCTTTCGAATGCAATTGGCCTCCCTTCTTGTAGCAGGACTGCTCCAATAGCACAATTACTAGCATCCGTTTCTGAAATGAATGGTTTCAAAGGATCTACAATAGCTAGAATAGGAGCTGTAACTAATGCATCCTTGAGTGTATCAAAACTATGCTATTGAGCGGCACCCCACTCGAAGGTCTTGCCTTTGCCTTTCAGTTGGTCCATCATGGGAACAACAATATTAGCATAGTTTTTGAGAAACCTTCGATAAAAACCTGCAAATCCCAAGAAAATCTGTAACTCTTCTAGATTTTTAGGAGAAGTTCACCGCCGAATGGTATCCACTTTGGATTGATCCATGTGCAGCCCAATAGCTGAGATAACATGCCCAAGATAGTGTTTTCCTCCATGAGAAAATCACACTTGGAGGCCTTGGCATATAAATGATTTTTTCGTAACAATTCAAACATCTGCCTCAAATGTTGTAAGTGTTTTTCCTTAGAAGCACTATATACTAGAATGTCATCGAGAAAAACGATAACAAATTTGTCCATGTACAGTTTCAAGACACTATCCATAAGTGTCATGAATGTTGCAGGTGCATTGGTTAACCCAAAAGGCATAACCAAAAACTCGTAATGTCCGAACCTTGTTTGGAATGTAGTTTTGGGTATATCAGCAAGTCGAATACGTACTTGGTGATAACCTGACCGCAAGCCTACTTTTGTAAAAATACGAGCATGAGTGAGCTTGTCGAACAACTCATCCATGCATGGAAATGGGTACTTGTTCTTAACAATAACCACATTTAATCCATAGTAATCTACACACATGTGCATACTACCATCCTTTTTCTTCACTAATAGGATAGGAGAAGCCCATGGTGAAGAACTGGGTTAAATAAACCCTCTGCTAAGATAGTCAACAAGCTGACATTCCACCTTACCAGCTTCAGAATAACTCATTCTGTAGGGTGGTTTACTGATTGGTACTGCCTGCAACCACGTCGATGCTATGTTGCCCTGATCGTGTCGGCGGTAATCCTAATGGCAAATCATTAGGAAAAACATCGTGAAATTCCTTTAATAAATTTTTTTAAGTCACTAGCAACCTTTGCTTGTTGAGAAATAGACATTGGTGGAAGAGATGAGAGAGAAGCATGCGGCGTTGAGTAATGTTCAACAGATTCAACACTGGAAAGAAAATGACACAATGAGTAACACAAGAAACCTTCATCTATTTCATCATCAGAAATGAGTTGCATAAGCTCTCTTGTACATATCAGTGGTGAGGAAGGCACATCCTTCTCTCCTAACAACACATGTGCGCCATGGGATTTAAACATCAAGTTGTTGTGCTCGTAGCTATGCTTCAGTGATGGTCCTAGGCTATGTAAGCATTCCATACCAAGTACCATATCTTCCCGCTCCATATTCATAACCTAAAAATCCAAGGATCTGGAATAGCCTTGTATTTCCAACGATACAGCTCTGACTTGAGTATCCCATATTTCGGCATCATAACCATTTATCATTGCTACCTTGTAGTGGTGGGAACTTGGCGTTTGGGGAAATTTGAGTTTATTAACTAGTCCATAGTTAATGAAATTGTGAGTGGCATCATCATCTAGCAAGATGCGCACCTTGTGCCCTTGAAGATTTCCGTACATACGCACTAACTCATGTGGATCAAAGGTCTGTTGCCACATGGAAGCTGTGATACAACATTCATGAACCACCTCGATGTGTGCTACTTCCACCGTAGAGAATTGTGAGTAAGACTCAAGAGGCAGCAGTTGCACCGTGTGCATTGCTTTCTCCTTGCCGTGAGCAATAGATTTCCCCTTGGGACATTCCTTTCTTCCAAGGCTGTTTCCCAATCATTGAAAGCATAACTTCTCTTTTTTAGCCTTGTCAAAGTCCTCAAGAGAGAGAGGAGCATGAGACCCCTTGGGGTTTTTAGCTGCTTCAAAATTGGCTACTATAAATCTCCTTTTATTGTGCCCATATTGTGTGCATGTACTACCATGTGTATTAGCAAGAACGTGATTATTATGTGATTTCATTTCATCTAGATCATCATGAATGTGTGACTTCACTATGGACTCCTCAAGTGTTTTAGGGTCCTAAGTCTTGACGTGCTTCTTAAGCTCGGGCATCAGACCACGGATAAACCCACGTACTTGTTGAAAGGTGTCTAGTCCTTCCAACTTGAGGATAACATCCCAACAGTGAGAGATATATTCCAGTAATGATGGGTGTTGGTGCATGGAACACGTGTTCCAAGCCATCCAATTTTGATATGCCTCATTCGTAGGTAGAAATCTTTTTTGAAACATAGCCTCAAAGGTTGCCCAGCTCTGTGATATGATATTCTTCTCCATGAGAGACATCCACCATTTGTAGGCCTTGCCTTCCAGAGTTAGACTTGTCTGCAGTGCTCTGACTGCATCCAGAGTATGTTGTAAGGCATGAATTCCATCCCACTTACTGAGAAAGATATTCACTGCATCCTTATTGCGATCTCGGTCCTCTCCCTTAAAAGTTGTTGGTTTGGTGTTTTTCAACAACTCGTCCACCTCCTTTGTAGGGAGAGAGTGCAAAGAGTTTGGAGATGGACCCTGTCCATGATCAGAAGGGCCTTGCCCCTGATTGGCAACGTGCTCATGCATGTGTGTGTCAAAAGGGCCCTTGGCCTACTGCTGCTGCATAAATTGGATCATTAAAGTGGATAATTTAGTGACATTTTTATTTAGAGATGAAAAATTTGTTTCCATTACGGAGATGCATGTTTGAACTGCTTGAAATTCTTGAATATCGAGCACTTCATAAACGTCATCACTTTTCGTAGCGTTGCCGACACCCTTTGTGAGAGTATCCGGCCACGAGCCATCGTGGGAAGGATCAGGCGTATTATGCTCAAAATCAAATGTCATATTGATATCTGAATCCATGCCAACACTGTGCAGTGAAAGAAAGAGAAAGAAGAATACCTTGATTCAAAAAACAATCCCGTAGCCGTAGTATGCACCGCAAACGGTAATTAGCCGTGCTAATTACGTTGGTCGTCAAAGCTTTGTCAACCCGTCAGTCCACTTGTTCACTTACACGGCTTGAACGTGTCGCCGTTGATTTGAGCTTCCAAAGAAAACAAGTGATATTGGATACTTGTTTGAAAACCTTAAAGCTGTCCTGGATTAACCTTAATGCAGTGCTGCATTTTCTGCAAATTTGGAGAATTTGCAAGAAATTGACAGTGCGTCGAAGAAGTTCTCGGACCTTGTTAACGAGGTTAGGTTTCCCTTGGCCAACTACAAAATTGAGGTTCAAATCCAGAGGTATTACCGTATAGTAATTGTGGGAGGACACCGGCAAGGCCGGACTAGACAAGGGCAGGGCCGGGCTAGGCGGTGTGGAATGGGGATTCCAACTAGAGCAAAGGGCCAGGGGCTTTTCTATATAATGGGTGGTTGGGTGGTGGACTCTCAGGCTCTAGCTTCCCTTGTCTTACACTGGTATCAGAGCTGAGTGCCTATTTTGGGAAAGGGGAAGGCATGTTGCTTTATAGCCACACAAAGCCTTGCATGTCGTGGTCCAATACTGTGGGGATCACCCCTTGCTAAGGAGGTTGACAAAGAAAAGCCCGTGGGCACACGAGCTTGGCAAGGAGAGCCGCCGGGTGCAGGAGCACCAAACTGATGGCATGCGAGCTCATCATATGCACAAGGGCCTGCTGGTCGTTTCTCGACACAGGGCCGAAGCCCCTCGTGCATTGCATCGTCCGCCCTGGGTGCTCCAAGCACCTGCACGCTACCTGCTCACAGCCATAGTCGACTGTTCTTTTTATTTTCCCACTTGAAGGCACCCAAACCCCTTAGGGGTAGTGGCCATACACAAAACTTAAGCATAAGGGGCAGTACCCACAGTGGGTACCCCACCCCCCCTACTCCACTCCACATACGAGTACAACAAGGCCGGAAAGGACGACATTGACAAAGCCGGCACACATTTCGACAAAAATTTTCTGCGTATTATGTAGAAACTCAAAGATTTCAAGACCACCAATTTGGAGGATTTGCAGTACAAGTTTTGGGTGAAATCAATTACCGCTTTCAAGCCTAATTGATTTAGCTATCAAGAACTTGTGGAATTCCATATACGGTGGACAATTCGAATCACTCTCCACCGGAATACTCTCGATTTTGACGGAGTTAGAAAGGCTCATTATACTTTGTGAGTGCTCTCAATATCACACATTTTTTCTGAGTACTCCTTGCACCGCACTGTGTAGCCATGGATTCGGATATCAATATGACATTCGATTTTGAGCAAAGTACTCCTCATCCTGCCAATGATGGCCCGCGGTCAAATTACCCGCGATGCTACGGCAGGTGAAGATACTTATGAATTGCTCGATATTCAAGAATTTCTTGCACTTCAGACACGCATGACAGTCATGGATGAAAATTTTAAAGATTTGAATGAAAATGTTACTAAACTATCCATACTAGTAATTCAATAAATGCATCAGCAGTCTAAGAGTCCTACTGACATGCACATGCATGAGCACGTTGCCACACATGGGCGGGGCATTTCTAGTCTAGGGCAAGGCCCAAATGCTGATACGTTGCATACTCTCACTGCAAAAGAGGTGGATGAATTGTTAAAGAGCACCAAACCACCGATTTTTAAGGGAGAATACCGAGACCGCAATAAGGATGAAGTGAATATCTTTCTCATCAAGTGGGATGGAATTCACGCCTTACGGCGTACTCCGGACGCATTCAGATCTCTACAAACGAGCTTAACTCTGGAAGGCAAGGCCTACAAATGGTGGATGTCTCTCAAGGAGAAGAACATCATGCCACAGAGTTGGGCATCT
This sequence comes from Adiantum capillus-veneris, assembly GCF_014529385.1. Lineage (NCBI taxonomy): Eukaryota > Viridiplantae > Streptophyta > Polypodiopsida > Polypodiales > Pteridaceae > Adiantum > Adiantum capillus-veneris. The sequence goes on from NC_140945.1 coordinate 138,504,778, forward strand.
TTTGAAGCAATGTTTAGCAAAGAATACCAACGAGGCCGATCGGAATTGGACGGCTTGGGACACATGTTTCATGTGCCAATACCCATCACTACTTGAATATATCTCTCACTATCGGGATGTTATCCTCAAGATGGAATGCTTAGATACCTTTCAACAAGTACGGGGGTTTATACAAGGTCTCAAACCCAAGCTTAAGAAGTATGTTAAGACCCAAGACCCTAAAACACTTGAGGAAGCCATAGTGAAAGCACATATTCATGATGATCGTGATGAGAAGAAAACACATAATAGTCACGTGCCTGCTAATATACATGGTAATCCATGCACTCAGTATGGGCGCAATAAAAGAAAATTTCTATTTGCCAATTTAGATGCATCTAAAAAACCCAAGGGGTCCAGGGGTCCTCTCTCTCCTAAGGACTTTGATAAAGCCAAGAAAGAAAAATTATGTTTTCAATGTTTAGGAAGAGGTCATGGCAAAAAGGATTGTCCCAAGGGGAAATCTGCTGCTTAGGGCAAGAAGAAAGTAGTGCACACTATGCAACTGTTTCCTCTTGAGTCTTCCTCACGATTCTCTACAGTGGAAGTAACACACATTGAGGTGGTGCATGAATGCTGTCTCATAGCCTCCATGTGGCAACCAACCTGTGGACCACATGAGTTAGTACGTATGCACTGATATCTCCAAGGGCACAAGGTGTGCATCTTGGTAGATGATGGTGCTACTCACAATTTCATCAATTACGAATTGGTGAAAAAACTCAAACTACTTCAAACTTCGAGTACCCACCGCTACCAGGTAGCACTAATGAATGGACATGATACTGAAATATGGGATACTCAATGCCGAGCTGTTCCATTGGAAGTACAAGGGTACTCCACATGTTTGGATTTTCAGGTTATGAACATGGAAAGGGCTGATGTGGTTCTTGGTAGGGAGTGGTTGCATAGCCTAGGACCATCACTGAAGTGTAGCTATGAGAACAACAGCTTGATGTTTGAATCCCATGGGTCACATGTGTTGTTGTTAGGAGAAAAAGATATACCTTCATCACCACTAATTTGTACCATTGAGCTTATGCAGCTCGTTTTTTATAATGAAATACATCAGCTTTTCTTGTGTTACTCACTGTCTCATTTTCTTTCTAACATTGAGTCTGTTGAACATACCTCAACGCCGCATGCTTCTCTCTCCTCTATTCCACTAATTGCTAATTCTAAACCAGTAAACATTGCTAGTCAATTACAAAAATTATTAAAGGAATTTGAAGATGTATTTCCTAATGATTTTTCATCAAGATTACCGCCGACACAATCCAGTACAACATAGCATTGACGTGGCTGCAGACTGTAAAATTGTTAGTAAACCACCTTACCGTCTGAGTTATTCAGAAGCTGCTGAGGTGCTTACCTATTCTCGAGTTTGCCTACAACAATGCTAAGCATGTCACAATAGGTTTTAGTCCTTTCATGCTCATGTACGGGTTTCAACCTAGGTCACCAAATACGGTGGGGTTGGCACAACCGAAAAACTCCAATAGGTTAAGGATTTTCTCCAAGACCACATGGATATGCTAAAACTTGCTCGTCACAATGTCCGGCAAGCAGAGGATCGGTATAAGAAGTACGCTGATGAGAAACGTCGGCAAGTTACCTTTGAAGAAGAGGAGGAAGTATTTTTACGTGTGCCAGAACATTCACAAAGTCTGAAAACTAGGCCGACACCTAAATTATCTCCCCGATATTGTGGGCCTTTCAAAATACTCAAGCGAGTAGGTGATCGTGCCTACAAATTATTACTACCTTCACATTCTCGCATTCATCCAGTGTTTCATGTAAGCCGTTTACATAAGCGATTACATGGGAACGACAATGTCATTGACCAACAAGTTTTGGTTGATTTCATTGAACCTCCTACCTTACCACATGAACCTGAACGTGTTCTTGATTATCATGAGTTGCGTACACATCATCACGTACGTCAACAAGCCTTAATGAAGTAAAAAGACTGATCTAAAGAAGGTGCCACTTGGGAAAACATTAGTGTTCTTAAGAAGAATTTTCCCACTTTTGTTTTCGAGGACAAAAACTCCTCTTAAGGGGGGAGTAATGTCAGGACACAGGCAAGGCCGGACTAGACAAGGGTAGGGCCGGGCTAAGCGGTGTGGAATGGGGAGTCCAACTAGGGCAAAGGGCCAGGGGATTTGCTATATAATGGGTGGTTGGGTGGTGGACTCTCAGGCTCTAGCTTCCCTTGTCTTACAAATTGCGTGCAAAACTTTGCAACATCAATTACTCATGGCTTGCTGAAAGGTACGCCAAGAATCAAAGCTTTCCAAAATTGCATATGCCAAGGCGTGTTTGGCTTGTATGGGGTGTATGCCGAGGTGGGCATGCACCCTATGCTAACAATTTTTGCCCAAGGTTGTTGGCCTTAGGGCATCGTGTGAAAACTCAAGCCAAGAAGGCGATGGCGTGCTGCTGCAAAGCTGCCGAGAGGCAACAAAGGCTCACTATGACACGTGAGGTGCTCAGTTGAGTCCACTAGATGGACAGATTTTCCTCGGCTCAGGCTCGCGCACGGTTCAAGGCCAAAACCACCCGGTTTCACGTAGGTGATCCAGTCACCTTCCTTCCTCGCAAGCGGGCTTGTCCACACAGTGAGTATTGTTGGTTTTCCTATGTAGAGCAGCTTCATGCCTCATGTGCATGCAAAAGCTAAAAATATGAGTGTCTCTCCACGCCTTTGTGTCCCAAAAATAGTGGTTGGCTCTTGATACCAATATAATACCTAGGGGTGCTAGACCTTGAGATCCTCCTCCCAGCCTCCCATTATATATTCAGGCTCCTAGCCTCTTGCCCTAGTCGAATCCCCTGTCCACATTGTCTAGCCCGGTCGCCTAGCCGTAGTTCGTGACTCCCTGGCCTTGCCCTTTTCCTGACAGTTTCTATGTGTACACCCATCATTATCTTTATTAATGCTTCCACTTTACACACTTTGGCTCTTTACTTTCATTTTTAAGCACAAAAAGCATCAAAACATGTCTTTCTAAGACAATTTGGAACACTCCTATGAAGTACAAAAATTTCACGGATGAAAAAACTAGCTTCCACAATGTGGCCCTCTTTATGGCATATAATACTATCAAGTTGGTGCCAAATTGGAATGGTACCCTTATATTTGGACCTAAAATTTAAATGTACCACACTTTTTGAGTGAAATCTAGCAATGTGAAGAAAACATAGCATTAACTCAAAATGCATCCGATTCTGGTAAGATGGAAAATCACTTCCACCTTTGTGTTGTCTCAAGAAAGAAGATTACATGGTGAGAAATCCACAAACACACTCAAATTTCCTTTTGATTACAAAGACATATAAAAAATATTCATCAAAATGTGACTTTTACTAGCAAATCAGGAGAGAGAATTTTCTATCAATGGGCCATAGCTTCCAATACATAGGCTTTCAATGTTATAAAAGAATAAAAACACCTTCATAGATACCTATACTAGCTATGTTTCACTTAAGAGGTCAATTAGTTGTGGTCTATGGTGATCTAATTCCAATTTCATGAAAATTGGCCAAAAATAGCATACGTTTTTATGGCTCAAGTTAGGTTTAAAAATGTAATTCAAAACCAAATCTAATGGTGAAATCAATAGCCCCAAAAAATTCAAAAAAAAATTAGTTCATAAGATAACTTTGTGGTACAGAATACTTTAAAACCTTCTTGGCATCTCAAAAAATAATTAGAAAGTTATTAAATTAAAAGGACGCAAAAGTATCCAAGAACATAAAAGTGTTTTGTTAACAATTTAGCATTAAGATCCACAACTTATTGTTGAATTTTGACATGGTATCAGAGTCATAAGCTACTTGATCATGGAAGGAGAAGTGGCATGGCAAAGCAAAGAAGAGGAGGATCGGAAGTAGCATTTTGAAATGCTTACATTTTTTAAGTACTTTAGTGGGAGTGAATCTCAATTTCTTTGGGGCCCCCTAATGCGAGCTACAAGAATTTTAAAATGCTAGAAAATGGGGGAACCCCATAGCTTGCCAGCACCTATGTTCTGAAAACACCCATGAGTGATAGAATTTGGGAGTAGCATTTTGAAATGCTAGAGGACAAGGGTTTTAGATTGCACAGGAGAAGTCGACAAGGGGCTCCCTTGGATGGCCATTTTTCCATGAATTTTAAGATGCAAACATTGCAATGTCCTCTTCCAAGAGCCATTCAATGGTTCTCTCAAAGAATGGGCCTTAAGAGGAAATTAAACTTTGTTGGAGATTCTAGCCTCAGATCGATGTTTTGAAATGCTACCAAAGGCGGAAGGACTTCTAAGCTTATTGGATGGCAAGGAAATTGGAGCCTTCGGTTTCTCGATTGGGTTGATAAAGCTAGACATCCACAAGAGAATCTTCCCTTTGTGGCCCCAAATGAGTTCAAAATGAATCAATACCAACTCATGGCTATGGAAAGTGGATCCATCACCAGTACCCAATTAGTGGCCTATGTAGCATAGATGCAGTTCTCAAGAAAGCTATCAATTTTTTTGGCCCGAGAGTGTGAAGCCAAAGGCAACTACACAAGCTTGCTAGAGAAAAGAGGCAAAGTAAAGCTAGGCAAGGAAGACATGACCAGTGATCAATTAGCTGCATCGGTACCCATGAGGTCTTAGATTTGTTGTCATAATGTAAGATGACGCTTTGTTTGGCTCAAGAATGTGAAGACAAAAGGCAAAAATAGAGAATCACACGAGGACAAAGGAAACATAATGCTAGATAGAGATAACGGTGATCAAGATCTAATAGAGAAAATTGGCAGGGCACATGTGGTGGTAGTCACATCTGTATAGCCAGATGGAAATTGTTTGCAACTAGCTTTAGTCAATTAGAGGTTTGTGAGCGGTAGAGAGAGGGTTAAACAAAAGTCCCTACAAATGATTTGAACCCATGTGTTGGAGTTCAAGTTGTCAGTCTTTGAACCCGTGGGTCTGAGTTCAAGACACACATATGCATCTAGCAAGGAACCAATGCAACCTATAGAAATACTATGGATGAGTGCACCAAGCCATTGTTGTTGGCTAGATTGTGGAAAGGACGTGTTTCAAAGTTCATTTTCTAGAAATATTTGAACGTGATGTGTTCACAATTCACAAATGGGGATTCTTGGATGTAGTGTGGTCTATATTTCAATTTTCTATGCAAAAAATGGTGCTTAAGAAAGACATTTTCTATGATAAATGGTTGGAGGTTGCATAACTAAGGTGTATTTAGTGGAAGCAATCCTTTACTAGGTTTTCATAATAACTTCTTCATCAACTGGGTCTTCCAACATATGTGTGACTATGAGCTGCAACGAGGGTGTTGAAATTATAGCATCTCAAGTGAATAACCTAATGTACTCCCAATATTTACTTTGGACTTAGGTATTTATTTTACATATTTTTCAAATCCTTGGATAAAAGAATTGTTAATGGGGTACTTAAGGGCCCCCAAGCTAGTATATAAGCACCACCTTGACCCCATTTTATAATCACTAATTTATTGTCCAAGTTCAATTGGTTCAATAGCATAGTCTCTCTCTCTCTCTCTCTCTCTCTCTCTCTCTCTCTCTCTCTCTCTCTCTCTCTCTCTCTCTCTCTCTCTCTCCCTCCTCTATTCTCCACATTGCTCTATTCTTACACATTTTTTACTTTGAAAATATGTGCCCTCATAAAAATGTCTACACCTCTAAGTTGTGTAACATCTAGAATTTGTTGGAGGCCTAGATGCTTTCTTTATCTAATCATCTATCACTTACTCCACTTTGTAAGAACTCAACATATTGCACCTAGAGCTTCAAAAATTATTTGCTCATTGATTTTCCACTCCTTTGTAGTTTTAGTATACTCCAATTGTGCATTGGTATTAAGGGTTTTCACCTCAAGATGGCTAATTTGTACAATTGCACTCAGTGCTACTAGTCTTTCTTGAAGATCTACTGATATCCTCACGTAGCACGTCTGCTTTGAACTGAACCACTTGAGATAAGAAGGCATTAAGCCTTTTGAGTTGTTCTTGATGCATCACGTATTCACTTTGTCTTGTTGAAGCACACAACTGAGCTTGATTATTCACATGTTGATATGTTTCCTTCTTCTTGACTCTCTCAAATTTGCACATGGTGTACCATAATGATAATAAATGGGCTTGAGGGTTGAGTGGATGCCCCCACTTCTAGATTTAATTTCTTTTAAAGAGTGTATGGGTAGGGACTACCAAGCCTCACTCTATTCGATTACAAAAATAGCAAGAACCATGGGAATAGATGCCAATCCATGGAATGTAGCTGACATGACTAATGCATGGAGCCTACAAGAGGTTACTGGTAACTTGGAAGATACACTCATTCTCTACTCACTCAATGAAACACTCAAATTGTATGTCGAACAACAAAAGCTACTTGTCATGTCGCCAAAATCTTGACGGTTCACCATGCAACTAAGCTCCATATTATACCAAACTTATAGGACAAATAGAAAGAGTCTAAACATGCATACTTAGGGTCTCAAATTAACTTTTCAACCTTTAAAAAAAATGATTATTATCAGCAAGGCAAATTCAACCTAGTCGATTTCAGTCTAGAATGCACCTAAAGGCTCAACATTGATGCCTCAATATCCTCCTCTAGCTAAAATGCAATTTCATGCTTAAATATTGAATTACAAGCTAATTATGAAGAGTATTAGCAATAAAAATTTCAATTAACCATGTCAAGAGACTTACATTGTTACAAAGAGAGCTTTCACTTGTGAAAGTGTAGAAGCATATGGCATTTCAAACAGACAATCCATGAAGGAAATAAGAGCATTAGAAGAAAGAGGGAGAATATACAATGTGCAAAGAGGGAAATAGATGACTCATTATCCAAAAACATAGAATTTTCTTACAGAAATTGGTATACCTTATTCAAGGTTTAAAATATGAAAAAAATACTATAGTCTTGGGTAGAAATGGATGAGATCATATCTGGCTACTTACAATCTAAAAGCTGATAGACTTGACTATCAACTATACATCTCCATAAGAATAAGTAAAGTATGAGATTTGGACATGATAGGTCTACATTCATAAATAAGGTAAAATCAAAAATTTTGGACTCAAGATGTAGTAGCTTTGCTAGCCAATGCTAGCATCCCCCTCCCACTAAATTGGGTCGTGCACAACACTATTGCTTGATGACAAGGTAGTCGCCTAAGTGCCTCAATTTGTGTTGCTTTTGTGCAGGCCTCTAGAGCTTCGCGGTATTTTATCCGTAGCTTTTTTTCCCGTTCTATGAGGAATTGAAGATATGTTTTGTTCTTGAGCTCAACTGTAGAATATCCAATAAATCTTTCACGTTGTCGAGCCGCTTTGCGGGCACGGGGTGAAAGACAAGAATTTGCATGTAATTTCAAGTTTCGCCAAACTTGTGATTTATGCCAGGATCTAATATGACAACATGATGATGGAGTGTATGCTAAATGTGGGGTTTGTTGCCTAAAAATAGAGTTGCTGCATGCAAGCCCAGTTATAAGTGATGCTACCAAAATGTGAATTTATAAGCCAAATTTGTAGTGTTTGATGTGCTCTCCATGCGTGTCTTTACGGGTCATAAATTGTAGCTACAATAAAAAAGTTATGGAGGTTCGAAGTCGAGATGGTTTGCAGATCCATATAGAATTGGTCAGCTGTTGATGAAGGGTCAAAGTTGATATGAATGCATGGGGCTGAATAGCTCACTTTGTGGAGCCCATTGGTCTTTTCAGATCGGCAAATGGAGTTTCCGTTGTTGAGATATTGTTAGTTTAAGTTCCACCAAGAGCCAGTTTTGTACCACTTTGGTCGCCTCGGTTAGGGTTCCATCTTGAAGTTTTGGCTTGAACCAGGTAATGGCAAAAAATGATATCATGTTTGGTAGTGCTTTAGTTAAGCTATATGCCGTGCAGATAATGGACACACATATGATGTGCTATACAATGCTTTGGAGGTTACGTATGTCAAACGTGGTGCCCGTACAGAAGCACATGAAGTTTTGGATGATCTTTTAGTTCAAACATGTCATTACTTGTAATGCACTAAATGCAAGATTTTCCCCACAGAGGCAAGGCCAGAAGCTCTGGTGTGTTTTCAGCAAATGCAAAGTGAGGGTCTCTCTCTAGATGCAAGCATGCATCTTGAAGGCATGTGGCTTTACGCAAGATGCTGATATGGGCACAAAAATTCACAATGATATGGTTAGTCATGGGCTGCTTTGGATGATATGTTGTGCTTAGCCATGCCTTGGTCGAATTGTATGCCCAATGTGGTGTCCGGCTGCCCATTACAAAAAGCAAAGGGAGCATAGCCGCCCAAGGCCGCCGACTTTGTGTGGCCGCCCAATTTCTAAGGCTGCCCCAAGGGTACTATAGTTGCCCAATTACAAAGGCTAATAAGTGTGAATGAGGAAGTAAGAAGAGAAAGGGAATGGCGAGCAGCACTAGCACAAGGGAATATAATCTCGTCATGGGCCGGGAGCTTCTTGGATGGGGTTGCAGTAAAAGCGAGATATGCTAAGAATGCAAGGGCGACCTGATTCGGCCTTGAGTTTGTCGGGTTTTTTGCCGGTCAAATCCGCCATGCTAGGTTAGCGTGACCACCGTGCCCACAACGAAGGCACCGTTGTTGTTAAAAACAGGGAGGTTATTTTAGGAGAGGGGTATTTTTTGGCATGGAGGGGGGGGGGGCATGAACGAGAAGAAGGCAGGGGATAGCGTGAGGAGGAATGGAGGAAAGGAGCGGGGAATGAAGCAAAGGGAGAGAAGAACATGCAGAGAAGGGTCACTACAAGGAGGAGGAAGCTCCCTCAAGATTGCAAATCCAAAGGAGAGGAGAAGGGAGCACGAAGAGGGAGAAGATAAAAAAGGGAGGATAAGGCAAGGGCATCAAGGAGAGATCAAACTCTTTCGCTCTTGTTGGAATTAGGGTTGTAGAGAAATGCACACATCTTGGAGAAGACAAAGGAAGCTCAAGGCACACAATTGAGAGTGTGTTACTTAGAGTGCAAGAAATATAGATAGCCCTGGGGTGATGGCATATATACAATGCACAAGGGAAAAACCTCCTGAAGAGGGAAAAAATGCCCCGGCGGTCCTAGTGTGTTCACACATATGACTACCACATGTATATGGTAACAAATCCCCCCTGGAGTGATGCGGTGAACAAGAGTTGGTGCATGAGTAAAGAGAAGTGCCATGCCTTGAGGACATGATCAATCCACAAAGGGGAGTAAGCCCAAATCTTTGCGGAAAGCTTTGAACTTCTCACAAGACAATGAATTCGTGAAAAGATCTACAAGGTTGTCCTATGTTAGCACATAAGCCAAGTTGATCTCTCCTGCTGAGAGCCTCTCCCTGACATAGTGGTAATGCCCCTCAATGTGCTTTGTGCGAGCATGAAAAATTGGGTTCCTCGCAATTGCCAGTGCGCTCTGACTATCAGTGTAGATAGTGTTGGATGTGTCCTGTCTAACACCCAAATCAGCCATGAGGCGTCTGCGCCATACACACTCAACCATAACTGTGAATATTTCCTTGTACTCAGCCTCACAACTTGAAGTGTCCACAGTAGGTTGCTTCTTGCTCAACCATGATATAAATAAGCTGTCAAGCATGAAATAAAAACCACTTGTAGACACTCGCGTGTCAAAACAATTAGCCCAATATGAGTTCGCAAAAGCATGTAAGTCTGGCAGCACTCATCCCCCCTTGGGACAAAACAAGCCAAGATGTAAAGTGCCACTAAGGTAGCAAAAACTCCTCTTGACAGCCTACCAATGCTTAGACCCTAGGCTATGCATAAATCATCTAACCTGTGAGACTGCAAATTGAATATCTGGCCTCGTGTTGTGTACATAAATGAGGCATCCAGTAGTAGTTTGGTAAACAGTGACATCAGTAAGATCACCAGCGTCATGAAGACCCAATTTTAAACATGTTCCCATGAAAGTGGCAATAGGTTTGCAATCCTCAAGTCCAAACTTACATAGAAATGTCTCTATGTAACTTTTTTGAAACAAGGCAATACCACCATCACACTGCTTAAACTGTATACCCAAGTAATGATGCAGCATCCCCAAATCTTTCATCTTGAAAGTAGCATTCAAATCAGACTTAAATTCAACAATATGTCTCTCATTTGGTCCAAGGATTAGAAGATCATATACATAAAGAACCACAATGAGAAGTACATTACCCTGACACTTTACATACAATGTGCTTTCTGCTGGATTGTTACGGAAGCCTCATTTGACCAAATGAGTGTCAGCTTTCTCATACCAAGCACGAGGAGATTGCTTCAACCCATACAAAGCCTTCTTACATCTACACACTTTGTCCTCTTGTCCTTTCATGAGAAAACCATGAGGTTGCGTTACATAAACTTCCTCAAACATGTCACTATTCAAGAAAGCAACAATGTGTGATTGATGTAAATCCCAACCAAAATGAGATGCCAATGCACATAGAAAACGCACAATAGTCATACGACAAGTGGGAGCAAAAGTCTCTTCATAATCTATGCCTTTTTGTTGTGCATAACCCTTTGCAAGAAGTCAAGCCTTATGGTGATCGGTCTCACCATCCGTCTTGCATTTCAACTTGTAAACCCACTTGTACCAATGGCGTTTTTGCTAGGAGGAAAATCACATAAAGTCCATGTGTCATTTTCTATAAGTGCATCATATTTTGATTGCATGGAAGACATCCAATTTTTTGAATTCTATGCTTCATCAAAGGAGAGAGATCCTCAACATCATGTAAGCTAGATACAACCCAATCATAACAATCTGATGCATAAGATGCATGGGGAGAGCCTGAACGAGTACGACTAGACAAAGGTGCATCCAATTACTTTCGGGAAATGTATGCACTAACCATTTTGGCATACCTCTAGCCTGCTCATTTTGAGCACCTTCCTCATCAAGTACATCATTTACATCTGCATCAGTAATAGGCTGATCTATAACATTTTTGGAAACCCCCATAGGCTGTACATTTGCCTCATTGGAATTTACATTCAAACTTACACCACTGAAAAGAGGCAACAAAGTGTCATAAATGCCTTGTGAGCTTACATTATTGTCTCTAGTACATGACAACAAGGGTTGAACAGAATCTTCCACAAACACTACATCTTGTGAAACCAAAATACGCTTTGTTTGCGAATGATACAACCTATAACCTTTGCTTTCAGCACTATAACCAACAAAAATACATTTGACAGTCTTATCATCCAATTTTTTGCGTTGTGTTTGTGCACCAAAGCATATGTCAAACAACCAAAAACACAAATGTGCTCAATAGAAGGCTTGTTATCATGCCATGATTCATATGGATTAATAGACTACAAAGCTTTTATAGGACACATGTTAAGTACATAAGTGGCACACATGATGGCCTCAAGCCAAAAAGAATGCGGCAAAGCTTGACTTTTGACCATACATCGTGCCATTTCCTTAAGTGACCTGTTTTTCCTCTCAGCAACACCATTTTGCTGAGGTGTATAAGGAATTTTACATTGGTGTTTTATCCCACAACTAGCCACAAATACATTAAAATTCATGAGACATATACTCCCCCCCTCGATCGGAATGGAGGGTGCCCATAGTACATTTTGATACATTTTTAGCCATAGCCAAAAATTGTTAGAAGCACATGAATACTTTGGACTTTGCTTAAGCAAATACACCATTGGATGCCTTGAGTAACCATCAATGAAATTCATGAAGTAAAGGTAATTTCCCAAGGATGGAGTTTGCATGGGCCCACAAACATCACTATGCACAAGCTGCAACCTGCATGTGGCTCTAATTGAACCATCCTTTGGAAACTTAGAATGCTGCATTTCACCCAAAATAGATCCTTCACAAACATGTTTGACATGTGCTTCAAGATCCGACAAAGAAGCAACCATATCATATTTTTGCAAACACAGCAAACTGGCAAAATTCAGATGACCAAAACGTGCGTGCCAAAGTTTTGCATCTGAAATAGCCCTTGAATTTGCAAATGCATTTGCAAATTTTTAACCACACTTTTCATACAAAGTGAGGTTATACAACCACAACAAAAAAGGCCAAATGCAACAATTTCAACACCAAAACTAAGATCATGAATTGTACATCTGTCATCCACAAATTTGACTTCAAGTCCAAGTCTAGCAATGGCAGATACAGACAAAATTTTTCTTGGTCCTAGGTACATAAACTATATCAACAAGTGTGAAAGAACTGCCATTAGCAGCAGTAAGCACAATCTTTCCAACCCCTCAATCGGATAAGAGGCATTGCTGGCACAAGTGACTGGATTCCCATAAGGGACAGCAGTCTCGAGAGAGGTGAGTAATTCACAATGTGAAGTAATGTGCTTTGTAGAACCACTGTCAAAACACCACACATGTGAATCTATAACAATTGACATCCATACATCATGGACAATAGGATTATAAGTGCACTCTGCACTAAAAGCCCATTTTGCATCAACATCAGCATCACAGTCTCCTTTCTCGGAAGACTCAACAATGTCTGCATTTGTAGTGGAACCAGCATTTGTTGTAGTGGAGCCAACCTCTTTCTTCTTAGCCTCTTTGACCTTCAACTTAGGACACTGCTTGATCAAGTGATCATTAGGCTTACAATAATGGCAACACATCTTCTTTTTGCCCTTATCACCAGAATTTTCAAACAAATTGCTACCAGTAGAAGCATTAAGAACAGAAGTTTTGCCACTCACATCAAAACTATAAAAAGTGGTTGTATTGTTGTTACCACCCTTTCTTTGAGAAGCAATAAAATCATGTTCAACTGCATGCTGTCTAATCCTGTTTTTTTTGGAAAGTGACTCTTGCAACAACAACAATGTGCATAATGCATCAAACTTGAAAAATTCAGGATTTCCTTGGGTCATAAGTCTCCAAGTACTAGCAAAAGTCTGGAAAAAATATGGTAAGGCATCAAGAACAGTCTGCACAAGGGACCTGCCTAAAATGACTTCACCTGCAGAAATAAGTTTCTCATTGATATCCTTGACACCAGTATGGAAAATGTCCATATCATCTTACTCATGCATAATCTTCGATTCTAGCTCTTTACATAGCAAAGCAATTTTAGTCTCATTGCGGCTTGCATAAAGACCTGCTAGAATATCCCAAACCTGTTTTGCATATTTCATTGAACAAATGTGAGGAGTAATGGTGCACTTCACAGACAACGCAATCAACACATGAGCCTGCGCATCCTTTAGATCCCAACAAGCTTGTTTTGTTGTAGGCAAAACAACTCTAATAGCAGCAATCCTTGTAGCAAGACCTGCAACATCCTCGACATTGCCTACATTCTCAGAACCAGGACGTACATCAATGTCCTGCACAATTTTCTAGACGCCCTTTGACACAAGAACATGTTGCATCATGTAAGCCCACATAGGGTAATTGTGCCCATCCAATCTTTCCTCAACAACAAACATCTTGAACACATCTGTGTTGTTGTCATGCATGGAAAATGCCTAAACCTGATGTGAAAACTACCCAAAATAAGAAGAAACTGAGTGAGACCAGCACGTTGTCAAGAAGTTGGCGGTCTTGCTAGGAAGGCACCGGCCTCCTGCTGTGAGAGATTGTGAGGAAGCTCAAGGGTTATGAGAAGGAGCTAAGATGTAGATAACATAGCTTCTAGAGCTAAAGAAGAAATGTAGCCAAAGAAGCCGCTCACTTTTCCTTACAAACACACACGTGATGGAGAGAACTCATGAAAGATAGTGAAAACAAAACAAAAATAAAAACATCGAGATTTTGATCATATCGTATCATGGGTAGGATAAAAGGGTTAATGGATGAGTTAATGATATTTAATATTTGTTTTCCAAATAATCTATGAATTGCTCTTTGGAACTGTAGCTTTGTGATTACTATAATGTATATGTTTTGTCTAGCGATTGGGATTAGTTGTGAGTACAACTCTTCTCGATTCATAATAAAATAACCACATTTACATCAAAAGAGAAGTTATAGTCAATAATAGGTATTATGACAGGATCTGGTGAGAGAAGTATTTTGTTGAGCCTTTCAGGACCAAATAGAAACACTATACGTTGCTGAAAGTGAATCTTTCGACTAATCCAAATGTTGACCCTAATAGATTGCACAGAATGGAAATGAAAGAAATTGCCTCTATGTGGATTATGGTTATTCATCAATGATATACTTAGTATGTTCAAAGATAAAGGTGTGAAAGAAGTGAAAGGAGAAGAAGAAGAGAGTTTCTCTCCCAAGCCCTATTGTTGTTGCCCTTAGGCAACATAAGGATACTGCGGGGAGAGAAGTACCTGTAGCAAGGATATTCTAGAGTTTTTGGAAGATAATGGAAACCTTAAGAGAGAGAGATTCTTGTGAAAGATGAAGATATGGTTACTAAACTTGTGCATATAATTGTTTCCCGCAAGAAGGTTGTGCCCGTTACATTGACAAGATTGCTGCTTGAATACCTTCAATGAAACAATTAGGACACAACAAGAGAGATGAAAGGAGGAGTAATGATAGAATTAGAGATAGATCTAAGTGTGGTGGTGGTATTAAAGATAGATAATGAGTGATAGAGATAGAGTTAGAGACAAGTATTGGACTAGATACGCAAATGAAAGAAAAACTAGCAACATATATCTTACATGAGAGCAATCATCACCACCTTAATGGAGAGAGAAGATGAGGCAAGACTTCAGCCTTTCTTCAAGGGAAAGTATGGCACTAAGATGAGTGTGTCACTATGGAATTGATCTATTCTCACTCACTCACTCACAAATTTGCCCCCAATGAAGAGAAGGTTGTCCTTTTTATAGGTGAGGGAGCCATGTTTTACATAATCACTTGATTAGGCTAAAGAATTAGCCCAAATCAAATGTTCTTTGGATATTTCTTAAAATGGGCAGTATTAGGACTCAAAATATCATGAAATTCGGCATTTTTGGTCATTGAGGCTCCATGTGGGTACATGATGTATGTGGGCCCCACCTAGGCATCTTCTGTGTGGCTCCAGCAGGGGGTCCCAACTTGTGTGTCTTGTCCTTCAAGGCATCTTTGAGGTGTCACATTCACATGCTTATGTCCTTTATCCTCCAAATATCTTATTTTATGGAAAAAGACCAAGATTACCTCTTTTCACTTGATTCACATGTTTACCATCTCTTCTTGTAGTGTAGTTGTGAGAGACCTTTTCACTGTTTTTCCTGTAACTTTTGACCTGTAACTCGGATTGACATTCTTCAAAAAGCAAAATTGGTATTCATCCCATTCATCATATGTGCAACCGAGTTGGTTTCTCCCTGTGGCAAGGTACACATCCTTACCAAACCCAAAGGTGTCCTCATGGTTGTCAAGTCTCTACTTTCAATTGCAAGCTGAAATTGATCATACCCTGAGTAGAGATCCCCCATTGAATAGATTGCCCTCCCTGCAAACGCCTCTGCAAACTCATTCACAATTGGACTTGTACCTACATTTCTAATTGTCACCTCATTCACTGGTTACATATCTTGGATGAAGCGTAGAGAACCATTCTTCTTTGGAACTATGAACCACCTGTTTGAGTATGGAGCACAACAAGGCTCCAAGATTCCCATTTTGATTTTCTCATCAGCTCTACTAACTTTGGCAAATGACTCTTTGGAACCTGAATAGGTCGCAGATTCCAAGGCACATGAGGTATTGTGAAAATTACCATAGGAGCTACAATAGAAGGATCAACACATCCTATCTCATGTTGCTCAAATGCAAAAGCCTTACCATGCTTTGAAAGAATTTCTTTGAAGCACTTTGTCTCCTCCTATGTTAGAAACTCCTCTACAACTCTTGGAAATACTCCTTTGTGAAGGTATGCCCAATATTTTTAGGATTCCTCAAACTTGGTTGTAAAGAAGCCTGCTCAATCTTTTCCCTATTGTTGGGTGGTAAGGGTGAAGCTACTGGTTTCACCTTCTTTGCTACACTCTTGTATTTAGTTTCAACATGGACTTTTGGGCCAACTGTTTGGTTTTCTTTAAAGGCTTCTATTACCTCATATATTTCCATAGAGAAAACTTTCACAACTTCATTTTCAAGATGCAAACTAGACCCCATTATAGCATCAAGCTCACCCATAGTATCTACTACAAAAGAAACTTGTTCACACAAACCCAAAACATTTTCAGTAGGCTCTAGCAACCCACTCTTTTTCATGACTATTTGTACATTATGCATATATTGCCTCTCACATCTCTTCAAATCTTCAAGTTTTGTAAAACATACTGATCCATTCCTTGTTACCAAGGAGCTCGTTGAAAAAGTTTCACCTATTTTTGGATCAGGCGAGACCCGTTTCTTTCTGTACAACTGCAATCCCGCTTTACATGGTACTTGGCCAAAACCCATCATTTCTCTATGATCATAAAACTCTTTGCTCACCTTTGGTAGAGGATGTTCTCTGAGGTTGTCACGATTTCTTTCATGGTTTACACAAACTGTGAGAAATTGGACAGCTCATTTACCATCTTTGCTACGTATCCTAGCATATGTTGAACCATCATCTATTACCGTTGTTTTCATTTGAGCTCCCACAATGTAGGGTTGTCCAAGTATGAGATGATATGAAGATGTATCATATACAAAGAAGTTTTGGTCAATCTTTACATCACCTATTGTCACCTTCACACCTGGACATGCTGCATACAATTCACCGGATGAATTATTTTCTACTTTCACCATCCAACCATGATCTATGTCCATCGGCCATTTGCACTTGTTGTAGAGACTCTTTGACATTATGTTTATTTCTGAACCATGGTCAATCAAGGCAACAAATGGCTCTTCAAGATCATCTACCTTGACCAAAGTTTTTGTAGTAGCCCTTGCCCAGTGACTTTATGAATAGTAACTCATAGGAATAGCTTCAACTTCTTCATCATCATTTGAGAAATGTACTTGCTTCACTCTCCCACTAGATTGGTAGCATCCTACCACAACTCCATCATCCTCCTGATCTTGCAACTGCATTCTTTGTGTCTTCAAGGTTTCTCCGTCAACCTGTGGACAAGCAACCTCAGCAAGAGTTTGCCTCTTTCTCTTGATGATGTCAACAATCTCCTCGTGGAATTCACGCTTTGCAATGCCAAGGACTTCTCCCAAAGTGAACTCAATCTTGCTATTCAAAATACTTTCCTCCAAGACTTTCTTTAAATCTGTAGCAACCTCAATCTCAGATTGTAGTTTATAAGTTGGGCCTTTTGTTTTACCTTTTGTTGGCTCTTTCTTCTTTCCTGTTGTAGACTCCTCCATGAGTATTTCAGGTGGAGACGCTCCTTGTGACGGGGTTCTTTGGGAAGGCATTGAGTCACTTCTTCCCCCACTTCTAGAAGCTCTTTTTGATGGTCCTTCATCAACATTCTCACGCCTGTGCTTTTCTTCTACAATAGCCTCATTTTGTTGGCATTTTGTAATGTAGGCATGCACTGACAATGAGTCCACTGCATCATTCCATCCTGTTTCTAGACGTATGCAATCACCTGCTTCATGTAGAATCTCTTTTGTAAGCTTTCCCTTTTTAGCTAATTGCACGACATTTGGCCAAATTTGACCATGATGGTCATTCACCTCTTTATCACTAAGATGCTCAATTTTTACTCCATAAGTAACTACCTCAGTTGAAGAGCTAGCATGGTTAGTTTCCATATCTACAACTAAGGTTTGCATTCCCCCCTTCCCAAAGTTAGTTCTCAAGGGTAGACCTGTCTCTCTTAAGTGGATTTTACCATCCTTAAAAAGACAACATCTTTTGACAAAGCATCACTAAAATCATCACAATCTCTTCTTACATGGTCTGTACTGTCACACCAAATACATCTATTAACAAACCCTTCTTTGGGTTGTTGTCTTTGCGTAAGAAGTGGCCCTGATGGTGTGCCTTTTTCTTCAAGCTTTGCAAGCTTCACCTTCAAGTCACACATTCCCTTCACAAGTTCATCTAGCATAGACTCATCAAACTTAGGAGCTATATAAGTAGGCTTTACCATTTTGTCAGAAGTTGAGGTTGAACGACTTGTAATGTTTACTACCATCTTGTCCCTTCTTCTTTGTCGTTTGGCAAGCATCGAGACATCACCTTCAACTTCATTCCAGTCGGTCTTTATTTTGCTCAGCATCTTTATCTTCAAGAAGAAGCTCCAAATTTTCTTGAAACTCTTTACCTCGGATTGTAAGAAAAGATCTGTCTTCTCTACATCTAGTGTGGCCCTTTCTGTCCCGGTGAGTTGTGCATAGCGCCACTCAAATTTCCTAAGTAGCTCTGTTATTGATAGTCCTTGCTTTGGCTTGACTACCCATTCTAAGAATGTCCTTTTGGTCACTCTCTCCAAGTCCTCCATGAAATATTCCTCCTTTAAAGCTACTTTGAGTTCTCCCCAATTTCTCCCATGCCCATCTTTAATTGCCCTAACATGCTCCCTAATTTCTGGAGCAACAACTAGCTCAAAGCTTTGAATCATCTCACCTTCTGACACGCAATGCAGCTCCATCTCTTTCACATACTCGCGTAAGTACTTGGTTACATCTTTGCCATTGAATTGATCCATTTTATTGATGACCGCTTGTATGCCCTCCGTTGCTGAAATCTCCCTTCTTTCGGTAGCATGTTGTTGTTGCATGAACATTGCAAATCCTTGAAACATTTTCATTGTTGCTAGGTCACAATGCATACCCTGCTGCTCAACATGATCACCGATGGTTACCCACAAACTCTCACCCTGGCAGATTCGTGTCGGGTTCACCAAAAATATGTCAAGAAGTTGGCAATCTTGCCAGGAAGGCACCGGGCCTCTTGCTGTGAGAGTTTGTGAGGAAGCTCAAGGGTTATGAGAAGGAGCTAAGATGTAGATAACATAGCTTCTAGAGCTAAAGAAGAAATGTAGCCAAAGAAGCCGCTCACTTTCCCTTACAAACACACACGTGATGGAGAGAACTCATGAAAGATAGTCAAAACAAAACAAAAATGAAAACATCAAGATTATGATCATATCGTATCATGGGTAGGATAAAAGGGTTAATGGATGAGTTAATGATATTTAATCTTTGTTGTCCAAATAAGCTATGGATTTCTCTTTGGAACTGTAGCTTTGTGCTTACTATAATGTATATGTTTTGTCTAGCGATTGGGATTAGTTGTGAGTACAAATCCTCTCGATTCATAATAAAATAACCACATTCACATCAAAAGAGAAGTTATAGTCAATAATAGGTAGTATGATGGGATCTGATGAGAGAAGTATTTCGTTGAGCCTTTCAGGACCAAATAGAAACACTATGTGTTGCTGAAAGTGAATCTTTCGACTAATCCAAATGTTGACCCTAATAGATTGCACAGAATGGAAATGAAATAAATCGCCTCTATGTGGATTATGGTTATTCATCAATGATATACATAGTATGTTTAAAGATAAAGGTGTGAAAGAAGCGAAAGGAGAAGAAGAAGAGAGTTTCTCTCCCAAGCCCTATTGTTTCCCTTAGGCAATAAGGATACGGCGGGGAGAGAAGTACCTGTAGCAAGGATATTCTAGAGTTTGTGGAAGAGAATGAGAACCTTAAGAGAGACCAACCAAGTCGAAAAAATTTCCTTAATTAAATTCACATCATCCTTTTTAAGCAACCAAGTCGACCAAATTTCCTTAATTAAATTCACATCATCCTCCCTGAGTATGACCTTCTCGTACAACTATTGCCATCAGGCCATACCCGAATTATGGTCGATTTCCAATAAGGTACCGCGGGTACTTCACCCGGACAGGCAAAAACAAAACAAATCCATTCATCCCTTATCCCTCGGGCATGAATGACCTAAGTATAACAACTTGCCGATTACACCGCCCTAGCCGAAAAGGGCCAATCTCCGTCAAGTTCCCCATGAGAATCCTCTCAATGGGCCGGCCTTTCAATCAAATTGACCCCAAGAAGATCCATCTTGGTTTTCGTTCATTTCCAAACAATCTTCAAAACTCCTAGTTAAATCTATGTTTTGCCATGGGCTATCCCTATCACCTTTTGAGATTCCTTTCTAACTCCTAGTTGGTAATTTACAGGTTCATTCATTCATCAACCTTAATTCCTATTTTCATTAATTATCTACCAGCCAAGTTTCTGTAGAAAATACAAGCAAGTTTTTGCCATAGGCATTTGATGGTTAATCTGTCTTCGGAAATGCCAACTTTTTTAAGTTCAATCCTCGTTTTTCCAATTCCCACGTTTTTGTAATCCTTTGCCATCCATGGGGTATCTCCATGGAAGCTTGTAGAGTTTTCGGTTCAAAACAACACGGAGATCAATTCCGCAAAGTTATCGCATATCTCCCCCATCCCATATTTGCAAACAAACTTGAAATTGACAACTTTAGAAATACTTTTCAATACCAAAAATTGAACTACTTCTATCGGGTGTAGACAACTACTCTTTTCTTATGGTGCCTAGCTTTCCATTAAAGCTTGGAAAGAGAGGAATATAACCATACATTCTTCCTACCGTAAAAAGACATCTAAACCCTAAGATTGATTATCATAATGAGACTAAACCTTTCTCTCTTTAATGAGACAACGTTTCCATGGAAGCTTAACCCTAATCACATAATGTCACCATGGAAGCTAAACCCTAATTTGCAAGCTTGTCTTTCAAAGCTTTTTCTAAGTGCAAAGTTATCATTAAAGCTTAGCTTAAGAGTGAAAACCTACCTTTGAAGCTTAACTTATGATGCATACATACTCTTAGAACTTAACCCTAATTGCAAGGTTACCATTAAAGCTAAAACCTAAAAATACAAGGTAGTCAGTAAAGCTTACACCTAAGTGCAAAGTTACCATTAAAGCTTAGCTTACAAGTGCAAGTCTATCTTTGAAGCTTAACGTTATGATGCATAGATACTTTTATCACTTAACCGTAATTGTGAGGTTTTCATTAAAGCTTAAACCTAAAAATGCAAGGTAGTCACTAAAGCTTACATTCAAGTGCAAAGTTACCATTAAAGCTTAGCTTACGAGAGAAAATCTACCATTGAAGCTTAAAGTTATGATGCATAGATACTCTTATCACTTAACCCTAATTGTGAGGTTTTCATTAAAGCTTAAACCTAAAAATGCAAGGTAGTCACTAAAGCTTACATATAAGTGCAAAGCTACCATTAATTCTTAGCTTAAGAGTGCAAATCTACCTTTGAAACTTAACTTAATGATGCATAGATATTCTTAGCACTTAATCCTAATTGCGAGGTTTTCATTAAAGCTTAAACCTAAAATACAAGGTAATCACTAAAGCTTATACCTAAGTGAAAAGTTACCATTAAAGCTTAGCTTACGAGAGCAAATCTACCTTTGAAGCTTAATTTTATGATGGATAGATACTCTTATCACTTGACCCTAATTGCAAGGTTTCCATTAAAGCTTAAACCTAAAAATACAAGGTAGTCACTAAAGATTACACCCAAGTGCAAAGTTACCATTAAATCTTAGCTTATGAGTCCAAATCTACCTTTTAAGCTTAACTTGATGATGCATAACTACCACTAATACTTAACTCTAATTCCAAGGTTACCATTAAAGCTTAATCCTAAAATGATGCACATAAACCTTCCTAGTATTTAAATACCTAGATTAATTAATCCTACTAGAAATGAAGATTACCTCCTCTAAACAAGAGGGAAGTGCGTTTGAAGTCCTTTTTGAAGAGATGTGAGGCTCAAAGAGGAAGGAAAGGGATTTAGGATGAAGAGGAAGGAGAGAGGAGCTTCTTCACAAAACCCTCAGGGGTTTGGCCTTCAAGAGAGGAAGAGAGCAAGAGCAAGGTTTAATGGAAACCTTGATTTACTTAAGCATAATCTTGAGCATGGCAAGTATGAAACTAGCTTAGCAATATGTGTGTGTTAAATTACAAAGGAAAGGGGGTGCTTATATAGGAAATGGTGGGTATTGTTTTCTCAATTCCTATTGGACCCCAATTCTCTTCTCAATTCCTATTGGACCCCAATTCTCCTCTCAATTGCTATGGACCCCGTTTCTGTTCTCAAATGCTATTGGACCCCAATTCTCTTCTCAAATGCTATTGGAACCCAATTCTCTTCTTAATTCCTATTGGACCCCAATTCTCTTCTTAGTTCTTATCTCTTAACTTTATCTTTCAATCAAGTTAGTCCCTTTTTCTCCCAGTTCCCGATCTAGATCAGTTCCCATGCGGATCTTCACGAAGAAGTATAAAAAATAATCTTAATCTTTTTGGAAAAAATATAGGGATGATGTAATTTCTTATCCAAAATATCCTTGTCTTTTCATTCTAGAGTAAAGTCTCGTTGTCCGCATGACTTCTTTGTCGGTCTTGCTTTTTCTAAATTATTTTCTAAGCTGAAAATGTTCTGAATGGCTCTAGGGTTTAGGGAGGGACCTTACACAAAAATATGAGTAGACTAAGCTCTAGAAGCTTACTAAAATTGGAGAAAGCGAGCAGGCCTGTGCTGGAGCTGGTGGCGACTAAGCTCGGGAGGATGCAACCTGCTCTAATACCAATTGTTGGAATTAGTGTTGCAGAGAAACGCACACAGGTTGGGGAAGACAAAGGAAGCTCAAGGCACACAACTGAGAGTGTGTTACTTAGAGTGGAATGGAAAGATAGATAGCCCTAGATTGATGGGTGTGTATATAATGCACGAGGGGAAAAACCTCCTAAAGAGGAAAAAATGCCCCACTGGTCCTAGTGTGTTCACACACATCACTGCTACATGTATATGGTAACAGATCTCTTGACCTTGGAGAGAGGAGCCACTGAGGTGGGATGAGCAGTAGGAGGAGGGAGAGGTGTAGAAAGGAGGGGTGGTGGCGCAAGGAGGATACCATAAAGCTCTCTCTATCTCTACCTCGAGAGGGGATCTCTCTTAGCAAACTTTGAGACCTCCAAGCAGCCAAAATTGAGAAAATGAAGCAGTGCAAAGGGATTGTTGTGCAAGTTAGAGACCAACCAAAAGTCGATAGAGCAGAGGAAAAAGAGAAAATTTATTAAAACTAAAAAGCAGGGAAGTTGTGCTTATAGGCTGAGATTTTTTCTTGGCCAACTCAGGTTGCTTTCATTGTATTGGGGATTTCTATTTGGGGATTGCAAATCAAAAGGCATACCAACGACGGCATATGAAACCGATTTGTAATAAAGTTATCAAAAATAAAAATCTGGAAGCATCTGTTGATTGATAGTGCCAATTAAGTGTTGATATCTTGTCTAAGTTATTTTCTAGCCATTAATTGTTCTCAAAGTGTCACTATATACTTTTACTAACACTAAAATTGGTCCTAAATACACTCATTTTCCTTGGTTTTCACCTCGCTGATTATCTGTCTACAACTAGAAGCCCGGCGCTTTCCCGCTTGACCCTCGAGAGACGTGCACTCCGACAAATTTGGTAAACCTGATGTGAATTGGACCGTGGTAGATAGAACAAGCGATGTTGACAAGCCAAGAGAAAGAGATGCAGTAGGTTATGGGGTTAATGGTTACTCTCAATTGCTATGCACCCCATTTCTGTTCTCAAATGCTATTGGACCCCAATTCTCTTCTTACTTCCTATTGGACCCCAATTCTCTTCTCAAATGCTATTGGATCCCAATTCTCTTCTTAATTCCTATTGGACCCCAATTCTCTTCTTAGTTCTTATCTCTTAACTTTATCTTTCAATCAAGTTAGTCCCTTTTTCTCCCAGTTCCCGATCTAGATCAGTTCCCATGCGGATCTTCACGAAGAAGTATAAAAAATAATCTTAATCTTTTTGGAAAAAATATAGGGATGATGTAATTTCTTATCCAAAATATCCTTGTCTTTTCATTCTGGAGTAAAGTCTCGTTGTCTGCATGACTTCTTTGTCGGTCTTGGTTTTTCTAAATCATTTTCTAGGCTGAAAAAGTTCTGAATGGCTCTAGAGTTTAGGCCTTACAAACTCCCCAACAAAAAGAAAGAGTTGTCCTTAGCTTGGGACATGCTTTAGAGAGTATACGGGGGATATTTCCAGGCGAGCAGTTTTTGGTGAGCGCTTTTCAGGAATCAGGTGAGCAGATTCCTAAAAAGATTCTCTCTTCCTCCTTGTCGACTCTTTCATCTTTTTCATATCTCTATCATTCTCTCTCTGAGAGAGAGAGAGAGAGAGAGAGAGGTATTAGGGAGGTTGAGACATAGACAAAGATAGAGAGAGAGAGAGAGAGAGAGAGAGGTATTAGGGAGGTTCAGACATAGTCAAAGATATGGAAGCTAAACAAATTGTTTCAAAAAAAAAAGAGACAAGGGTACTTAAAACAAGAACACCCGTTAATAATAAAAAGTTACATTTTATTGCACTTGCATTACATAGGCAAGAAGTGTTCATCTTCTGGAAGGCCCGGTTTTAGGAGTTGATGTGCTGCCTTTGAGTGGCAAATTAAGATTTACCACATTCCCTAGCTGCTGCGTCATTTCCTCCTCATCCTCCTCTGTGATGAGCCCAATCTTCTTCCAGCAAGAGAAAGCAGATTGTCCCATCTCGTTCAAATTGATTAAGCTCCGCATATTGAGTTCCTTGCGGCATCGACAAAGGCGATTCACATTGATGGTTGCCTTTAGGGCCTCCCTAAACCAGTCGTCTCCATACAATGCCTCTCCGCTTGGGAATGGCTTCCATGGCATCCCACGCAAACTTGATTTTACTCGCAATATTTTCGGACATCGTGAAAAGAAAGAGAGGTGTGCTAGGAAGCTAGTTGACGCTTTCACAAAAATAATTCAAGCTATGGAAATTTATAGCCACTGTGGACATATTTTATTACTTTATACACAATTTGACACATAAACAACCAGTACTACTCAAATATGAAAAAAAACTGCAAATGAATGTATCCAAATGTGGCCATCATAAGATAAAATTAGAAAGTAGTACAGTTGTCTAGGTAAATCATAGTAAGAAAAAATGAGAATTGACAGATGCTATGCATCCATGCCTGGATAAGTCCGGCTTCGGCTTAGTGCCCTGAATATATCAACATCTTCCAGGATTGGTTGATGGATAAACATGTTCTCATTTTCAATTTGGCCCTAGCATACGCAGATAAATAAAATACAAATGTTTATAGGCAAGATATGGTTTTTTCTTTGAGACCCGTTCCATGGTCTGGACATGTGCACGATGGCTGGTTGCTAATAAAAACTTTGTACATCCCAACATGACCATCTTCACTTTTGGTCTCTACTTTGAAGAACTCATTAACACCATCTGCTGCACATATCTCTTCTACGACCTTCTCTCTCAGGGCTAGTGCTAAACCGATCTTGCGAGCAGCATCCTCGGAAATGGAAGTCCGATACCGTACATGCAGACCATCTCACACTATGGCTCTTGCACTGCCTTCAGGAGTGGATGTATCTTTTGACTTGAAAGGAGAGTTTGTCATATTTTGTTCAGGAGCAACTGGTGTTACATTAGATACTCCTTCTTTGCTGAGCTCCACTTGATACCCCCTTCATGCAATATTTTCACCTCATCATCCCCGATAGGTTGGTGATCACATGCATGGGCCAAGAGTGTGGTGGATGCTACGGCTGCGGCTCAATGTTTTGGTCTACTATATGGCAATGCAAGACATGATCCGGACAAAACCAAAACCATTGACGCACCACACCATTTGGATGTTTTCAATATCCTTCAAACGATGGGGCTTGTATACCAGAGTGTTACCGTTCTCCGAGCAATGTTTTTCAAGTGATCCTAGTTTCCGAGCAAGTCTTGGAGGAAGGATACTCCATAGAAGGGTACTTCTATTAGACAAGGTGGTCTTGTATGCAGTTATCCATGAAAACTACAAAGCTGTAAATTAGATCACGTTCTTGAATACATATTGACAAGAATGAATTTTGGTGCTTGAAAATGACATAGAGAACTTTACCTACAAGAGGATACATGCTGCATTGATCAATACAAATGGAATGCCTAAATCAATTGTTTATTTATATACACCCTAATCTCATGTCTAGAGAGAGAGAGAGAGAGAGAGAGAATGCAATATTGCAACAATAACAATACACATTTAAATGGAAGACTCTTGGATACTAAATTTTTGTTATAAAAAAGACATGACAGACTATAGCTGAAAATAAGCATTTCATGTACGATCAATGAAACAAAATGTAGCAATAATTTACAATGATTCACTTTGTCAAAACAAAAAGTAAAAGCAATGATGGCAATATACTACAAGCTTCATAGCAAAATGTATGCTCTTTGATTTTATATTGCTATAGTTTTCAATCCATTAGATAGTAGCGAAAGAGGCATCTCCGTATCGATGTAAAATATACACCAAAAAGTTTCTAGTTGTTGCTTGGTCGTGATTTGCATCTCCAAAAGACAAAAAGACTCAGCTGGCTTTAATGCTCACACACATGATTGTCAAATTGTGACATTGCAGCGTCTGCCACTAAGAGCCTGAAATAATTCGACTTTTGTGAGAGCTGCCTGGTGAATGAACTCGTGAGATGATGAATCCAATCCCAATATTTTCAAATACACATAGTACAAGTGCTTACATGGCATGTATGTCAAGCTCTTTCTTTCTCTTTTCAGAAATCCCTCACACGTGCAACGAGGAAACTCGCCCAGAGTCACTGAGTAGTTGACACCTAATGCTCGCGAGCCTTCAATACTTACGTAGAAAATATGAGACTCATTGCATAAAACAATGGCCTCACGAACCAGTTGCACAGATAAGGTTCTTCCTTTTTGAATGCTTACCTGGAACTCTTTGGTCAAATTTGCTCTTCACTTAACAAGCTTACCATCTCTAAATTTTGGCCGAAAAGAACTAAGCGCTTGCAAAGAGCTCGATGTTGCATTTGTTGTAGTTGATTTGATTGAGCTTTTACGTGATTCAAGTGAAAATCAATTTTCTCAAGGATTTTTATCTCTTGTGGTTGCAACAAAGCTCCCTCATCCACTGGCCACACTCTTGGAGCAGGGCCAATCAAGCCAACAACATGGTCCTCATCAACCTCCCAAGAGTGTGTTGGGGATGAGTTACAAAACCAAATAAACCCCCCCACAAGACCTCCAGGATACTTCCTTCGACCCCAAAAGCAAGGTGCAGGTACTCCATCTTTGCTATTATCAATCCCTACATTAATGTATGCTCCACATCTTCCACTTTGCCCTGGTAATCGTCCAAAACAAGTCATTTTCTTTCCTGGTTCTGTTCTTCTGATAGCCCACACTGTCTTTGGAATCCTCCTCTCCACATATTCTCCTTTTCTCTCACCTTCTGGTTTATTTTTGTAACTATGACCCTCAGTAACAGTTACAAATTCTGGCCTATGACTATCCTCTTCTAGGATCTCTCTTGGATCAACCTGCAGCGGTCGCTTTGCACGCACACTCCGTTTACACATTGCAGAATGTTGCATCTCCGGAGACTGAATCCCCATTTCAAACATAGATGAATGAGCAATATCTGCTAGTTTCCTATTCAATATCCGGCTTGTATTTTGACTACTGAATCTCTCTGCCATATCTTGTATTCCAGGGCCTGTTCCTGCATGAATACCTTTCAAGTATTCATTACACTTCACACTTTGCAAAATAGCCATTGACATGTCAAATCCTGTGGCCTCATAAAGGGATATCTGGCTTTTAAAACCAACTCCAGCACGCATACTTGCATGTTAAGCCTCTGCTAGATTAGTGGTGGGCACAAAATTACCTGACTCATCTTGACTCACAAACCAAGATCCCCTATGGAATGCTCTCACATCCCACCAATCAAGCCAAGTTTCCAATGATGGTATCTCGCCCTTGATTGAATGACCTGCATGCTAAAATTTTCTGATTTCATTCTTACAGCTGACTGCAGCCACGTCGGATGGTGCATTTCTCCACTTTTGACACAAGGATTTATGCTCCTCTTGAAATGAAGGACGGATACATTTACGTGTGTGGTGAACCATGATTTGCTCCCAATGCAAAGTACAACTCCTCTCTTTTTTAGGTACCTTTTTTTTTGCCCCACCAAAGTAAACTACACGCATTGCAAGCCAATTTTCATTTGTCTCATCGGCCATGAATCCACGAAACTCTGGTTTTTCAAAACCACAGAATTCAACTTTTTCCAAAACTCAGTCTGAGCAAAGCGATCCTCAACCTTGAACTCACATGTGGCAATAGTCAAAAGAGAACACACATAAGGGTCATATACGTTGTCAGGAGTTATTTGGAGAAAGGGATTGTGCATATATATGCATATGCATGCATGGTGCATCAAATAAATAATTGCCCATTTTTCAGAGCCAGGTGGTTACGTGGGGCCCACATGTGTACAGGTAGGACAGGGTATACAATGTACCAGTACCACTGTGTTTTTTCTACAATGAGGAGTTGGTAGCGCGTAAAACTTCTCGAGGAGTTGGCCGCCGACATGAGGTAAGCAGGTGCGTCAGATGACATCGAGTGGCGTCAGGAGGTCGAACGGGGTCAATACTTGCACGCGGAGAAGTATGGACACGACGTGGGTGTTTTCTTGTGATACTTATGCAAAAAGGTCATCATGAGGACCACTTTTTGGGGCCACTTCACGTGGTTGCGGGATGCATTATTTGGAAAAACTGAGTGCTAGGTGTGCAGATGATGCAAAAAGGTGACAACTATGCACTGCGAGGTCAGTTTTTGGCCTGTTCAGGGTCCGTTTGAGGTCATCTAAAAGGCCACGGGTGCCCAACTAATAAAGCTAAGTGTGGGAACTGAAAAAACAGAGAGAAGACCAGAAAAAACGTGGAGAAGAGAGGAGGAACAGCCGCAAGTGTGCTTTTGCTATTTTGGGAGCATTTTTTGGCCCTAAACTGCTCATCTGAGGTCGGATTTGAGCACTGTGACATTGTAGGGTGGGGTTTTTGGGCGTTCCGGACGCAATGGAGCTATCCATTTTTCCAAATTTCTCATAGAGTTTCTGCTATTTTTCTGCGTAATCGTCTCCGGTGAGTGAAGCCTCTACTTAACTTTGTGGTAGTATCTAGTGTATTTCCTCAATACTGTGTAAACTATTTGCCCCATTGGTGTTGGGCTGAGCTTCATTGAGACTAAACAATAGCAATTTGCCTCCTTTGAGCTGAATTGAGAGTGTGTGTGTGTGAGTGTGTATGTGTGAGTGTTGAGTGGGCAAGTGGGAAATCTCTCTCTTCTCACTCCGTCTATGTGTTTCCTGTCTCGGCCAGGCTGGTTGTGTAAGCCGAGTGGTTCCCCATAATGTGTGTGTGTGTATCATCCGAACAGTGTGTGTCGGGTCATTATAGAGGCGTTGTGTGTGTTTCCATCCCGCTCACATTCTTTTGGCGCCCCCACGGAGAATCTTCTTCGAGTACCTTCTGCTTCGAGCTTCAAGCTTCGAGATTCGAGGCTACAGGTTACAGGTTATAGGGACAGGTACAGGTACATGTACAAGTGATTCGCACAGGTATAGATAGCTAGAGTACAGTGATATACTAGCAGTGATGTCACTTGTAGTTGTTGTGGGTATGCATCACTTGGCGCCTATTTGAGCACATTGTCTGCTGGATTGTACGTTACTTGTGGAAACTGCCATTGTACGCATTTGTGGAGCCATACTTGGTTGTATTTGGCAGTCCCAGCCCTTTCTGAGACTTGGTCTGGAAGATAGTCATTTCTGATACTTGACTATACGCGATTTGCATTAGCCTTCGTGTGAGGGTCGATAGCGTGAGGTTTTTATTGAGCTGGGGGATTCTCAAATGTGGAGATCCTTTCAGTGATACAGGTAGCTGGAGCACCCTTTTTGTGACCTCTGCATAGGCTATGTACTAGTGAGTCCTACTTGATGCTCGGGTTCTATTGTTGACAGTTTATGCATACATATACAGTCTATATTTTGGGTTCCTACTGCTCTATTTTTGGGGAAACTCTGCCAAAAAATTTTCAAGTTATGATGGCTGGTTTTTTGGTCTTTTGAGCCATTTATGCTGTGATGCTGTCGAAATTTTGGAAAAAAATCAGAGGATAAGTCAGGTGTGCCTTCTTGGGAGCTGCATGGTTGGCTTTAATGGATTATCAAAATGGCCCTCAATTCACTCCATTTCATTTAACTCAAAGAATCCAGATAAATGTTCATGTGTCCAGGAAGATTTTTTTCCAGCAGCGCATAGTATTTATGTTCGGGCCAAGAAGATTAAGAGAGATCCTGGAATGTCCTCTGCCTGTTGTAATTCCGATGATCAACTATGAAACTCATTTGATGTGCATGTGTTTGTCCTTATCTAAAGTTGAGCTCCATTGAAGTTTCTGGGAATTGAGTTAGTAAAAGCTTTGGGTTCTTGCACGTGTGTTCAAAGAGGTTCTCAAAGCATTGTGACTTGGGTAGCCATGGCTTTCTCTTATCCGGAGTTTCATGGAAGAAGTGATGAAGATGTGAAAGATTTTTTGGAAAAGATGGAGGTTGCCTGCATTAGCAACCAGATTCATGACCCTGCGCAAGTGTTACACCTTCTCCAAATTTGTTTGAAGAGTGATGCACGAGTTTTCTCTTCCACGGTGACAGATGAGGACAGTGATAGCACTACCAGCAGTGATGAGGATGCTGATGTTGCATTTCTTTTGATGGACAAAGAAATCCAAGAGTTTGGTTTAGTTGCATTTGCGAATGAGGTTGAAGATGAAAGTGAAGGGCCTTATGAAGTGATTGAAGGGCTAATGCAAACCAAGGTTGAGTTGTCAAAGAAGCAAGAATTGATGACACAAATGATGAGTGGAGACCTCTTAGCTATGGAGAAGGATATATATTTGCACATGCTGGCTAGTTTTCCTGATTTGTTCATTACTTCATATGAAGAGATCAGAGGGTTCTAGGGCAAAGAGATGCATATAGAGCTGAAAGAAGGTGCTAAGACAGTGCGGCAAAGGCTAAGAAGGATGGTTCAAGAGCAAATGGAAGCCTTGCAGGTAGAGGTGGACAAGTTATTGAAGGCAGGGTTCATAGTTCCAGTGGAGACCACAGAATGGGTGAGTCCAGTTGTAGTCAGGCCAAAGAAGGATGGGAAGTGGAGAATTTGTGTGGATTTTAAACCCTTAAACGCAGCCACTAAGAAGAACCCATATCCTCTTCCATTCATCGATCAGATCTTGGATTCAGTGGCAGGTTATGAGAGGTACAGTGTGTGTGATGGTTTTTCAGGCTATTTGCAATTGAAGATTTCTCTTAAAGACTGCACAAAGACCACTTTTATTACGCCATGGGGTTGCTATTGCTACACAGTATGCCATTTGGGTTGTCAAATGGACCATCTTTCTATCAAAAGAGAGTAAATTGGGTGTTGGAACCATTCATTGGTAGTTGTGTTAAAGCTTTTATGGATGACTTCTGTGTCTATAGCAGTAGGGCTGAACACCATGAGAAGTTGCAGATGGTATTGGCTCAATATGATGAATGTGGAGGACAACTAAATCCAAAGAAATGTCATCTAGCACAGCCAAGGGTGAAGTTATTGGGCCATATGGTGTCAGAAAATGGCATTGAGGCTGATCCAGATAAGGTTAAGTCTATTATTCTTCTTCCATCACCTACGAGTACGAAGCAATAAGCAACTTTTATACACAAAGTGAAGTACATGGCACAGTTTATTCCATTGCCTTCGCAACTTCTTTATCCATTACAGCAAGTGGCAAAGCATGATCCATTTCAATGGGATGACAAGTGTGAAGAGGTGTTTCAAGAGGTGAAAGAGGTGTTAGGGGGGTTGTCAGCTATGTAGGCTCCTGATTGGGAGAAAGTGTTTTATGTAAATCCATCAGTAGGGGATGATGCCATTGGAGCCATGCTATTGAAAAAGGGGAAGGGCAGCCATTATATGAGGCCAGTGTATTGTGCAAGCCGAGTGAAGTTGGTAGTGGAGAGAAAGTTCTCGGAAGTAGAGCTAGTAATGGCCAGTAAAATATTTGCTTGTCGACGATTTCGTCATTACTTGCTACCACAGCCTTTTGTTTTCTTGACGAGTTATGCCTTTTTGCCACAGTTAATTAATAGTACTAACATGACAAATGTGGTAAAGAAATGGGTAATTGAGCTGCAAGAGTTTGAGTTCTCTTTTCTAGTGGAAGATAGTACAAGGGCTACCCTAGCTGATTTGTTGACCTACAAGGAGAATCCCCTTATTGTTAAGGAAGAGGTGGTGAGAAAGGTAGTTGAAGAAGTGCCACAGATCAGCAATGCACATGTGTTGTTCTTTGATGGTTCGTACAGAAAGAGCCATGATGCAGCTTCAGGGGGTATAGCACTTTATGATCCAGAGGGAAAGCTAGTATGCAAGAGAGGGTTCAAATTGGATGCTCATCTTAACAATGAGGCTGAATATGCTACTCTGGAAGCAGGATTACACATTTGTTTGAAGCATGGGGTTCGAAGGTTGATCATAAAAGGTGATGCCTTGTTAGTGGTGAAGCAAGTGATGGGTGTGTGGAAGAGCAAGAACACCTCATTGAAGGAAATGTGCTTCAGAATTAAAGGCCTGTTAAAAAAGTTTGAAGCATGGATCATCAGACACATTGAACGTGCTCTAAATGGAGAGGCACATGAAGTAGCTCAAGGCATGATTGGGGAGCTATTTGTGTTCAGGACCACTTTACCTCTTTATCATGGCCGGGAAGGTTTGGCTCAAGAAGAGGAGTTTTTGCTAACAGGAATCATTCCAAAGGAGATTTAGAAGTCTAAGAAGTATGGCTTTGTGCGTAGAGCATACAAATAAAAATTGATTGGTGATGTCTTATACATGAAAGGGGCTAATCTCGTGTTGAGACGTGTACCTTGGCGGGAGGAGATTTACAGAGTGTTGGAAGAGAATCTTGAAGGCGCATGTGGTGGCCATTTTTCTCTAAAGATCACCTTGCATAAGATTTTGAAAGAGGGGTATGTATGGCCTAGTTTGCACAAGGATGTTCACCATTGGTGTAGGTCTTGCAATCGGTGTCAAGAATTTGGGAAGAGAGTGTTGAAGCCAGAGCTACGAAAAACCATTATGGCGTTTGATGTGTTTGAAAAGTGGGGGATTGATGCAATAGGCTCGTTACCTATCACAAGCAGGGGCAAAAGCTATATCTTGACGGCAGTGGACTATCTCTCTAGATGGGCAGAGGCTATAGCAATAAAACAGATCACTGCAAAGGATGTGGCAAAATTTGTGTATGATGAAATATGTTGCAAGTTTGGGGTGCCATTGGAGCTACTTTCAGATAAGGGGCCTGGCTTTAGAGCTAAACTGCTAGATTTTTTATGTGCAAAGATGAAGATTAGGCACCAACATACCACTCCTTATTACCCGCAGTGTAATGGCTTAAATGAAAGATTCAATGGTGAGTTGGTACAAATTCTTTCTGAAGTGACAGAGCACCAAGGAAAGAATTGGGAGTTGGAATTGCCTAGTGCGTTATGGGCGTACCGTACTTCGGTGAAGACAAGTACAGGGTTTACTCCATTTCATTTGGTGTATGGAAAGGAAGCACTATTGCCTGTGGAGGTAGAGTTGCCTGCGGTCAAGATGTTAGAGAACTTGCTTGGGCCACCTAGTGATGCATTCAAAGAGAGGCTCTTGCACTTACAAGAGGTCCAGTTGGATAGGATGAGTGCATTGGAGCATTATGGGCAGATGCAGGATAAGGCTTTGGCAAAGATAAATGAAAAGTTCAAAAGTAAGGGTATCAGGAAACATGACTTGGTTTTGCGCTACAACAGTAAGCTGGACAACACCTTCCAAAAGAAGTTTCAAATTAAGTGGGAAGGCCCTTTCAAGGTAGTGGAGTGTTTTCCAAATGGCACATATCAGCTGGCTAACCTGGATGGTGTTCTACATAAGTCAAGGGTAAATGGATTGCGTCTTAAATTTTATCATGCTAGATTAATGATGGTGGAGCAAGATGAGTTGTCTTTGGATCAAGCAGTGTTGGTGCGGGATGAGGAGACCTGTGATGCGGCGAGTCTCATATCTCTCTTTGCTGCTGCTGATCATGAATGATCTAGCAGGCTAGGAGATGGGCAAATTATGTCAGGATTTTTTTGGAGCAAGGGATTGTGCATATGTACATATACATGCATGGTGCATCAAATAAAGAATTTCCCATTTTTCAGAGCCAGGTGGTTACGTGGGGCCCACATGTGTACAGGTAGGACAGGGTGTACATAGTGCATCGATTTTCACTATTACCAGTACCACTCTGTTTTTCCTACAATAAGGAGGAGTTGGTAGCGCATAAAACTTCTCAAGGAAGATATCCGCGGGCCGACGACATGAGGTAAGCAGGTGCGTCAGATGGCATCGAGTGGCGTAAGGAGGTCAAACGGGGTCAATACTTGCACGCGGAGAAGTATGGACACGACGTGGGTGTTTTCTTGTGATACTTATGCAGAAAGGTCATCATGAGGACCACTTTTTGGGGCCACTTCACGTGGTTGCGGGATGCATTATTTGGAAAAACTGAGTGCCAGGTGTGCGGATGATGCAAAAAGGTGACAACTATGCACTGTGAGGTCAGTGTTTGGCCTGTTCGGGGTCCGTTTGAGGTCATCTAAAAGGCCACGGGTGACCAACTGATAAATCTAAGTGTGGGAACTGAAAAAAAAGAGAGAAGACCAGAAAAAACATGGAGAAGAGAGGAGGAACAGCCGCAAGTGTGTTTTTGTTGTTTTTGGAGCATTTTTTGGCCCTAAACTACTCATCCGAGGTCGGATTTGAGCACTGTGACATTGTAGGGTGGGGTTTTTGGGCATTCCGGACGCAATGGAGCTATCCATTTTGCCAAATTCCTCATAGATTTTCTGCTATTTTTTTGTGTAATCGTCTCCGGTGAGTAAAGTCTCTGCTTAACTTTGTGGTTGTATCTGATGTATTTCCTCAATACCGTGTAAACTATTTTTTCCATTGGTGTTGGGATGAGCTTCATTGAGTCTAAACAATAGCAATTTGCCTCCTTTGAGCTGAATTGAGAGTGTGTGTGTGAGTGTGTATGTGTGAATGTTGAGTGGACAAGTGGGAAATCTCTCTCTTCTCACTCCGTCTGTGTGTTTCCTGTCTCGGCCAAGCTGGTTGTGTGAGCCGAGTGGTGCCCCATAATGTGTGTATGTATCATCCCAAGAGTGTGTGTCGGGTCATTATAGAGGCGTTGTGTGTGTTTCAATCCCGCTCACAATGTGTGCATACATTGTGGGACAACCAGAAACTCTATGTATGTGATCAAAATGAACCCACATTTCTTGAAAGTTTCCACCAGGTCTCATTCTATTAATCAAATCAAGTCCACTACCAGGTCCCCTAATTGAAATTTTAAAAACATGTGGTTGATGTCTATCACTCAACTGCCCTAGGAACAACACACTGTATATGAAAGGGTAGCGACAACGATTCTTCAAGTCCAACACAACTTCAAGGCCCATTGCAGTGATATTCTTCTCTCTTTTGGCATACTCTAAACATCTTCCTATCCTCCTTTTATTTGAGAGAGGAGTGGCATACTCAAGAATGTCTGCAAGTTCATCCTCACCAATCTCTGAGTTCCCCTCTTGATTGTCTTTCATTAGCATGTCCATAATAAGATCTTGAGTAACGGAACCCTCAAGTTGTTTTGGAGTAGTGAAAGGATTTAGATTTGCACCTGTTGCAACCTTCTCCTCTATTTTTTTTTCGATGGCTCTGCTGACACCCTCTTCATAAGGGTGCTTATGATTACCCAGATGAATCGCACATCTTGTAGTGTTGAAATGATCTCTAGGCACACGTAGTAAATTATTGCATGACACAAATCAACACACTCGGGAATTTGTGAGCAGTGTTTGCAAACAATATTACCATGTTGAAGCCCTACAAGACCAACAGGACAACTTTTTTTCATTCTTCCTTTCCAGTGTGTTTCATTTTGATAATGTAGTTTCGAGTAGTGAGGACAATCAATATTGACGCACCGAAGGTGTCCAGGACAACGACTCAAGCGCACAACACCATCAAAACAATCTGAGCTGCATGTGACGTACTCCATCCAAGAGTGACCATCATACTTCTGCTCCATGCCATGCATTGTTGACTTCTCTTCACAAGGAGGGAGCTCAAATGCAATGTACCCATCGTAAACTTTAGGGATTTCTTCAGCTTTAACAATCTCTGTAGCACTTTGCATAGCGACATGCAAGCTACTATTTAAGGGCAGCTGTTTAATCATATCAATGAAACTGTGAGTTTTTGGTGTTTCATTAGGAATGAACTCAACAGAAGTAGGAGTCTCATGTACAACAATATCAATAAAAATCTTATAGAATCGATGTATTTCTGCATCAAGAAGAAATACTTCTTCATCAGTGGAGAGCAGAACAGGCCCAAACTTTAACTGTTCATGGCTGAGTGACAAAGGCTTAAGTGACAAAGGCACCCCTTCTAAGTCAAAATGCTCCTCAAGAAGATTTAGCTTGATTTCCACAAACCTGCTCTGAAAATTAACACTTAATTTCTATCGTGGAGAAGGACCATATATGGGATGAATCTACTCATGGATGATTGAAGAAAGGGGACAATTGTAAAAACAGGGGGTTAAAGCTCTGAGTTGAACCAACTCTGAGTTGAGCCAACTGAAGGGAATTTCTATTAATCGAGAATTCCTTTTTTCTGCAAGAAAATTTTGGCACAAAAATCTAGTGAAACCTTCATAAATGCACCTCTATCTCATGATCACATATTTTTAAAATTTCAATGCGTTAAATTTTTTCCATCATAAAAATAGCTAGATCTCTCTCTATATATATATCTTGTGTGCCTCTCTCTCTCTCTATCTCCCTCTCTCTCTCTTTCTCTCTATCACCCGAATGTGGTAGATTGGTTATGCCATTTCCCTCTTGAATAACATGTATTGAGTTCAACTCTCCTCATTGGATAGATAGTTTCTTGGGATAGTTTCCTACGAAGTTAAATTTCTCTTATTCTTCTTCTTCTTCTCTCTCTCTCTCTCTCTCTCTCTCTCTCTCTCTCTCTCTCTCTCTCTCTCTCTCTCTCTCTCTCTCTCTCTCTATATATATATATATATATATATATATATATATATATATATATATATATATATATATATATATATCAAAAGTTCTCTAAATTTGGGGCTTTTTTGAGTCGAAAGGAAAGAACAAAGCGAAAATGCGAAGATGAAGAAATAAAAAAAAACTCCTCAGAGGTACATAGCTGCTCTATTTGCCATAGCTGCTCTCTGCTAAAAAAACTCATCAAAAGGAGGCCGCGTCGGCGCACCCTCCTTTTGTGGTGTTTTTTGGAAACAAAATTCTGCGATTTCAGTTTTCGCTTCATCCCACGCTTCTACTGTATGCGTTAGTCGATTTCAGTTTTCAGTTTCTATTGTATGCGTTAGTCGATTTAAGCTTGTGCTCTAGTCGATTTCAGCTTGCGCTTTAGCAGGCAAAATCGACCTGAACCCTTTGAAAAACCCCCCCATTCGTTCCCCCTCATCTATGTCAACTCTTGGATTGAACTCACACTTGAGCTTCAGAGATCCCATGGTGGTCAGATTGCGCAGGAATTCACCTGCATATTTCAAAGCTCCCCTTGAACTGAATGAATTTGCCACAATGATTAAATGTGGCAATTTCTCTACAAAATCCCTCAGATTTTTTTGGTTATGTGCGGAATCACCTTGCAGTGAACACCATTTGTGTGTGTGTTTTTACAAACAAAATGCAAAAAAACACCCCAAAAGCAGGGCGCACCGACGCGGCCTTCTTTTGAGGTGTTTTTTTGCATTTTGTCTTCATTCTCTGTGTCTGAGGAGGCTATGTATGCATTTGCAGCCCAGAGTCAGGGGCAACTTATGATTGGGCCACTTTGTAGTGAAACCAATTGAACAAGGCCTTATCGTTAATAATCTAGTCCTAATGACAGTTTTGGCATGAATTGTGAAAGATCTTGTGAGAAATAAGTAGTTTCTGAGTGTAAAAGCATCGGTGTAATGGTTGATACAAGCGTCCAAACACCATCATTAGCATATATGTTGGTCCCTGACTGTCATGTGCATGTCGTCCTTGAGTGGCACATGCACACATCTTGCTAGCTCAAGGACATCTCAGGTAAGAGTAGACAAGCCTAGGGGATTAAGTCCAGCAATTTTATGAGCCTTTCCAAAGGACTTGCATGACCGGAATAGTCCATTAGTTAAGTACACAACCCTTTTTGCAAGGCAGTTTAGTATTGACCATAGCCGAAGTTGTTATCCATAACCAGGCTTCCGGCAAGGTCAACATGTAGACTAGGACATGTAGATGCTGATATTTTAGTTTCTGTTTTTCTTTTTCTTTTTACCATAAGCGTGGTGAAATTAAATTAGAAGAAGATCAGATGCTACACCATACCAGGATGCCAAACACACACAATACTAGGGACATATAAAAGTGGGATTTGATGAGCAGAGTGCATCAAAATAATTGCATTAAAATTGCATTCTTTTTTACTTCCAAACTATGCCTAAAATTGGATGGTTATCAGATAAGGCCATCCAGATAAGCTTTCGCTTCGACAGGTCAATGTAAGGTTTGGAGTCTGTAGCCGCATCATGTTGAAATACGACTCACTCATGTCTTTAGGTGCAGTTCTGGTATTAAGGCACCAAAAATATACGTATTTTTCTTTAGCCTCCTGAATCATTGGCAAGTGCGGGGCTGTCCTTGGAGACCTCAATAGACTTCAGCTATCATGCTCCAGATCAGGGAAAAACGGCCAACTAAAGTGAACCAAGTGTTTTCATCTAATGTGTCTGTTCTCTATGTTGTTGCTTATGTCCGTTCTCTATGTGAGGAAGGTACTTCAGAACGGAACTCAAGGCAGGTGAAATTGGTGAAGTATCGTAGCATGTGCCTCATGGGTTGTATGTATGTGGTTTGAAGTATACAAAAACCCAGCCACCGCTTTGAACCATGCCTACGAAGGTTAGCTGTGATTGTGAGTACATTGACAAGATTTTTTATTGCTTGTTTGTATGGCAATTTCTTTGACAGCACCTCAGACAATGTACACTGTCAGGATTCGGAGGATGCTCTTGATAATCGTGATCAGCTTATCGTCTTTAGCCTGATCAGCTTATCGTATTTGAGTTCGTTGGTGTAGGCAAAGCTATTTCCTACCTTTCTTTTGTAAGCAGTAGAATGCTTAAGTTGTGAGTATAAATGGCATGCAAATTGCCAAAAAACACCTCAAAAGCAGGCCGCGTCAGCACGGCCTGCTTTTGGGGTGTTTTTTTCAATTTGTTTTTTTTTAATTTGGGATGCTTTTCTAACAAAGACTTTTTTAATTTTTTCTCTTTGCAGTATTATAGCTGCAACAAATTAGTCATGAAAATTAGAAAAGGATTGCATTTGGCCAATTTAAGTTGCGAGTATAAATGGCATGCAAAGTGCAAAAAAACACCTCAAAAGCAGGCCGCGTCGGCACGGCCTGCTTTTGGGGTGTTTTTTTCAAATTTTTTTTTTAAATTTGGGATGCTTTTCTAACAAAGACTTTTTTATTTGTTTCTCTTTGCAGTCCTCCGGCTGTTTGCAAGGGGTCGTAAGCAATTGAGGAAAACCAGAGGTGCATCTCAACTTAATGTAGACTCAATGCAAGAGGAGAGTCAAGATTACATAAGCAGAGTGCTGGAGCAAAATGATGTTGAGGAAGAGGTTGAGAGCCAAACTCTGGATGCTTCACGGGTTGCTCAACAAGAGGCAAGTATGATGATTGTCCCTTATGTTGTTAGGCCAGAGGTACCATCTGTAGAGCCATCCAATGAAGAGAACAAGATTTACATGGATATGGGAGAGGACATTCTTCAAAAAACAAGGATGTTCAGCTGTCACCATTGTCCACCCATTCCTCTTTGTAGACTAATTCCTTATGCAAAGGTTAGGGGTCTTCGTGATGATCTTTCGGGCTTGAAAATAGCATTTGCTAGAGAGGGTTATGTGGCACAGAAAGGAGCATTTATTGTTTCCATTTGGACGAGGGACAAAGAAGTTTCAATTGTGGATGAAGAAATATAGAGGGATTGGGATCCTATTTGGCATGAGGTTAACAAAGAGTTTGAAGCTGACCTCATTCTGAAACCTAAACTTCAGGAACTAATGGGTCACATGTTCTATGTTTGGGAAGGCAACCATCGTACCGTGGCATGGACATCTGCTATTAAAGAATGCTTCAAAGAAACAAAAGTGAAGCATTGTCGTGTGCTTTGTACTATTATTGACCCTACCAGGGTTAGTGAGATTGCCCTTCTTACAAGTTTACAAAGGATGAACTAGTGAGTCTCCTTCCTTATCTTTTTTGTTATGATAGTTCTCAAGTTTATTTATGTTTATGTGAATTTTTCTTGCTTTTGAACATGTAGTTTGAATACACATGCCTTGGTGACCACAACATTGAGGCATGAACTAGTAAATTGTGCAAATATTTGTTCTGCTGATCATGGGGAGTACCTAAAAGACCTAGCTGAGAGAGATAGAATGTTGATTGCACATATCAGAAAGAAGAGTACCAAGGGTGTTGAGCCCCGGTATCCTCTTACACGTAGATATATCGGAAAGCTAGTTTTTAATGTAAGTTTTAAGTAGCATATATTTCTAACATGAATTTAGTATTGCTATGCTTGTCACAATGGATTTGACTCCTTCCCTTGTTTTTCTAGGTGCAAATAAGTAAAGCACTAAACAAGAAGGTTGAAGAGGCGAGACTAAATGTCAGATGAAGAGCTTCGATTGTTTGAAGAGAAGGAGAATAAAGAGTTGGCTTCAAGATATGGTGATAGGATTGGAAAGGTGAGTCTTTCTCAATGAACAACTATGTGTTTGTATTTACTTTTCTTATATAAATTATAATTTTAGATCCTTAATATTGTCGATCCCAGGCATGGAGATACTTGGAGGTCAAAAGTATGGTCTCTCAAGTGGGGGCCCGAAATTTTTGCAACGCTTGAGAAATGGAATTTATTGGCTTTATGTGATGTTCAAATGGAGTCAAAAATATTTTGGTTGACTTTGTTGGAGGCAAACAAAGCAACAAAATCTATGTATGGCCTTGCACGAGGGGATCACCTTTATAGACATTGAGTTCCTAATATTTTTGATGATTGTATAGATTGCACGGTTTATAGGCTAACAAAAATAATACATGAATTTATGTTTTCTTCTTAAAGTTTGCTTAGAAGAGAAGCTGTGCTTGAGAAGATATACCATAAAGCTACGGAGGTGTTGGTCGATTTTATGGATGTGCCGGGAGGGGTAATTGTTCCTCTTGATCTCTCCCTGTTTGACTTCTATGAAGAGGTGAAGATAGAGATAAGGACATATATGTTTCCTCTTGAGGTTCGAGGAGAGCCAAAGGAGAAGAAGAGCAATGATAAACCTCTCAAGAAAGAGGATATGATATTGAAAGCTTATATGAGGCTACTTTTTAGGTGAAGATGTGTGAATGAATTTTCTTGATAGTTACTTTAATTTCATAACAAAGATAAAATCATGTCTTTGATAATTGTTTCATTGTCCATGGTAGGTACTTTGTTTGCTTGCAAGGAAAAGGTCATGTGCCAAGTATTCCAGTTAGAGCAAAGCAATGGCTATTGACCATGAATGAAGAGACTTGTATGTACCCACGTGCTATGCATCAATGTACACGATGGGAGCTTGACGATTTTCCATGGTGGATAGATCTTGAAGGAGGTCATGTTTTGAATAGAGAGAAGGATCTCTATTCACAAATATCAACCATGGTTCCAAAAGAAGTGGACCAAAGAAAGAGTATGATAATTTGAAATTTTGTATAAGTAAAATTTTGAATCATGTATCATGTATTTCTTGGTTTTCAATAACGTTTTGTTCTTTATTCTATTGTTGTTTAAATAAACAAAAAGAGAAGCATGTTGAGAAACAAAGGATTGATGTTGAAAGCCAAAAGTCCTTTTATATTTCTCATCATATGGAGGACCTAGAAACAGATGATTGCATTCAAGGTTTGAATTTCAAGATCCAAATCTATTTTGATTCTTTAGTGAATATTTTAATAGTGTTTATATACACGCACACACATATATATACCTACTTACTTGCATACGTATACATAGATATATAAATGTCTGTTTATGCATGTAAGTACTCATACATACATATATATATATATATATATATATATATATCATGTTTCTGCATACATTACTCTATTGTGTATGTCTCTCAAGTATCCAAGTTATGTCTTTGCACACATACACAGAGTCTCTCTCTCTCTCTCTCTCTCTCTCTCTCTCTCTCTCTCTCTCTCTCTCTCTCTCTCTCTTCTCTTATCTGTATGTGTTTTGAGATGAAAACATATTGATATCATGCTCTTGTGATCCTGAAGGGAATACTCTAAAAGGTCAAAAGAGACTTTCCAAAAGGACTACACAATTTATTTATCTTGCAACGCATTATTTGGGATACATGCCTCATGTTGAGAATCCCAAAAGCATTGTAGTGGTTTGTGATTACATCACCATTGGGAAGGATTTTACGGGAGGAAGAAAAAATGATACCTTCTATAGTGTGCACGAGTTCATCAAGCAAAATAAGCCTTCAGGGGTTAATTACACAAAGAGGGGAAAGACTGTGGATTGGCTGCTGACTTCATTTTTCTTGACTTGCCATTGGAGGCACTCAAGGTGGTGACGATCCTTGTCCCACCTGGGATTTTGTTTCTGAGGACCATGTGCGCTATGGGATTGCTTTGGCAGCATCTACTTTGGCAGATTTGGGATGGTTATTGGTGATGGCCTCTATGGCAGGTATTTGTTAAAGTTAATAGTTGTTAATATTTATGTTTATTTTGTATGTTTCTACTTATTGAAACTTTTCTAAGATGATGCAATTATATTATAGGTGATTTCACAATTGGGTGGATTGAGCGCTATGTTCGCGTTTACGATTTGGAGATAGTGAGACGAGTGGTTGTCATTCACCATTCTACATATGGATTCAAAGAGATTGGTGGTATTCGCACAGATGTGAGTATAGTGATGATTATATTCTATTCAAATGCTCAAAACTACATGTGTTTCTTGAATTAAGGTTTAATTGGATATTATTATCTTTTGTTGCTAGTGTTCTACGTCAATGCTTTTTATGGCTCGACGTCGAGCTGCAGATCCTCCTATTTTCATTGCAGAGAGTACACCTCTCTTTGAGTCCTTCGGCATGCATCCTTTAGATACCCTTGCCTACCATTATCTTCCAGATAATTTGCGTGCTTTGGACCCTATTGGGCAGCAATGGCGTGGGGGACTAGAGAGGAGTCATACATTTTTAGCATGCTTTGTACACATGTACAGTCGTCGAGGTGGTGTGTGCATTGAGATGGGATGTGGTACTGCGCCTATTCTTAAGACATGCATGCACACTGGTAGAGTATGTGCATCTATCGATGTGGATACATTCTTTATGACCACGTATGTAGAGCCTCTTCTTTTGGCTTACATGCAACAAGGCAACCATGATGATGTTAGTAGGCCGCAGGCAGATGATGAGGTAAATAGTAGTATTCCAATATATGCTTTTGTGTTGTTTGGCTTGTATTGCCATATTTGGATATGCTTTTGTTCTATCATGATTGGTGACAATATATGGATTACTCACGATTTAGGAAACACATTTTACATTGGAAATGTTATGTATTAGATGTTATATTTGAATATGTTAATCTTTTTCCTTTGTATGGATTTCTTTATATGTATTAAG
The DNA here is from genome assembly GCF_014529385.1 of Adiantum capillus-veneris. Taxonomy (NCBI): domain Eukaryota; kingdom Viridiplantae; phylum Streptophyta; class Polypodiopsida; order Polypodiales; family Pteridaceae; genus Adiantum; species Adiantum capillus-veneris. The sequence continues at coordinate 138,548,646 of NC_140945.1, forward strand.
ATTTCGTGTATTCCTTCCATGCAAAGTCAATTGCCCGTGTATGCCGAAGCAATGGCAAAGAGCATGTCTAGAGACAAATGATTTGACATGGAATGGGAAGAGCATCGCTACATTCAAAACCTTTACATTGATGATGAATGTGAATCATTGTAAATTATTGTTACATTTTGTTTCATTGATCGTACATAAAATCCTTATTTTCAACTATAATCTTTCATGTCTTTTTTATAACAAAAATTTAGTATCCAAGAGTCTTCCATTTAAATGTGTATTGTTATTGTTGCAATCTTGCATTCTCTCTCTCTCTCTCTCTCTCTCTCTCTCTAGACATGAGATTAGGGTGTATATAAATAAACAATTGATTTAGGCATTCCATTTGTATTGATCAATGCAGCATGTGTCCTCTTGTAGGTAAAGTTCTCTATGTACTTTTCAAGCACCAAAATTCATTGTTGTCAATATGTATTCAAGAACGTGATCTAATTTATAGCTTTGTAGTTTTCATGGATAACTGCATACAAGACCACCTTGTCTAATAGGAGTACCCTTCTACGGAGTACCCTTCTGCCAAGACTTGCTCGGAAACTAGGATCACTCGGAAAACATCGCTCGGAGAACAGTAACACTCTACCAAGGCTAGAACCTGTTATACTGCATCCACACTTGTGTCCTCCTCTTGGCATGCCGCTACACGTGACCCTACTACCTTGTGGAGTTTGGCGTATGGCCCACATTGCCTTTTTGACCTTGCACTCAACTACATAATGCCCACCAGAACCTATACTTTGTTTTGGGGTTTGTGATATCCCTTCTTCTGCAAAGTTGATCTTACGTGGTCTTTCACACTTCTTGCGATCTTTGGTGACCGAGTTGTACTCAAGCCTATGTGATGCATCATCTTCCACGTTGATAACCTCATTTGGCTTGCGTTTTTGCCTTGATGTCTCCTTATCTCCTGTTAATGGAGTTGGTTGTTTATACATTGGAGTGCCCTTAGTAGACGCATTCACTGCTCTTATCACTTGGCTAGGACATTTTTCATGGCGTTCCGTAAGCTTTTGTATTGATGGACCCTTCCCAATGTGTTGTCCATGGCTGTCTGAAATGGCCTTTGTGCTCTGTAAGATGGAATTCGCAAGGTCGTTTGTACATGCATCATATAATGAAATGCGTTAACCCTCCCCTGCTAGCCAACTTCCATGCTTGCTCTCTGCAAGGTTAGTGCGTGGAGTGTTTGGTCCATCAGAGCTACTTTCTACGCATGTCATAATGCTACCCCAATGTGCAATACGAATTTCCCACCAACTAAGCCAGGAATCCATGTATGGAATGTTATGGTCTATGCAATGACCGTTACGCCACCATTGGCGTATCAGACAAGCCTTTGCTGCTACAGCCTCTTTTGTTGGTGCTTGCCTCCACTTCTCACACATTTCTTTGTGTGTGTGTTGAGAAGCTTGTACTACATACTTCATTGTGTGTTGATTCAATCTTTGCTTCCAATGGAAAAGAAAAGAATGCTCTCGACCACTCATTGTATTGGTCTTGTCACCACCATTGAAAACAATTCAAACTGCATTCCAATTTGCTTGAGCTTCATCCGCCATGTAGCCAAAGAAATTAGCTTTGTCACACCCACACGATATCGTTACATCATTGAGGCACTCCCAAAACAAACATTGCGTTTCCATATTGTCGTCCTATTTCATTTCACAAGTTGCAATAGTCAAAAGGTCCTACATGTTGCAAAAAAAATATTTTAGAGAGAGTCAAAGGTAAGCCACAAAGCTCTTAAGGTGCACCATGTACCTTGGATCATAGACATGACAGGCCATAGTCACCCATTCGTTAACACGTCTGGTGTGATCAAACTAGATCCACGCATGTCGAAGATCGCCATCCCGATCTTGTCTCATTCGGTTCACTAGGTCCACACCGGATGCTGGACCAATTGTGGAAATTTTGAAGACATAACATTTCTCCCCCTCCTTACCTTGACCAGGAAATCGGCTTCCCTGGAAAAACTCATATGTGTAGTCTCGCTTCAGCTTTAGGAGTGCATCAATGCCAAAAGATTCTTTGTCAACCCCTCTACGTAAAATAGATACTGACCTCCGAAACTTGTCAATGTTAAAAGTGTTTAGATAATAAAAAAAAATTAGCATAGAGTTTTGCATCAAAATAAGAATCTAGGAAATGCTCATACCAATTATCTTGCACCAATGGCCCCAACTCCTCACCGATTGCAAATAGTTGTTGCTAGCCTAAAATTCCTTCATTGGTGTTCTTGCAAAGAAGTGTTGTACTTATAATTTCTTTTGCCAAACACATTTGAACCTTCTTGGCTCCTGCGTGTGGGTCAACTGTCAAAATCCTTTGCACCATCAGCTTGGTGTTGTCCATTAGTGTTTTGGATGTGCCGTTGCGCACATCGTGTCGATGTGTGCCATGATGAATCATGACTCTAGTGGCAGTCTCATCGGATGGCATGACATAGTATACTACACAATCACATGTTGCAATACAGAAAGCAATTGCCTTACAAAAGTGGCATGTAAGGCTCTTATCTCCAATCTTACAATATTGCCCGGGTGCGGTTGCCTTTTGTATGTACCCATTGAAATGACTTGTATTGGGAATATGATAATTAACCAAGCGGAAACATTGTTCATTCATGCACTTGAGAGATCCTATGCAATGACAAAGACGCACTACACGTGGAAAAACAATATTGGACGTAGTAGGCTTCGACCACAAATGAGGATCATACTTATGCTCCATCACATCCATATGGTGCAACTTTCCCATGGTAGGTGGAAATTCTAGAATGAGATCTCCATTGTAAGACCTTGGAATCTCTGTAACTTGTTCCACTTGATGTATTTGCATCAAAAGCTTTGTCAATGTGTCCTTCTTTTCGGCCTGTTAGAGTTTTTGTCTTGTACTCCTTTTGAAGCTGTTTGACGGCAAAACTCGAGGGGGGGTACATAGATCTATCAACTCCTTTTGACCAAATTGCATCTTTGACGGACTATCCACAATGGCAATGGGAGTCATGCTAGGTGAGCCGGCATATTGTGTTTGATGAGATACGTTGACTTTGTATTTACGTGAAAGCTGCTCATCCAGTACATATATGAATTCACCCAAATTGTTGAGTGTTCTCTCAAGAGGCAAATTCATTCAATATCACCTACTTCAATGACTGCATCTAAAGTTGTAAATTGCATTGGAGAAATTAATTCTAAAAGAAATGATTCAGATATTATAAATTTACCATTGTAAAAAGGAAAAGAAAACTCTTTACCCGGGAAAAATAAAGAGCAAGCCATAATAATATGCTAAGCAAATAATTAAGCACAAGATCAAATTGTATAAACTAAAACAAATTGTTTATATACTCACGTCTAATAATATAGCCGTTATAAATTTAAAATTAATATTATTTATTATTTTAAAAAATTAATGTGAAAAAAACCAAATATTTTTAAAAAAAATTATTTGTTACAAAATATTTGTTTATGATTGTGTGATCACGTGAATTTATTGATTTTAATTTCTCATTTTAATGTTTGCGTAAAGGAGATGTGTGAGTAATTGGGTGTGCGTGCAGGGCCGCCACTTGGGGCGGAGGCAGGGTTTGCGTGCAGCGGCGGGGCACTAATGAAAGGTGCTAGAGCTCAAGCACAAGAGCAACCGCAACCTCAAATTTTGCAGCCACCTCGTGCTCAAGCTCAAGCCCCTGCTACTCAACCAAATGTGAGCATCATAAGGATGGAGGAGGTCCTCAAGGGCAGAAGCAACCAGGAAGAAATAGCTAAAGGGAAGATGAAGATAGATGAAGTGGCTACAATGCCTATCAAACGTGTGCGTGTCCAAGATGAAGTAGGTAAAGAAACAAGCAAGGATGCAAGCAATGAAGCAAGTACATCTCGGGCAACTAAAGATGAAGCCAAGAAGAGAAAGACCCGTACTAGGTCTCAAATTGACATCTCTGATTTCCCTATGGGGTCTCGCACACAACCTTATGACTTGACAGCTGATGTGAGTTCCCAAGGACCAAAGATTACTTGGCCACAACTACTTCATATCTCCCCAAAGCTTCGACGACAATGGTCAAAAATGGTGAGCACGAGGGCAAAGCGAAGTAAGCTAGTAAGTGTAATCAAAGCATATGGTCTCAAGGATATAGTGCCTTTGGGGGAGGCTCAAATCAAGGGACAACGGATTCCAAAAACTTACATTGACAGTGGAGCAGAGGTTTGTGTCATGACAGAAAAGCTAATGCATCAATTGGGTTTAGAGGTAATGGAATCATCAAACTTTAGGGCAAAAATGGCCAATAATGTCTCTGTCACTTGTGTGGGTGTAGTGAAAGCTTTGAGAGTTTCTGTTTTTGGAATCACTACAGAGGTTGATGCTTATGTGATGCCAGTAAAGGGAGAAGGATACCCCCTTATTTTAGGACGACCTTGGCTCATGGGTATAGGAGCTAGGCAAGATTGGGGAACAGGAGACTTGGAGTTGAGGCCTCGTATGGGTGGCCATAGTCGGAAGGTGGTTTATAACCTAAAGAATGGGCGACAAGAGAACCTCGAACTAGAGACGTCAGCTGATGAGTGGAGCTCAAGTGGATGCTCCTCATCTATGGACGAGGAAGAGAGTTCAAGTGAAGAGAGTGATAGCACTCTCGAAGTCATGGGCGTCACCATAAAGGAAACTACCTCATCAGAAGACAACCCAAGGATCCAAATGGAGAATGTGTGGGATGCCAGCCTAGAGGAGATGTTATCCAAGGATATAAAGGAAGAAGAAAAGGAGGGTTATGTAAATGTTCTCAAGAAGCATGCATCATTGTTTATTTCTGATTACACTCACATTACAGGTGTCACTGGAGTGAAGCATCATATCCATCTAGCTTGTCTGGAGCCAGCTCAGCGCCTACCTTCCGATTTAGGCTCGGCATTGATGTTTCATAGGAGTGTCAGAGCTCAGGTAACTGAGCAACCGAAGCAAGTGTCCGAGCAGCTTCATCCTCTTCACCCACCTTTCTCGACACCACTCAGCAGTCAAGGCGGGGCAGTAGCAATACTGTATCCCACTTTCACGGCCCCAGTTTTGGCATGGCGTGCAACTGGACCGTCTCCCAATGCATTCATTGCCTCCACATCTGAGGCCCCGCCCGGAGTTGATCCATTGCCTCTTTCACTACCTACAACCCCCCCCCACATATAGTTCATACCCTCTACCATTTGGAGGAGTTACCCCACCATTTGGTGCACTGCCCCCGTTGGCACGACCTTTGTTTCCTCCGAGAGCATATGGCCCCCCACCGCCCTTCTTTCATCCACGTCACCCATGATGTATCACCCCCCATATGTATTTACTTTTAATGCAATGGAACACATAGATTTGGGGTTTGCTATATGAATTAGACCATAATTGTGTATAAGGAACTTCTGTTTCTCTTATTAATAGTGTATTGAATGAATCCATGGTGGGTTTTGTTTGAATGTAACTTGGTCGTGAAGCGAGAATCAAATTTTAGTTGAAGAGAGAGAGAGAGAGAGATGGGTAGATTGTCCCTTCTTTTGGGAATCCACTTGCCCGATTCTTAAAAAGCATTGGCCAGAAATTGCTCGCCCAAAAATTGCGCCCAAGAGTAGACATACTCAATCTTTTGTCAACTTATGATTGAAGATGGTGAGTAACTTTAGGGTATTTAGATTAGAGGACAATGAAGATAGTATGGACCTTGAATAATACACTCCTCTTGTATTTTTAGCACTGACTCAAAAGTCTTAATCATAAAGAAGTCTTAATGACTCAGGGTTACTTTAATTTTTTCTGAGTGTGATCTTACTCAACTAGGTATTTTTCCTTTGGTGTGACCGGATTGTGTTTCTCTTGTGAGGTCTGAAGATCATTTCTTCACTTTGCTCTCTATCTAGCCTCAATACGCTTTGTAAAAATCTTACCATTCCTACCTAAACTTTAACCTTTTTCCATTTTGAGCGTTGACTCATTTCTCTATTGATATCTTCCAACTTATACCATGTTCTTGACAGTTAAAGGATTTCATACTGATCTTTCAATTAATCTTGCAATATCTCCTCCCTTGTGTACCCAATTTATTTCCTCCATCCTTATTTATCTTTTGTCTATAGCTTAATGTCTCATCTTTCACTTGGTAATCATATATTCCACGTTTCATAACAATTAGACTTGTAAAACACCATAGACGATTTGAATCTCAAAAGAATTGACTGACTAGAGATGCTTGAATTCCATAAATATGATGATTGATTACATCCGCATAAAAATTTCATCAGAAGTGCCATCGATATCTTGAAGTTCGATAAGGTGTCTCAACATGACTAACGTGTTCTCTGGTTCGACTATCCCTATTCTTTCAGGACTATTCTATAAACTTCTTCTTCTTGAATATTCCAAGCCATCAATAATTTCAAAACGAGTCTTGCTATATATACTTATAGCTTTATTTGTGTCTAATCACAAGAATTTCTTGGATTTCTTCATTATTACTCAAAATTATCTTCCAGTCAATGTCCAAAAAATTAATTCTTCATGTGGTAGCTACTTTACCCAATCTTTCTCCTTATTACTAGGCTTAAGGGAGAACGACAAGTAAAGCTTAATAAAAGTTTCATCCCTGCCACTTTCATGTGTCTTCGCACAAGTGCATGCGACTTTATTCATTTATGCCACTTCCATGCATCTTCGCACAAGTGCATTACCTATTCTTTCACAATTTCTATATCGTTCATTTCCAACTTTACTCACTCTTTCCACTTCCTTACATCCCAGGGACAAGTATAGGTTTCTGGAAATAAGAGCTCCATAAAATGTTCCAGCATAGCAGGCCTTCGCTCTAGCGTAGCAGTTTCCATCCTCTCACAGATAATCCGCTGAATTTATTCTGGCAGTTCCCAAGCCATTTTGAAAATTTTTGAATAATTATTGGAACATCAAGACTTCATGTTGGGTGTACAATATACTGAGTTGTTTTTCTCTCATGCATTAATCTTAAATACACAATTCTAAATTCCAAGGTCCAAGATTCAAAAATAGGCTCTGATACCACTAGAGAGGACCATACCCAGACTTGGCTCCCTCAGTCCTTCAGACCGTTCCAAGGAATGACATAGATCTATCTGCAGGTATCCCTCCCAGTTGGGACCAACACTCAGACAGGACTCCAGTCTATCTCGAATGCCAACCCAAGGGGGTACATCCCTTCATTCAATGATTCTATCCGCTTCTCATAATCAATCTGTCTTTGACAGTTTCTACACCCAAAATCATGGCCCTTAGTCTTGATTCTCTTGATCTTTACTTGAGAATCTGCTCTTGCTTTATTGTTCTCCCTTGGCTCATGGTGATAACCCCTTTTTCATGACAAGCAGGCACGGCAGTTATCACTTTCCCCTAAGAAGAGGGATCTTGCAATCCTACCTCGTCTCGCTCGTCCGTGGTTAACCATTTTTATCCCAGATAGTCCTAGCGTTTAACATAAAAGTTTTAAATCAACATCCGGCCATCTGACCCTCCGGATCCACCCACCCACCGAACCATTTCATGAAAATCCCTTTCCAAGGTAGTACTTAACTACTACAAAATCACGAAGACAACAGTCTATCGGACATCATCAAACAACAAGCAGCATGCAATCTGTTTCATACCCTCGTTCAAGGAAATTCATCTGGTTGTTCCAACCAGACCTTTATTTAGAAACTTTTAATTCATTTCCTTTCCTTTATCTGCTATAATTAGCTTGTAACTAGTTTCCTAACTAATCATGCAACACATTTCGTTTCAACCAATTCATCTTGCCTCCCCATTCAGGCCAAGGTAATCGGTTACAAGCCATCAAAATGGCAGCACCTTCACAATATTTCCCAGAATTAAGTGTTTGGGAAAGGCTCATCAAGTAATTTAATCACTCCTTCTTAAGCATTTTATTTCGAGAGGTATAGCACCATCTGGTGACAGACGCACAGGATAGCCCCTATATTCCTAGCCTTTCCAGATCCTTTTTAAGCAACCAAGTCGAACAAATTTCCTTAATTAAATTCACATCATCCTCCCTGAGTATGACCTTCTCATCCAACTATTGGCATCAGACCATACCCGGATTATGGCCGATTTCCAATAACATATCGTGGGCACTTCACCCGGCCGGGCAAAAATAAAACAAACACATTCATCCCTTATCCCTCGGGCATTAATGACCTAGGTATAATAACTTGCTGGTTACACTGTCCTAGCCGAAAAGGGCCAATCTCCGTCAAGTTCCCCAAGAGAATCCTCTCAATGGGCCGGCCTTTCAATCAAATTGACCCCATGAAGATACATCTTAATTTCCAGTCATTTCTAGACAATCTTCAAAACTCCTAGTTAAAGCTATGTTTTGCAATGGGCTATCCCTATCACCTTTCGAGATTCCTTTTTAACTCCTAGTTGGTAATTTCCACGTTCATTCATTTATCAACCTTAATTCCTACTTTCATTAATTATCTACCAGCCAAGTTTATGTAGAAAATACAAGCGAGTTTTTTCCATAGGCATTTGATGGTTAATGTCTCTTCGGAAATGCCAACTTTTTTAAGTTCAATCCCCGTTTTGTCGATTCCCAGGATCTTGCAATCCTTTGCCATCCATGGGACATCTCCATGGAAGCTTATAGAGTTTTTGGTTCAAAACAACACGGAGATCGATTTCGCAAAGTTATCCCCTATCTCCCCCATCCCCTATTTGCAAACAAACTTGAAATTGACAACTTTAGAAATACTTTTCAATACCAAAAATTGAACTACTTCTATCGGATTTAGACAACTACTCTTTTCTTATGGTGCCTAGCTTTCCATGAAAGCTTGGAAAGAGAGAATTATAACCATACATTCTTCCTACCGTAAAGAGACATGCAAACCCTAAGCTTGATTACCATAATGAGACTAAATCTTTCTCTCTTTAATGGGACAAGGTTTCCATGGAAGCTTAACCCTAATCACACAAGGTCACCATGGAAGTTAAACCCTAATTTACAAGCTTGTCTTTCAAAGCTTTTCCTAAGTGCAAAGTTATCATAAAATCTTAGCTTAAGAGTGTAAACCTACCTTTGAATCTTAACTTTATGATGCATAGATACTCTTAGCACCTAACCCTAATTGTGAGGTTACCATTAAGCTTAAACCTAAAGATACAAGGTAGTCACCAAAGCTTACACCTAAGTGCAAAGCTACCATTAAATCTTAGCTTACGAGTTCAAGTCTACCTTTGAAGCTTAACTTTATGATGCATAGATACTCTTATCACTTAATCCTAATTGCGAGGTTTCCATTAAAGCTTAAACCTAAAAATGCAAGGTAGTCACTAAAGCTTACATCTAAGTGAAAAGTTACCAAAAAAGCTTAGCTTACGAGAGCAAATCTAGCTTTGAAGCTTAACTTTATGATGTATAGATACTCTTATCACTTGACCCTAATTGCGAGGTTTTCATTAAAGCTTAAACCTAAAAATGCAAGGTAGTCACTAAAGCTTACATCTAAGTGCAAAGTTACCATTAATTCTTAGCTTAAGAGTGCAAATCTACCTCTGAAACTTAATCTAATGATGCATAGATACTCTTAGCACTTAACCCTAATTGTGAGGTTTCCATTAAAGCTTAAACCTAAAATACAAGGTAATCACTAAAGCTTACACCTAAGTGCAAAGTTACCATTAAAGCTTAGCTTACGAGAGAAAATCTACCTTTGAAGCTTAACATTATGATGGATAGATACTCTTATCACTTGACCCTAATTGTAAGGTTTCCATTAAAGCTTAAACCTAAAAATACAAGGTAGTCACTATAGCTTACACCTAAGTGCAAAGTTACCATTAAAGTTTAACTTATGAGTGCAAATCTGATTGTATTAATATGCCTACCTATGCGGAGGTTTGCAAGAAGATTAGGGCTAAGCTAGAAATGCTTGCTTGAGGATGATAGGCTATTACAGGATAAAGATGATGTAGAGGTTGTCCAACCTATCTATGCAAAGCTTGGAATTGCAAATTCCATGCTAATGGCTGAAGTTGAAGCCTTACAAGGTCGAGAAAGGCATGAGGGTTTATCGGGTATGTATACACATGAGGCTTCACAGGGTGTGGATGTACATGAGCATCTACTACAAGACTTGAGTTTATCATATTTATAGGGTTTGGATACACCAGATTTTAAGGGCTTGGATGAGCAAGGGAATGTGCTTGAAGATCTGCAAAGTGATGGTTTAAAAGGGGAGAAGATGCCTTTCTTATCAAGATTTTATAATGCAAAGATCTCAATATGGCAGAGTGATTATGAACTTGATGATGCTTATTTAGAGGGGGTGCATAATGAATTGCTATCTTTTGGTACTACATATGATTGGGTTCATTGTGCCGATGATATGGACAGGGACGTAGATACAATTTTCAATATGCATGGTGAGCTTTGTGCTATAGGAGATCAAAGATATTTGAATGAGGGGGAGAAACTTGATGACCAATCTACAGCAAATGTGGCTACTATGCATATCATTTGTGGAAAGCCTAATTTGCAGCTTGATATATGCAAGATAGAGGAATCTTCTGAAATAGTGGACCTTGAGCTTATGTGCTTATTGGATGAAGCTTTGGAAGGCTTCTCAATTATGGATACCGAGCAACTTGGTTTCATGTGTAAGCATGTTTATCCAGATGTGGTTGATGATGAACTTATGCAGTTTTTGGATGATGCTCTATTGGGTTTTGGGCCTATACAAACTAGGGGAATGTTTTTTGATGCATCTCAGGAGTTTGATGAAAAGGATTTTTCCAAAGAATCGGTGTATCCAGATATGCATTATCGAAATTCCAATACTAGAGGGGGTGAAGTTGCATTGCCAATGCTCCTACCTATGATACATGGTCAAGTATTAGATGAGCATGATGCATAAGGGAGATGGTAGTATCAAATGTTGCAAGATGCTATATGGAATTTTATGTTACCTTGATGTAGGGGATGTTGAGCTAGCTTTTGATCCACGAGGAAACAATTATATGTATGGTCCGGAAAAATTGATTGATATGCCGTTTGATCTGGGTGGAGATGGAGATGTTGGTGATTTGGGGTGGTTGACTTATATGCCAGCTGATCCAGGAAGTTTTTACGATGGTTTATGGGTTACTTCTTGTTTATACTCTATAGCTAGGAAATTTTCGTTTTTTCCCCTATTATCTTGGAGGAGGGATTATTCAAAAAAGGCCACATTGTTGGGGTATAAAGCCCAATGTGGTCGCCCAAGTAAGTGGGCGGGCCGCCAGGTATGTACACATATTCTTTTGTAAAAACCTAATAAGAACTAACTATGCTCTACACATTACAGTAGAGCGAGTTCACCATATCGTCGTGCTCTTCTTCTCGCACTCTCTCTCACGTCACACTTCAGCTCGTACTCCTTCAACTTGTATCAGAGCTCAGATCAAGGATCGGGGCAGCACTGCAGAAGGTAGAGTCACCACCTCAGATTAGAGTGAAATTGGAGAGGCGAAGACACGGCCCCAGATCTTGTGGGAGGGCCCGTAGGACTGGGTGTTCTTAGAATTTCATTATGAGGTCATCTCGGCCACCGTTCGGCTTCGACAAAGTTCTGCGTAGGCCATTTTCAACTACGTGGTCTCAACGGGTGCAGATCCGACTCTGCAAATTTGGGGTTTTGGGCTTACGACTACAGGTGTTGAGGATATCGGCACTCCTAGAGTGCTGATTTGTGGCTGTCTACACATCGAAGGGCGGCTCACAGTTCTTGGAGGCGTGTCACATATGACACGGGCGCATCTACACACAGACTGTAGGCGACATCCACTAGTTCATCAGGTAGCTTGTGTTTGCTGCTTGATATTCCAGATTTCATCCTGAAATTGCAGGTACTTCCACATGGGATGTATTGTCAGAGATGATGTATGTTTGTTGAGGGTTTGCTGGCTGTGAGTCAAGCAGCAAACAACTGCCGCAGCGGTTACAGCACATAGTGGGAAATTTGTGGATGTATGACTTTGTGAGAAGTCTATGTACTGTCAGATTTACTGCAGCCTTTGTTGAGGGTCGAGTGAGGTTTTATTGAGCTGGGGGATTCTCGAATGTTGAGATCCTTTCGGTGATACAGGTCTTGGAGCGATCCCTCGAGCACCCTTAGATAGGCAGCTAGGATGTATTGACTGTGAGTTAGACAGTTGGGATTGCATCTTTGCTTTACTGCCGTTGAGGCATTGTCGCAGTCCATGCTTACAGGACAATGACAAGACAGTGAGAGACAGTACAGGTGCAGGACAGGTTTACCCGCAGCTTACAGTGTCAGAGAGACAGTGTTTTTTGAGCTGTTTTTTGGTCTGTTTTTGAGTACACCAAAGCCATTTTACAAAGGAGACTCTGCCAAAATTTATGCAGAATCTGAAGCTTTCTTGGTTCATTTGACAGGTTGATATTGGTTCAGAGGTCAGTTTATAGGGGAAACTCTGCCGAATTTTTCCCAGGAAAGTAAACTACTGTGAAGCATAGCTATGGCTGGATCACAGGACACTGCTCTTTACAATATCAAGAAGCTGGATGGAACCAATTTCCCATTGTGGAAGAAGCAGATTTGGCACGGGTTGGTACAAAAGAAGCAGATAAAACCTATAAAGCTCAAGGGAATAAAACCAGAAGATATGGACGAAGATGAATGGAGCGAAATGGATGAATTGGTACTTTCTACCATTATGCTGACTTTGGCAGAAAGCGTTTACTTCAATGTAGCAGACGAGATGTTGGCTTATCAAGCATGGTTAAAGCTGAGTGATCTTTATCAGAAGCAGAGTGCAGCCTCACAGGTATACTGGCTTAAGAAGCTTGTTGACTTGAAGATGAAAGAAGGGACACCTATGTCCAATCATCTGAATGAATTCAACACAATCTATAGTCAGTTGTCAGCTCAAGGTGTCAAGTTTGATGAACCTATTAGAGCTATGTTCCTGTTGATCACATTGCCGGAAAGTTGGGACACTTTTCGCACAGCTTTGAGTAATTCTGCACCTCCAGATGGTTTGAACATAGCAGGTGTAGAAGGAAGTTTGCTTACTGAAGAAACCAATAGAAAGACAATGGACAAAGGCAAAGGAACAGGCTTAGTTGTCAGGGGAAGGACCAAAGAAAAGTACAAAGGTGGAAAGAGGAATCAGTCTCGTCCCGCAGTGCTAAAGGCAAGAGTGACATAGAATGCTACCATTGTGGCAAGAAGGGTCACCTGAAAAGAGACTGCAGAGAATGGAAAGCAGAAAAAGGCAAAGAGAAAGCTGAAGACCATGGTGAGAAGAACAAGTCCTCAGTGAAGATTCAAGAAATAAATGTGACAAACATTGTTGCAGAGGATGACAGTCTAGTGTCAGGAGACATCTACATCTTGAAGAATACAATGGACTCAGCTCTTCTTACAACATCTGATGGAAATGCACTGAGTGACTGGATTATAGACTCAGGAGCATCACTTCATGTGTCTCCAAACAAGGAGTGGTTTACCTCTTATGTGACCACTAAAGATCATGTTCGGCTAGGCAATGGGCAGACATGTGAGATCTTAGGTGTTGGAGATGTTCAATTGAAGTTTCAGAATGGCTCTTCTTTCACGCTGAAGAATGTGAGACATGTTCCCGCAATTACAAAGAGCTTGATCAGCACAGGTTTACTTGATGATGCTCGCTACGTCACCACTTTTGGACAGAACATGTGGAAGATATCCAAGGGTTCTATGACAGTAGCACATGGAGTAAAGTCTGGAGGACTTTACATGATTTATGTATCAAATGTCTCTAAAAATGTAATCAATGTAACCGAGCAGCCGAACGTTTCTTTGTGGCATAGCTGGTTAGGACATATGTCCAAGAAGGGAATGGAAATCTTGTCTCGTTCTGGTTATTTGCCTGGCTTTTATGATTTTGAATTCTGTGAACATTGTCTGTATGGTAAGCAAACACAGCAGCCACATAAGCATAGAAGCAGTAGAAGAGATACACAGTTGGCACTTGTTCATAGTGATTTGTGTGGACCTATGCCTAACCTATCTCTAGGGGGAGCTTCTTACTTTATGACATTTATAGATGATTACTCAAGGAAAGTATGGGTTTACTTTCTCAAGCACAAGGATGAAGCGTTTAGTGTTTTCAAAATGTTTGTGACACTTGTGGAGAATCAGAGTGGCAAGAAGCTTAAATGCTTACGCACTGACAATGGTGGAGAGTATATTTCAAAGGCCTTTCAGGAATTTTGTGAGTCAAAAGGTATAAAACGTGAACTTACTGCTCCTTACAATCCTCCTCAAAATGGTGTTGTTGAGAGGATGAATAGGACCATACAAGAGAAGGTCAAAAGTATGTTGTCTAATGCACAGCTGCCAAATGGGTTTTGGGCTGAAGCTGTATCAACAGCTGTTCATCTTGTAAATAGATCTCCTAGCAAGGTTTTGCAGAAGGATTCAGTGCCAGAGATGGTATGGTCAGGCAAAATGCCCTCATACAAGCATCTCAGAGTCTTTGGCTGTGAGGCATATACTCACGTTCCAAAGGAATTTAGGAACAAACTTGAGCCAAAGAGTAGAAAGTGCATCTTTCTAGGCTATGGTAATTCTGGTGAGATGGGGTACAGACTTTGGGATCCCGAATCCAGAAAGGTTGTCTGTAGCAATGATGTTCACTTTAATGAATCCAAATATCATTCTAAACCAGAGAGGGTTGAGGAGATTAGAAGAGTTGTCTTCCAAGAAGATGGACCTGCACGTGCAAGACAAAATGTCAGGGCTCAAGAGGAGCAAGGACAGGATAGAGTGGAACCACAGGTTGTGGCTGAGCCTGAGCCACCTATTGTGCGTAGATGTGGACGTGTCACGCAACCTCCTGATAGGTTTGTTCCATCTATGAACTATGTCATGTTGACTGATTGCAATGAGCCTTCATGTTACAAGGAAGTAGTGCAAATGAAGGACTCCGGGAATTGGCAATTGGCCATGCAGTCAGAGGTGAAAGCTCTGCATAAAAACAAGACATGGAAGCTAGTTAAGTTACCACAGGGCAAAAATGCTCTACCTTGTAAATTGGTTTACAGGTATAAGATCACCGCTCATGATAGTCAGCCAAAGTACAAAGCAAGGCTTGTTGCCAAGGGCTTTAAGCAAGAACAAGGCATTGACTTTGATGAAGTCTTCTCTCCGGTGGTCAAGATGACTACATTGAGATGCTTTCTTGCATTGGTTGCCATATTAGATTTGGTGTTGCACCAAATGGATGTCAAGACAGCGTTCTTGCATGGTGATTTAGATGTGGAAATTTACATGCAGCAGCCAGAAGGGTTTGTTGAGAAAGGCAAGGAAGATTGGGTATGCCTGTTGTTAAAGAGTCTTTATGGCTTAAAACAATCACCGAGGGCATAGTACCATAAATTCCACAAGTTTATGCTTTCTCAAGGCTACAAACGTAGTGAGTTCGATCACTGTCTATATACAAAGAAGGCTACGGATGGTAGTTGGCTGATCCTTATTTTGTATGTGGATGACATGTTGATTGCTGGCAAGCACTTGGAAGAAATTTCAGATTTGAAGTCAAAGATGGCAAAATCGTTTGACATGAAAGACATGGGTGAGGCAAGTCATATAATTGGTATGCGGATTGAGAGATTCAGATCCAAGAAGTTGATTTGGTTATCTCAAACAGAGTATATTGACAAGGTTTTGCAACGTTTCAATATGGAGAAGGGAAAGGCACTGACTGTTCCATTGCCACCATATGTGAAACTTAGCAAACAAGATTGTCCTGTGTCTAAGGAATAACAAGCTCAAATGGATAAGATTCCATATGCGTCTGCAGTGGGTAGTTTAATGTATGCAATGATTGCTACTCGCCCAGAAATTGCATTTGCAATGGGATTAGTAAGTCGATACATGTCAAACCCAGGCAAGAAACATTGGGAGGCAGTGAAAGGAATATTGAGATACCTGAAAGCTACAAAGAGTATGCGTATATGCTATGGGAGTCAGGAGCTAAGTGTAAAGGGTTTTATAGACTCAGATTATGCAGGTGACTTAGACAATCGAAGGTCTACGTCAGGGTATGTCTTTACATTGGCTGGTGGAGCAGTATCATGGCGTTCTAGATTACAAGATTGTGTTACTCAGTCTACTACAGAGGCTGAATATGTTGCAGCATTAGAGGCATGCAAAGAATCAATTTGGCTTAATCGACTAGTAACAGATTTGGGAATCAAAGAAGAGATGCATGTGTTATATTGTGATAGTCAAAGTGCTATACAATTGGCTCGCAATCCAGTTTATCACTCAAAGACAAAGCATGTGGATGTGAAGTATCATTTCATCGGGGAAATGCTCGAGGATAAGCAACTTCAGCTTGTCAAAGTTCACACCACAGAAAATCCTGCTGATCTACTTACAAAAGGACTTCCCTCAGAGAGCTTTGCGCATTTTCGCAAGCAGATAGGTGTAGGGTAGTACATCACTTCTCTACATCTCTTGTATATTAGCTTGTGTAGTAGCTTCTCTCACACTTAAAGTACCACATTGGACTTTAAGTGGGAGGTTGTTGGGGTATAAAGCCCAATGTGCTCGCCCAGGTAAGTGGGCGGGCCGCCAGGTATGTACACATATTCTTTTGTAAAAACCTAATAAGAACTAACTATGCTCTACACATTACAGTAGAGCAAGTTCACCATATCGTCGTGCTCTTCTTCTCGAACTCTCTCTCGCGTCACACTTCCGCTCGTACTCCTTCACACATTTTGCAAAAAAAAATTGTAGCATGCTCACAATGTGGCAGTACGTATGCGTTTATAGGTTTTTGCTTACAGTTTGGAATAATGGTTGTCACATACCGGAAATGTGCATGTTTAGAGGAGATGGATGTCATGCCACCTTGTGGGCACAGGGTGAAAGAAGAGAATCTACATGCAATTTCAAGTTTTGCCAAACATGGATTTATGCCAAGATTTGATATGACAATAGGATGATGGAGTGTATGCTAAGTGTGGGGTTTATTGCCTAAAAATGGAGTTGCTGCATGAAATCCCAGCTATAAGTGATGCTACCAAAATGAATTTTATAACCTTGATTTGTAGCATTCAACGTGCTCTCCATGCCTGTCTTTACGGCTTGTCAATTGTAGCTACAATAAAGAAGTTATGGAAGTTTGAAGTCGAGATGGTTTGCAGATCCGTACCGGATTGGGTAGCTGTTGATGAAGGGTCAAAGTTGATATGAATGCATGGGGCTAAAGAGCTCACTTTGTGGAGTGCATTGGTCTTTTCAGATTGGCAATCGGAGTTTTGGTTTTTTGAGATATTGTTTGTTTAAGTTCTAGCAAGGGCCAGTTTTGTACCACTTTGGTCGCCTCGGTCAGGGTTCCATCTAGGAGTTTTGGGCTTCAACCAGGGAATGGCAAAAAATGATGTTGTGTTTGGAAGTGCTTTAATTGAGTTGTATGCCGAATGGCTAATGGAGACACATATAATGTGCTATACAATGCTTTGGAAGTTACGTATGTTAAACGTGGTGCCCGTACGGAAGCACATGAAGTTTTGGATGATCTTTCAGTTCAAAAATGTCATCTCTTGCAATGCACTGATTGCAAGATTTTCCCCACAGAGGCAAGGCCAGAAGCTCTGGTGTGTTTTCAGCAAGAGGGTCTCTCTCTAGATACAAGCATGCATCTTGAAGGCATGTGGCTTTACGCAAGATGGTGATATGGGCACAAAATATCATGATGATATGGTTAGTCATGGGCTGCTTTGGATGATATGTTGTGCTTAGCCATGCCTTGCTCAAAGTGTATGCCCAATGTGGTGCGTGGCCGCCCACTACAAAAACCAAAGGGAGCATGCCCCGATTTGGTGTGGCCGCCTTGTTTCTAAGGCCGCCTAAAGGGTAATATGGAGAAGAACGGAATGACGAGCAGCAGCGGGTAGGGAGCGCAAGGGAAGAGAAGCTCGTCATGGGCCGGGAGCTTCTTGGATGGGGTTGCAGTAGAAACCACATATGCTAAGAATGCAAGGGCGACTTGATTCGATCCTAAGTTCGCCGAGTTTCACGCTGGTCAAAATCCGCCATGCCAGGTTAGCCTGACCGTTCCCACAACGACGACACCATTGTTGTTAAAAAAGAGGGAGGCCATTTTAGGAGAGGGGTATTTTTTGGAAGGAGGGGGGGGGGGGGGGGGGGGGGGGGGGGGCAGGGCATGAACGAGAAGAAGGCGGGGGATATCGTGAGGAGGAAGGGAGGAAAGAAGCGCTGCATGAAGCAAAGGGAGAGAAGAACAGGGTCATTACAAGAAGGAGGACGCTCCCCTCAAGATTGAATACCCAAACGAGAGGAGAAGGGAGCATGACGAGAAAGAAGATAAAAAAGGGAGGAAGAGGTGTAGAAAGGAGGGGTGGTGGAGCAAGGAGGATACCATGAATCTCTCTATATCTCTATCTCACTCTCTCTCGCCCGGAACCCATTGGCAAAGCAAGCAACAACAAGTAGTGCAAAGGGATCGTTGTGCAAGTTAGAGACCAAGCAAAACTCGATCGAGCAGAGGACGGAAGGAGAATTTTCTAAAAACTAAAAGTAGGGAAGTTGTGCTTACAGGGTGGGATTTTTTCTTGGCCAACTCAAGTTTCTTTCATTGTATTGGGGATTTTTGGTTGGGGATTGCAAATCAAAAGGCATACCGATGATGCGTATTCGATCGGTTCGCAATAGGGTTATCAGCGATCAAAAATTGGAAGCATTTGTTGATGCAAACGTCAATTAAGTGTCAATATCTTGTTTCAGTTTATTTTTAGCCATTAATTGTGTTCCAATCTCTTATATTCTTTCGCAGTCGCTCTCAAAGTGTCACTATATACTCTTTCTAACACTAAAATTGATCCTAACTACACTTGGTTTGCATCTCGTTGCTTATCCGCCTATAGCCAAAAGCCCAGCTCTTTCCCGATCACCCCTGAAGAGACGTGCACTCAGACAACGTAGTTTCTCTATCATAGGGCCATAAATCTTGGTCTTGAAAGTGAAGTATCATGCATAAAATTCCTCATCAAGCATTTTCATGCAATAATAGGGCAAAAGCATAAGTGTGTCATAGAAGCCATACACAAAGTCATCTCATGGTGGATCTGACAGATCATAGCAGAGTCGTTGATTACCTTTGAGGAAGGACAGGCCAAGGTGCATTTGACTTCTCTGCTTGATGGAAATTATGGATACATACCAAAATTACCTTTTCTATCTTTATAAACATAAATGATATATTTGGTATTCTTTTAAAGATCTCTATAGAATATATTAATTTCTTGATGACACTCTCTTCTATAGGCTTTCCTGGGGGTGGAGATAGATTCGTATTCGTGTAGTTGATCCATTTGGGATGTTTCTTGAGGACTATTTGGTGACTACCCTAGATCCTAATGTTTGGCATTCAATATATTGTAAGTTCTTTTATGATCTCTAGAGGGGCTTGTGTATGAGTATTAGATAGCTTGGATGCCTTCCCAGCCAAATATTCCACCACACTGGATGCACTTTTGCTCCATCTTCTATTTGATCCTTGAACATTCTCTCCTTTTACCTTGAGCACTTCATATCTGACTAGAGGATATGGAAATGATTGATGATACCATTCGTTTATAATTTTCTATGATGTGAGTTGAGTCATATTCACTGAATGCAAGATGTGATCTTCTCACATCGTCAATTTTTTGTAGATATCCTCCATTTCTTGTAAGATTTTGACATTTAGAGCTCTTTCTTCCTCCACTATGTGAGCACTCCTTATAAACTAAGGGGGGTCTTCATGGCAGCGTGACAACCCCAATGGGGCACTCTCTCTTCATAAAATAGGGGGGTGGGGGTGGGGGGGTTTAATGTCTGCAAAAACCAACCTCAACTGCCACATGTATGTGCGACAACCATTACTAGGGCCTCGGTTTTGTTGCATGCCGTTGTCACCAAAACCCACCCGTGGTTTCTTGACATTGTTAAAGGCCAAGACCTTTGTAACCAAAACTATGCCGTGTGAGAACTGCCATGGCTACACGATCTCAAGAGCCCCAAGGGGCTTGCTTCCCTTTGTGATGCTCTTTGAGCATGCCTATTTGGGCTAAATACCCCACGCTTCGCCACCATGTATTTGCATGTGGTCTCAATAGCCTGTGATGTGGCGGCTCTAGAGAATTGACCCTCCGAAGTCTTCAAAACTTCCACACACAAAAAAAAACATAAAATCCTTTTTTTCCACTTTGTTGCACTGCCACTTGGTGCTCCCAACTTTGATGACTAAGCAATCAAGCCCAACTCAAAGCCAATATACAAGGCTTCAACTCCATCTTCTCTCCTTGCATTTCTTTTATCTGATGACCTTGAACAATGCACATCAAACCGACCCAAAATCATCAGATCCTGCATGGTCATCCCCAACTATCAACTTCGATTGGCCATAACTTTGCGCTTCGGCTCCATTGAATTAGTTGTCACTTTCTACTTGCTTCTCATGCTAAGTACTAGCTTTGCAAACCTTGTCAAGATTCAAAAAACTTAATATGGCACGTTTCAAAAAGAGATCAAACTACCATAGTACCGACCCCTACCAAAACATCAAATCTCTGTCAGTTGGCATCCAGGACTCCGATTATCAATCCAAAAGGACCGCTATGCTTCTTATCTTAAGCACTACACATCTATCCATTCAAACTAGCTTTGACTACCTGTCATCATCTACCATGTCTGTCTTGGATCTGTAGCCACATCCAACTTCAAACTTCAATAACTCGCACATCGTGGCTCTGTTTGATGAGCCATCTAGATTAGTTAACTTATCACTTCAAGCTCTACATTCCAAAGAAAAAACCCAACACCGCTTGACATCTTCAATTGCCATCCCATCTAACCCAGTTTGAATCCCATTTGGCCAAGAAAATCTCATCATACATACACACGAAGTGCCACCTGCCTACCCAGTTCTCTCCCACTTGCTTCAACCCTTGAGTCTTCACCTGCTAGCCCACCCATACCTATTTGCTACATCTTCCATGGTCGACATACTTTGGTTGTATCAATGTGTTCTATTAGAAGAACCATCACACAAAGAGCCACTAGATTGAAGAGAGAGAGAAAGAGAGAGAGAGAGAGAGAGAGAGAGAGAGAGAGAGAGAGAGAGAGAGAGAGAGAGAGAGAGAAGCCTTTGAGAGGAAATGTGGCGTGTAAGGCAGTACTTGAATTTTTATATGGATTATAAGATGAAGAACAGGACCAAGAATCTGAAGCCAAATATGATGAAGC
Source organism: Adiantum capillus-veneris (assembly GCF_014529385.1). Classification (NCBI taxonomy): domain Eukaryota; kingdom Viridiplantae; phylum Streptophyta; class Polypodiopsida; order Polypodiales; family Pteridaceae; genus Adiantum; species Adiantum capillus-veneris. The sequence continues at coordinate 138,570,014 of NC_140945.1, forward strand.
AAAAGCTCACAAAGAGGTGGAGAAGGCACCCTCTAATGTGAAAATTTTGACAGTGTCAAGATCATTTTCACTCATACTATAATATCCACAAGACGACAACCTTCCTGAGGCAGCATATCCAAAGCCTAGAGATATAAAAATAGAGATGTTGGTCAATACCAACATGGAGGAACAAGGAAATAAAGATCTAGAGAAAGTGGAGCAAATCAAGGAGGATCAAGCAAAGGACACGCTTCTAGAAGAGTCCAAAGTAGAGAAAAAGTAAAAGAAAAAGTGGATCAAGAGGAGTCCAACACCTCACAAAGTGGCACCCATGAAGGACATCAAGGACTATACAAATTTGTACATCACATAATTGAGAAGATGAAGAGTGAGGTGTATGTGTGTAAAAGCCGAATCCATGAGATTGATTCCCAAGGAAAAAACCAAAGCTTACAAGTGTCCAACCACAATAAAATGGAAGCAATGATAGAAATGATAGTGGTTATGTAACAACTATCCACTACAATTGAAGAGTAAGAGAAGAAAATCAAAGAGCTGAATACCACTATGTTAGACACAAGTGCCCATTCCTAGTGGCGACAGATGCATTTTGATGTAGCTAATATCCAAATAGCTCAAGAAGAGTCTAGACTCAAGGACAAAAATGAGCTTCATGACAAGTTACAAAACTAACCCAGCCATCCCCACTATCCAAGTGTTAGACTTAGTGTATCAAGCCTTGCAAAAGAAAAACAAAGACCTAGAGACCTAGAGACCTAGAGACTGAGTTGAAGCTAGAAAAAAAATAGAATGAAGGGAAGTATCTTTGACTTTCATGCATAAATAAGAGGACTACAAGAAGCAGATATCAAAGTTTCAAAATATCTACAAAAAGACCAATGAAAAGCAAAACAAATACCTAGAGATTGAGCTAAAGCTAGAAAAAATGCAACAAAGAGAACTATCCTTGAGCTTCATGCATAAAGAAGATAACAGAGTTTCAACAAGATCTACAAAAAAACCTAGAGAATCTCAAAGGCAAACTTACAATGAAAGAGGAGGACACCTTTGAATAGAGCACAAAATACAATGAGACCTTGTAGTTCTTGTACTGCATAGATGAAATAGAGGGAACCACTTCCCTTGCATATATTTCACCAATTGAACAAGAAGAAGATACACTAGGCCAATTGATACATAGAGGAAGAAAGTGGCAAAGTCAATGGTGGCCTAGAAATACTTCACATGTAGAGAGAGAGAAATGAAATTGGAAAGCCTCCAAGGTGTCGACACCATGCAATGTAATTCCAAATGAAGTAGGCCAATTGTATGAAATGCATGAAAAATTCCAAATGAAGCTCCTAGAGAGTTGTACAAGCAGATATAACCCACTTTTCTCTTTTTTAAGCTTTGGGAGACTCCTATAAGAGAGGGTTTTTGCACCATTTGAAGGGTTCTTTTCCCTACGGTTGTGCGGGAGGACCATGAAGTGTTGTGGAGGAAGAAACTATTGAATCTATGGAAGTTTTTTGGAGCCAAGAGGGCTATCAGTTCCTGTGGAGTGTTAGCTCTTGGAGCATATTGTATGTGGTTGTGTTTCATGCATATTGAAACCATCATTTTTGTGTACTGGTGTCAATTCCCCCTTCCCTCTCGTCTTCTCTTCTTGTGCGTGTGTGTTTCCAGGTGTCTCAAGAGGTTTTCCCCCTCGAGATCTATTGTGCAAAGAGGGATAGAGAGAGGTTATGTGCATGAAAGGCAGTAAATTGAATAGTGCGGAATGATTGGGATTTTTTAATGTGATGTAGCAAGTGTGTGCATATGGTTGTGTGCAAACGGTGGTTTTCCTATGAATTTTGTCAATTTTGTGGATTTGGGTGCTATGTATATCTTGGGCTATAGAGAGGTGCTTGTTTGTGTTCTGGGTGTGTTCTTTTTTCATCTTCTGGTGCCCCCACTGAGGAGCACACTGATGCTCCAATTTGAAGAATGGGGGTGATGTTGGACACTGATAAGTGGCTGGCAGATGGTCAAGGAATATTTTTTTGTCAAGTTGGACGTTGGCAGAGATGGTGGAGGTAGGCTTTCGACCCATATTTATAGGTGTTGAAGACCTGGAGGATTGGGTAGTGAATTTTGAGTTATATGGTGTTAGCTTCTCAACAAACAAGAGCACAAGAAGAGCATCAAGCAAGACTCCACACATTTTTCAAGCCTAATGATTGTAATCAAACCCATTTTATTATTTAAAAATCCCACAAGTCCAAAGCCGTTGTAATGTTATTCAGTACTAGTGAGTCTAAAGGGGCCAATGGCTTCCATGTTTGTAATTCTATGCAGTCTCTTAACCTTATACTTCGCCCCAATTAGCTAGGAATCCATTTTTACACCTTGGCTAAGGTATATAAGACAATTTTTGTAACTTTAAGGTCTAAGTTTTGGATAATAAAGAGTAAGCATTGCTGCAGCATCTCAACACTCTACTATTTCTTCAATCTCTTGTCTCTCTAGCATACGGTATTGCATTGCTATTTTGAGCATACCTATGCGTTTGAAGGTGAAAGATTTCTCTTTTAATGTAAGTTTCTCGCAATAAAGTGTGCTTTTAGTCATGCACCTCTATGAGCTATTTTTGTTCCCTATGAAAAATACATGCACTAAAGCTAGATTTTGACCTTAGAGATAGACAAAGCACGTCTAGAGGAAGCTATAGAGACCTTTTGGGACCAAAATTGACAACCCTAAAATAGGATGTTTATCTTATGTGCGATTTTGTCTAACATTTTAGCACATGAGAGTGTAAAGGATACACTACCCATGCTAGGTATTAAGCTTCGTTCCATCCGGAGACCTATAGCTACAAAATTTTTTTTGGATAAGGTTACGGTAGAGAAAGTAGCTTTTGGTGTCTAACACACACTTCAGACTTGGATAAGTAGAAGCGACATAGACTTGGGTTTTTTTAGAGATTGGCCATCTCTTGTAGCCTCCATGCACTAGTCGGGTTAGCTATGTCCCACGGATTGACAATTTTATGTATGTGTTATCGCTTTGCTAGCATTGACATGGTGAGGCTTGGCAGAGCCGGCCGACGTTTTGGCATTGGAGAGGGGGAAAGGGAAACACACCTAGCACACAACACAATGCCTCACTATAGCCCAAGGTATACACAACACCCCAATCTACTAGAGTTCACCTTCAAAACTCGACACTATCCGCAAGCAAACCACCACATGCAGATGACCATACGTACACACACTTTCCAATGCACCAAACAAACTCGATTACTCCACTCTTCCCAATTCACAGCCTTTCACACACACACACACAACCTCTCTCTATTTCCCTTTGCACGACAAACCTCGGGGGCGGGGGGCGGCACAAGCCAACACACTCCCAAAAACACACGCACACAAGTAGATAAGGGAAGGGGGAATGATGCTAAGAGACAGCAATTAATGGCCTTCTTGCATATACACAACCATGTACAACCATGTACAAAACCATGTACAAAACCATGTACAACCAACACCCTGCTGGCAGAATCCTCGACAACAAGACCATGGTCCAAAAGCCCTCTGGTAAAAACTACATTGGCCAAAAGTCCAAATGGCAAAATCCCCAAAAAAATCATGTTTACATCCTTTTATAGGGATGTCTAGGAGACCCAAAAAAAGAAAAAATGTGAGCTCTCTAGCTAGTGCACTTCAAACTGAGTCCCTTTTAGCATTTTTTGTTGCATTGCTAGCACTTGGCTCACTTCCTTTTTGGAAACTATTGCATGGTGCACACATTGGTTTGTCCTTTGTCTGACTCGACCGCCCATCTTGGATTGAGCTTTCCCTTTGGCGGCTTTGGCCCCTTTGAATTCTCTCTCTCTCTCTCTGCTTTATTGTTGTCTGTCGCTCGTAGGACCCATCCCTCCCCTAGCAATATCACTAGTGGGGTGGAGCTTGCCTTCAAAAATGATGAGGACACGGGAACCGGGCTGCCACATCATCTCCTTGTATGACCGTCTAGCAAGTGCTACCACCAATTGACAGCACCATCGGATGCCGCCTTGACCAAAACTGCCAAAGCTGCCACCCTTGCATGGTCGCATGCCACCAACATAGTGCCCTTAGTGAGCCACCATAGCCTCACACCAAGGGAGCTCCCACTTGCCTCGTCTACATCCCAAATGTCTTCACATTGTGGCCCTTATACTTTGTGGGTTCCCCTTACAACACCACTACATGTGGGTTTTTCCGCCGCCACGTGGCAGTCCCAGGCCATATACCCCCTCAAGCCCAAAAAAAACTCCATTTGATGACAAAAAACCCTACACAGCTTTTTTGGCCCTCCTTCCTCATGCTCCCCTGTACTGCTCCAATGTCAGATCACCAAACCGCAAAACCCAGCTATAATTTCACTTGCTGACTCGAAAGTGACCAGTCCTTGCCACACTTCCATATTTTCCAAGACCCCGAATTGAGGCCACAAAAATGCTCAATCTCATCTGCAATCAACTCCAAGCAACTGGACCCAACCTTCCGACTTCTATAACTTCCCGCTCTGGGCTCCGTTTGATGAGCAATCAACTCCTGTTAGCTCCATACACTGCATAGCACCTTCTCAAACTCTGTCGAGCCCAAAAAATTTCATATGGCACGACTTCCCAAGTGGTCATGTGGACACCAACCGGACCCTCGGTAACACTTTAAATGGCCATATCTAGCAATCCAGTAAGCCCTTCAACACTCCAAACATCCTTGTGAAAATTGTCTATTCCATACCAAGTAGCATCAAGCATATCACCATCCAAAAAACATGTACCTCACACCAAGCTTGAACACATGTCTAACCCTCCCTCGCAACTAAGTAAAGTGGAGGCCTCAACCATAGACCATTGCACCTACTGAACCAACCACCACAGAGTTGTATCTACCATCATATTCATCAACCATAGCTCACATACCTTAAATGGAAGCAAAGCCATTCCCTAGGATTCTCCTTTACCCACCACTAGACATGTCTATTGCATTGGTATTTCCACTGTTTTTGGCCACACAACCTCTTCTTTGGCCACACACTCGATTCCAGCATCATTGAGATCCTATTCATCAACCAACCCTTGAAGGTCGATCAACACCACCTTCTTATCAGCTTCAATCACCACCTTCTCTTCAAGCATTTTCTATCCCATTGCATCATAATCTGCCAAGGAAGAGAGAAACTCGTTCTCTATTGCATCATCCTCGTCTTCCTCCATCTATCCCTCCTGGAAAAACTCTACATGTGTTGCATCACCATGGCACACTCCACTGCTACTTTCATCATCATGGCACCACACACCACCTTTACTTGCATACCATCATCTGTAGGCCTGCTGGACTGCTCCACTTGGTCTTCATCAAGCACATTGGATTGCTCTGTTATTTGCTCTCCTTGAACATTAGCTACTACCATATCATCAAACACATAATAAGGCACCTTTACCAGCTCAGGTTCTCCAGAATCCATTTCCTCACCATAGGATGTAGACTCATCCGCTCTTTCCTCCTCGCTTGTCTCCTAGCAAATCAAGCTTGTATTTTCTTCACCACTAGCATCATATATCGACTTCATATCTGCATCTTCATCCACTTGCTGCTCCACAAAAGCTTGACCATCTCCATGTCTTTGCACACTTTCTCCATCAGCTTCTAAACCCTCAGTATTTGCATCTCAATTGCATTCTACTACCTTTTCATGCAAACTTTCCACAAGAACTGGCTTTAACTCTTTTATCTGCACTAGAACCTCAACATCTGCTACTGCTTTTGCACCTTGGTTTGCTTCAACATGGAGCTCCTCTTCGTTGACAAGCTTGTCCACCCTCGGCACATGCACATCACAAACCGGAAACCTCCAAGGAACATAACCAATGGTAGGCCTTACCTCAACAGGCTCTACACTTTGAACAACTGGAACCGAGGACCAAAGAACACTTCGCTACCTACGCAATAGGCACATAATCTGTCGGCTTCAACATGCCCAATTCCAACTTTTGCTTTACCTTTTTGCTCTTCATCTTGGCTAGATAGACCATGTCTTCATATGTATCTACACCGTCTTCAACATTTTATGTAATTCTTGGATGTAAGCACTCTAGCAGCTTTGACAACTTCAAATATTGATTGCTTTTGACCCTAGTAGCAACCTATAACTGATTCCAACAGGCTTCAAACTGTTCAATGAAAAGGGAGAAATCCTTACTCAATCCTGTTGTACCGAATTCAGCTTTGCACCAGTTTCCTCTTCCGTAATCACCTCTCAAAATTGCTCCAAAAATTGACTTTGCAACCTCAACCATGATCCTCGATCACTTCCCTTTCTCCATCAACTTCTAAACCTTGGCTCGTCCTCGCATCAACAACGGCACCATCTGCAGCTTTTCCACATCCATCAACATATGCATAGACAGCAACCATAACTTAAAATCTACAAACCAATCCTCGAGATATTCAACGCCCGTAAATATGGTCCAAAACCTTGCTCCACCATCCCTGCCAGCTTCAAACTTAAACATCAAATACTTCGACCATCAGCCAATCGCTTTGACGGCTAACAAACACCGCTTCCAACTGCAAATTGAAGCATTAGACAGCTTCTCTGTGGGGGTACCATAAGATGGAGAGGGGAAAAGGGGAACACACCGAGCACACAACACAATGCCTCACTATAGCCCAAGGTATACACAGCACCCCAATCCACTAGAGTTCACCTTCAAAACTCAACACTACCCGCAAGCAAACCCCCACCTGCACATAAACATACACACACACGCTTTGCAATGCACCAGACAAACCTGATCACTCCGCTCTACCCAATTCACAGCCTTCCACACACACACAACCTCTCTCTATCTCCCTTTGTACGACAAAGCTCAGGGGGGCACACACGTTGACACACGCCCAGAAACACACGCACACAAGAAGAGAAGAGAAGGGGGAAGGGGGAATGAAGCCAAGAGACAGCATTGAATGGCCTTCTTGCATATACACAACCATGTACAACCAACACCCTGCCGGCACAACCCTCGGCAACAAGACCATGGCCCAAAATCCCTCTAGCAAAAACTACATTGGCCAAAATTCCAAATGGCAAAAGCCCCAAAAAATTCACGGTTTCATCCTTTTACACGGGTGTCTAGGAGACCCAAAAAAAGAAGAAATGTGAGCTCTCTACCTTGTGCACTTCAAACTGAGCCCCTTTTAGCATTTTTTGTTGCATTGCTAGCACTTGGTTCACTTCCTTTTTGGAAACAATTGCATGGTGCACACATTGGTTTGTCCTTTGTCCAGCTAGACTCCCCATCTTTGATTGAGCTTGCCCTTTGGAACCTTTGGCCCTTTGATTTTTCTCTCTTTCTTTGCTTTATTGATGTCTATTGTGGGACCCGTCCTTTCTCGAGCACTAGCGATATCGCTAGTGGGGGGGCAGCTTGATTTCAAACATTCTTGGCCCATGAGGGCGCGGGAACCGGCCCTACCCGGGCTGCCATGTCATCTCCCCGTACGACCGCCCAGTGGGTGCTACCACCAGTCGACAGCACCACTGGACGCCGCCTTGACCAAAACAGCCAGCGTTGCGGGCCCTGCATGGCTGCACGCCACCAACACAGCACCCTCAGTGGGCCGCCATAGACTCACACCAAGTGAGCTCCCACTTGCCTCATCTACATGCCAAATGTCTTCACACTGTGGCGCTTATACCTTGCGGGTTCCCCTTACACCACTACATGTGGGTTTTTCCATTGCCATGTGGCAGTCCCAGACCATATGCCTCCTCAAAACCCAAAAAAACTCCATTTGCCCACACAAAGCTTTTTTGGCCTCCTTTCTCATGCTCCCTTGTACTGCTCCAATGTCGGATCACCAAACCACAAAATCCGGTTGCAATTTCACTGTGCCAATTTGAAAGTGCTCGGTCCTTGCGGCACTTCAAGATTTTCCAAGACCTCGAACCGAGGCCGCAAAAATGCTAGATTTCATGAGGGAAACACTACTCTTCTGGTATAGTACAATGATATAAGTACCATGGCTATTTTAGAAAGTGGAGCAACAATTTCCATAGCAACCTAAGCTATCTAGGAAGCTTGGAGAAAACTGGCAATCAAGCAAACAAGAAAGACACGACAATTGGAATATAGGCACATAGAGAAACCAATGGGCTCACATGACAATGTGATAATCACTTCGTGCGAAATTGACTACCAACACACTTTTTGCCATTGTAGATTTTGGAAAGAATCTCAACTACAATATAATCTTGGGAAGACCATTTATGAGACAGATACAACTAGTTCAAGACCGTGGCAATGATTATCTCTACCTGAAACAAGTAGGGACAATTACTCGAGTAAACTTGAAAGATACATGGATGACCTGTGTGTGCACTCCACCAAATGAGAAAGTCATTTTGAGCATTTACGATGTGTCTTTGAGAAATGTCACTCATATAGGATTTGCTTAAACCCTAAAAAATGTGTTTTTATGGCTAGATAAGGAAAAATTCTTGGACATATTGTGTCTAAAAATGGCATAGCCCCGGACATGGAAAATGTAGCAGTTATTGCTAAGATGGCTAGACCAACAATAGTCAGAGAGGTTCAGGCATTTATGGAACATTGTGGTTACTATTGTAGATTTACCTACATGTATGTTATGATTACTAAGCCCATTTATAGCCTTCTCACTCATTTTGAATGGACCAACGAATATGAAGAGTGGTTTCAAAAGCATCTCACAAGTAGATTCTCAAATATCGATTCCCATTACACCACAACTGATTGAGAAATCTGCATTGTATTAGTTGTTGGCTAGGCGGTTGTATAAGAAAAACAAAGATGGAATCCTGCTCTTGTGCATCACTCCTAAGGAACAAGAAGCCTACTTGAGTCAAGAACATACCACAATAGTAGGACTATACTTTGCACAAGACCAAACCTTACAACGAATAACTTGGTTGGGGGTTTATTGGCCCACTATGAAGAAGTACGTTCATCAATATGTGAGTGAGTGCTCTAAGAGTAAGGTACAAGCCTCCATACCCCATGCCACGTTATTCCACATTGCAGCCGCACCACAAGGGTTGATAATATTCCATTGCAACCTATGATGGGAGCACGAGTATTTGCTAAGTGGGGTATAGACTTTGTGAGACCGATCCAACCACCAGCTTACAAAACTCTAGCAAAGTATATTATTGTGGCCACCCACATATTACTTAACCAAGTGGGCTGAGGCATGGGCCACCAGGAAGAACAATGCTAGAACCACTATTGCATTCTTGTATGAATGTGTATTCATTAGGTATGGACTTACTATTGATCTTGTGATTGATTGCAGATCGCATTTCCTTAATGAGGTGATAGAATATTTGTTAGATAAGTTCATGGTAATCCATAAAAAATCTTCTCCCTATCATCCTCAAGCAAATGGTCAAGCAGAACATACAAACACCTTGCATTGTCTTCGTCCCTCTTCCGCTTCTCTCCACCATAGCCTCATTGGCTTGAGACTTAGCACTAAATGCATACCCCAAAAGAGAATCCATCGGATTATTCCACCCTATGGTTTCTCGAAGGTAATTCCCTACTTGTTGTCAAAATTTCCCATAAGTTGACATGTCTGCTTCTTTTCCTGTCTTCAAAGCATGAGGCCATAGTTATCCCTTTGCACCTACACCTTCATCATCTCCCTTTCCGTAGACCTACAGCCCATATGTAGCTGCTTCTACAAGAGCAACATTATGCTACATTTTCACCACACTAACTTTTTTATTCCACCCCTTCCAAAGTTCAAGTGGGGAAACTCACCTATTTCCTTGAGGTTAATCTTCTTGTCTGTCCAAAAAACCACATTTATTTTGTAAAATTCATTAAAGTCGTCACATCCTTAACACGTATACGATCTTCACTATCGCACCACATGAAGTAAGTATCCCAATCTTTGTGTGGAGGTCATTGATTAGAAGTGGAGGTAGATCCCTTTGCAACAGCTAATCCTTCAAGTTTAGCAACCTTTAAATTCAAATTTAACTCTTGTATACCTTTTACCAGTTTGTCAAGTACCAGCTCTTCCACTTTGGGTAATGCTGAGGATGATTTCTCCTTAGCTTCCTCTTCAAAATCATCCATAACACCGTCCACAATGAGCTCATCAACCCTAATGTGTCGTTTCAAAATTATATTCACTACTTCAGAGACTATCTTCCAATCGGACGTTAATCCCAATTCACCTATTGAGACATCTAGTAATTGTACCAAACTCTTTTGAAGCCACGAATAGGCAGCTTAAATAAATAATTCAATTTTCTCAGCAATATCAAGTGTTGCTTTGCCGAGGATAACTGATCAAAATTCTTTTCAAATTCTTATAGCATCTCATATTGCATATAAATATTTATTCGTCTTCTGTACCCACTTCATGAAGCTTTGTCTTGTTACCCTCTAGGAATCTTCAATAAAATACTCCTCTTGCATGCCTTCTTGAATTCCTGCCAATCTGGTACTTGGGCCGCCTGAATTTCTTTAATTCGAGCCCAAAGTTCAAACACCACAATTAGATGAAACCCGTCTATTGCATTTTGGTCATCATTTCAATTATCTTACATATCCTGCATGTAGATGTTGCAAAATTTTGTAATATCTCTGTAAGACAAGGGAAGCTAGATCCTGAGAGTCCACCACCCAACCACCCTTTTAATAGGCAAGCCCCTGGCCCTTTGCCCTAGTTGGACTCCCCGTTCCACACCGCCTAGCCCTGCCCTGCCCTTCTCTAGTCCGGCCTTGCTGGTGTCTTGACATTACTCCCCCCTTAAGAAGAATTTTCGTCCTCAAAAACAAAATTAATAAACTTCTTCTTAAGAACACTAATGTTTTCCCAAGTGGCATCCTTCATGGATCTAGCTGTTTGGTTGATCGGAACACGGTTGCGTAGAATGTTCAATGAAACCAAGAGTAACATCTTGATTTTCCACATTGTTGTCCATTAGCAACCAGCTTGTGTTACGATTCCTATCCGATCATTGTGTGTAGACTCCATTTAGAACACACATGAGTATTCAAAACGAGTTATCACACAAAGGTGTACCCTAATGAGTACCTCTTTTCACTTTCCATGAAAATAACTTACTAACATACTCATCAGACAAGTTTAAGTCCTTGACTTGTTTTCCAATTTCAATAGTAAACAACCCCACCATCACTAGTGTTCAAGGTTGAGAACTTGATCTATATATGAAGAGACTACACCTAGTTGCAACCATGCTTTAACTTTATAAGAAAACTCCAATTATAGCAATAAATGCTTACTAATTGGATCGTGTGGTGCTAATGTACACACTTGCATATCCTTTTATCACAAGATTACACTTTGTAATCTGCATATCCCCTTGGATAAGTGACAGTACTGAGATGTGTTTCCCCCACGGTTTACAGCGAGTCATTCTAGACGGCAAGTAAACGGGAATCACAATATCGTACCACATTGCTGAGGAATCAACAATTGGTTGAATAACCATCATGGTTAACGTGAAAGATCCACAAGCATCCAAACCAAGCCATGACCTCTATTGGTGACTCGTAGACCGAAAAGTAAACTCATTGAGATAATGCACACCAAGTGCAGAAGGCTTCATAAGCAACAAGTTGAGGAATATGCATGCCGTTCCAAATCAGTCTTTGATAAACACTAGGGCCCATAACACCTAGTGTGCATGCATTTAGCAAAAAAAAGATCCAAACCTGTATATCCATGGTGATCCTTGCCAATATTTATGGCAAATGTGATGCACGTAGCACACATTAAAAACGAACGTAAATAGGTCTGAAAAGAAACTAAATACTTTCAGTTTCAATCTTGTGCCAGCCTTGCTGAAACGTCTGAACCATAATAGAAGGTGAAACATTGATCACTTCTAGGTACAAACCATGAAACTTTTTCATTAACAACTTAGAGCCTTGCTATATGTATTAAACAACCATCTCTAATGTATGTTAGGAAATAAGATGTAGCTAAATAGATTTTTGAGTAGATTACTTAATGGAGCGAGATAGATTTCACACACAAGAGATTATAGAGTAGAGAGAGAGAGAGAGAGAGAGAGTACACACGATATACGTGGTTCACCCAATGTGGGCTACGTCCACGGGAAAGCAGCCACTCAATGGCTTTAGCACTTCAAAAGAAGAAGTAGTTTACAAAGGGATTAAACCCTTGATAGAGCTCCCGCCTTGCTTCACTCTCACCACCTCACACTCACCTTGTTGCATCAACTTCACACTATGAAATGTGTGTAGAAATGGCCCCCTTCTATAGGCCAAAAGGGCTGCCCTCTCTTATGAGAGACAGCCATGTGTAGCCGCCCTTGTGCGAATAAGTCCAAATCGGACCCTCCAATCCGCCCATGTGTGGCCACCCTTGAGAAGACAAGTCCACTTTTGAATTCGGCCACCGGCCACCGGCCATTGACTTCCGACCACCGGCCACCAGCCATTGACTTCCGACCACCGGCCATCGGCCATTGACTACCGGCCACCGGCCAACCGACCGGTTGTTTTCCGACCACTTTTCGGCCGCCGTCCGGCCATAATATTCTGGCGAAAAGGAATATTCTTGTCCGTTAAAATTTTGGTTTCCCTGATTCTTGTCCGTGAAAATTTTGGTTTTCGGTGAGTGATTTTCCTTCATGCACGATGGCTTCTCCTCATAATGGGGGCCTTACAAATGTGCGCTTTTACCACAGAAAATTACAAGGGTAAATGAAGCTCCATACTTAGCAGTTTAGGAGTACTTGTACGTGAACAAGTCATTCTAAGTATCTGACAATTTTTGGCCACTGAAATTGCTCCTGATATGTCGTGTTGAAAATGGTCTAGAAAACAGATTTGACTAGCACTAGCACCTAGTTGGACTTTGTCATGACACCTAATTGAAATAATGGCTCCAGTGTCAGTCTAGAGACTCATATTCTCCACATGTGGAATATGTCTCATGTGAGGATGTATAAAAAAGAACATCTGTCAACTACAAGATGTATTTGTGTGTGGAGGTAACTCTAAACACTCTGCGACAAGAGTGAGAGGGACCCTCATTCATTGCTCCACACTGGCTAAATTGAACTCCTTGAGTCCCTAGACCATGTTGTATCCCATGTGACAACATGTGCCAAATTGAATCCTACAAGTGGATTCATAACAGCACAATGTACATTGGACACTACGACCCAAAATACTTGTTTCGACATGCCCTTGGCGTGGCCCTGACATATTCAAGCGTATTTAAACGACTTGAAAAAACCAAGCAATGCATACTAAAGTTGGAATAACACCAAATCAATAGATGTGTACCTGAAGATTGAACTGAATGTTCTCTTACCCGTATTCAAATACAGAGGAACACGTCGTCCACGTGTGAAAAAACAAGCAATAGTGCACTGGAAACCCTGGGTATTGCTGTTGCAATCCAAACCCTTTGATTAGAATCTACGTAGTCAAACCCTTTGGTAAGACCCTTTGTAGAAACTGCTCGATTAATAGGTAACAGTAACCAACATAGTCAACCGTGTACAGAATGATTTAAAATCAAGTTGAGAAGGTGAATATGTCTGCTACCGCGTGGTATAATGCGTACTTCTTTCCTTAAAAGTATAACAAGAACATATCAACTGTGATCCTCCATGACTATTGGGTGATTTAGTAAGCACCCGCGGGGTCATACCCCAAAACAATGCTTCCATAGACATTCATAGTGCTATAGAGGGAGAAGGAGATCCACACAAGTGAAAAGTCTAGCTCTTATGGACAACCATGATGTCGCAACGTTATGTTGCAGCTGAAATCCATGGTAGAAATCACCTAAGTTGAGTGTATGGTTATCAAAAACTCAATGCGAGTGTCGCACTGAAACTATGTCGTGCAGTAATGACACCATAATTATCCGTAATGACAAGACTCTTGCTTGTCCATTAACATCGTTGTGTAGTTCAGTGGGTAGATCTGTTCAATCTTAAGAACAATCTCCCAAGGAATGCCAACCATTGGGTCATACCCGAGATCTGATAGTGACTCGTAGTCAGCTGGTGTGGCTCATAGCCCTTATGGCAATTAGTGTTCAATCGATTAATTGATAAAGACTAATGTGAATGGCATCTTGGCCAAGTTTTAGCTGAGCATTAGAGCACCTTGGCTCAAATTGACTCACAAACAAAACATGTATCAAAGAGCTTCTTAGATAGTTTTCCTTATTCTTTGAAAGAGAGAGACAGAAGGAGGGAGAAGAAGAGCATGTTGGACTGAGGAACTTTCCGTAAATTTCTAGAGTGGGTGCCCAATCAGTGTGCTCTTACACTTCTTATGCCTGACTTGAAGCTTATCCTATAAGCATGCAACAATCTGCCTGTATAACATTGTCATCAAGAGAGGAAATAGAAAAAACAAGCCACAGCTTGACCCACTTACCATGCATGGGGTCATGACTTTACAAAAATGACTTAATATGGCACTTTTCCTGTGAAATAAGTCCTAGATATAGGTTTCATTTACTGGTATTGTGCATTGACAGCAACTAAGAATTTAAACAATCTAGAACTTAGGTTGTTCGTGACAGAGTGTCTGGTGTGATAGCAGAGGCGTAAGCTCTAAAGCAGTGGAATTCATGCCACCTGGGTAGCATGCCTTGCATATATATTTTTAAGCCAAAACCATTAGTGCCTTGCAAAGTCTAAACTGGTAGGGATTTTGGGAGGTGACATGCCCTATTTTGCCAGTTTTTCAAACTTGTGTGCTGCTGCCCGTGATTCTAAGTCAGTGGAAGTACCTTGGCACAAGGGAGAAGCCTTGCTTCATCTAAAATTGGCAAACAAATTTTCTTTGCCCCAAAGCATTAATTTCCAATGTAAATGTATAAACAAGGAAAAATAAACAATATCGAACATGGTCTAACCTGGTCATCCAGCAGTTGTCTGGAGATGTCCGAAGAAAAGCTCGTTCAAATGTAGTTCATAGCCATTTGTGTTGCACCAGAGAGAGTTGGTGTATGTATCATAAAAAGTTCAATGCAAGATTCCTGAATGGAAGTTGTACTTCTGATAAGTACTTTAGTTTCCTTGTAGACTGAGGTGTACGTGAGAAACTGGAGCCCTTATGGCTCATAGCCATGGTTTCCAATAGATAATGAATGCCCCTTGGCTTCACGCATACTGAAAGATCCTCCATAAATACTTGGAAAGTTCCCTCATGTCAGCACTTTGAAAATCCATATGTGAGAGATTGGGAATCACATCTATCGTCAGCTGTTGCAAATGGTGACAAATAGTCGGCCATGCGGAACATATTTGGCATCATCAATCAAGTCTAGACGTGAGGAAAAGAGCTTTGTCGAATCGACAAAGAAGCGGCCATGCCAAACAACTTTGTACCCTCGAGCAGTAAGAGTTATCGGTCGTGCCGATCCCTGTAAGTATCAGGTACTTTTGCATGGCTTGAATATTGTGTAGTCAAGCCATGCTCGATGTTGATCTCTCAAGCAAACAGTGTCTCTTTGCAAACAAAGCAGTGGAAAAAAAGTTGAGTGCGTACGGAACTTGTCACAAGCTGTGCTTGTGCCTGCATGCAAGAGCTACATGGCCTTTGAAACATGATCAAACCAAAACAAAAGCTATTGCATACCTTGGCGATGATCTCTGTTGACTCTCGAGTCGTGCTTGAGGACTTTTTGTAGCCCTAACCATGGTCCTTACCATGGTAGGGTATATCCTTGTCGATTTGTCACCTTGCTGGGTGTTGTATATCTCTAATAAGCTTTGCTCACACAAAATTGTGATAACAAACTCTTACTTTACCTCAAATCAACGCGTCTCAAATCAACCAAGAACATCATTCTTGTCGTACACTCCTTGTCAGGATTGCTCCCTGCTGGAAGACATTGCCTTGCCATTGCATTCACAATTGTGAATGCTAACATTACCTTTATCCGCCTCGGTCTTGAAATTGTTCGTCCAAATTGGAGAGTCTCGTTGCCTTTGCTCGAGTTGCACCAAGAGGATTTCATGCTTTGCCAATCCTATCGGATCTTCCTGATAACTGTATGCTTACCGGCCCTGCCCTTGTGTGAATTCCATCATAGGAGTGTTTTGGTTGTACTCCATGCCGTGAACGGCCAGGGTCGCATGCAGAATCTGTTGCGATGGCGGCTCTGTCGTGCAGGGTTAACTGCTCCCTACCGTTGCTATGGTGCTCCCCACACTGCCCTCCCGTGATGAGAATTGCACCGCAGGCCATTGCGCACCCGATGAGGCCCAGCAAGCTGCAGATGGTGATCGAAGGTCTGTTCACGCAGACAATAATGCGCCCCCCCCCCCCCCCCCCCCCCCCCCCCCCCCCCCCCCCCCTCCCCCTCCCCGCAAGCGGCCGCTCCCACAGCATTCCATCCCCCATTTCCCTCCAAGGGAAGCCGTGCTTCCCATGGGCTTTACTGCTCTGTCGAAACCTCCTTGCAAGAGGCCATGCCCATGCTTCTCCAAGCCCGACAAGGAAGAGAGAGGTTTCCTTGTTCCTTTATCAAGAGAGAGAGAGAGAGAGAGAGAGAGAGAGAGAGAGAGAGAGAGAGAGAGAGGTAGATAAGAGACAAAAGACCTCATAATCGATCTCCTTCCCCCCTCCTCCATGGCTCCTCCTCCTTGAGCTCTAATACCAGTGTAAGACAATGGAATCTAGAGCCTGAGAGTCCACCACCCAACCACCTTTTTAATAGGAAAGCCCTTGTCCCTTTGCCCTAGTTGGACTCCCCATTCCACACTGCCTAGCCCGGCCCTGCCCTTGTCTAGTCCGGCATTGCCGGTGTCCTGACAATCTCGGACTTCAAACCACTGCAGTTTGTCCGTTATCATTTTGGGAGCTCTATGAATCTGCTCTTCCAGATTGTACCAGTGTTGGGTCGTTGTTGCATGTAAGCTGCAAACTACTACATCATCTCTTGCATGGTTTCCTCTTGCAGTGTAGACATCATCTTCAAAAAAAGGTGCCCACCCCGACTCGTTTTGCATTGGGTTCACCAAAGATGTTTGGGGTTATGGATTTGAAAGGAGAGATGGAATAGCTTTGGGTTTCTAGCTATGGGAAAAGAGAGAAGGGGAAGACACACAGCACCATTCAATAGAATAATAACCACTTTCAAATGGAAACAAAGCACAAAAATAGCTAAAGTTTTTAGCAGGTTGTTTGCGAGTGGTTGATAGCTTAGACTATGCTAGAGTCTGAGGATTGACACACTTTTCAAGAAAAAAACAAAAAAAAAACCAGTATTGGTGGACACTTTCCACTATCTTTTGGCTGATATGATAAGGAGTAGGGTAAGTAGGAATCAAGGAAAGTTTCCAATTCATCTCACCCTTTGATTTAACATCACTGAAGTTGTTTGCAAAAAAATTTAGAGTTGTCAAGCATAGGACTCAAAGAGGGGGGTGACTATATGTAAAATATATATATCAAATATGTTCAATGGCTATTTATAAAACCCCTTATATCTTAATATTTCACGAATAAAAGGGACCCTTTTCCTATTCAATCTGCATACACAAAATTCAAAATCATTTTTCAACACCCTTCTATATGTGAAAATGCAAGAAAATATAGAAAAAAATAATCCCTAGGTTCCACGTGGTAAACATTTTTTTATTTTAGTGAGCCCCTTGAGGGGACTCATAAGGTGATTTGAGAGCTTCAAAATAGCGTCTATGGTCATCATTGATCTTGGAACATTGGTGCTGCCAAAGTTGGTCCAAGCTAGAAAGTGTGCAATGCCAGGTGAAGGGTGCTAGCAGACGCATGACAAAGGGCTAAAGTAGGAATGAGGGCCCTGGAAGAGAAAGTCGTGGTGGCAGAAATTTATGTCTTGTGCAGTTTTTAGGTCAAAGAAGCTCCAGAAAGAGCCAATTGGAATGGCACAGCAAAGTGTTCAAAGTGGAAGGAATGTGCCCTAGAATGTGGTATTCAAGATACTCTAGAGGCCCGTCGAGATGGCTCATCAAGCGGGGCTTTGGTGTGAAAGATATGCCAATCCTAAGTTAGAAAGCTTTGCAGACCCCGACGAAAAAGGCAGGTACATACATGCAGACAAAAAGGCGTGCCTACCAAGAGATTTTGGGCCTCGACTAGGCTCTAGAATTGTGTATATGCTACATGGCGTTAGTTAAAATTTTCGGCTCGTAGATTGGAGTCGAGGACATCAAGATAAGCTCACTTCAAATTGACAGA
The DNA here is from genome assembly GCF_014529385.1 of Adiantum capillus-veneris. NCBI lineage: Eukaryota > Viridiplantae > Streptophyta > Polypodiopsida > Polypodiales > Pteridaceae > Adiantum > Adiantum capillus-veneris. Next base: position 138,588,276 of record NC_140945.1, read on the forward strand.
CGATGGCAACGTATGCGAATCGGTTTTTTTTCCATTTTTGCAACTTGATGTTCGAGGGTGTGACGTGATCGAAATGCAGCAAAGGTCTCCAGGTTTAAAGCTGGTAGGGGGTAGCTTGATGAGATGGATTTTTGGAAAATCTGAGTGCATGGAGCACCGACCATATCGAAAACCGGCACTAAAAGCCCCCTTGGCTATAAATGCTAAAGGAAAAGATGGTTGAAAGGTTGCATAAAGGAAAGGGAAAAAGGTGGCTTGACTCAATGGGAAAAAGAGAAAAAATGATGAACTTCAAAGCTAAATTAAAGAAAAAGAGAGGCCTTAAAGGACCACTAGCGCGGGTGCCATTGCTCAAGGAATTTTGTTTATAGAAAGTTAGTGGAAACAAGGAGAGAAAAAAAGTGATAAATCACGTGGTCTGCTACCAAGAAGACGAGACTATAGTAAAACTTTGGGAAAATTATCAAAACACCCCTCTAATTTGTAGAAATTCCCAAAATACCCTTCAAACTTCAAACATTCCCAAAATATCCTTGTATCTATTTTGGTTAGATTGTTCAAGATTTTCGAATCTTTGTTCCTTTTCACAATTAAGATCCGTTTATGAGTGTTTCGCGTGCAATGTAAGTTGTCACAAATTACCTCACAAAAAAAGATAATTATGTCTAAAAATAATGAAGCAATTTATCTCCAAAACCTACATTACCAACCCAAATTCTAGTTTTCGCATCTTACATGATAGACGACAAGTTTGCTTATGCAAACCTGCAAAAACTTTATTTTTGGAGAAACTCACAACCATGGGGATGTTGGAAAGTTTGAAGGACATTTCAAGAATTTATGACAAAATATTGGGAGTATTCTAGGAATTTTTGAAATTTGAAGGGTATTTTAAGAATTTCCACAAATTAGAGGGATATTTTGGTTATTTTTCCTAAAATTTAAGTTTTGAAACACTCTCTTTCTCTCTCTCTCTCTCTCTCTGTGTGTGTGTGTGTGTGTGTGTGTGTGTGTGTGTGTGTGTGTGTGTGCGCTAGCATGCACACAAACACGCACATTGCTGAATCTCTCATACATAATGATGCCAATTCAAAACATTATGATGCCCATTCAAAACCCATTGAAACTAGGCAATTTAGTCATTCGTGATTAGGTGCACATGACACCCAATGTTCGGATAGTGATTTAACATTAAAACACCAAAAGATCATTTTACAAAGACACCCAATGGGAAAAGTGATAAACTGGTAGTTATACTCATCGATGCTTTCTATTTATGATCCACGATCCAATCTTCAAGCAGTATAAGCTCTTTGTTTTGGATACTTTTCCATCCACCACTAAAAAGTTGACAAAAAGATTGGGCTTGCTAGGGGCCATTCTTAGAAAAAAACCAGGATCCAATGTATTTTAACCAACTGAAATTTTAAAATCCTGGTTAGATTTTGAGCATGCCTTGAAGAAAACCAGGAAATTCTCAGAAGTTTTAGTGTAATTACCGGTAAAAGCTTCAAATTTTGAGCAAAAACCGGGAGAATTTTAAGTATGCCCTTATTTTCTTCGGTTAGGAAATATGTTTTTTTCTAGCCCTGCTAGGGCCTACGGCATTAGAGTGTTGGTTTAGCTGGGTGTGATGTATCCTAGGTTCAGTGTCTTTTTGAGTGTGGTCTTATCAACGCGATGGGCCATTTAATTAAATCGTGGAACAAATCCTACGCAGGCTCTAGGCTAGGTAGAGATAGAATTGCTGAAAAGCGTGCACACGCGCACACAAGTGTTGGAACTGTTGAAGACTAGTGTTACACGGGGTGAGGGTCGATGTTGATCCTGAGGGAGAGAGTGAACGCGTAGCAGTGTTATGTCAAGCCCTGCATGTGGGACGCATGTCTAACCTCACAATCCTATCTTTGCAGTATTAGCGAGAACCACGATTAATTTATCAAACCATGGGACGAAGCTGACTCGACTAGTGCATAGAGGCTACAAGAGGTTGTCAATCTCTCGGAAAACAACTAACAACTTGCATCTAACTCAGGCTACACTCAAGTGACTGAAATCACCAAAAGCCAATCGCTCATCGGCAAACAAATCACATCTGTTACAGCCTCAAATGACATCCAAACGTAACAAAACTTCCAGGACAAGTTTATTAGACCTAAGAACACATGCTTATGGTCTCAAACCCCACTTTAGGTCAAGTTCCAAAATCGCGATTATTAACAGCAGTGGATTTTTGACCTAGTCATTTTCAACAAAGAATGCATCTAAATGCTTAGCAATGATGCCCCAATACCCCACCTATGCTTAGTTTTCGATTTAAAAGTGTAAATTCCTAGTAATGATGAAATTAGGCCTCGGGTCAGTGACGCCAAAAGCTACAAAATACTCTGAACTGCTTACGTCAATGCGTAGAGCTCTTACTTGCGGTTACAATGCAACAAACGCAATCGCAATGTAACAACCGGAGAGGGAATAGGAAGCGCGAGAAGGAGAGAAGTGAGCACCGTTATCTCCCGCTGTGTATTTCTTATCCAAAAACATACAAAAATTGGCTTTTATACCTTAGCCAAGGTTTTTGGGTGGTCAAAACTAATAATCTAGAGTTCTGCCAAAGCTGGGAAATGACTAGCTGATACATTTTGGAAGCTTGTAGCCCCGGCTCATTAATTACAGAGTTTATCCGAGAAAATAAGAGTTATATTATTCTCGATTTATCAAAATAATAAATGTTTTACAAAGAGAACTCCGAAAAATGGTGTCCGTGTTAGCTTGTTGCTAACATTCCCCCCCTCCTCGCCTATGTCGTCCCTTGACACAACTTTATGGGCTGAAATAGTCTTTGGGTTGACGGTTGGCGAGGTGGTCTTTAAGCGCATCCAGTGCCTTCTGGTATCTGATTTTTCTTTCTTTGTTTGGAACTTGCAGAAATTGCATGGTCACTTTATTGTTCAGTTCCACCACTGAGTACCCTACAAACCTGGATGTAAGGTTGCTGATCACCGGCACAAATATCTTCGTTGGCCGGTGAAGAATCCAGTGTAGAAATCTTCCTCAAATGCCACCATATTATTCAATGGCAAGAACATACATTTTGCATAGAAGCCGTAAAGGACTTCTTCCGAAGGTTGCCCACTCAGATCGTAGCATAAGCTTTTGTTACCTTCTAAAAATGATATCCATGGGGCTCCTATTTGCTCAGGCTCATTAGAAACTAAGATGCATGTGAGAAACATTCTGCAAATCTTACATAACATGGCACAGTGGAGATCTGGTAGACTCTTGAAGAAAGACATGGCGCTCGTTAGGGTTTTCACCATGTATTCCTCTATTGCTTGTCCTCTCTCCGGAACTGGCACTCTAGGGTAGTTAAGCCAAGTTGGCCTCTTCTTTGTTAGTGCTTCATGCGCTTGCCATGTCCTTACTCTGGGTACATGACAAAATGTGGGATCTCTTTGAAGGGCTGTAGGTGCTCTTATAAATAGAATCAGATATCTCAGATTCTTGTTAAAGCAACTTAACCTCCACTTTGGGTGGTCTTTATCTGCGCCATCTTCTTGCATATCTTTGTATAGCCTCTCTTTCACCTGTAGTAACACCATTTTGATGAGAGGGTATGGCAGGGATTATTAATGCCATTGCGCATTGATCTGATTGAGTGACATTGACAGAGTGTATAACTCTCAACTCCCAATCCATTGTGGCTTTCCACTGCTCATCCACCTGCTGGGTAATCTTCTCTTGCAGTGTGTCTTCTTCAGCTTTTGACAGATGGACCATTGGCAGTGTCTACATCTGTGATGTTGATCTGAAAATCCTCATTACCACTCGGCTTTGGTGTGGACTGAGTCTCAAACTCAACAAAGGAGACCGAGGGTATGTCGATCTATGGCGGCTCTGAAGTTCTCGCCTCTTTCTGCATGTCTGGATTCCCATTAGGCTAAGGAGTTGGTTAACTCGCTTGAGCTCTGCTATTTTTCTTTAGGAGCTCCTCTTCTCTTTGAACCCTCATCAATAAGCCAGGTCCCTGCATTGTGATTGTTCCAGATTTAATTCCAACTCAAGATCTTTGCTTTTCTTTTCAAGTGCCTTATATACTTCGTCAGTCCCTTTGATCGAGGCCACGGCTGGATTTTCTCTGATTTGCCGTAAGAAGATTGCCTGATCATTTATTCTCTGTTCAGAGTATTGCAAAGAAGCATTGTAAATATCTAATTGCACTTGAATTTTTTAAGCTGACAGAGATGTTGTAAGAAGTTCATTTGTAACTTCTGTCAGCTGCTCGTCTTTTGCACTGCAGGCATCGGATAGTTTGGTGAGCAGATTACCTAACTCCTCCATTTCTTTTTGCTTCCAATCTCTAGCTAGCTGGTGATGTTCAGCTTTTGTTTTCATTTGTTGCACTTGCCTCTGAAGATCAGTGATGACAGTCATCCTATCTTCTAACTCTCCTTGGAGAGCGTCGATCACCATCTCAAGCTCTTTGGCCTTTGTGCTGCGGCTTAGTGCTGCTGAATGGAGTCTCTCCATCATTTCTTGCATCTGCCGTGCATATTCATTTACCTGTAATATAACCTTGTTGTTGGACTGCCAATCCTCTTGTCTTGCCAGTTGAGATGTGTCTGCAGCCTCATGTGTGTCTTTCTGCTGCATCATAGCTGGTTCCTCTTGTGTGGAGATAGAGGTTCGGTCTTCTTCTTTGTCATCCTGAGGCTTTGATGCCTCGGCAGTTTCTGGCTGAGTGGAAGTAGAAGGTGTTTCATCCTTCTCTTGTTGTGTTGCGGTAGCGGGTGCTGGCTCAGATCTTGTTGTCTCTTCTGTTGTTGGACTTGATTCCTTCTCTGGCTCGGGCTCTTTCTCTTGTGTAGTGGTAGCCTCTTTTTCTGGATCTGCTTCTTTATCTTTCTCTTTCTCTTGCTGGTCCACCTCTTGTGCAGATTCTGTTTCTTTGTTGGATTCACATTCATGGTCTTCTCTGGCTCTGCTTCTTTATTGGACTCTTTGCCCGTCGGTGATGGTGGTGGGCTTGGCATGGGGTGTTCCTATCGATAGGCGGTGAGGTTGGTCTGGGAGATCCGTAGCTTTATTCTTGGGCTTCTGCTCTAGCCATCTCCTCGGCTTGTCTTTGTTCTTCCGCCTCCTTGGCTTTCTTAGTCGCTTCTTCTACCTCCTTCAGCTTGAGGGATTTAGATTCTTGGTACATTCTTTCCAAACACACTGTCGGATCTTCAGTCTCTTTTCTTGTGTGATGCTTTGTCTAGGTCCTTCCCTTGTGCTGTCTACTGCGCTAGTAGGCATGTTTCTCTCTTTCAAAGCATGCTTGCTTTTGTGCAGGCTCTTCTTGGTGGGCGGCCACAGTTTTTCTTTTCATTTCTTCTCTAAGAGCTCTCTTTTCTTCGTTATCCGAGCTCTCACTGCTGTGTCTTTCTGGCGAGCTGTCAGCTGATTCTTCATTGGATTTATATGATCTTTTTCTTGACCTTGTAGCTCTTGGAGAGGGTTGTGCTGCCAATATCCAGGTGTTTTGGTCAGGAGCACGTGGTAGATTGTTGGCCATGCCAATGGCATGGTATGCTATCCTCGTCAAGACCTTTGGTGCACCCAAGTAAGTGATTTTGCCTTCTTTCTTGGTGCTTCAAGGTAGTCAGGAAATACTGTGCATGGTCCATTGGTTGCCTTGTTGTCGAATTGAGAACTTGAGTGAATGTGGTGGCCACGGTGTGATTTTGCGTAGTGTACCTTGGTGGCTTTTTTGCCAAAAAATGGTACTGTTGGTGATACAAGCGGGTTGGCTCTTCCACTTGTTTGTGAATTAAATCAACGAATGTAGCCGCGGCTGTCTCTTTGGTAAATGTTCCTGCTGTTTTCCTGTCCCTTGCTTGCATGGTCATTCCTTCTGTGGGCAGTCTGGGTGTCTCTGCCACTATCTCTGTAGTGATGACCACTTCGACCTTGTTCCCTTGGGGTAGTGTCTTTTTTACAACCACAGTGAAATCAAATTCGAGAAGAATGAGAACCATCTCACAATTCTCCCTGTGTTGCATGGCTTGTTGACTAAATACAACAAAGCTTGGTGATCCACAAAGAACACAAACTTGTTGGCTAATAGGTAATGTCTATACTTTTTAACGGCATAGATCATTCCTAATCCTTCTCTTTCAGTGGTGGTGTAATTATTTTCTGCCATGTTCAATTGTCGGCTAGCATAAGAAATAGGAAAGTCAATTTTCCCGTCTCTTGGTTGAGCTAGTATACAACCAATGGCAAAATTGGAAGCATCTACATGTATGTGAAATACCTTATTCCAATCTGGTGCTTTCAATATTGGAGCTGAGGTGAGAGCTTGCTTAAGCTTCATGAAGGATTCTTCACATGCCTTGGTCCATTCAAAGTGTGTAATCAAGCTATACATGGGTTTTGCAATTATAGCGTACATGTAGATGAACCATTGGTAATATACAAAATGCCCCATGATGGCTTGTACCCCCTTGATTGTTGTTGATCTAAGCAAATCAGTAATGACATGAATCTTCTCAATATCAGTAGCTATGCCATTTTTAGACACTATATGTTCAAGAATTTTTCCTTGTCTACCCATGAATGTGTACTTTTCAGGATTTGAGAAAATCCTATAAAGTCTACATTTTTTGAATACCTTTTTGAGGTGTTCAAAATGATCAGCTCGGATTGATGAATGTATGCATAGATCATCCATATATATTTCTAAGAATTTCCTAAGATATTCTTTGAAATCATGGCTCATCAACCTTTGAAACGTGGCTAGAGCATTAGTTAACCCAAACGGCATAACCCAATAGGCAAATATACCCCATTCTGTTGCAAAAGCAGTTTTATGCTGATCTTTTGGGTCAACCAAAAGTTGATTGTATCCCGAAAATCCGTCTAAGAAGTTGTAAGCTTCTTTTCGTGCAACTCATTCTAAAACATGCTCAGTTACTGGAAGAGGAAAGTTATCTCTAATGGTAGCTGTATTCACCTTTTTGAGATTAACACACACTCGTAATTTTCCATTCTTCTTGGGTACTACCACAATTGGAGACACCCAATCTATGTGTTCAATTTCATAAATGAATTCCGCTTCCTTTTGTTGTTCAATATCTTCTTTTATCTTTCTGGAATATGTTTTTTATACGTGTATGGCCTTTGTCTATTTGGTTTCGCACCATCTCTCATGGGTATGGTATGTTGACATATTTTTGGATCAACACCCTTGAGATCCTTGTAAGACCAAGCCAAGATATCTCGATATTCTTTTAAAAAGCTCAGCAAAAGCTTTTCTTCTTCTTCTGTTAGGTCATTCGCAATGTAAGCAAGTCTAGGCTCTTCTCCTGGTTCACCCATATCTTTTTAGCGTTTTCAAGCCCTTCCTAAGATTCACCCTGTTTTTGTAGTTTCCTAACAGGTTGTTCAACTATAATTTTTCTATCTTGGAGAGTATACTTTTTGTAATGAGATGGAACATGCATTACATTCTTACCATCCTCTTCCGTGGTTTCCATTTTGGTTGTGTATATCTCCTTTAGAGCTTTTTTAAACTCTTGATATTTCTTTTTCCGCTTGACTCTGGTCATGACTGGTTTCTTATCCTGTGATTTTTCTTGAGTACCCTTCCTTGTTTTTCTCGATGTTTGAGACATTTTTGAGTTTTTGTTTGAAGGATATCTGCCAGTTATTTTGTTCTTGACACAATCATTAGCATCTATCTATATCAAGAATTGTGTTTTACAGGAGACTAATGGCATAGGTCGTGTTTTCACAATTTTGGTGTCTCTCTTTTGTCTATATCATTTCTGTCTTCTTGATTTCTGGTTTGGAAAGTCAAAAAACTTTTCCTCCCCTCCTTTTAAGAGTAGCTTAAATCTCGTATGCTCTTTTTTGACCCCGAATATTCTGAGGTAGCTGAGTGTTCATCTAATTCATCAATTGCATCGTAATAGAGGCCCAAAAAGATTTATTGAGCTTTCATTAAGTCTTTGGGTTCCTCATCTTCGTCTTCAATGTTGAGGATTGAAATCATTTGGATAGGAATTATGTCGTAGCCATCCTCATTGCAAAATTGAGTAGGCATTGACGTATTCACACATACATCCATTGTCGCTAAAATTTGAGTCCACTCAAATGGCTCAAACAAATGCTCTAGAAAGGGTTCAGGTACATAGGCTTCGTCTGTGCAGTCCCTTTCTAGGATACATTCTTCTCGTCTTAAGCTTTAATTTTCTGAAGCTCCACACATCCAAATAGGAGTGTCTTTGTTTAACCAGGATGGGAGTTTAGTTTCAGCCGAAGAGACTGAATCAAACTCTTGGATGGGTGTTTTCAAGACATCTCTATAAGTGTGATCTTTTAGATTGACTCTTGTTATAGACCCCACTTGCTTCAAGTACACATAATTGTTTTTGCAATATTGGATAAGCTATACCTGTTGCATGAAAGGTCTTGCCAATATGGTTTCATGGTTGATTTTTTTCCCAAAGTCTACTATGGCAAAAGTGTGTTGATATTCAATTCCACAGGAATTGACTATCACCTTTTCAAGCAGCCCTAATGGTCTCTCAATGTGTCCTTCAACCAATTGCAATTTCATTCGAGTTTGTCTAATGGATGTTGTCTCCAGGATTCCCATATTGTTTTAGTGGCTATGGCTATGCTAGTTCCACTATCCAGTATTTCCATTGTTTCAATGTCATTATATTTCACTGGGAGGGTGGTGTTTCCTTCTTCCCCTTCATAATATTCTCTGACCTTGTTCATGGGAACTAATTGAATCTCTTTGTTGTCCATTTCATTTTTTAAATTTTCCAAAATTTTTGAGATTAACCCAGTTATCCCCACCTTCTCTAGGGTTTTTTGTAAATCATTCCACAAGTATAATCTGAGCATTGGATGGGTGTAGACATGATTGAATGAATGTTGTCTACTTCTAGGGTTTGTTCAGCTCTTTTTACTTGAGTGGTCTTGCACACGATGGATTCATCTTCGTTATATCCCAAGTAAGAAGGTAATGTTTTCAAGGTCAATGGTTTCGACATTCCTGAAGCTTCCGATCCGCAATCCCCGTACAAGGATTGTACATCCATGTTCATATCCAAAGGTAGGTTATCCAACCATACTTCCTCTATAGGAGCTGACTTTAGAGGTAGGCTCCCATCATTGATCTCTCTTATTTTTTCCCATAATTGTCCTGACCAGTCTTCCTCTACGAATGGAATTTTGTCTAAGGCATCTTCGCTGTCAGGCACTATAAGCTCTGGTTCTTTTGTGTCAAGGGGGTTTTGCCACCACATTGGATTTTTCTTTTGTTTCTTTTACCACAAGCTCCTCAGGTTTTGCAATACTTTCAAGCTTGTGTTTTTGTTTTTCCAGCATTTCTTACATGATTCTTACCAAATTTTGATAAGCTTCCATGTCTGGAGAAGGATAGTTTTTCCATTTGTTTTCCATGTTTTGTCCTACTTTAAGTCTTGCTTGGTAGGCTTCCAAGGCGGCATTAATAGGCTCAAAAATTTTATCAACCAGAATGGATCCCCCAGATTTCATAGTTGTTTCCTTGAACTCACTTCTAGTTTCTTCCAACTTTTCCTGGAATTGCTTCTTTGCTTTCTCCTCGCTTTCTACCCATTGTTTTTGTTTTCTCATCTCATATGTTTTTCTTCTGCTCCTTTTAATTCTTTGAGAGGAAGCTGCAACCGCCTCCTCGACCAAGCTTGACCACACCAAGCTCCTAAGCTCCAAAGGCAATTCTCCTCAAGCTAAAATCGCTCTCCGTGAAACTCCGCGACCGAACTCCACCGTCGAGAACGAGCGAGCTATGGCCTCGAAGCTCTCAAAGCCGTCGTGCTCTCCGCGGTCACCATAGCTCTGATACCAATTGAAGGGGATCGGGGAGCACCACAGGCAGAGAGTGAGAGAGAGAGAGAGAAGGAGACAGACACGATGTGGGTGGGGAGACTCCAAGAGTGAGCAGCCCCCTATACACTTATGCTATGTATAAGGTATACAAGTCAGTGGGCGCCCAGACTCTGGGCGGCCGGGCAAGGCACAGACGCCTATACCCCAACAGAGATCAAGGAGAAAGAGTTCCTCGAGGTGGAGAGGTTCATACCCTTATCTTGATTATGGAAGAAGTCGATATCCAGTCATGGAACATGAAGGTTTTAAAAACCCAAATGAAGAGCTCCATGTTATGGGAGGAAGTTAGAAAAGAAAATAAGGTTAACTATTGGGCCATCCAAGAGCACCACTTGGATGCCTTTAGCAAAACAAAACAAGCAATGGGAAAGAAGCTAGTTTTTTTTTTACGTAGAAGGAAATGATGGATACAGTGGCATCCTCACAATGGTGGATAGAGATCTAGATCCCAAGGTGGTTTTCAATCATCCATCAGGGAGAGCTCTTGGAGTGCATGTCAAGTGGGAAGATCTACCCCTCACCATCATTAACATATATAGACCTTGCACAGCAAAAGAAAGAGCTAGATTGTGGGAACACCTTAAAGACACACAGGTTGAAGGGGAATGTCTCCTTATTTGAGACTTTAATATGGTGGAGAAGAGAAAGGACAAAACATGCTCCTCAAGTATCTTTGTTGGGTCCGAAGAAACCAAATGGCTAAACCTTTGTGAGAAGTGGGCCCGTGGAATAGCACAGCAGGCTTCATGTATACCAATCAGCAATATGCTTGTACGGCTTCTCGCCTTGGCATATGCTATTGCTCTTATCAAGCTGATTGGATCCTGTCGTTTCTCAATATGAAAGTAATTACCTCACAAATTTTTTCAAATATGTACCCAAAAGGGTCTAAGAAGTTGTTGCCTACTGGAGCGCATCTTTTCAAAGACTTTATTTTCAGAATCCTTGCCAAAAAAACCTTGATCAAGCTTTGTAAAGATGTCAATGTGGATAACCATAAAGCTTGGGACTCATTTACCACGAGCATGCAAAAAGCCGGAGCAAGCTCAGTAAAGATGTCGATGGAGATAACCATAAAGCTCGGGACTCATTACCAAGAGAATGCAAAAAGAGGTCAAAACAATAGGCCCTATATTGAAAAATTATCGCATAGAGCACCGTAACCAACTGGAAGATGAAAGTAGAGCGGCTAACTTTTTAAAATGTGAAGGGAAGTCCTCCAAAGGTGAGCACAAAAGGTGGTTAGAATCAAAGAGTGACTTGGCCAAGAGCAACTTGAGGAAGTTAAAAAGGCTAGATTATTATCTAGGAAACCTACATGCAACCTGAAGGCGGCTAATCGATCACACTTATTCAGAGCCTTGAAAGTTAAAAGAGGTTGAGACCTGATTCACTCAATAGCAGATGAGAAGGGAAATGAAGTGAAGGACCAAGAAAAAATGGCTAGGTTGATGTTAGCTCACCTAAGCCAAATCATAGGCCCGCTCTTTTGAAGTGGATGAAGCTAGAGCCAACCTATTGAGGAGCATCAAGAAGACAATAACACAATATGAAGACAACCCCCTAGAGATGGAGAGTGTGAGAGGGAGGAATGAATGCTTGGCTAATGTACGAGAGAAGGAGATCAAAAGAGAGAGAGAGAGAGAGGGGGGGGGGAGGGAGAGAATTGTTTGATTAGAGTAATTTTAAGTTTTAATTAAATGAATGAGTAAAAATAAGTAGGTTTAGTAGAAAAAAAAATAGCTAAATGAAAAAATGACCATAAAGTGATGACTAAAGAAATGTTCTAAAAAAATAAATCATCTTAAAAAATAAATGGAAAAGATAGGGATAGAAAATGGTAGGGAGACAAAATGTAGAGATAGAAAGAGAGAGAGAGAGAGAGAGAGAGAGAGAGAGAGAGAGAGAGAGAGAGAGAAAATTTATTGAGATGGGTATATATGTAACCCATTGTACAAGTGTCAATTCATTGCCAAGGTTGGTTGGTTCAAAGTCTCTCTCTCTCTCTCTCTCTCTCTCTCTCTCTCTCTCTCTCTCTCTCTCTCTCTCTCTCTCTCTCCCCCCCCCCCCCCTCGGTCTCTACGCTTTGCATCTCCGAATTTAATAGGCAAGATCCCTAATAGAAATCTTATCCTGGATATGCAAACAATGTACATTCTTCTCCAACTCTTGTATCACATTTTCATCCATTTTTCTTTATAATTATCTTGTTCATGAATTTTGTTTACCATAAAAAATGGATTCAATTCCAAACCATTCTCATCACAAAATCTTGTAGGGGTTATCTCAATGATACACACATCTAAGGTGGCCAAAATGTGAATACACTCTAGGGGCTCCATTCTTTCTTCCAGGAAAGGTTCAGGTATATAATCAAAATCTTCAAACAATCTATTCTCTTTACAACCCTCTTTTACAAGGCTTTTACATTCAAAATCTCCACACATCCATAGGTAAGATTAAGAATTCAACCATGCTAGTATTTCAGATTCTGTAGCTATATCCAAATTGAATTCTTCTACTAGATTCTTACATACATCATTGTAGCTATTGCCCCTCAAATTGAGCCACATAGTGGTCTCCATGTGGTGCAAGTAGATAAAGTCATAGCCCTATTCTTGAACCATTTTAACATGGTGCATGAATGGTCTTCCTATAATATCATAGTTATTCTCGATAACAAAATATATTATTGCAAGTGTATACTCCTATTCAATTCCACAAGAAGTCATCCTTACATGCTCTAGACCTGCAATAGGCTTCTCAATATGACTGTCATGTGGCTGTAATTTCCTTTCTGTCTACCTAAGAGCAATTTTTCCCCATTTCTCCCAAATACCTTTAGTGGCTATGGCATCACCTGCATCACTATGTAGAATAGCTATGGTTTTTTCTCCTTGATATTCTATAGGCAATGTGGTGTTTCCATATTTACCTTCACAATAATCACCAACTTTGGTGATGGGGAATGGCTAACCATTCTTTTTGGGTTTGTTCCTATCTTCCACTTCTTGACTTATTATCTCAATAGGATTTTTGGTTCCCAATTTCTCAAGACATTCTGTGACATCTCTCCACATATGATATCTGACTTTTAACAGCTCAACTATCTTTAGCATACATCTCGTTGATATTGATATAAATTCCTACAATCCTTTAGAACCTATGATTGTACTATGAGCTTTTCTCTAAGATGGTAGAACCATAACATCAGATATTTCCTTATAAGGTTCCAAGTATGATGGAAACTCTTGAAAGGTTTCCTCTTTAGTATCCTTTGATCTCTCTGTTCCTTGGTCACCATACATGGATTGCATCTTGAAGTCCAACATACCCTTGTCAAAGTTGACTTTTGCAATGGGTGCCAATTCCCATGTATGACTACCATCTCTAGCCTTCCTAACTACATCCCAAAGTTCTTCATGCCAATATATTACCTTCAACTTTCAGCATACCACTAGTTTAGATGCTCCTTCTTCCCATATAAGTGCATCCTCTATTCCTTGAGTATCTTGGAACCATGGTTTATTCTCTTTGGAAGCCTTGTCATCATTTAAGATCTCAACTTCCTTCACAGGTTCTTGCTTAGCCATGTCATTTAAACTTACGTTCCTTTTGTCATTGGCTTCTTTAGAGTCAACAAGAGATTGAGGTATTAATATATCTTTAGTTGACACAGCTGGTGGTGGGTTCATAAGCACTTGAGCAGTCTCAATCCACTTTTTTCACGTCTCCTACCTCATCCTTTCCATCTCTGCATTAGAATAAGTCATCCATCTATGCTCTATAGACTAGCGGTTGTCTCACTTCCAATGGATCAATTTTTTTATCGACTAAGATTGAACCTCTTGAACTAGCATCTTTTTTCCTCAAGGGGTGCACTATGTAATCATGTTAATGGGGTTTTTTATGTACACAATCAAGGAAAATTATTAAGGATACGTTAAAAAAGGTTTAAAATTCCATTTTTGACAAAAAGCTTAAAACAAGGGATCACTTTATTCATTCAAACATGATTAAAAAGGGATTAAATAATGGGCTCCTTTCTCATTGACTTTGCAGAAAATAGACTCGCATCTTTGGAGATTTCACAAGAGATATTTAGTGGGAAATTGAGAATAATCCGATCGTGTGAGGCAATTGCTGATGTAGCTGAAAATAATATTTGATCATCTATATTTGTTTTTTTAATGCAATTGAGGGGTAGCCTTTGCAACATTTTCACCCTAAAAAAAATTTGTAGCACTAATGGAGTATTGTCCAGACAGAAACGATCCGATAATCAATATTGTGAACATCCTCTTTGGCAATTTTGTCATGTTGAAATTTATTGGAGGGATCACAGGGCATCAAAATCTCTAGTATCTCCTCTTTGTTTGGTTCTTGAATGAAGTCTAAAGTTAAAATCTTGATCCAATCTACATTTTATTCTTCTGTACACATATTTTGATGGAGTAGAAAAACACATTGGCACATCAATGCTTTATTTAGCCCAAAAGTGTAGTATCCCTTTTCTATTTCTAAGGAGGTCATTGCCTTGTTGCCTTTTTCTGGAGTTTCAATTTCCATCAACTCCTTTTCAAAAACCTCCGTCTTTTGCATTCTTTGTCATCTTCCCCTTTGCTAATTTTTGTTGATCTTGTTCAATAATAGAATCATACTTTTCCTTTGTTTTCCTTGTGAGTCCTTGTGCCTCTTGCTCATGTGAACCTTTTGCCAATGCATTTGCGCTATGGACAATTGGTGAACTAATGATGGTAACAACCTTCTCTGCATTCTTTAAAGATCTTTCACGAGCACTTCTTGATGTTTCAATTGCACTCCTAGCTATGGCTTTCCCTGTCTTCTCCAAAAATTTCTTAGCTAGAACCCCTATTTTTTCTTTCTAGGTACAACCTTCTTGGTAATCTCAAGGTCCTCTTTGCACGTTTCATTGCCTTCACTAGGTCTTTAACACAATCCACACTGCAGCCTTCTTGATCAGTAAGGTTGGAAACCTTCAATCCTAATTTTACAATAGAATTTGGTTTTCATAGTTTGATACCATTCATGTTTGCTACATGAAAATCTATAAGTGGTAAGCAAAACTTGTTTTCCTTTGTGGTCTTTGCAACAAATAATACATTGCATGTAAAGCATGGAATTCCTGTTTCATTCATGTCATCTTTGGCACCCAAAACAAACCCCATGTCTCTACATTTCATATCACCTTGTGACCAATATAGATTGATGTCACCTTTGTAGTTTGAATCCATATCATAGGTATCCACAAATCACCTCACTCCTTTTGTTAATTCAAAGGTCTTATCAACCTTTATTCTTGGAGTAGTAGTTTTGACATATGGGGGTGAGGCTTGAACTTAAGTTTGAGCCTAAAAGGGAAGCTCTATGACTTTGGTGGCCAAAAGGATTTCATGAGGCTAGCCTTGCATGGTAGTGCTACATTAGCATATGGAAAGGAAGATAAAAGTTAAGTTTGAGCCTAAAAGTGATATTTTATGCCCTTGGTGGCCACAAGGATGTCATGAGGTTAGCCTTGCATGATAGTACTACCCTAGCATATGCAAGAAAGCCTTTAGTTTGAGCCTAAAGGTGTTGCTCTGCGTGCTTGATAGCGACAAGGATGTCATTAGGTTAGCCTTGCATGATAGTGCTACACTACCATATTTAGGCAAGTATCTTTCCCTTGGTAGCCACAAGGATGTCATGAGGGTAGCCTTGTACCACAGTTCTACACTAGCCACATATACCTGTTTCTTGACTTTACATAGTTTGGCATTAATTGCCGCTATTTTTTAGGGTCAGTGGGGACAATGCTCATATGTGCAGTCAATCTATACTTTGGAGTCACCTGTAACATAAAAAGATGTTAGTAAGTATGTTCCACTCCTCCCTAGACGGAGTCAAAACCACATGTAAAGTAGTAAGTATAAGTGTTAATCCCCTAAATACATACAACATATAGAAGGGATATTTCGTGGTACCGTATTTCTTCCAGAAGCTATGAAATAGAGCCACCATCGCCCATACCCTTGGTGTATAAGCAACCATTTATAGTTTCATGAGTGGTTGATTTGCAACCATATCTACCATAATCCACAACCTTTTACAACCATACTCTTAACCATATTCAGCCACAATCGATCATAACCGAGTTTGCCAACCAACCATTTAAACTATGTACGTCCAAGTTGAGCAGTTTTACAAGGGATCGCAATACTAAGCCGACATAGACCTCAATTGAGCAAGAATATTAAGCTCAGTACCAAACCCAGTAGCTCAAACCATGTAGGGCCAAGTTGAGAAAGTTTTCAAGGGATCACAATACTCAGACGGCATAGACCTTAATTGAGCAAGAATAGTAAGCTCAGTACCAAACCCAAAAGCTCAAACCATGTACGGACAAGTTGAGAAAATTTCCAAGGGATCACAATACTCAGATGGCACACATACCATAATTGAGCAAGAATAGTAAGCTCGGTATCCAACCCAAACGCTCATCAATAGTAGAATACCTACTGCGGCAGTTTATTTAAACAAACAAATCACCAAGCCACGGTTTTTTACCCACCAGTAGATCAACCCTACCATGTGGGTTCCTTCACCAAGTGTTAAGAAGGACTGCAATCATCATTTTTTTAAACCTAAACAAAGGTTCAAGGCAACAATCATCCAGTATTTCAAGAGGATACATCTATTCAATGATTTATTTTTTTTAAATGTGCCTATGATTGGTTCGTACATATGCCAGGCCATTGTTTCTCACCAAACAAGTAGGTCACCCTTACCATATAGGGTCCTTCACCGAGTGTTAAGAAGACCTTCAATCACAATTTTAAGCTTTTAAGGCACCATTCATCCAATATTGCAGGAGGCTACATTCTTTCAATGTTAAAACAACCCAAGCCAATGACAAGACCAAATATATGCATCGACAGAAAGGGAATCACAAACCAAGGCCACAGATACAAATGGGTACACTTCTTTATGATTCATCAATAAATTGAAAGCATTTCCTAAAGGTGAATAAACCAACCGTGCCATAGACATAAAAGGCTCACTAGAAGTAACATTACAATGTATGCATGAGAAATAGTACCATAACATCAAGTGAATCACACCACTCAATACGGACAGTAGTCCATAACAATTTCATAAGTCATCTGAGATGGAGTCGGAGAAGCCAACTCCACTAAAGTGTGCTTATCCTTGCCTTTAGCCATATAGCCAATTACTAAACGCTACACCCTTGTGGGTAAAACCCTCACAATCTCAATGCACACAAGTACTCACACACTTATCAGAGACACACAGTACCATTGCTAAGTGAGCATGGAAGCTCACCTTTATAGGGTTGGGAGCCAGTGGCCATTTCCCTTTACAGCAGTGTGGCGGGCCAAGCTTCAAGAGGAATATGATACACCAATGCCGGTTCATTTAGTGGCCAGATTATTTCATAGTAGTGAGGCCGGCCCAGCTTCAACAGCATCGTAATCTCGTATACAGAGCGAGGGGAAAGGAGAGATAGAGAGATAGAGAGAGGGGCAAGAGAGAAGGGGGAGAAAGAGGGCATTTAAATAGCGCAGTAGAGCAGACCGCCAGGAGGGCCATTGTGGCTTTACATAGAAGAGGGCAAAAATGACAGAGCCAAGCCGTCTGCCTTTCTCCATAACTCTTAGTTTGCTACTAAGGGTTAGGTTCCATTCAAGGCACCTCCTAAAAAACACCACCTACATAATTTACTACATTCTTTCACCCACGGTTCCCTAGGCCAATTAGTCCCCATTTAATAATACCACAAGGATATTAACACACTATTCCTAGAAATGTGTGTGTGTGTGTGCGCGCGCACACCCACCCTTATCTAGGCACCATATCTAATGAGTTTAGTAGGCTCATTAGATATGGGCCTACTTCTCAGTAAAAGACTAAGTAATGCAACATCAAACTTCAACCCTAGGCCATTCTATTTTACTCAGAGCCGCTCTTTTATGGAAGCCTTTATCTTGAAACTTTCTAATAAGGACCACTGTTTCTTCTAGCACTGAAAATACATTAGAGGAAGAGTAGATAATTAAATGAAGAATACTTAAACACGTATGTAGAGCCATTTTGAATGGTCTGTTGCTCTTTTTTAAAAGAAACTCAGCAACAGTAAGGTTAAGGTGGTTGCATTTCCAAAAACATCTAGTAGAAAAGTTACCAACAGATTAAGTGTCAATAATCTATTCGATGGATAGATAGGTAGTACATTTAGTGAAGGCAATACCATTGATGATATCTTGTTCTAAAAAGGTGGGTTCAATTGCTAAGCAATCAGGAGATATCCAACACCTGCTGGGCAAAGTTTGGATTATTAATACTTAATATGTCATCCATAAATCTAAAAGTGTGATTACACTTTATAAGAATAGAGAGCCCCTTTGCTTGGGAAGTTTGCCTAATAATCCATTTATATTCAAAATATAGTAAATAAAGGCTACACATAGCGGGGGAACAAGAGAATGCCATAGGAATGCCACTCGTTTGACGAAAGCAGTTATTATCAAGTACAACATAGTAGTGGTTCAAAACCCACTGAATAATTATTTGAAATTGATTACTATTCATGTGAAGTGGTGAAGCCTTGCTCACTTTCTTAATCCACCTAGCTGACCTAACAAAGGAGATGCCAGAGAACCCATCCCTTTCTTTATTAGAGATTGCCAAGTCTACGAGACAATTCAATACATTTATGAGACCATATTCACCTACTAAAGGGATATTTTTGTAGCATTGGGTAATATTTGTTGTATATACCGGATAAATGGTAGATGGAAGGTTTAAGAGGACATCAGATGAGTTACCAACTATACAAAAGGGTCGGATGTCTACTCTTGAGAAGCGCCTTACGTCTTTTCTTTTAATAGCACATATGTTTTTGAGTTCGTCGCATATCAAATTAATTCCTTCAGTGACATGTTTTGTAATCTTGGAAAAAAGGCAATTGGAAGCATCTGAGATCCATCAAAATTTACCTTTATGACTTTTAAAAGTTGGAAACGGGATGGGAAGCTTGGTTGTTTCCTCCTGAAATCCTATCCCAGTCATACTTTTACATGTTCTCTGGATAATAATATCTAGGTCTTCTTCAATGTAACAGAACTCACTACCTTTGAGTCGATTTTCAGATGCTTCAAAGGAAAGCTTGTTGCACATGACAGATGTCATGTTAGATGATTTATCTAAACCCACAATGAACCATTTTGACTGAAGATTGTGAAAGGCTAAGGAAAGTTCAGCGGTGAGCCAAGTAGACTCAGTATGTATCCATTCATGTGGGAGTTGTGAAACTAGATTGGCAAAGACAACCACCAACGTTTTCTTCAATTCATGTTAAATTGATAACTCCAATTGGAGTTTACTGACCAAGTCGGCCAGACATTCAATAAGTGCTTTTAAATCATTATGAGGATTAAGTGTTTGAGGAGGTATGTGATTGAGGACTTTAGAAAGGAGGCATCTTACAGAGCTATTCTCAATAATAGAGAGATCCCGGGTGGTACAAATATGCCTTCCAAAAATTCCAAATTCAATTGTAAACTCATTCCATAAGTGACAATCACATGAAAAGGGTTTTCCTTTCCTAAGAAACTCATTAGAGTATACCAAATTTAGTATAGAATCAGTAAATCTCCACCATATCGTAATTTGTCTTAGTAGATCCAAATTACCAAATGTAGAGAGAAAGCATTTGTTAAATATAAAACGAGGCGAAAATAAATCTAAAATTTTGTTGGCAAAGACGCAATGAACAAAAATTCCGCGCCCACTTTCCTCATGAGATATAAGATGCATTCTGCCAACTTCATTACACAGTACCTACATTTACAAATCCAACAAGTATTTGACTGGATACACTATGTCTCTCCCTCTTATCATGCTTCTCGCTTTCCCTCTCCCTCCATAAGACTCAGCAAAAGAAGAGGCTTGAGTCAAAAAAGATGTGTACGAAGAAGTGTGGGATATAAGAGAGTTGGGTCTTTTAAGAGTAGGGGAATCCTCAGCTTCCGTATTAGGTTTTAGCAAGACTAAGAGAGTTTTAATACCAAGACAGTTACCATAAGTAGTCAAAAGAAGCCAGTTCTTTGAGAAGAGCGAGCATAAGGAAGCGAAACTGAATAAAAGACATTTGAGCTAAGACAAGTTCCTTGGCCTGGCCTCCAAGCCAAGAGCAAAAAAGGGAGAGGTAGTGAGCTGAAGGAGTGTCAAGAAACATGAGATCCAAGTTGTTGAGGCATACCATATAGCATGATCAAACCACATAATGATTGATTCACAAAAATCCGATCAAGAAACCGGCAAGCTCATTTGACATAAGGCCTGTAAATGTTCCAAATAGACTCAGTGTAGTACTTAGAGTTACTTTTGGAGAACTCCATCAAGCCCTTTGTACGCACATACAAGACAATATTTGAGCCACATTTCTTTGTATCAAGAAACCTCATAGTAAAAGGAGCTTTAATAAGGTCACCTTTATCAAGAGATTGGACACCCCTTAATACTTTGAGTCGTGCTTCTTCAATTGAAGATGCTGGAAGGTTGGCTAGAAAAACCCAGGTCTCAAAAGAGATGGGAGCTAAAAAGCCTTTGTTAGGCAAGGCCCAAAGGTGATGGTCCACACCAAGTGATTCGATTTCAACTTGTTTGGAAGGCAAGAAGGGAAAACCCCGAGAAACTTTAGGTACAAGTTCCATTAGCGAGGTTTCACTGAGAGAACACATCTCTTTCTAAAAGGCCTTGACAACATCTAGGGCCAAGGGGTCCTTGCAAAATAGATTATTGGATAATGTTTGTACTGGAATGGAAGAAGCTGAAACAAACCCAGGGGTAAGACCACATAATTTGTGTAAGTAATTTATCAATTTAGCACCTTCAGAAGATAATTTGTCTAACTCTCCTTTATGAGCAAGTGTTAGAGAAGAAATGTTCTCTATGAATTTGGAGAGATCTGCAACCCCTTCCTTAGAGTTGTTGCCAAGCTGGGCAAGGGTATGGACACACTTATCAAACGACATGGCTGGAACCAAGGAGTTGGCTAGATCAGTAGAAGCACTTGCTATTAATTCAGATGCCAAAGATCATGAATGCATCTAAGTGCTTGAAGTGAGGCTTTAGAGAGCCTCAGTAGGAAGCTCTAACCCTTGAGATGGTGCTAAGCTCTGCATGGTCAAAATAAATTGTGTTAATTATAGACATATATGACTAATGGTAAGAACTGGTAGCTTCTTCAACCTTCAACAGTCCAGGAGAACCTATAAGGGCCGTGTGAAGATAGCCCCATCCCACAAGTATCAGTCCCAGGAAAAACTATCTAGGATGGAAACCGAGGGATACAATATAGTAACTAGGTCTTTGAATAATATCAATACTACTCTTGGTGTTAGGTGTGTGTGTGTTCGAGTAACAATACAACAAAAACACCAAAGAGTCCTTTCAAATTACAAAAGACACTAGAAACTATGTCAATGAAAAGGTGGTATAATTCCCATTCATAGTACAAAACAGACTTTATACACAAGTACAAGAGAGTTAAGAGCCAGAAGATATATAAATCTTCCATCTTCAATTCAAGGAACTCTGAAAACCATAGTTGAGAAGGTAACCCTCACCTGCACCCATGGAAACAACACAACTTTTAGTTAGCATTGGCACCATATGCGAGTTACTTGAGGGTTGTTTGGAATGACTGGGTTTTTTGAGCATGTTTTGTGGAATTTGTCATGAGCCTTGATGATGTATGGTGTTTCTTGCAAGTTCTCAAAGACCGTTTGGTTGTGCTTGGACTTTAGTTTATTTGTGAAGAAAAGATGAGGTGTTGTAAAAATGTCAAAGTTGTTGTTTCCAAATGTGTCATTGATCAATGCCAAGTTTGTTTGTGTTTGCTCTGCAACATGTATCCTATTTAGAACCTCTATAAATAGTTCATTTGATTGCCGCATTGGTGTTGTTAGCTCAGCACATGTGACATGTGTGTTCCAGCATGATGGTGTGAGGATGTCAAGTGTATTGTTTGTGTCGTTGAATATCCATCAATCACGGGCAGGGCTTGCTTGGCAACGATCACCACAAAAGATAATGTCTAGACCACCAAAGGGTTCATTGTGTTTGTGCTTTATAAATCAGAGTCTTGTGTCAATAATGTGCAGTAGTCTGTTGCCTATCAAGGAAGCCTCTTCAAAGACACCTAGTTTGAGGTTTGTGTATGCTTGGGATAGTTCATTGAGAGTATCATTGGAAAGAGGGAGCATCTCAGTTAGCATCAATGGAAGGCATAATGCAAAGTGAATTGTTGTGCCACCAAGGTTGAATTTTGCTTTGCCTATATACACCATCAACAATGCTGTTGGAAGTTCAATGTTCCCTTCTATCGAAGGTGCGTAGTGCTGGACTAGGCCTTGGATGATTGCACGCAAAGTAAAGGTTTTTCCTATTTCCGCGCCCCTTGTTAAAAAAGGTGGATTGTGTCATTAGGACATACTCTCTTTCGTGTCATGATATCATCATAAAGATGTCTTTGCTCTATATTCAAACTCATGACAATTGAGTGATATTCTTCGTTTGGCATGCCAAGGAATCTAGATGATGTTGGTAGTTGAGTGGTATGATGCCTTGTGCTTGGTAGGTCGAGATCAAGCTCATAAGTGAACTGTTCTTGTTGTGTTTCTTGTGAGGAGATTGAGCATGATGTTGATGATTCTTGATTGTTGATTTCTAGCTTTGTGAAAGGTTTCATGGTTTGTGTAATTCAAGTAATATTAGACTCATATCTCTCTCTCCAAGTTGCTGTCAAAGCATCGAACGCACACTCATCGCTTGTGAATGGCAGAAACAGTAGACATAGTTGATGATAATGCGTCTCGTTTTCGGTCTCCTTACTGAAGTTTGTATATTTGATGATGCGTGGCTTCTTGCACTTGTGGTGTGTCCCTTGTGAGATAGTGTAGTTGCTTGCATACTCTGCCAAGCAAAGATTTCCTATGCTAGTTGGTCTTTTTGTGTACTTCGTCACGAGGTCATCAAAGAATATGTATGTGTCATCAGGATGAAGTGTTTGCAAGGAAGTCTTTCTCTTTAACAATAGTGTCCTTTGGGCTTGGAAGTCTGCATTGATGAAGATAAATTGTCTACTTGTGCTATGCAATGGGAGAGATAGTGAAATGTATGTTGCTTGTTGAGCTGTGATTTCTTGAGCATTGATCAAGGCACCTCCAATTTTCTTAAGACGCTCCATTGCAAGAAGACTCTCTTTCTTGCATTTGTTAAGAATTTTGTTAATTGGTTTGCTTGTGGTCGAGTCATGTATGATGTGCAGTATGCAGCATCTCCATGAGGGTTGAAAATAAACTGAATATCAAGATTGTTGTCCCACAACGTGCACATTGTTTTGTTGAAATTGTTTGTGTATATATCTTTTGGTTGTCTTTTGAGCAAAAGCGTGGGTTCTGAGAGCGATACTGAGAGTGTCTCAAGATACATGTCTTCATCCATGTTTAAAGAGGATAACCAATCATCAAAACTCATTTCAGGGCAATGTGGTAAAGCTCCAAGTTGGCTTTCGAGTTGTTTCTTGTTTGAAACAAGCATGGATTTCCTTTCTTCACTTGGTTGTATCGGATGCAAGATAGTCATTTGCCTTGCAAGTGGTCTTGGAAATCCAGAACGGCAATGCTTCTTCCTTTTTTTGCATGTTCTTTGATGGGAATGGATTTGTACTTTTTGTAGGTCAACACCCAATTCATCTTTGTTACTTGAGATGTATTTATCAACAAAAGTAATCACTTCTTTATCATCAGAAATCCCAAGCTTTGGAGAATTTTCAATCCAAATTAATCCATGGTCATGCTGGCTTCCCCTATGTTGAAATTTAGTGACAAAGAAAAAATCCATGATTTGGCCAAGTATTTTTGAATTTCATTTCAACTCTTTCTTGAGTGCTTTGAATCTATGGACATAGTATCGAGCTATAGTGATAGGATCCGCACGAACCAATGCACAGATATAGTGTGCAGCAGATTGGAAATTAGATTCGTTGATTTGTGGATTGAGCATAGCAAGACATTCGTGCAATGGCTTCCATCTTTGCTCTGCACATGATAGAGTGACAAAAAAGGTAGGTTGGCCTACTTGTCAAATCATGGCAAACACATTACGTTTGAGCTTGGCTTTGTAATCTGATGATGTTCGCAATGATTCAAAGTCATGATATCCTAGTTGGGATGATAGTATTCACTCGATGTTAGTGTTGTTCCAAACATCTTTTGCACATAGTTGCTTGTCTTGCAATTTTCCCTTATGTAGATGCACCTATATAGAGCCGAGAACCTTGCCGATGATAATCTGCATCACTTTGAAGAAAAAATTTTCAATATCCAAGGCAAAGCCTCTATCTTTGTTTTTAAGTTCCCATTGTGACACTTTCGTTTTTTATTTTTATTTTTGCAAGGTCCATGTAGGCTCTTCTTTTCCCAAAGAACAAAGCTAGAAATGACAATTCCTCACAATCGGCATCGTCAAACAAGCTCAAAGGAGTAAATCCTTCACAAGGTGCAACACTATGTACATGTGCACTATGATCGATGACTTGTTGTGAAGAATAGATTCCATGGACAAGGGTGTCTAAATGCTCATTCACCAACTCATCAACCTCATCTTCTTCATGCAAGACTACATCTGGACTCATGTGAAAACTAGAAATCCAAGCTTCATTAGTGGAGGCTTTGTGCTCTAAGTACAAAGGGGTGCCAATCAAGTTTTTCAATTCTTGGAGCACATAAAAGGGACGAACACCACCACTAAGATATGCATGGGAATACTCAAGCTTACGCTTAATCTCGACAAGGATTATAGCGTTCTCACTACTAAACATTAGGAGATTTCGGAGATCTTTTGGAGGGCCTTTTGGAAGAGAGAGGAAAATAAGCTCCTCCAATGAGAGAAGAGCCTACGTTACCTAGAAAAATAGATTGATATTCACAAAAATATAAAAGGTGTCCCTCTCCTCATTTAATAATCTAGTGGTCCTTGAAGACGATCACTCTCTTTCATTTATTGCGAGCACCTTTTTCAGAAGGTAGATGCGGTGCATTTAATACAGCTTACGTCATCACTAGAACTCAAAAAGTCACAAAACTATCAAGTGGTGGAAGATTTTGAAACTTTTGATAGTGTCAATGCGTCCGGAACGCCCAAATATCCTAGAAATGAATGTCTAATTGCCTCGCTCCGACATCCGAAGAGCAAAAAAAGTCAAAAACCACTAAAAGAACATTTTACTAACAGCGCGCGAGGGGTTGGAATGCCTCCTCGCGCGCCGTTAGTAAAAAGGCCCTTTTTTCCTCTTTTAAGGGAGCTTTTTGAGAGGAAAATGTCAAAAAACCTCTAAAAAGGGGCTTTCTTGAAAGATAAGTGTCCAAAAACCTCTAAAAGAAGCTTTGTACTAATGACGCGCAGGGGGTCATTCTAGAATTTTAGAATGCCTCCTCGCGTGCCTTAAGTAAAAAGCCCATTTTTTGGGGGGTTTTGACATTTTTTGCCTCTCCGGATGTCGGAACGAGACAAGTAGACATTCGTTTTTAAGGTATTTTGGCGTTTCGGACACATTGGTGGTGTCAAGGCCTCAAAATCTATCACTATTTGACAGTTTGTGACTTTTCAAGTTCCAATGATGACATAAGCTGCATTGAATCCACCGCACCTGCCTCCTGAAAAAGACGCTCGCATTAAATAAAAAAGTGACCATTTTCAAGGACGATTGGGAATACAAATCTACTTTTTAGAGTGTCTGGTTGTCCTTTTGGACATACTCACAAGTGCAAGTGCATTTTAAAAAAAGTTTCTAGAGAGAGAAATACAATTTCTTATAAGGCTCTCCAAATGACCTCCGAAATTTTCTAATGACACGGCAAGATTGCTTAAATTCTTGTTAAGTCTGCCATGACATTAACGACACCCTCGCAGACCATACTGACCCTCATAATTGAGCTCTCGTATTTGCGTGAAAGAAATGTGAAGTGATACAAGACGTTTCTCAATTCCATTCAATAATGCAATGCTTTCAATATTGTCATTGAGTAAAGAATGTGGATAAATGAAAATTAGCGGCTTTCTTTGAGATTTTAAGCTTCGCTTTTGCAAGAAAAACAAACTCTTTTGTCTGCATCAGAGTTAAATGTTTGCAATCCTACCAAGGTTTGAAGAGAATATGCTTCGAGTAAAGTCAAACGATGCAAATTCTTATGGAACACAAGACTTCCACAACTTAAAGATGCATATGAACGAGTGTCCAATATTTCTACTACATATTTGTGTTTCTTTGATCTCTTATATGATGGATGCACAACATTGTCTTCATGTAACATTTTCCATATTGAGTAAACTTTGTTTTGAATTTGTTTCATAGTGTAAGTAGAACAGACTTGTGTTTGAAATTGAGAAGCTATATGCAATGCTGTTTCATTTGGAAAAGTCCTCACAACATCAAGCAAGCTAGCAGTAAGATCTTTAGGCCAAGAGCAACGCTTACGTTTCTCGAGCAAAGTTGATTGTGGAAAAACAAACAATCCACCTTGTCAAATGAAAACCAACAAGCCACGAGAGGAGGAAGAAGATGCAACACAAGGATTAGCATTGAAGGAATGTTGATGATTTTGTTCTTGAAACACGTGAACAATATATTGAAACTCTAACACATGGCAAGCTAGAGTGATCAAATTGATTGAAAGCAAAACACAATTCATTCTTGTACTCATACATTGGCAAACTAAAGATTCAAGAGTTCTATCGTCAACATTACAAGCACCGCGCTCATCATTCCACAATTTCAGCCACACACTTGAGATCTATGAGTCTTGGGAACAAATTTTTTCAACAAATATGCTTGGACAGAATATTTTCTAGTGTAATGATAGAGATATCTACATCACACACAAACAACAATGCCCTTAAAACATCTTGATTGCAAGAAGATCTCTTCCAAAAACTTGAGCCAATTGAAGATTGAGGCCATTTATACACAAAACAGTTTTGTTGCTAAGAGATAATTCCACCATAATGCCTAGATACAAAAGGATATTCAGCAAAGTATAATATTGCTAGAGAAGTGCAAGGCACATTAGCTAAGCTAGTATCTTCTTATTCCGGTTTAAAACTTTTTACATACCCCTGTGCATCTATTGAGACATGTCTAGATCTCTTCATTCCCACCAAGGAAGCTTTCAGACTCACTAGATCAGTTTCATACAAGTGCAAAAAAGAAGAGGACAAGCGCAGTACTTGATCAACAATCTTTTCGTGCAAAGTGACGGAAATACCTTTACCATCACGAGGAACCAACTTTTCTTGAAGAGCAGGAACTTTCCAAAATTCAATAGCTTTGTTACAAGCAAAAGAATGAGGGTTTGAGCTTTGATGACTGAATTGGGCAGATTTGCAAACTCCACATAAATACTCCAATCCAACGTTGTTGGCGTTAACAACCTCAAGAGAACCTAAAACCTGAAATGAGCTTAAAAAGATCACACAATAAACAAGCAACGTAAACAACCTACCAATAAGAACTCACCATTTTTCCTAAACCCATGTTGGCAATTTGCTTTACATGGATATCTTTGAAAAGCAACTTCAATTGAGAGGGCAATGGCAACAAAATAGTGTAGTCCACAACAGATAATGTGTTGGAAAATTGTTTGAAGACATTTATGTTATGAGCCACACAATCATAAAATCCATTCTCTTTGACTTCGTTGAAAATGTTATGAAAATTTTCAATTCGAGAGGGTACAAAAAAAAGTTGCAGCAATAACAAAGAGTCAAAACACTATTGACAGGGCTTAGAGATACGTAGAGAATCTTATCGTTGCTCTATCAACATCGGCAAGACCATCAGCAACAATAAGTTTAGTGCCACTACTGCCATCACTTTTGGCCATGTTCTCCATCTTGATAACAGTGAAAACTACAGTAGGCACACCATCTTCAATTGTAGAAGTCCATGATGCAAAAAGATCTTTTATCTTATGCTCGGGAAAGAGAGTGAGTACAAAGTTGAATGAAGGAGACTTCACAATAGATATAGTTTCATCAGCATAGAGAGCAAGCTGACAAGTGCCTCCATCATTAGAATTCTTGTTCCTCACAACAGGCCCCTCAATATATAAAAAATCATCTACCACAAATGTGTTGACAAACTATTCTATGTAATTTTCTGCCACAACAAAAGTGATGGTATGATGTGCAACCTTGTCCACAAGATCAGCCTTCAAAAATCTGTTGTAATTCGCTTTTTGGATTTTATATGTACCATACTTTGCAAGCATCTTGCCAACAAAGACAAAATGGTAGTTAATAGCATCTGAAAGTTTAGATATAAGAAGCTCAGGCGTAGATTGACTCAATGCCAATTGAGATCCAAAGGAGTCAACTATAGGTCTTGGCTCTTCTTTAATAGATGCTAAACCCAACAAATGGTTCACACCGCCAAAAGGAGTGGCAATACCAGAAGAGCTAAGTGATGTACGCCCTATGACACATTGCACACGATACTATTATTATCAATTACACATTCATAAGCCACAAAAACTGTAAACGAAAGATAACCTCTCACAAAGGCCATCCCTCTTGCAATAGTTAGGGCCTTCTGAATAGATTTTGGAGAAATTTTCTTCAATTTGGCTTTGGGACTGAGCTTTTTAAATGGTGATCTTGGAGAATGCAGTAAACTACTCAACGATCCAAGCCCCCCACGTTCAGACACAACTTCATACAAGTTTTTGGTACTAGGAGCTGCACTTAATGTTTCGCAGTAGTCATTGCTTGAATTTGTTGTGAAAGCATCTATAATCAAGAGCAAATTCAAGACAAATCCAAGACAAGCAAGACAACCAAACTCTTAGACAGCGAAAGAGGAAACAAAATGAAGAGGTATATTACCATTCATATTCGAATCCATAAGGCCCAGAAATAAAGAGTATTGCGATCACTTTGATAAAAGTGGTGGCTCTAAAGTTTAGGAGATTGTACTATAGAGGGAGTACAATTCTCAATAAGAGTAAATCACAGATTGGGAAGCTTTTGAAACGTGATGCTTCTTTACATACCTCTAGCTTTTATATACTTACAACTCAAAGAGTGAAACTTGATGAATAATCTTGAGACCTTCAAGATAGATACTTTCAAAGTTTCACTCAATGTTTGATAGTAAATACAGATATTTACATTTATTATCATCCATCATTACATGCTATTGAGTCACGACCTATATACTACATAGAGAGAGAAAGAGAGAAGGCTTCTCTTTTCATTAACTCTACCTCGACTTTTGCGATAATAATAAAGAGCTACAAATAGAGAGGAAGAGAAAACTCAACTATTATTAGAGAGAGGAGAGAGAAGGAGAGGTGCAAGGCTGCAAATGAAATGAGAGCTACAACTAAAAGGTAAATTCGGAGTAACTAAAAAAGAGAAACTTATCACTTAATATCTTTATGAAGATTTGAGGTGATCCTATTTAGTCCACACATCAAAACGAATTGATTCCCATTCTTATATTTACAATATAAACAATGAACCATGAGATCATTCCATATAATATTAAAAGTTAAATCATTTTCTTTTTCTCTCTTACATTAAATAAAAGAGCCACGGAGCCATAAATTTCCAATATGGCTTGTTCAAACTTAAACCACATGCTCAGCCATTCCAAATAATCCGTCAATATGATTAAATCATGGACCAAGGTTGCATCATAGAATGTAGAACTAATCACCTTGAGTTTAGCACATCTTGACGCAATAAGAAAAATAAACTTTCTATAGCAGATTAAAGCACAAAACTTATTAACAAAATAGATAAGATTGGAGACATAATCGAACTTTGACTTCATTACATATTAATAAACCCCATCCACACCATAACAGTTAGACCTAGTAGCTTCACAGTATTCAGCCTGGGAAAATAAATCAAGGAGACCTTTGCATACAAAATAGCCAGTAAAAGCACCCGATTCCATCAATGGCTACATACCACCCTGCAAAAATCATCAAGGATGAGAAGAACAGCAGGAAAAAAAATATCCAAAAAAAAAGACTCTTCAATGCATACCAAACAGTTAAAGGTAGAGACGTCGACTGCTTGCAAAATGGACACAAAGGAGACAAAGCTTGCAGAGCACGCCAAACCGCCATAGACCAGCAGGCGAGACGATAGAGCAGAGCAGTACTCGCAGGAAAGCTTCACAACAATGGATACAGCCCGATCCACCACAAATTGACGGAGAGGACGACAATGCAGCAAGACCACACCGAGGATAGGAGCAACACAACAGATGGGTGTCCAAGATCCACTATAGATCAGCGAAGGGGAAAACTAAACAAAGCAGCACAACACCGATGTATAGAGCAACACGGCACCATGGCAGGACCAAGCTCAATGCAGCAGCACGGTACCATGGTAGGACCAAGACCAACACAGCAGCAAAGCAGATAACTCTTCAAGATCCGCTACAGATCAATGAAGGGGACGACCAAATAGATCAGCACAACACCGAGGTACAAAGCAGCACAACACCAAGGCACAACCCAAATACACCATGGACCAACGAACCATGAAGATGAGGCACCTGCAGAGAAGAACATCAGAGCACAAGCGCGGCCCACATCCGCCAAAGATCGGTGAGCAGGACGGCAAAGCAGAGCAACACAAGACCGCGGAGAGGCAGGGCACCGAATCACGTCCAGCAACACCATAGACCGGTGAGTGGAACCACGCAACCTACAAGCTACCCATCTTTCAACAAATACATGGTGGAAGCAGGACAGCAGAGCACAAGCACGGCCCAAAACCACCACAAGCCGGTGAGCAGGACGACAAAGCAGACACTCTACCGTTTCTTCAACAAATACATGGCGGAAGTAGGACAGCAGAGTACAAGTGCGGCTCAGAACCGCCACAAGCCGACGAGCAAGACGACAAAGCAGAGCAACACAAGACCGCGTAGAGGCAGGCCACGCACCGCACCGACAGAGGACCAACAAATGCCATAGACCGGCGGTCTTGAACCACAAAACCTACACGCTACCCACTCCCATTCCCGAACACAACGTCTTTGTAGGGTTTGATTATTCCTATAGGCAATGAGAGCTTCCTCCACGGAGCTCAAGGAGTCTCCACTCCAAAAGAGAGAAGAATGAATCCATTCCACTCATTATATGGTGTCTCACCAACCCCATTTAAGCCCTCCAGCTTGCAACAACTAGTCTTGACCAGACACCTAACCCTTAATCTCTAGAACCACTCAAAAGACACCCACCCCAATGAACCTATCCTCTCAAGAACCACTCAAAAACATATAGACTATTTTTTATTTCTTACTTTTATTTTTAAAATACATGTGACATTTTTCACTAAGAAAAAGGGAACACATCACTATAGCCTTAGCCCTTTTGGCAAGCCAAAAAGAGAAGGAGTGATGAGCTTCAAAGCTAAATTAAAAAAAAGAGAGGCATCAAAGGACAAATAGCGCCAGGCGCCATTGCTTAAGGGATTTTTTTTCTAGAAAGTTAGTGGAAAAAAGGGAAGTAGGCAAAAAAAATAAGAGGAGGGTGAGGCAGCGCCTTCGAATAGGAGGGTTTTTTTCTTTTGGCTTGGGGGAGGAGGAAGAGAATTGGAATAGGAAGGAAATATTTGTGTGCTCGGCGGTCAAAGTGGGCACACGATAGTGAAGCCTCATCCGTGAAGCGACTCGGAAGAGCGAGTGCTTTGCAGAAGGAGCCAGCGAGGGTTGCAAAGAGGAAAATCTTTTGTCAAAGTGAAGCCAATGTGGTGAATGTTCTCGTCGAGACGTGTGCCGACGGGGAGTCGAGTTTCGAGGAAGGTGTGTGTCCCTCTGTATGGATTGGTGATGGCCATGGTCTGACCTATTGCATGCCATATGGATTTTGTACATGGTGTTTTCCTTTGAAGGAGAAGCTATCATTGCCGGTTTTTGGCATCATCTCTCCCCTTCTTCTTTGCTCTCTCCAAAGTGTGCGGTGCCGATGTGTGTGAGCGTGTGTGTCCTTTGGGCCCCCTGTGTGTGTGAGAGAGAAAGAGAGAGAGGTGTTGAGATATGGAAGATTTAGAAGTGGGCAAGATCGGTGTGATCGCTATCTCACGATTATGCAGAGCGTGTGTGCGTTGGGCGAAGTGCAAGCGAGACCCTGCTAGTGTGAGTTCATTTTTTTGAAGGTGTTTTCGAGAGGACAGGGGTTTTGTGAATACCCTAAGCTATATAGGGGCCATTGCATGTGTGTTGGGTGTGTTCCCAATTCCCCCTCTCCAACGTCTATCGCAACCTACAAGTAAGTCAAAAATCAACTTTCAAGAAAATTTTCAAAGTTTAACAAAAAAAATGGGCTTTTTATCTCCTCATTGATAGAAGCATACAAATGTGATTTTGTTTTTCCAAAAGTACTTACAAAAGACTCTATAAAACCTGATTACCATCAAAATTTCCAAAACATGCATTTTTGGTCTGTAAGAAATTAGGTAGTCTTTTTCCTCAGGCTTGAAATTGAATTTTTTTCACATGGGCATCTTGTTTAGGTGATATTATAATACTTTTGTGAAGGCTCAAAAGATTGCAAGTCCTTTTGAGTGCAAAGCTGAGCCAAAACAACTTTCACTCTCAGCAGACAAGTAACTGGAGGTAAGAATACTCAAAACAAAACAGAATTGGTTGAAACTTCTTGGTAGGTCTTACAATACCTTGTTTCAAGTGTATGAGTTGAAAAAGTTGAAATTTTTGAAAATTTTTGCAAAATTTTGCACATAGATAATAAGCGCTCTTATTATCTTGGTCTTCAAACTTGTATAATTTTCATTAGTTGACAACACCACATGTTAGAACACAGTATAATAAGACCTTGATTCAAGTTTGGTGGAGTTGTAAGTTGTCAGTTAGACCTAGATTTCACGGAGGACCACTATAGACACAAAATTTGGCCCAAAACTTTGAAAACTACATCAAACACCATGAAACTTGATTTGTGACTTGTTTGTAGTCTAAACATCCAATACAAGTCAAAATTGGAAAGAAAAATCAATTTTGACCTGAGAGATAATAAGCGGGCTTATTATCTCCTACCCTAAAAATTCCACTTTGTGAAGAAGTTTCAAAGGGGATTGGATCTAAGGTAGTAATAGAGTTCTTGTGTGAAGGTTCAAGTAATTTGGACATCATTTGACTTGTATGACCACTTGAATTGCATTTGAAACATTTCAACTCAAAAACAATTGGGAGATTGAGCTAGATTGGCCCAAAAATTGTAAAATCTCATTCAAAGCTTATTAAATATACACTAGACTAGTGGGAACCATCAAAAATTGAAAATCTTGCAAATTTTGGCATGGAAATAATAAGTGCGCTTATTATCTTGATCTTCAAGATTGAAAAATTTTCATCATTTGAGTGTACCACATGTTAGAGCATTGTGTATTGAGCTTATGTTATAAATTTGGTGTCATTTGGAGCTACTGAGAGCCGATAGTGCCAAATTTCTCTAAAATGCAACAACAGTTACAAAAAGGGAGCTAAAAATTGAAAATTATTCCAAACTTCATGAAACTTGCCAAATGACCTATTCATAGTGTCTACAACTAGTGTATCACAAGAAATTTGAATAAAGTCTTCATCTCAGGTCAAGAGATAATAAGAGGGCTTATTATTTCCTGCTCCAAAACACAATATTTTTGAACTTATCTTGAAAGGACCTTGATGTATGATAGTAATAGATTGCAGCCAAATTTCAAGTGATTTTGAGTAGTTTTGATTGAGATTTTGGACAAAAAGTTCTTTTTTGGAAAGATAATAAGCATGATTTTTTCAAGTGCTCCAAACCTCATGAAACTTTTCTTGAAGGGACTTTAATATATGATAGGACCATGTAAGTCCTAGAGCCCTTTTGGCAAAAGAGCCCTTTTGGCAAAGAAAACCGCATTAGACATACATTTTTGTTGGCCTTGGCTTGCCTAGGACCTTTATACCTTCTTTATCCCTCTAGCTTTGCCTTAGCATTGCATAGCACACTCCCCATCTTGGACCAAATTTGCTTGCACCAACGTCGCCGTGCACCAAGAGGCTATCGGGTAAATCTCTCCATTTTCATTTTAAGAGACATGATGGCCCTTTCCCTATGCTCCCAAATTCACAAAGCAATGCCAACACAAAATTTTGAAACACTGGAAACAATCAATTGAAATGTCGTGGATCTCAAATCCTCGGTGTGTGTTAGGCTTTGGGGAATCATTCAAAGAACATGGCATCTTTGCAAGAAATGGGATCTGCATGGATTTTGTAGGTAGGTGAGCATCTTGGTGCTTGGATGCACAAGGAAAATCTTCGAGCTTGTGTGCAGGGGAATCGAACAAGGAGCCCCAGACACTAAGAAAAGAGGGCAAGATTTGCAGAGCATGAGGGTAGCAACGTGCGGTTTGATGAGCTTAAGAGGCTTGGGAGTAAAAATCAGGATCATTGAAGCAATGAGAAAGTGCGAACAATAGCAAATTGAGACAATGAGGGAATTTTCCAAGCAAAGTCGAGCTTGGGAGTGTGGTGGTGATTACACACACACACACACACACACACACTTTTCACTTGCAAGAAATATGGGCAGTTAGTAGCTTGAAAATTCGTAGCATTGATCTAAAGCAAGTAGGAATCTGCCAAACAAGCAGCTTGAGCAGCATACCATAGCAAGTTGTTTGTGGTGTGTGTAAACACATACACACACACACACACACACACACACACACACACACACACACAATGCATCAAGCAAATTGTAGCAGCACTAGGTAGCGGAAAGTCACATCATCAAATCGAGAAAATTGGGGGAAAATCGAACTAGGGCTTGCAAGGAAATGAGGCAATCAAAGCCTGCAACACTGAAGACAGGGAAGCCAGCAAACGGGCAAAATCAAGAAAGTAGGTGTGGTGTGTTGCACACACACACAGAGAGGTTTTTGACAGAGAACTGGGAAGAAAAATATTAATATCTTCTCCAAATGCTAGCATTCTTGCTACTAGCTGCATTTTTCCTAATGTAGTAGACACCGATTCAACTCCACTGCATCAGATCTACCACTGCCAATCTTGTGCTGAGCTTCATCGCTACCATCTTGCTGAGAAATCATCACGCGTTGTCATGCCCCTTTGTGGGCATGGAGTGAAAGATGAGGATATACTTGCCTTTTTATGGTTTTGCCAAACTGATGATTTCGGCCAGCTTCTGCCATGATATCAGGAGCTGATTGGAATGTATGCATTATGTGGGTTTTTGTAGACCAAAAGTGCCTCAAAGAGAACCAACTGGGATGATAGGTGAAGATTGAATGAAGGACTGGTTTTTTGCTTTAATGGTAGAGATTGAAGTGTTTTACAAGCTGGTCTAGACGGCTTATCAAACAGAGCCTCAGTGAGAAAGTTATTGTAGTTTAAAGCTAGAAGTGATTGCACATTTGAGACGGGTAGGGAAGATGGAAGCAAGTGCTCAAAGGTGATTTGAAGTGTTAGATGCATAAAGCTTCAATTATGGAGCCTGTCAGTCTTTTCAGATCGCCAAACTAAGTCTTGGATGCCGAGTTATGGAGCCTTTAAGGTTTGTCGGGGGTCAGGTTCGGGCTAGTTTTATTGTTTGGGAAGTCTTGGCATCTGGTATTTTTTTTGGGCTTTGCCCGCGTTTAAGAAGGTAGCAAGTGATGTATGGAGTCAGTAAAAACTGACGGCTCATTCATCGAATCTCCGGTGAGAAAGATATGGATGGTTGAAGTTTGCTGCAGCTGCCCAAGGGAAAGTTGGAGATGGTTTTTCCAGTTTTTTATCAGCTTGGTTGGAGGGCCCAGCAAAGTCCTAGGGTAGTGGGGTTTGCATTGATCCAGATCTAGGTTGAAGGCTTTCAGGTGGTTTTTACGATCCAACAAGGGGCCTTCTGAGCAGTCTCACTGGAAGAGCTTCAAATTGAGGGGAAAAAAGATGATTCTTTTATGAGGCCCTAAGGCCTTTGGGAGGTCAAAATCATGAGGGGTTGCCACGTGGCCGTGTCAATAGGCCTACATGCATAGTGCAAGGCCAAACTGTACCCAATTTTGGCAGTTAGATGGAAAGTGTGACTCTCAAGGTGTTCAACACATTTGTCTACACATCATATGTTGGCATGGCCAATTATGACTAACATGCTAAAATATGACCTTGGAGAATGAAAAAATGCCATTTTTTTAATTTTTGATAAATTTTTGATGCTAAGATGTACACTAAGG
Source organism: Adiantum capillus-veneris (assembly GCF_014529385.1). Classification (NCBI taxonomy): domain Eukaryota; kingdom Viridiplantae; phylum Streptophyta; class Polypodiopsida; order Polypodiales; family Pteridaceae; genus Adiantum; species Adiantum capillus-veneris. The sequence continues at coordinate 138,624,534 of NC_140945.1, forward strand.
ATAATCTAAAGGTTGCACATAAGTAAAATGGATAAAAGATAAGCTTATGAAGCCTTATTGCACACAATATTTTTTCTATGGGCTCCTTGTACCACAAACTATAATACATATCAAATCCATGAGAAATTAATGATTTTTTATTTATTATAATTTTTAGAAGAGTTGAATTTCATTTATTATTATTCTATGTAAATTTTCCAAGGAAGATCTGTCAAACTTCAACCGCCGTTAAAATATGGTTTTTTTCATCTCACCACATTTCACATAAATTTATCTATCAAATGACCGTAGGATCTTGAGAAATTAGCCTTGCATCTATAGATATCTTGTGTAGAAATAGTGATGTAAAAATTGCTAAAATTTTTCACAAAGATAATTACTAATAATTTAAAGAAATGAGCAAAAAATTCAAAAAATGCTCCTTAAGCATATGCAAGATTCATGTGCAACTTTATTTCAAAATTGAGTGAGTGATAAGAGACTTATAGAAGAATCTAGGCTAAGATCCCAATGCTGGGACAAGGCGTGACACGTCAAACCAAGAGATTCCTTACACACAAAAAGTACTTTTTTCTTTAGTTTCTTTAGAAATCAAGCCTTTTAGGTATGTTATTTTATATGCCTTTTATGTGGCCACCAATTCTTGGCTCTTAGAAATGAGTACAGCTAGGGTATCATGCAATAACATTTTCATAAAAAGCTTGCTTTTTTGCAGTCTAAAGCTGCATAAACTACCAAAACTGGGTACACCGGATCTTACATACACCCAAGAGCGCACATGATGATAATGTGGCAGGGCCGACGGGCCATTCCTGCATCCCCTTAGGAGGGGGGCCTTTTGAATATAAAATCAAGCAGCCCCCCCCCCCCCCCCCCAGTTTTTCAAGTTTTTTATCAGCTTGGTTGGAGATGGTTTTTCAAGTTTTTTATCAGCTTTGCTGAAGGGCCCAGCAAAGTCAGAGGGTAGTGGGGTTTGCATTGATCCACATCTACGTTGAAGGCTTTCAGGTGGTTTTTATGATCCAACAAGGGGCCTTGTGAGCAGTCACTGGCAGAGCTTCAAATTGAGGGGAAAAAAGATGATTCTTTTATGAGGCCTTAAGGCCTTTGGGAGGTCAAAATCATGAGGGGTTTCCATGTGGCCGTGCCAATAGGCCTACATGCATAGTGCAAGGCCAAACTGAACCCAATTTTGGCAGTTAGATGGAAAGTGTGACACTCAAGGTATTCAATACATTAGTCTACACCTCATATGTTGGCATGGCCAATTATGCCTAACATGCTATAATATGACCTTGGACAATGAAAAAATGCCAATTTTTTTAATTTTTGATAAAGTTTTGACGCTAAGATGTACACTAAGGATAATCTAAAGGTTGCACATAAGTAAAATGGATAAAAGATAAGCTTATGAAGCTTTACTTCACACAATATTTTTTCTATGGGCTCCTTGTACCACAAACTATAATACATATCAAATCCATGAGAAATTAATGATTTTTTTATTTATTATAATTTTTAGAAGAGTTGAATTTCATTTATTATTATTCTATGTAAATTTTCCAAGGAAGATCTGTCAAAATTCAACCCGTTAAAATATGGTTTTTTTCATCTCACCACATCCCACATAAGTTTATCTATCAAATGACCGTAGGATCTTGAGAAATTAGCCTTGCATCTATAGATATCTTGTGTAGAAATAGTGATGTCAAAATTGCTAAAAATTTTCACAAATATAATTACTAATAATTTAAAGAAATGAGCAAAAAAACTCCAAATATGCTCTTTAAGCATATGCACGATTCATGTGCAACTTTATTTCAAAATTGAGTGAGTGATAAAAGACTTATAGAAGAATCTAGGCTAAAATCACAATGCTGTGACAAGGCGTGACAAGGCGTGACAAGTCATACCAAGAGATTCCTTACACACAAAAAGTACTTTTTTCTTTAGTTTCTTTAGAAATCAAGCCTTTTTGGTATGTTATTTTTTGTGCCTTTTATGTGGCCACCAATTCTTGGCTCTTAGAAATGAGTACAACTAGGGTGTCATGCAATAACATTTTCATAAAAAGCTTGTTTTTTTGCGGTCTAAAGCTGCATAAACTACCAAAACTGGGTACACCGGATCTTGCATACACCCAAGAGCGCACATGATGATAATGTGGTAGGGCCGGCGGGCCATTCCTGCATCCCCTTAGGAGGGGGGCCTTTTGAATATAAAATCAAGCAGCCCCCCCCCCCCCCCCCGGTTTTTCAAGTTTTTTATCAGCTTGGTTGGAGATGGTTTTTCCAGTTTTTTATCAGCTTTGCTGGAGGGCCCAACAATGTCCGAGGGTAGTGGGGTTTGCATTGATCCAGATCTAGGTTGAAGGCTTTCAGGTGGTTTTTACGATCCAACAAGGGGCCTTGTGAGCAGTCACTGGCAGAGCTTCAAATTGAGGGGAAAAAAGATGATTCTTTTATGAGGCCTTAAGGCCTTTGGGAGGTCAAAATCATGAGGGGTTCCATGTGGCCGTGTCAATAGGCCTACATGCATAGTGCAAGGCCAAAATGTACCCAATTTTGGCAGTTAGATGGAAAGTGTGACACTCAAGGTGTTCAACACATTTGTCTACACCTCATAAGTTGGCATGGCCAATTATGACTAACATGCTAAAATATGACCTTGGACAATGAAAAAATGCCATTTTTTTAATTTTTGATAAATTTTTGACGCTAAGATGTACACTAAGGATAATCTAAAGGTTCCACATAAGTAAAATGGATAAAAGATAAGCTTATGAAGCCTTACTTCACACAATATTTTTTCTATGGGCTCCTTGTACCACAAACTATAATACATATCAAATCCATGAGAAATTAATGATTTTTTTATTTATTATAATTTTTAGAAGAGTTGAATTTCATTTATTATTATTCTATGTAATCTTTCCAAGGAAGATTTGTCAAAATTCAACCGTTAAAATATGGTTTTTTTCATCTCACCACATTCCACATAACTTTATCTATCAAATGACCGTAGGATCTTGAGAAATTAGCCTTGCATCTATAGATATCTTGTGTAGAAATAGTGATGTAAAAATTGCTAAAAGTTTTCACAAAGATAATTACTAATAATTTAAAGAAATGAGCAAAAAATTCAAAAAATGCTCCTTAAGCATATGCAAGATTCATGTGCAACTTTATTTCAAAATTGAGTGAGTGATAAGAGACTTATAGAAGAATCTAGGTTAAGATCACAATGCTGGGACAAGGCGTGATAGGTCAAACCAAGAGATTCCTTACACACAAAAAGTACTTTTTTCTTTAGTTTCTTTAGAAATCAAGCCTTTTAGGTATGTTATTTTATATGCCTTTTATGTGGCCACCAATTCTTGGCTCTTAGAAATGAGTACAGCTAGGGTGTCATGCAATAACATTTTCATAAAAAGCTTGCTTTTTTGCAGTCTAAAGCTACATAAACTACCAAAACTGGGTACACCGGATCTTGCATACACCCAAGAGCGCACATGATGATGATGTAGCAGGACCGGCGGCCATTCCTGGATCCCCTTAGGGGGGGGACCTTTTGAATATAAAATCAAGCAGCCCCCCCCCCCCCCCCCCCCCCCCTAGCGACCTCGCTACTGCTCGAGAGGAGGGGATGATTTCCATGGGTTGAATGAGAGAGGGAGAGAGAGAGAGAGAGGATATGGGGAGGTGAATCCGGTGAGAGAGTTCAAAGGCAAGGGACATGGAGGAGAAAAGTAAAGGAACAAGGCGGGTCAAAGGGGAGGAGTCATGTGCAGCTGAGAGAGAGAGAGAGAGAGAGAGAGAGAGAGAGAGAGAGAGAGAGAGATTACAAGCTTAACCAATGTTCTGGCCATGCAAGGATGCCTAAAATGAGCATGCCAAATGTGTGCAATGCAAAGAGATGCTATATTGAGCTAAAGATTGATTTTAGGAGGAGGGAAAAACACCCAATTTTTTCCTTTTGGATTTTAGCTACTCTATAAAAGGGGGTGCACACAATTGTAGGGGGTTCTTCTTTTTGGGGCCAATTTTGAGGGTTAATGGGGGTTTTGTTTTTGGGACCGGCAGCAGAAGGGAATTGTGGAGCTTGAGAGCAATTGGAGAAGACAAGGGAAGGGCAAGAAAAGCATGGAGAACACAAAACGATTGGATGGAAATGCAACTCGGGGGAGTTTTCTGATCGGAGGGGGTTGCAATTTGAAGAGCATACCAAAGCGGACGTATGCAACGGAATTGTAAAAGAGCAATCACAAATCTTAAGATGTATCTGCTATCAGTTTTTAGGGACACTTGAGTCGTGAATCTCTGTCTCTTTTCATCATAGCAATTACTAGCGTTCTTATTTGCAATCTTCTCCCTCTTACGATCTCTTTAATCACCAATATTACGCATTTAAGCTATAAATTGAGTCTATCTGCACTCTTGTATCCAAGTTTGAGTGTGTGCTAAGCTCTTGTCTACAGCTAGAGGCCCGGTGCTTTCCCGGTTGACCACCCTGGAGAACCGTGCACTTTGACAATTTGGTAAACCCAACATAAAATTGAATGGAGTAGACTGAGCCAACCATGGTGACAAACTAAGAAGAAAGAGATGCAAAAAATTATGGGGTTGATGGTTGCTGTTTTGCTTTAACAATATTCAAATCAAGTGCAATTTCTAAACCATAATTTGGGTTCCGGTTTGAAAATCGAGAACTGTGAATTCCAGCCGTCTACAAAAGGTGAACTAGGTGGATTTCAAGAACAGAGCAACCCAAAAAAACTTCAAGTATCAAAGACAGCAATAGCAAAAAGGGAATTTAAAGAGGCATAAAGCTGGAAGGGGGAGATGGTCGAGCAACAGGCCCTTGAAAATGCCAAATGTTTAGTTCTTGATTAGCAGGGGATTTTTTATGGCTATGATCTTGCAGTTTAATTACAACGCTATGAAGAGGAACTACAGCTGCATGGGGTTCCAAAAGAGCACCGAATTCTAAAGTTTGACAGGTTTGTGATTCCAAATTATTGAGTGCATCTAGGAGCTTCAGCAACAACATCTGCATAGCTGGAACAAGTTTAAAGCTACTGTCATCCGTGAACAATGGGATCCAAGCATGTATGAAGATGAAGAGGATTGTGGTAATGTGCCTACTTAATGTGGCAATCAGATTCAGGCTAAGCTAGGCACTGTTATCAATGAGTGTTTGCTTGAGGATGGAAGGCTATTACAAGATAAAGGTGATGAAGAATTTGTTCGAGCAGTCCATGCAAAGATAGGGATTGTAGATTTCATGATGAAGGTTGAAGCTAAAGACTTACAAGGTCAAGAAGATATGAGGGTTCACAGGGTGTGGATGTGCATGAGCATGTACAGGGTTTGGCTACATTAGATTTTTGAGGGTCGGAATGTGCAAGAGAATGTGCTTGAATATCTGCAAGGTGGTGATTTAGAGGGGGTGCAGGCTCCTTATTTATCAAGATTTTGTGTAGGGGCGACAATGTGGCAGATTGATCCTCGATTTGATGGTGCTTATCCAGAGGGGGTGCATGATCAAGTGCAATATCTTGGTGCTGTCTATGATTGGGTTCATTGTGTTGATCATATGGATAGGGTGGTGGATGCTATTTTCCATGAGCATGCTGAGCTTTGTGCTACAGCAGTTCAAAGATATTTGGATGAGGAAGAGAAAATTCAAGATCAGTCTATAGTAGGTGTGGCTAGTATTGAGCATGCCATATGTGAAAAGCCTAGTTTGATGCTTGAGATGTGCAGGGTAGAGAATTCTTATGAAGTGGTGAACCCAGAGCTTATGTGTTTATTGGACAAAGTTTTGGAAGGATTCTTAGTTATGGATGCTAAGGCTATTGTGAAATTCAATTTCGTGCATAATCCAGTTTATCCAAATGCACTTGTTGAGGACCTTATGCAATTACTGGATGAGGTTCTACTAGATTTTGGGTATGTACCAAAAAGGGAATTTTTTCTTGATGATTCTCAAGAACCACATGATTTCTAGGGCACTCACGGACTCTGATGAGTAGGAACAAATTTCTATTGCTCAAGGGGATGAAGCTACATTACCAATGCTCCTACTCGTAATTGATGATCAACAATTGGTGGAGTAGGTTGCACAAGGTATATGGCAACACTTTATGGGATTTGATGTTACCCTATGATATAAGGGAATTTCTACTAGCTTTTGATCCAGGCGGAGAGGGTTATATGCATGGTCCAAGTCAATTGATGGATATTCCATTTGATCGCGGTGGAACTGGATATGTTCGTGGTCTTATATGCCACATGATCACGGTGGGGCTCATTATGGTTTAAGGGTCAATTCATACTTATGTTCTACTATCAGGAAATTCTTATATTTTTCCTACTATGATCCTAAAGGAGGGCATATTCTAGTAAAGCCACAGGTTGGAATTTTTTTCAAAGCACGCACGCAGTGGGGTAATAATTATGTGTTTACAGGTTTATGCTTCAAAGTTAAATAAATATTGGCACATACCGGAGGATGTGCACGTTTAGAGTGGGTGGATGTCATGCCGCTTTGCGGGCACGGAGTGAAAGACAAGGATATGCTTGCCTTTTCATGGTTTTGTCAAACTGATGATTTAGGCCAGCTTATGCCATGATATCATGAGCTGATTGGAATGTATGCATTATGTTGGGTTTTGTAGACCAAAAGTGCTTCAAAGTGAACCAATTGGGCTAAAAAGTGAAGATTGAATGAAGGGTTGGTTTTATGCTTTAAAAAGTAGAGATTGAAGCGGTTTACAAGATGGTCCAAATGGCTCAACAAACGGAGCCTCTGTGAGAAAGTTATTGTAGTTTAAATCTGGAAGTGATTGCAGATCTAAACGGGCAGGGCAGATGGAAACAGGTGGTCAAAGGTGATTCAAAGTGCTAGATGCATAAAGCTTCAATTATGGAGCATGTCAATCTTTTCATATCGTCAAACTGAGTCCTAGATGTCGAATTATGGAGCCTTGTCGAGGGCCAGGTTTGGGCTAGTTTGATTGCTTGGCAAGTCGTGTCATCTGGTGTTTATTTAGGAATTTTCCCAAGTTCAAGAAGGTAGCAAGTGAAGTAGGGAGTCAGCACAAACTAACGGCTCATTCAACGGTACTCCGGTGAGAAAGGTATGTATGGTCAAAGTTTCATGCAGTTGCCCAAGGAAAAGTTGCAAATGGTTTTTCCAGTTTTTGACCAGCTTGGCTAGAGGGCACAACAAAGTCAAAGGACAGTGGGGTTTGCATTGATTGAGGTCTAGGTTAAAGGCTTTCTGGTGGTTTTTATAGTTTGACAATCGGCCTTGTGAGCAGTCATTGGCAGGGCTTCAAATTGAGGGTGAAAAGATGATTATTTTATGGAGGCCTTGAGGCCTTTGGGAGGTCAAAAGCATGAGGGGATGCCACGTGGCCATCAATAGGCCCACATGCATAGTGCAAGGCCAAACGTGAAGGCTTTATAGCCTAAACCATGACCCTTAGAAGAGTATCAAGAAGAAAAGAGGGCTTGCCTCACCCCGTGGCTATGGAGGGGGCGCCTGGTCGTGCTACCTGTGGCCGCACAGGTGGTGTCTGGTTGTTTTGGTCGTTAAAGGTAGCGGTCAGCCTGGTGATCGTTGGCGAGCGGCTTGAAAGAGCGTGCACAATGATGATGTGACAGGGCCAGCAGCCGCTCCCGCGTCCCCTTAGGAGGGAGTTTTTTGAATATAAAATCAAGCCCCCCCCCACCCCACCCACCTGCGACCTCTCTAGTGCTCGAGAAGAGGGGATGATTTCCATGGGATGAGAGAGAGAGAGAGAGAGAGGATATGGAGAGGTGAATTTGGTGAGAGAGTTCAAAGGCAAGGGACATGGCCGGGCAAAGTAAAGGAGCAAGGCTGGTCAAAGGGGAGGAGTCATGTGCAACTGAGAGAGAGAGAGATTAGAAGCTTAACTGATGTGGCGACCATGCAAGGATGCCTAAATGAGCTGGCCAAATGGGTGCAATGCAAAGAGATTCTATATTTTGAGCTCAAGATTGATTGTACGAGGAGGAAAAACACCCAATTTTTCCTTTTGGGTTATAGCTACAAGGGGATGCGCACAATTGTAGGGGGTTCTTCTTTTTGGGGCCAATTTTGAGGATTAAGGGGGGGGGGGGGGGGAGGGGGGAAGGGAGGGGTGGTTTGGGACCGGGATAGCAGAAGGGAATCCTAGAGCTTGAGAGTAGTTGGAGAAGACAAGGGAAGGGTGGGAAAAGCGTGGGGAGCACGGTTGGATGGCGGTGCAACTTGGGGGAGTTTTCTTATCCGAGGGTTGCAATTTGAAGGCCTACCAAAGCGGGCGTATGCAACGGAATTGTAATAAAAAATCTTAAGATGTATCTGTTGTCAGTTGTTGGGGTCTCTTGAGTCGTGAATCTCTGTTTCTTTTCGTTGTAGCAATTACTAGCATTCTTATTTGTAATCTTCTCTCTCTTAAACTCTCTTTAATCACCTGTATTACGTGTATTAAGCCATTAATTAAGTCTATATGCACTCTTGTATCCAAGTTTGAGCGTGTGCTAAGCTCCTGTCTATAGCTAGAGGCCCGATGCTTTCCCGACCGACCATGGAGAACCGGGCACTTTGATAGTGTTGGAGAGGGGGAACGGGGAACGAGCCCAGCACACACACAAAAGTGCCTCCTATAGCTCAGGGTGTACATTGCACCCCTGCCCACTTGAAAACCGCCTCCAAACAACACAATCACCAATACCGCATGCGCACACGTGCTCACACAGACTCGTCCGAGCTCACCCAAGACATAACATAACACACACCCATAGAAAATGCTCCAACGATCGCCGCCCTTTGCACACAACACCCCACACTTTCTCTCCCTCTTTGCACACACATTGTCGGGGAGGCAACAATGCCGACATACACCCGAACCGACTGGCAACAGAGCAAAGAAGAAGGGGGGAGGGGAACCCGGCACGAAACGATTGCACACTTCAGAATAGGGGGACTTGCTTCATTCAACAACAAAAACCCAATACAACCATGGCCACAAACCGATGCATACATAAAACAAAACACAGGATCAAACTCTCTCCAACTCCCCACGCCAAGATTTCCATTGCCACTCTTTCCAGACGGAGCTCCCTCTCTCTCTCTCTTCCCTCAACTTGCCGGAGCCAAAAAAACTTATGTTCGCTTTCCCCTTCACCAAGCCGAAGAAGTCGACGTGTTTCTTTTCCCCTTGCCCTTGGCCCTCGCTTGCGAAAAAACCCCACCTTCCTTTTTTTCTTTTTCTTCCTCTTCGCCCTTTCCCTTTCTTTTTCTTCCTTTCTCCTTTCCTTTCTTCCTCTTCTACCACGCCCTCCTCCTTTGCCCTTTTCTTCCTCTTTTTCCTTCCAAAATCCTCTCTTTTGCACTCAGGGGGCAACGACGGCGCCGTCGTTGCTCCCTTGGAGTCTTTAAACTTTAATTTGTTTTAAAAGAAGCTTTAGGAGAAGGTCCCATATGTTTTTGCGAGAATACACCCACGCGGGTTGCCTGCCACATCACTTCAACACCGTCGCTCGCAATCGACCATCGCCTTGCCCGTAAGCATCGTACACACTATCCTCGCTTTTGTTATTCCCGGTCCATAGAATGAAGCCAAGAGAAATGGGTCCGTATTATTCGTACCCTCGTTGTACCCGACTTTGACGAGTTGTATTCCACTAACTGTAAACCCGATTGTTGAACTGTCACTTCTGGTTGCTTCCACATAATGCACATCGCTCTCCGAACCCTAGCGAGGATAGGAAACCTCCAAGTGGCGCGCTTGGTGGGACGACCCAACCATGCCAAAACTGGCCCTCGACAAAATCTTCATTGGCCCATAACTTGCCCATCCGAATTTCGATTGAGTATCTACTAGTTCCCATGAAGCCCCCGTGCAATGCACCATCCGTGGAAACCTTGGTACAGCTCAGAAACTTCTAGATGGCACGTTCTCCAATATGACCCCACGGGCACACAACTGTCCCTCTGCAACTTTTCACATGGCCGTAATTTTTCCATTCGGACTCTGATCAGCAAGCCAAAAAATTCGGCATGCCCCACAACTTGAGCTTTACACACTTGCTTGCGCATTCTAGCTCGGGACATCTGTCCCCATCTCGCATGCCCATTGGGGATCTGCAAGAACTTCCAACTTTGAACTGGCACATTTGTCACATCGAAGCTCTGTTGGATGAGCCGTCTAAACGGGCCTCAAGAGCATCTTGAACCCTACATTCCAAGGCACATTCCCTACATGTTGGACACTTTGTTCTGCTATCCCAATTATCCCAATTTGAAGGCCCCTTGGCCTAAAAAACCACTTTAGACATACATTTCCGCTGCCACTAGTTTGCTGAGTACTTTTCCACCTGCTTTAGCTCGCCGCCATGCTCCTGCTAGCATCCATAGCACTCCTTGTCACCCTTCCTGGCACGGACCAACTTTGGTTGCACCATCATTGCCCACCCCCTAGTTGAACATTCATGTTCAACCAAAAGCATATGTACAGAACTTGAAACTTGCAACACTTCACTGGCACTCAAGCATATGGAAAAAGGCACAACCATATGTACATTATATGCAATATGTACAACACCGTGTATCTGTTACTTTCAAATCTCTTCAGGTGGGTTGCCCAACCCCCCCGGCTACAATCTGGTTCACATTAGGCACCAGACCTTTGTCAAAGTACAGCTTGAGTCGTACACCATTTACCCTGTGCCTGAGAAACTTACCATTAACTCTCACCAACTAATAGGTCCCATTCGGAAATGCCTTTTGCACTTTGTACGGATCCGTCCATTTCTTCTTGAACTTCTTTAGAAAGGTGAAGTCCAAGTAGCTCTTGTATTTCATTACCAAGTCTCCTTCCTCTATCTTCTTGTCTGGCAGACTCTTATTGACTTTAGCCACTCGTCTTTCCCGCTACTTCATGTAATAGTCTGTTGCTGCTTCTCTATTCATTTGTAATGCCTCAAGGCCGACAATCCTATCATGTAAGATAGCTTGTGGAGTGGCATTGATGCGCCACATACCTTTCAAAGCACCCAGTTGTTGGCAGTATTGCCTCCTTACCATAAACCAACTCAAAGGGAGTAAAGTTGGTCGCCAATTTTTAAGATGTCCTGTAGGCCCATAGACACTTCTCTAGACTGATCTCCCATTCTGTCTCTTGCTTATACACATACTTTGTCAGCATCTTGATGATTTGTCCATTGGTACTCTCCACAAGACCATTGCATTGGGGATGATAAGGCGAGGAAAATTGATGTTGAATCTTTAATTTCTCCACTAATGCCTGCATAAGCTTGCTTCTGAATCCTTGGCCTCTATCAGAAATGAGTACCCACGGCACTCCAAAACGACAACAAATGTTATCGAAAACAAAGTGGGCTGCAATCTGTGCATTGACCTCCTTTACAGCTTTGGCCTTGACCCACCTGGTAAGGTAGTCAATGGCCACTACAATGTATTTTTGACTGCTTGCTGACTTTGGGAGTGGACCAATGGCATCCAGGCCCCACTATTCAAAAGCATATTGGGCAATGATAGCTCCCTGCGATTCGGCTATCAGCCTCTTTTCACCCATAGTCTGACATTCATGGCAGGTTTTGCACCAATAGTGCACATCACGTACTATCAACGGCCACCAAAAACCTGCTCTCAAGATTCGAAACAAAACCTGGTCTTTACCTTGATGCCCACTTTCCTCATGACATTGCTGCAGCACCATACCGATTTCTTCCTTATAAAGTACCCTTTGCAGCACTTCATCCCGTCCATAGGTCATAAGATCCTCCCCTATCAGTGTAAACTTGTGAGATTTCTGTACTATCCTCCTCTTTTGTAGCTTCGACAATATTTCAAAGCACTGACCGGTATTCAAAAAGTCTTCAATCTCTTTTAAGGTTTCACGACCAGCATAGGTGGCTGGGGCCACATATATACCTGCAACCTACACTTGTACTTTTCTGCTTGCAAGATGATCTACTTCTTGGTTCTGCTCTCTTCTAACATGCTTGAACTGAACCTCCTCAAAAAACTTTAGCAACTTCTTAAAGGCATAGAACCAATGCTTTAATGAATCCCGTTTCACCTGCCATTGGCCCAACAACTGCTTGATAACTAACAGTGCATCACATTTCACCACCAACCTCGATATACCAAAATCGACACACTGTTTCAAACCTAAATGGAGGGTAAGATACTCCACCTCATTATTGGTATGAACATCCTCTAAGTCATAAGCTTTTGAAAAGATCACCCTGTTGCGTGGATCTCGTATCACCACACCTCCGCCTGCTTTTTGTATTACCCTTCTATATGCTCCATCAAACCACATGGTAAAAGCTTCTACTAAGTCAGGCTCCTCCTTGGTTTCATCCCTCACCACCCTGGGATAGATTGGCAAATCAACCACCTTGCTGACTAGAATATCTGCCAGGTGAGATCGACTTGTATGGTCAACTTTGAATTCAAACTCAAATTCTTGTAGCTCTATCACCCACTTCATGATCCGTTTCCCTCGCTTCAAGTGCAACACTACCTTCGGAAATAAATTATTGGCTGTTAGCACAAAAAACTTTCGCACGATGAGATACACCTTGAACTTCCTGCAGGCAAAAACTAGGGGAATCACCCACTGTTCGGCTTCAGTGTAGGTTTCCTCCCCAGGACTTATCACCTTGCTTTCAAAATAAATAGTTTTATAGCTCCTTCCCACCTTTTGCAATAGTACTGCCCCAATGGCTACAGTGCCTACTGTCCTGGCTACATAAAAATCATCTTCATGATTGGGAGGACACACCGTAGGCAGTTGACACAAGATTTCTTTCACCCTGTCAAAAGCTACTTGAGCCTCTTCATCCCATTTAAAACCATGCACCAGCTGCACCCTCTTTTGAAGGGGGTATACATACTGCGACAACATCCAAAAAAACCTTGAAAGATACTTCAGCCTATGCACGAATGACACCAAAGCCTGTGCACTGGGAGGAGGCTCCATCAAGACTAGAGCCTTGACCTTTTCTGGATCCGCTTCAATCCCATTTTGTGACACCACATGGCCGAACAATGATGCTGAGGCTGTGCTAATTTGCACTTCTTGGGTTTTAATTGACCTCCCTCTTCATCCAGCCTCTGAAAACACAGTCGTAGCTTTGACAAATGATCCTCCCTTGAGCTATAACATCCAATGTCATCCATTAAAACCCTAATGAACCTACCCAAATAGGGACCAAACACCTTGTTCATCCAATCTTGAAACTTGGCATAGGCATTCACCAGCCCTAAAGGCATCCTGCGATAGGCAAAGCAACCCCATGGAGATATGAATGTCGTCTTCAGTTGGTCTTCAAGAGCAATCCCTATTTGAAAGTAACCTGAAAACCCATCCTCCTAGAGAAGTACCACACCAATTTCTTTATCACTAGCATCAGTCTCTACCACAAATGGCTTAAATGGGTCAACAATTGCTACGATGGGAGTAGTGCTTGTAGCTACCTTGAGCTGTTCAAAACTGCGTTTTTGGGCTTCCTCCCAAGAAAAGGTCTTACCTTTTTCTTTAAGTTGCTCCATCATAGGAACAACGATTTTGGCATAATCACGGATATATTGTCGAGAAAATTCAGCCATTCCTAAGAATATTTGAAGCTCCTTAACCGTGTTTGGATGTGGCCATCGAAGAATGGCAGGGACCTTGTCAGTGTCCATCTTGATGCCAGAATAAGAGATCACATAACCGAGGTAATGTATCTCTGTTTTAAAGAAATCACACTTGCTTTGCTTAGCATATAGTGCGTGAGCTTGTAGTTGTTCAAACACTAATCGTAAGTGTTCTATGTATTCATCTTCAGTCTTACTATAAATGAGAATGTCAACAAGGAAAACCACGACAAAGTTTTCAAGATAGGGACGTAAGACAGTATCCATGAGTGTCATAAATGTAGCTGGAGCATTGGTTAGACCAAAAGGCATAACCAAAAATTCAAAATGCTCGAACCGTATTTAAAAGGCAGTTTTGGAGATATCATGCAAAAGGATACGCACCTAGTGGTATTCTGAAAGAAGATCTATCTTTGTAAAGTATCTTGCCCCATGTATTTGATCAAACAACTCATCCACTCTTGGCAGAGTATACTTGTTCTTGATGGTTATGGCGTTTAATCCGTGATAATCTGCGCACATGCGCATAGTATCATATTTCTTTTTTACCAATAGAATTGGTGATGCCCAAGGCAAAGTGCTAGGTCTAATGAAACCACGGGCGAGATAATCAGCCAATTGACTCTCAACCTCCTTGGCTTATTTAGCACTCATACAATAAGGTGGTTTACTCACCGGTTTAGTGCTTGGCAAGACATCTAGCCATGCTTCACATCACGTGCAGGGGATAAACCCGGCAATAAATCCCTTCAGAATACATCACTATAATCCGTGAGTAAGTGAGTCAGCTTTTGCCGTGCAAAAGGAGAAAGTAAACTAGAGTTATGCTGGGATGGAGAATCTTGTAATTTTTATAATGTTTGTTTTACAACAGTTGCACTTTGCTCTATGGAATTAAGATTGAGAGCACTTTACTCGTTAGATTTGTTAGCACTTTGCTTATCATTAGAATTTATTGCACTTTGCATACCATTACTAGAATTCACCGCACTTTGCTCTTGAGAATTCAAAAGATTTGGAGACAAGCACTAACACAAAAAGACTTCATCTATTAAATCTTCTTTTTGCAAAATAGAAATCTCGGTTGTACATATAAGAGGTGAAGATGGTATATGTATTAAGCAAAAGCACATGTTTACCATTGGGCATAAAGGATAAGGAGTTGTGTTCATAACTAGTGTGCAATGTGTTTCCTAAACCATGCAGCCACTACCATCCTAAAACTACATCAGCATGGTCCATGTTCATAACTTGAAAGTCAAGGGTCATTTATGATCTTGAACAATAAGCTCAACCCCTTGAACTACTGTGTCCCATACTTCTTTATCATTGCCAGACATCTGCTCCACCACATACTTGTGGGAGTAGGAAGTTTGTGTAAGCTTCAATTTCTTGAATAGCTTATAGTCCAAGAAGTTATGAGTTTCACCATCATCCACTAAAATACGAACACGTTGTCTGTTAATAGTGCCATGCATGTGA
This sequence comes from Adiantum capillus-veneris, assembly GCF_014529385.1. Classification (NCBI taxonomy): domain Eukaryota; kingdom Viridiplantae; phylum Streptophyta; class Polypodiopsida; order Polypodiales; family Pteridaceae; genus Adiantum; species Adiantum capillus-veneris. The sequence continues at coordinate 138,639,702 of NC_140945.1, forward strand.
ATCAAATCGTGGGAGCCAAAGGTGGGCTGCCACATTGAAGCAGGCACACAACACTTGTGCTTTTCTTCCATATGAAGAACCTTACATGATAATATTTAGGAGATGAATCTAATGTGAGGTGATGCACCATGTGCATAGCCTTTTCTTTGCCTTGCAAAAGAGGACAATCTTTCTTATTATGTTGGTCCGAAAGACATCTAAAACACATATTGTGTTTCTTTGCACGCTCAAAATCAGCAGCACTGATTGCTTAGGCTTCTTAGCCTCTTGTGGGCGTGGAGAGTAGATTGTCTCTTAGTCCTCTTGGAAGGTGTGGGAGATCTACCTCGCCATTGGCTCTTAGCCACATTGCTCTTAGCAAAATTATTCTTAGAGTAGGGAACATTTCCTTTCCTCTCTTGGTCATCATCATATCTTTGGGCATGACTGATGGCTTCTTCCAAAGTTTTTGGATGTTGGGTCTTGACATGAAGACAATAGCCTTTGTCAAGACCCCTATTAAAACCCCGTATCTTTTGAAATTCATCTAGACCTTCTAGTTTTAATATGATTTCCCGATACTTCAAAAGGTACTGTATGAAAGAGAGGTCAAACATGCGGCATGCATCCCATGCTAACCAATTCTTATCTTCTTCATTGGAGTCCAAAAACTCTTTGGAGAAAGAAGCTTGAAATGCAACCCAAGATGGAGGACGAGCATCTATTGGAAATGTCATCCACCACTTATAGGCCTTGCCTTTAAGAGATATACTTGGTCCACAGCCGTCTTTATATCCGGGGTGTGTCTCAATCTATGAATATCACTCCATTTGTGTAAGAACATATTGACCGCATCCTTGTTACGATCACGCTCTTCCCCGTGAAACTCAGGAATGGTGATATTCTTAAGTAATACATTGCTACCTTCTGCATCTTCTGAAGCACTTGTCTCTTGGACTCCTTGAGTCGTGCGAGCTTGGTTCCCTTGAACCATGCCAATTGTCGCTCCTTGAGCCGTCACTGTGAATTCATAAGTTTCACAAGTAGCTCTATAAGATTTCTAACATTTGCATTGAGTGCAGAGAGGTTGTGTTCAAGTACGCTTTGTCAATTTTCCAAATTCTTAAAATCACCCATATCTACAAGGCCATGATCTCCTAAATCATCATTGTCATGCATATTAGTGTCAGCAGCAATTTGATGCAGCCATTGATGCGGGAAGCAACCATGGTGTGATGGATTACTTCGGTGATAGAACCAGGCCGTTGGCAGTTGACCAGCCCTCCTTTCTTCAGGTAATCCCGCAAAAAATTGTTGCTTTTTCTTGTTGAAGTCTATCTTTTGGAAGACAGTAGCCTTGAGATGTAAATCCCAAAACTTGCTCACATGTTTGGGAATAGATTCATGGGAGAGAAGCTTCAAACTGTGCCATTTGGTAAGTACTTTGTCCTTTGCATTGCTTGCAAGGAATTGCTTCATGATGGAAACACGTAAATTTTTTCATGTCTTTGGGGCTTCTCCATTGCCACAAATGCTAGCCTACCATTGACGAGCCGATTTCTGGAAGTGCATAGCTACATGGTGTAACTTGGAGGACTCTGTGAAGCCCTCGTCTCCAAAGGCTGCATCAAATTGCTAGACGAAGGCCAATACTTTGTCGATAGCACCAAAGTTTCCATCATAGGCGAGAAAAGAGATACTCTTTCCTCCCTCTTTGAAATTATTGATCTTTTGTGACCTTCGCCATGCAGGTATGATTTGTGATGTCCTTCCCTCTTGTATTCTCTAGGAGAATAGCCATAGCTTTCGTCAGAAGAGGAGGAAGGTGAAGAAGAAGGAGAAGAGGGTGACCTCTTTCTTGACCTTTTCTTCCTTTTTTTTCTCTCTTCCCTTTCGGAGCAACGAGGAGAAGGATTGTGTGTTGACCGTTTCATCTTGGGAGGAGTTGGCGATTGTCTAGGCTGTTGTCTTCGTGGAGCCACATCTTCAAAGGAACTTAGGGATTCATTACTTTCTTGTTCTTTGGATTCCTCCTCTCATAGGGGAGAGAGTGTTCTTTTGGGGGTCTCATCAAGAGGCCTCCTAAGCTCTCTCTCCTCTTGGAGAGGAAGGGAAATCCCATAAGCACTAAGTTGTTGAGTAACTTTGGCTTGCAAAGCAAGGTTGTCCATAGCTTGATGCAACCTAGTAAAAAGATAATTTATAAACATGGGGACATCATCATTAGCAGCTTCATGTGCAAAATTAAAGTTATCAATGTTCATTCTACTCTCTTGGTTATTGTCATCTATGCTAATTATACTTATGTGTTTAATTAGTGTATTCTTTGGCAATTCAAAACCTTAGTTCCTCTTAGCCTTTGAAAATCGGCACTTAAGTATCTACACCCACGAGTCAAATTGGTTAATTATAGAGAGTAGTGAAGTGTGTCTAACATAGCAAAATTGCCAAGGGATAGCTCCTTTGAGACTTCTTATGGCTCAATAATGGTAAATCCATAGGCAAGTCTAAAAAGGCACGTTCTCAAGACCAAAGCTCCCGAGATGTGCACCATATCCCACATAGTGGGATCAACAAAATTGATAATAATCCTAGTCCCACTTACCCTAATATAATTAACAAAATCAACCATTAATAGGCTACTTAAGGACCTCTCTTCTTAAGCAAGAAAAGAGAAACTAAATGCTCTCATACCAATGTAATGGAAATGGCCTATGAACTTTGAGAATAGCGGAATTAAGAGAATTAGAGTGAGCATTTTTGTGAGATTACTTTGAAAACATGGAGGGTGAACTTAATTGATGGTAGCAACATGAACATAGTACTTAATTAACTTGGCAGGAACAATACTTTTGTAAGAGAGAGAGAGTATTAGAGAACATGGCAATAGATGAGGACCGGATTTACTTGGAGCCGGTACTCCTCCAAAAGGCGTTTGCATTAGGGGAATTTAGAGGTCATTTTTGTGCCTTTTAGCATGTAGAGAGAGAGTGGTCTCAACCAATGGTTGAAGAGCTTCTGTTACGGAACCTCTATTTTTGAAAACTCACAAAAAAAGCAAATATTCTATCTTTACCGCAACTTTGAGCTGGTAAATAGCAATGTAAACAAGTAAAAGTGCAAAGGCATTCAATAGCTGTCGCTTTTAGAAAGACGTACTTCTCATATTATATTGTTTTCATTTTGCACGTCGTCATCATACAACAATGTTTGGATTCTATCTCATGATCTTTTCCAGATTTGAACCGTTTTTTGCACATTCTGCTTATTCTTCTCTTGAACTCAGGCTAAACTTCTCTGCTCATTTCTTTTTTCACCATGGAATCTTCATCACGATCAAAACGACCAAGAACTTCCATTGAAGCCATTGTCACTTACAACATGACTAATCAAAATGGAGAATGGATTCCAATAACTATACACAAAGGAACGTGGATACTGATGCAACAAAACAAGAGAATAAATTCTTTCACCAAAAACTCTTTCTTGGCGGGATGGAAGGGTATTGTTAAAGATTTCAGCTTTGGCGACAACAAAAAATCAATCATAGAGGTGTTGGTGTAGCATGTGTACATGCATAAAGATCTGCATATTGACTCAGAGAGTTCTGCTTTGCCATTACATAGACCAAACTGTAAGTCTGTTAACTTAAATCCTTATTTGTAATGCATGTTGTATAAGGTTATTTGTTGTACAGATTTGTATCCTTCAAACATTATGGAATGGCACCCAATAGAATGTGTTATAAATATTCTGGATGTGTGTCATGGATCAATTGGTGAAGAAATATACAAGGGAAGGACTAAGGGTTCACTGGTAGAGAATGGAATATTCTTCTTTGACCATTATTATGTTCCACCTAGAAGGACTGGAGAACTTGGAGCCACAACCAAGCTAGACTTGCCTGATTTCAAAAGTGGAGAATGGTCACTCCCTAGCTCAAATACAAGTGAGGGTTACAGGTGCAAACTGTTTTGTGAGATTCAAAAGTGTTTGAAAGCAAACATAGCAAGCAAACAGAGTAGAATTTCTATATTCATGCCCATTACTTCTTCTCTAATGCTGAAGTCAAAAAATCTAGAACAATGTTTTCAGTGAAGACTTTAGACTCAGCAAATGTACTTGAATTTGTGGATCAGGGTTGGAACACCAAAACAGTGAATGGAATCACTTGTAATGTGCAAGCTGGCTCAATTGCTTGCAAATACATGATAGGGACACAAAACTTCATTATGTCATTTTATTATAGAAGATGGCACTATGTTGGTGGTCAGCTAACTCCACTTGATCAAGACATGGAGGACTTCATTGACAGCCCAATAGAAGACATTGATATATGGGTAAACAATGAGCATCTGTCAATTGTAAAGATAAGAGGCATGTGTAGCTTACATCAATTGAGATTGGACCTGCAAAATGATGAAATTGAACTACCCACAACATTCTGCTTTCAAATAAATGGTGGAAAGGTAACTGTTATCCCTAAAAGTCTCTTGTTCTCTTATTGGTTCTTTATTTAACTTGGACTGTTTTTGTAGGTATCAAAAAGGAATTAAAAGAGGATACAGTGCAAGGACATCTTGGATGACATTGTACATTTGGTGCCTTAAACATCCTTCAAGGCAATTTTGTAACACATGACCTGCAAGGATCTTATTTTGTATCACATGACCTGCAAGGATCTTGTTTTGTATCACATGACCTGCAAGGATCTTATTGAAATAAAGATCTAAAAGGGTCTTTATTTTGTTATTGAAATGCAACTTTTCCAAACATCAATGATTTTACTTCAATGATTTGATTTTGTATCAGAGTCTTAAAACAAGGTGATCAAAATGTATTCAATTTCAAATATTTGCAATTACATAGAATAGAAAATTGGATACAAGTGGGCTATAGAATAGACAATTGGATACAAGTGGGAAGCTTGATACAAGTGGGCTACAATTAGAGTGGGCTACAAAAAGCTAGAATAGTTTTCTTCCAGGAGTTTTCCTGTCCCTAGGGGACTTCCTTAATGGGGTTGGTGCTTTTGCAGTGGGATCTTTTGTCTTGGGAGATTTTCTTGTGGGCTCTTTGGCAGGAGGGCTTGAGGGCTGCTTCCTCTTTCTCTTATCATCCATCTCTTCACTTGCCTTTTCCTGCTCACCACTCTCTTCTTCCTCTTCACTTCCCTTTTCCTCTTCTAGTTTTGCTTTCCCCTTTGCCTTTTCTAGCTTTGCTTTCCCCTTCTCTTCAACATCATCATCTTTAAATACCTCTTGCAGTTGTCCATTTGCTTCAATCATATACTTGATAATCTTTGCTCTTGTCAACCATACATGGTTCTCACTATAGCACTCTCTGTTGATCTATACAAGGCAATAGAAAGCAAGTTTTAGGAACAATAAAATGAGAAAAAATACAGTTGGCAAATATAAAATATGATATACTTCTATATTCTAATTGTCATTGCAGTATATGAAGTCCAAGAGGAGCTTGGCATTTGTCACTACCCTCCATCCACATGAATGGCTTTCAGGATGGATTGGAACCTGCAACTCATTACATGTATTTATGGGAAAAAATATTTGAGGATAATCCATTGAAGTGAACAAAGCATAAAGAATTCCAACCTTCACAACTGAAAATTGGATTTCAGTCACCATCTTTGGCATGGGTGGCCAATTCTCCAGTGTCTCTATAAATCTTGTAGCAGCACTGTCCAAAATTCTTTATTAAAAGTATGTGCTTGAGGTTCTGCTTGTGTCTGCTACTATACTTACAATTTTGCTTGACCATGTACTCCAGCAAGAGAATTGACAAAGTAGCATTTTCTTTTCACAATATCAATTGCAATTAAACTCCAATGTGAGCTATAAAAACAAGCCTCAGTTAGCCTTCTAACATGAATTAGTAAATTCTCTTCACAAGGTGTAGGTAGGAAACTTACCTCTCATGATAAGGAATCAAGAAAATTTCACAGATTTCCAAGTCCACATGAGCCAACCACTTTGTGAGCTCTCTAATATTTGTCTCTGTCCTGAGAAAGTGGGAGATAGAAGGGTCTAAAAACTCCACCTTTTGTTGAAGGTCTGTCTCATATGTATGCATCATTAACCTGGTACAAGATATTGTTATATAAAGAGTTCTTGCTATAAACAAAAATACAGAGGAAAACAAAAACAACCTGAGGCATGTGATACGGAGTGGAGAATTCATCTCCTTGGTCTAGTCCTTGAGAATTTCCAAGGTCTCAGAGTCAAGTGAATTGTAATCCTCCCTAGGATCCTCCTCACTGAATAGAGCGACAACAAAACCAGTAGGATTGACACTCCTTAAGAGGGGCACTAGCTGAGGTTCCAACAGGTCAAGCTCCTTTCTCTCTGCAATTTCCTTGTCTTCCTTTGCTCTCTTTTTCCTTTCCTTTTCCTCTTCTTCAGTAATATCAACTACTCCTACTTCAGGCTCCTTGGGCTTCCTCCATGGAGGAATGTTGAGAATATTAAAGGCCTTAATATCATGCATAGGGATAGGCTCCAACATTCTTGAAATCCTGTATCTCAGCCTCCTGAGAGTGATCATGTCTTTGTCCATCAAAGTAACCCTATGGGCATGAGCTGCACAGATATAGGCATCTTGGAAAAGCTCAATCATAAAGTCCTCAGAAGCCTCCTGGATACATGCCAATGCAGTTCTAGTCCACCTCATGTCAATCTTGTACTCCTCTGCAACTTGTCTGCATAGTCTTTGGAAGGGCAGTTTGGGAATTGCAAGATTGATGGCCTTTATGGCCCTCCTTATCTCTCTTAGACATTTGACCCCCTGCTTGAACTTTCTCTTTGTAAGGAGAGGCTTAAGCTGCAGTGGCTTGGAAGCTTTCCTCTGATGTGTAGTTTTTCTTTTGCTTGGTTGAGGGTCAGGTGTGCTTGGTTTAGGGTCCTTCCTCTAAGATGTGCTCTTCTTTGGTTTGGAAGTACCAGCTGAAGCTTTGCTAGGCTGAGCTTCTTCTTCATCTTTGGATAGAGGCTTATCAACCTTCCTTGCAGTCTTCTTGGTCCTTGCCATCTTCAAAAGGGATAGGAATGATTGTTACACAACAAACATTAGTAAAAAAAGTAAACGATGTATATTTAATTTTTATTATTACTTTATCAACTCCTTTTCGACATAGTGGCACATATTTCCATACATAGTGGAACACATTGCGGTGACATCCCGTACGCGAAATCACAAAGGGACCAATGTCCTCACACTTTCGATGATCGCGCATGGGGTGACGGAGTGCCAAGCAGTACACAAAGGCACACATTGTATGCATGGTAAATTTCTCCTTGTGGACATAGTGGCACACATTCCGGTACACATCGTAAACACATTACGGTGACACTCCGTACGCGAAATGACAAAGGGAGCACAGTCCTCACACTAGTGGCACACATTGCGGTACACATCGTAAACATGATCACACTTGTGGACATAGTGGAACACATTGCTTTGATACTCCGTACGCGAAATGAAAAAGGGGGCAAAGTCTTCACACTTACGAATATCGCGCACGGGGTGACGGTCAAAGTGCTCGAAATTTTGGGTTGTCGAAGTGCGAGAACCGGGTAGAACCTCCTTCAAAATGCGCTTAGTTTGGGCTCTGAGGAGGTTTATATAGGGTCCTTTGCACAAGTCCCTAGGTGCATACTAGCCGTTGGACCACACTTCGAGGTGGCAACCGATTTGCACACCCCCCGAGGTGGCGTTTTTGGCCATAAAAAGAACCTACCCAACCCGTTTTTTTGCTTATTGTGATTCACAAGGCTTCGAAATTAAGCCTCCAACCCTCAAAGCGACACACCGCGACACCCCTTAAGCGATTTTGGGAGCCGTCGACCTCTTCCTAGTGATAGCCGTTTTTCGGCTTTCCATAATTGCCATAGTAAGCTACCTCACCCTACCAAATTCACCCAAACACTATGGCTATCCCTACCATTTCACTGTAAATAGGCGTGTGTGAGTTAGGGGGCTTTTCCCATATCTTCTTAAAATCCTCAGCTAGCTAGTCACTGGGCTAGTTGAGTCAAAAAAATAAAAAAAATAAAAATAAAAAAAATATATTATGGCCCATTTTTGTGTAAATATTGCATTATATATATGGCCTAAATATAGAGATTTTTATAATTATTCTGGTATTTTATTTAAATATTTATACTTAGGTGTGTGTTTTATTAAACCTGTGTATGCCTTCTTTCATCCTCTTACACCATAAGTATATTTTTTGCCAATATGTACATACTCTAACCTTATATTTTTCCTTTATACAAATCACTCCCACATTTTCACCCTCACCCTCGTGAAAACAAAAAATTGATTTCTACTCATTGGTCACGTTTATTATATTATTTACTTGCATACCTTTTCCTCTTTCACCCAAAATAATTCAAAGAGGGACTATATCATATGATTCCAATATCTTTCCATATCCATAACTCCTCCATATTTTTATTATTATTTTTACTCATTATTCTAACACCATGTGCTCATTGAGCTAAAGTCCATGAATAGTCCATACACTAGTCCCACCATGTATATATTTATTTATTCACCAATGATCCTCCTCCATGTATGTGTCAAGTGAACTTGGATGCTTTGTATTATGATATGACAAAGGAGGGGCTCACTCTTGGATGCATTGTACAAATTCAACAAAGGAGGGGGCCATTGAAGACTTTTTGTGAAGAAAAAACAGGTCTTTTGGTGGGATTTTTAATATCCATCTTCACTCTGAATTTGGAGTGGTGGTCAAAAGAGAAAATGTAGCCCACGCTTTGAATAATCACCTCAAATTTTTTCATGATTTTTGGAGCTACCAACGGTGAGATATGATTTTTTGAGTGGACCCCAGTCTGCCTACTTTTCTCACAAGTAGCCCATAGTCTTCTCTCACCTCTTTCCACACTTCTACACACACACACACACACACACACATTTCTCTCAATCCCTCACTCAAACCTGCACCTTCAATGGTTTCTCTCACCTTCTTCACCATTAACCTCCCCACTTACTCCCATAGCTCTCATATGAGCTCTCCATGTACATACACCATCTCTATGCCTCTCTCTATTATCTCCAAAGTACAATTCCATCTTACTCCTTATATATATACATAAATTCAGCATGTGTACCATGCTTAACATCTGCAAATCAAAAGATCTCATCAACGGAATTACCATTTTCATCACGATGATCAACCTTGGCGGCGGTGGCGTAAAGAAGAGAAGACGAAGAAGAAGATCGATAGTCATTTTGAGAACCTACACAAGTAAGTCCAAAACTTCTTCAAGCTTCACCATCACAAGGATTTGCTGACTTCATTCAACCATCTTACTCCAACCATCCACCCCATTCTACCCATTGTAAATATATCATTAACTTTCTAGTGATTACTAACACTAACCACTAACATACTAACACAAAATAGCATTGACCTAACCATAAAAGACACCTCACCTCAAGACATGTACAAAGTAACTCTCTCACTCTCTCTCTCTCTCTCTCTCTCTCTCTCTCTCTCTCTCCTTACTTACTTTCACCTTATCTACCATCAATAATGCTCTCTTTTGAGCCCACACCCATGACTCAAGCAGACAAAGAAGGCCCGCAATGTTTTGATATTCAAAAAAATCATAATCCTGATTTGTTAGCTTGTAAATTAGGATTTCCAATAATCTTAATGAGGGGTCTCCAACCTATAAATAGGCCCCTCTCCTTCTTGTAAAACAACCTCCAATATCTCACATAGCACCCCAACACTCTATGCGTGAGGAGAGACTTAGGTGTAGCAACCACTTGTGAGCTTCACTCTTGGTGTGAGAGAAGCCTTCAAGCTACACATTGCAAGTGAGAGAGCCTGAGTTCCACAAACCTCAAAACCACTATTGTATATGCTCCTTCATCATCAATAAATTGAGGTTTGGTGCATCAAAGGCGTGATTCGATGTTCAAATCTTCGTCTTTCCATTTGTGCAATACAGTTTGGTGAATTCAAGGTGACTTGTGTATTTTGAGTTTTTATCGGTTGATCTTGATTTTAGAGTGTGTTTTAGTGTGTTTTTCATTGCCAGTTTTTTGTCCATTGTAAGAGGGTATTGTGGTGAGAGGTCTCCCACACCCTAAGACAGTGTGTGTGTGTGTGTTTTGGCAATGTTTAGCAATCACTAAGCATTGAGTGAGTTTTGTACAAGCTCTACGATAGCATCATAACGAACCATCTCCATTTGCAAGTCACAAATAAGGTATTACGCAAGATCCTTTCCTCTCTCTCTCTTCCCTTTGCTCTAGCTCTCTCTGGTCCATTTCATGTGTGTCTTGGTGTGAGGTTGCTTGTGTGTGTTGTGTGGTACATCTTCTTGGTTGTGCCAAAATCTCTCTTGCGTCCTAGTTCGCATACCATAACTAGGTGGTGCCCCTATCTTGTTTGGGTTTGGATGTGGGTTTGCTGTTTTGTTGTGCTTGTGGTTTCCCCAGCCCCAATTGAGCAGCACGGGAGCCTTGAGGGGTGTTTAGAGGTCGCCTCTCTTGTTGCCCGCCCCGGACCGCCTCACTAGCAATAGGAAATCGCGTACCAAGTGTCACTCCATGCGCGTAGTTAGTGAGTGCCGAGTTTCTCTTAACCCCTCACAGTTCTCTCAGCATGTGAAAATTTTATGTAATTCTTTTTTGCTTGCGCTTAATTAGTGCGCTTAATTTGCTTGACAATTTTATGCTTTTAATTTGTTTGTAGACTTGATATAAAGAAGGGTGGTTAATGTCTTGATAGACTTCTCTTTTCTCTTTTTCAGTTGAGCATTTGTGGATTGTCATAATGGATACAGAGGATATACAAGAGTCCGCTGATGACAGGCTGATGTCTTTTCTATACAAAGTTAATGAACTTACAAGATTTCAAAGTGTTAAACAGATTTTTAATGCTGCCTTTGATCTTCAAGCACTTGTGGATGGCTTCTCTACACAAATTAGTGACTTGAAAGAGATATATACAGAATTGATCAGAGATCACATGCTTGACAATCTTGTTCATTTTGTTGATATATGAAAAGCAAGTAGCTTTTCAAGGACAGGTATTGCAAAGAAGTGGTCAAGCCTTCATCCAGACTGGCAAAAGATCATAAAGCCTTGCAAATTTCATGGTAATATGCATTGCCAGTTGGTAGATTATGACCTTGGACTTATCATTTTCTTCAGTGTACTCCCAACACAAGAGGGAAAAGAGATTCCAAAGCATATTTCCCAGGCTGAGGAGGACCAAGAGAAAGAGGAGATAGAGATGGAGTTCCATGAAGAGGAAGAGAAGCTACAAAGCACTGAGATGCTGGACATTGCAAAATTTAAAGCAGAAAACATCACTAAAGTGGAGAATGTTGACATTGAGGATGAAGATGTTGATCCTTTGCATTGCACAGCAACATTTCCCACATACAAAGTTAACAAAAAGGAATATGTTTTGTTGAATGACATTCATCATCTTTTTTATCTAAGGGAAGATTATGCTTTGGCAGTTTTGGCTGAGTGGGGATCTAATGACATAGGATTTATTGATTACTCACCTTGCCCCTTAGCAGTCTTGGACACAGAGGCAGAAAATTTTATTGACAGCTTAAGTGTTGGAAAGCATGTGCATGACATTGTTCTGAGATATGAGCAACAGGGTGTACCTTCTGAAGAGGAGTTCAATGAGATCCAGAAAAGGCTTAAAATAGAGCATATGGGAGAGGAAAATACCAGAGATTATGAAGTAAGGCCAACTAGATCCATTGATATATGGGAACCTGCCTTGTTTGAGGAGGATGAGTCTCCTAAGGTATGTTAATGACCATTTTTCCCTGTCTTATTAATGTGCTGAACAATTAACCAAGACATATTTTTGCAGATTGAAATACTGGACACAGACAAACTCCTTGGCAGGGGGAAGGGTTCCAGACCCTTAAATTTAGGAAGGAACCAGAGCTTGGGACACTTTATTGGGAAGCTCAACAAAGAGACTGTCATTATATTCCATAACAAGTTTACAAGAGAACCATTGCTGCCAATGCTTGCAATTAAAGCACTTGCAAAGGTTGTTGGTTCATATCAGCTTCCTCCAGGGTTAGAGAAGTTAATATTGGTGGAAAAGGAGGAAGCCATCAGAATTTTTGGATTCTTCCCTGGCCTTACTGGTTCTAGAGCTGGTTATTTTGCAACAATGGCATCCTATGTGCTTGCCCAATCTGGGGACCTCAAGAGACAAATGATAGGCTACAATAAGCAGAAGTTTCTGAAGTTTAGGGGTGAAGTTGATGTACCTTCATCAAAAGACTGACTTTGCTCAAACCTGTACTTTGGCCCACTTTCTACCTTGTCTCTCTCTTGTAGCTAGCCATTGTAAGAATTTTTCATTTGCAGATGAACTATTATATGAATTTTGTCTTTTTTGCTTGTTCCTGTGTAAGGCATTTGCTAAATCTGAGTTCAGTAGTGCTTTCTTTGTCATTTTTGATCTGGTTCTATGCCATATTTGTCTATAGAACCATTGGAAAACCTCAAGCAAGCTGTTTGCCTTCTGTATGCTTGAAAAACTTGGTTCTTGCTTGATAATGGGATTTCTCCATGCCTTGTGTAGACCATATGGACAGGGAGCCCCATCTCTTTACAAACCAGGTAGTGTGATTGTAAATTATATGCTGGCAAAGTAAAAGTGTGTCAATAATTAGTAAGTATGAGATTAATCATATGCTTCCAAACTAAAAGTATGTACATATTAAAAAGGTCAGAAAATAAATAAAAAACATACCATGTAATGTGTGAATTCCTGATCCCAAGCATCTTTCATTGCACTTTTGAAGTTATTGAGCACTTTCTTGAAATTTGGCAGATCATTTTTGCCCCACGATGTCTTATCACAGTAGGAAAATACTTTGTCTAGTGATTCCCATACCTCTGCCTTTTTGTTTCTTGATGTACCTTCAAGACCATGATCTTTGATGGCATTGTGGAGAGCTTTCCACTGGTTATACTTCACATTGGATGAACCCTTCTTGGCATTTACCTTTCCTAGTTTGCCATGAAACCCTAGGAAAGCTCTGGCCTTCACACCACAAACAGATACCTTTCTAGGCACATTGTTTCCATTTGAAGACCTCTTCAGGTCTGTTTCAATCTTAACCTTACCACTATGAAGGCCAATTTCTGATAAAACCCTTTCAATACATTTGATTGCAGCATCTCTAGCTGCTTTTGGCTGTAACTTCCAGGCAAACCCCACATACAGATGTACAATTTTCTCCACAATTCTGCAAAGAGCATGCAGAGTGCATATGTGGACATTAGCAAGTGGAATATTTAAAACTGCTTTGAAGTTTGGATCTTGAGTATGCCTATTGGGTGCTTTGTTCCAATTTGCAGGATTACATTCTTTTGCTGATGCCATACAATACAGACAAGGGCTCTTTGCCATAGCTCCTTTGGAGACATTGTACATACATTTAAGGGTTTTAAGGTCTCCTCCCATGTGCCATTCCACCCTGTAACTTCCAAACCCTTCAACTTCAAGCTCTTCCCCTAATTCTTGTGCATTAATGACTTCGGGTATTGTTGTTTGATGGAAAACCCAATCCAGAACATCAAAGTCTTCACTCTCTACTTCAAAAGCACCTAGCCACCAGACATTCTTCTCCGATTGCACGCTGAAGTACTTGGTATCCTTCGGTTTCAATGCTCTGTTCATTAAAGTTATGGAAATCCTCTCAATTTTTCTGTTCTTAACAATCTCACATTCATCAAGCTTTATCACAAAACTGACAACACCATTTGCTTCTGTATGCTCCAGCTCATAGAATCTGATCATTTCCTTCTGAAGTGTCTTCAAGTCAAGGAAAATATTATTGAACTCGTCAAATTGAAGATCCCTCTTTTTACCATGATAGGTACCATGAATGTGGTGAGGCTCACCCAACATCTCCATTATCCTCTCATTGATCTTTTTCCTTGCCTGCTGCACAATGGATGGCTTTGGAAGCAAAGAGGACCTGACCTTACATTGCTTTAACCTTGACTTCATATTTCTGAACAGCTTGCTATAACCATCTCTGCTAATGCCTACCTTATCCATAGTATATTGCACATCCTCCTTGTCCAAGCAAGAGCTCTGCAAAAATCCCTCAATGCACTGCTCCTTTGCCTTTTTAAACTTCTTCTCTGTGAAAATCTTTTTGGCAACCTTGAGAGGTAAAACATCACAATAATGTTTAGCTGCCATTTCCATGTTTGATGCAGAGTTTGGTTGTAGCAAAGTCCTAAATCAAAAGGTACAAAATTAACTGATTATTGTCCAAATGACACCAACAAAATAAACAAACTAAATTAAAGTTAACTCAATATTAATCATTTAATAAAGAACAATAACATAATAACAATAACATAAGCATAATAATGTGGAGCAGAATCATAATACAACTTAACAAAAAGATTAACAACCTAACATAAGCAGAATCATATAAAATAACAATACCTTGCTGCTCTGATTCTCCTGCTGCAACCTCCTCCACCACGTCTCAAGGCTTCAATGTTCTTTAACTTCTTTTCTCTTTGTCTGTTTCCTAACATTGTATTCTTGCTTCTAGCTTGTTTGAGCTGAGTTTGTAGCTTTTCGTTGCTCTCTTTACATTCCTCAAGTTGTTGTTTAAGAGTATTTATCATTTGTTTGGTCAAATGATCTTCTAACTTAAGAATATCTCTCTCTGCCGCAAGACTCTGTGTATAACCCATCAACCCTCTTTGACCATCACCCACAAATTTTATCAAAGATGAACAATTGAGAATGGGGGAGTGCTCTTTGTCATTGGGTCCACTGGATACAATTTTCCATCAGTCTAGAGATCAATGTAATTTTTTTGATCTTGCCGCATTGCTTCAAATATGGACGAGGACACCTCTGCACATTTGTTTCTCTTGCGCATTGAAAAATATTCTTCATTTAGCTCAATGTGTAGATGGTATACGATTCTTCTCTTCCTCATGGAAGTCTGTTAACAGTATTTGTCAGAGATAGTACTATAGGAAAAAGCTGTGCAGATACGAGGAAGAAAACGACACAGAAAAGGTTTGTTTCAGCTTTTGGAAATTTTGAATTTTGGGCCAGAACTGACCTTTTCGTTAGTTTTGGAGGGAGTATTTTTTAGAATACGAAAGATCCTAGAAAGATTTGACAATGACATGTTTCGGTGGAGGTAAAAAGGACGCAAACTCACCTTTTTACAAACATTTCACTATTTTTTAAATAAAGTATATATTCTCTCTCTACATATTCTTACAGGGCACAAAAGTGACCTCAAAATTCCCCTAATGTATTATAGATTCTCCCATCAAGATAGACTTGGTACAATACAATATTTGTGTTCCTTGTGACCTAGGTGATGCAATGAAGATGGAAGGATTCATGCATCACGAGCATAACATAAAATTTGCAAAAGCATTCACTATCCCAAGCCTCAGTCCCGAGAAGCTACTGGGGAATGAGGGCAGGGAAGAGGAAGAAGAATCATTCATAGGAGAAAGAAATAGTTCCTCACTTGTCATCACTCTTCTTGCTTAGCATAGCATAATAGCATAGTAATGAAGGTAAAGAAGATGACAAGCTTAAGCATTTAAGCATGGCTCTTGGTTGGATTTGCATTCCATAGCCAAGAGTGTAGGTGTAAGCTCTCAACTTCTCAGCAAGCTTGGAGAAGGAGATGGAGCTCTAGCACTTTGCACTTCACACAATGAGTGTGTCCTCTTTTTCCTCTTTAAAAGAAAGAACTTAATTATTTATTTCTATGCATCTAAATTCTCATTGGACCCCTTTAAAGCCTATCCAATAGGATTCAAAATCACATCATGAGGGCCACATGGGGAGGATCTTGACATGTGTCTTTTACGCTTTTAAAGATATCATGTTTAAATTGAACACTTCAAGCACCTAGTCATTCACGCATATGAACCGTTTATACGTCTTGAATGGTTATGTTTGAATTGAACACTTCAAGAACCTTAGTCATTTATGCATGAGAAGCCCTCAAGCTTGGGCAAGGTTCCCACAAACACTTTAAGCACTTTAGTTAGCAAGCACTTCAAGCACCTCACATTTATGCATGAGAAGCCCTCAAGCTTGAGCAAGGTTCCCGCAAACACTTTAAGCACTTTAGTTAGCAAGCACGTCAAGCACCTCATGCTTGGGTAGGATTCCCACCTCAAGGTCAGCCCTAGCTTGCTTAAGGTCATAGGACTTTTTAACACTAACTTTTGGAGCTTTTTAATGAAGTTAACCCTAAGGTATTTAAGATCCATTAGGTAGCATTTCTCTTTAATATACGATCTCTCATTTGGACCCCTTTAACCTTGGCCCCGTGTTGAGGCAGATCCATAAGCACATGTCTATATTGTAACCCTTGTTCCCATTTATTCTCCCACATTAAATGATCAGTTTAATACGACAAAATCATTTCGGTTGTTTAGATATTAGATTTTGTGACATAAAATACCATTAGGAAAAGTTTGGACTCAAAAATGGGCCTTGTAAGAATTGTTGATGTGGCATAGCTTTCAAAAAGTGGGGATCGGTAAATTTTTTGCAAATAAGATCCAAACTTGTCGGAGGTTGGATATTTAGAATCTACTCTTCAAATGCTATCTATTAATATATAACATGCATGTATCGGACATTGCCTTCATGTAGATCTAGAAAAAGGTGATTTTAGATTACCGTAACGGTAACAAAACCTGGCTAATTGAAAAAAAATGGCATAACTTTCATAGAAGTCATCCAAAATTTTCGGACCTTCGCTCTTTAGAATCCATTTTTCAAGAACTTTCCAATGATAGGTCATATCATGGGGTTCTAAGCAATATTTAGAGGGATCTACCGGGTTGCTTTCTTTTGTACAACTTTGATGATGTGGCACTCTTAAAAGGCCCAAAAATGAGTTCAAAATTTTCCTAATGCACTTGGTTGTTGAACTAGTGTATATACACTTTGTATTTGTGGCATTTCCATGGTGTATCAAGTATTAGCTGATTATTAGGGGAATTTAGAGGTAGTACAAAGAAATTATGGAGACATGTCTATCCATTGATGTGATTCATGAGCTCCACATAACGTGTAATAGTACTAACAATGCCATTGAATCCTATGAATGTTCTTGTCAATGGTTGTAGGACCAACTCTAGCATCTTCTAGAATAAATCCCAACTAATTGTATTCAAATGCACACTAGAATTGACTAGCACGTAAATAGGTAACATGTTGGCCCATGGGTCCAAGCTTCCTTCATCTTCCTCAATGCTTGGAATCTCATGAATTTACACAGTATTATGCATCTCAAAATGTTCTTTTCTCTATTTTCTCTTTGCTACACGTTCTCTGGCTTCTTGTTGTGCCTATAAAACTTCAAGATCGTGCTTTTCCTTTCTTTTTCTAGATGCATGTGCCCTTTCAAGAATCTCTTGAGTCAATGGAAAGTGATATTTCTTTGCATGCAACCATTGGTCCAATTCGGCATTTCCTATCCATCCAATGTGGCAAGCTTAATGGCTCAACTCGGTGATATAAAATCAATCACGAATGGTCCCATTCCTTGCCTTTTCCATTTCTTTGTTTTTTGCTTAAGAGTAAACAAGTACATAATCTCCTAGAACAACATATTTGGACTTCACATGCTTGTCATGAAACTCTTTCATGCATTGGTTGGGCATATGTTGCAATTTGCGATGACTAACTTTAACCTAATTTCATATTCAACTTCTCTAGGCCGTCCAAACGGCTCAGTACCAAAATCTATTATGGAAAATGTATGTTCATACTCACTTCCACAAGAAGTCATCACGACCTAGGTGCTCTAGGATACCAATAGGATTTGCAATATAAGCATCAGATAGCTGCAATTTTATGCGTGTTCTTTGAAGAGTAGGTTTTTCCCATTTCTCCCAAATCAGTTTAGTAGCAAAGGCAACCCCCGCTCCACTGTCCATGATAGTAATGGTTTCTATTCCTTGGTACTCTATGGGCAATGCGGTATTCCTCTCTTCGCCCTCGCAATAATCACCAACTTTGTTTATTGGAACGAGCTTTGCATTATTTTTGGGTTGGTTCCAATCCTCCATTTCTCGATTTACGGTTTCAATTGGGTTTTTGATTCCCCCAAAAGACTATCGTCTTCATGTCAAGACCCAACATCCAAAAACTTTGGAAGAAGCCATCGGTCATGCCCAAAGATATGATGATGACCAAGAGAGGAAGGGAAATGTTCCCTACTCTAAGAATAATTTTGCTAAGAGAAATGTGTCTAACAGCCAATGGCGAGGTAGATCTCCCACACGTTCAAAGAGGAATAAGAGACAATCTACTTCTCCATGCCCACAAGACGCTAAGAAGCCTAAGCACTCATGAGATACTCCTTGTGGGTCTCTCAGCACTGCTGATTTTGAGTGTGCAAAGAAACACATTTTGTGTTTCACATGTCTTTCGGACCAACATAACAAGAAGGATTTTCCTCTTTTGCAAGGCAAAGAAAAGGCCATGCACACAGTGCAACACCTCACATTAGATTCATCTCCTAATATTGTGCTATAGAGGTTCTTCATATGGAACAAAAGCACAAGTGTTGTGTGTCTGCTTCAATTTGGTAGCCCACCTTTTGCCCCCATGAGTTGATTTGTATGCATGGCACTATTAATGGACAACGTGTTCATATCTTAGTGGATGATGGTGCAACTCATAACTTCCTGAACTATAAGCTAGTCAAGGAATTGAAGCTTACACAGACTCCCTGCTCCCACAAGTAGGTGGTAGAACAGGTGTCTGGAAATAATAAAGAAGTATGGAACATGGTAGTTCAAGCAATTAAGCTTATTGTTTAAGATCATATGGGGACCCTTGACAACACATTGCACACTAGTTACGGACACAACTCCCTATCCTTTATGGCCAATGGTAAACATGTGCTTTTGCTTGGTATGAAGAATATACCATCTGCACCTCTTATGTGTACAACCGAGCTTTCTATTTTACAAAAAAAAAATAATTAATAGATGAAGTCTTTTTGTGTTATTGCTTGTCTCCAAGGTTTGTAAATTCTCAAGAGCAAAGTGCTATGAATTCTAGTTATGATATGCAAAGTGCAATGAACTTCAATGATAAGCAAAGTGATAACAATTCTCAAAAGCAAAGTGCTCTCAATTTTAATTCTATTGAGCAATGTGCAACCATTGTAAAACTAACATTAGAGGAATACAAGATTCTCCATCCCAGCATAACTCTAATTTACTTTCTCCTTTTTCACGACAAAAGCTGACTCACTTACTCCGGAGTATAGTGATGTATTCTCAAGTGATTTATCATCGGGTTTACCTCCTACATGTGATGTGCATTATGGCATAGATGTCCTACCGGGCACTAAACCGGTGAGTAAACCACCTTATTTTATGAGTGCTAGTGAGGCCAAGGAGATTGAGAGTCCGTTGGCTGACTACCTCGCCCGTGGTTTCATAAGACCTAGCACTTCGCCTTGGGCATCACCAATTCTATTGGTAAAAAAGAAATATGGAACTATGCGCATGTGCGTACATTATCGCGGTTTATACGCCATAACCATCAAGAACAAGTATCCTCTGTGTGAGGTCCCCTCCCCACCTTGACGGAAGTGGAGGACACCTGACGGTCGCTAGATCCTATGCGGAAGAAAACAAAAATTGGCTAAGAAGAAAAAGAAGACCAGTGGATGGTCTCTCATCACTTAGTGAGTTGAGTCCAAGCCACCAGTGAAAGGAGTCTAGCTCCCGCCCACAAGGGAAGCGTAAATACATTCTATCGGACCTATTCTCATCTTCCAGGAGGAGCAGTAATCTCGGTGCTTTTTTCTCCGTAGCTTTCAGAGGTACATACATGAGTTCCTTCCGCTTTGAGACACACCATGTGGCTAAGCACAGGGAGAGCATGACATGTTTCCATGTGCCCCTTGGGAAAGGGGAACATGGGTAGTCTTTGGACAAGGGTCCTTCTTACCCCTTTGAGAGAGAGAGAGAGAGAGAGAGAGCTTGAAAATATTTATATATTTGTTGCATTGAACTAGAAGCTCATTAGAATAGGATTCAAGCACACCATGTGGCTAAGCACAGGGAGAGCATGACATGTGTCCATGTGCCCCTTGAGAAAGGGGCACATGGGTAGTCTTTGGACAAGTGTCCTCCTTACCCCTTTGAGAGAGAGAGAGAGAGAGAGAGAGAGCTTGAAAATATTTAGATATTTGTTGCATTGAACTAGAAGCTCATTAGAATAGGATTCAAGCACACCATGTGGCTAATCACAGGGAGAGCATGACATGTGTCCATGTGCCCCTTGAGAAAGGGGCACATTGGTAGTCTTTGGACAAGTGTCCTCCTTACCCCTTTGAGAGAGAGAGAGAGAGAGAGAGAGAGAGAGAGAGAGAGAGCTTGAAAATATTTAGATATTTGTTGCATTGAACTAGAATCTCATTAGAATAGGATTCAAGCACACCATGTGGCTAAGCACAGGAGAGCATGACATGTGTCCATGTGCCCCTTGAGAAAGGGGCACATGGGTAGTCTTTGGACAAGTGTCCTCCTTACCCCTTTGAGAGAGAGAGAGAGAGCTTGAAAATATTTAGATATTTGTTGCATTGAACTAGAAGCTCATTAGAATAGGATTCAAGCACACCATGTGGCTAAGCACAGGGAGATCATGACATGTGTCCATGTGCCCCTTGAGAAAGGGGGTGCCCTTTGGGTGTGTGGGAGGTTAAGTCAAAGATTCCCCTAACTTTGGGGCTTGCTCCCTCCTTTGTAGGGTCTCTTTTTTAGTCAAACCCCTCAAGCACCTTACCTCCCTATGCATGGGAAGCTTCTCAAGCACCTTATGCATCAAGCACGACAAGCACCTCAAGCACCTTAGTTAGCAAGCATGACAAGCACCTCAAGCACCTTACTCATCAACCATGACAAGCACCTCAAGCACCTTAGTCAGCAAGCACAACAAACACCTCAAGCTTGTTCCGGGTTCCCACCTCAAGCACAACCCTAGCTTGCCTAATGTCTAAGTACGTTTAACACTAACCTTTGGAGGTATTTAATGAATCTAACCCTAAGGTCTTTAAGCTCCATTAGATGCACATTGCTCTTTGATATACTATCTCCTTTTGGACCCCTATTGAGATGCAACCATCTCTCCTCTTAGTCCCATGCTGAGATAAACCTAGAAGCACTTATTACACATTGCTCTTTGGTAGACTATCTCCTTTTGGACATATCTCTATTTTAACTCTTTCTCCCGCTTATTATCCCACATTAAATGATCAGTTTAATATGAGAAAATCATTTGGGTTAGCTAGATATTAGATTTTATGACATGACCTCTCTCTTGAAATCATGGTCGTCCTTGCCTATATGAGGCAGAGAAGATAAAACCTAGTCATTAGTCCATGTTTACTTTACGGGTAAAGGATCCCTTTTCACCATACGACATCATTCCAGTATGGATGACTAATCCATGTGATGCTCGAGAGACTTAGTTGTCGCAAGCATGTCTGCTCTTTAGTCTATATCATACTTCCAAAGTAGAGTAACAAGTTCTACATGGTGTTTAGAATACGTCCTCACCACAAACATGATCCTAAACACACATACTATTTAAAATTGTGCACAATAAAAAGAGAAGTAGTCTTATAAGATAAAAACATTGTTCATTTAAAATGCATTTTCATATGCTTATGTGGCATCATTGGAAGCATTGACAATGTTCATATTATCCTTAAACTACGTTCCTTGCATCCAATTAGCATCTTCAAAAGGATGATTCTTAAACTTAATAAGATATCGCCAGATAATCTTACCGTTTCTAAATACCTTATCTTCATGTCATATGATGGACTCGGATGGAAGTAATCTCTTCTTGTCTTCGGCTTTTGGAGGGTGTGCAACTATTACTTCTTTTGGTGGTTCTCCTATGTAAGGCTTAAGTAGGCTCCCACTGAAAACATTATGCATGAGCCAATGGTTGGGAAACTTTAATTGATAACCATCTCATTTATTGGCTTAAGAATTTAAAAAGGACTATAGTATCTTTTTGCTAGTTTATCATAATACTCTTTGTGGCCCGTAAGATTCTTGCATGTAGTATGCATTAGATGAGCCTTGAGAAACTATAGCAAGACCCAATCATTTTTCTTAAAGGCTAAGACTCTTGTGTGCTTATTAGCAGCAACCCTTTTTGCCTTTTTTGTGAGATGGATATAACCTCTTTAATCTTTGGAAAAGATTCTTGTGAGTCTCGGCTATATTGATCAGCAGCGAAGATCTTCCCATGTACTTTAAATAGTAAGGGACTTTTAGATCTTCCTGCTTTAGCCTCAAAAGGTGCTTTTCCCATAGAAGTATTACAATGTCATTGTACACATATTCTATAAGAGGTAGGTACTTCTCTCATTGAGAACGTTGATCTACTTCCATGACATTGGCTTTTAGTAGATTCAAGAATCATTACATTAGTTATTTCACTTTGGTCATCCGTTTGTGGATGATAGGCCGAAAGAGAAACTTAATCTACTTCCTAGATTCTCACCCTTCAAAAATTTACTAGGGTTATTCTAGTATCTATGTTCGACACTATGGATGTTGGCAAGCCATGATACTTGAACATTTGAGATTTGAAGAGGGTTGCCATTTGATATGCGTTAATAGCCTTTTTGACAAGCATAGAGTGTGTTCTCTTTCTAAGCTTGTCAACTGAAACAATCCAAGTTACTTCCCTCGATCAAATTTCAACTTTTGGCATACCACGCATTTTGAAACATACTCTTGTATGTCCATTTTCATGGTAGGCCGATAGAAGTACGTCTCTACTCCTCAAAGAGTAGGTCGAATGCCTCTATGCCCGCATAGGGACAAGCGATTCGTACATGACTTTCTCATGACGGGAGTGGGTAACATAGCCTATTGCCATTTAGAAGATAACCATCCTCCTCCCACCATGGATGAGACGATTTCAAGAAGTGCATAGCTACATAGAGTAGCTTGGAGGACTCCGTGAATCCCTCATCTCCAAAGGCCACATCAAATTGCTGCATGAAGTCCAATACTTTGTTGGTAGCACCAAAGGTGCCATCATAGGTGAGAAAAGAGATACTCTTTCCTCCCTCTTTGAACTTCTTGAACTTTTTTTACCTTCGCCATGCAGGGTAAGATTTTCAATGTCCTCCCCTCTTGTATTCTCTAGGAGAATAGCCATAGTTTTTGTCGGAAGAGGAGGAAGGTGAAGAAGAAGAAGAGTGTGACCT
Source organism: Adiantum capillus-veneris (assembly GCF_014529385.1). NCBI lineage: Eukaryota > Viridiplantae > Streptophyta > Polypodiopsida > Polypodiales > Pteridaceae > Adiantum > Adiantum capillus-veneris. The sequence continues at coordinate 138,663,011 of NC_140945.1, forward strand.
CTTTCTTGACCTTTTATTCCTTTGTTTCCTCTCTTCCCTTTTAGAGTGACAAGGATAAGGACTATGGGATGACCGCTTTCTCTTGGAAGGAGTTGGCGATCGTCTAGACCATCGTCTTTGTGGAGCCACATCTTCAAAGGAACTTAGAGATTCATTACTTTCTTGTTCTTTGAATTCCTCCTCTCTTATGGGAGAGAGTCTTCTTCTGGGAGTCTCATCAAGTGGCCTCCTAAGCTCTCTCTCTCTCCTCTTGGAGAGGAGGGGAAATCCCATAAGCACAAAGCTATTGAGTAACTTTGGCTTGCAAAGCAGGGTTGCCCATAGCTTGTTGAAACCTAGTAACAAGGTAATTAATAAACACAGGGGCATCATCATTATCACCTTCATATGCAAAATCAAAGTTATCAATGTTCATTCTACTCTCTTGGTTATTGTCAATCGTGCTAATTATACTTATGTATAGAATTACTTTGAGCTTTGGTACCCTCAGAAACCTTAGTCACTCGCTACTCTTCTTTACCTTTGAAATTTAGTTCTTAAGCAGCCATACCCATGGTTTAGACACTCTTGATTGCAAAGACTAGTGGAGAGGGTCTAATATTTCTTGGTTGATTATAGTTCCTGTTGAGCTTGCTAGTAGCTCAATAATGGTTAAGGCAAAGGCAAGCCCCGAGAAACTCCATTATTAAAACTATAGTTCCCAATTGTGTACCTCAAACTAAGTCCTTTTCAACCAAGATAATAGATCCCTGTCCCACCAATGAACAGGTCCAACCTTTCATGGATAACTTAAGGACCTTTCTTCTTAAGCAAGAAAAGAGATACCAATAGCTCTAATACCAATGTAATGGAAATGGCCTATGAACATTGAGAATAGAGGAACTAAGAGAATTATAGTGAGCATTTTTATGAGACTGCTTTGAGAACATAGAGGGTGAACTTAATTAGTGGTAGCAATATAGCCATTATACTTAATTAACTTGGCATGAACAATAGTTTTGCAAGAGAGAGAATTAGAGAACTTGACAACAGTTGAGGACCGGATTTATGTGGAGCTGGTCCCCCCTCCAATAGGCTTTTATAATTTAGATTCTCCCATAAAGAGAGACTTGGTACAATACAATCTTTGTGTTACTTTTGTGACCTTGTGATGCTATGACGATGGAAATCTTCATGCATCACGAGCATAGCATAAAATTTGTAAAAGCATTAACCATCCCCGGCCTCAGTCCCAAGGCCTCAAACACCCTCGAAGGTGGAGAGAGCTAGCAGGGAATGAGGGTAGGGAAGAGAAAGAAGAATCATTCATAGGAGAAAGAAATAGTTCCTCACTTATCAACACTCTTCTTGATTAGCATAGCATAATAGCATAGTAATGAAGATGAAGAAGATGGAAAGCTTAAGCATTGAAGCATGGCTCTTGGTTGGATTTGTATTCCATAGACAAGAGTGTTGGTGTAGGCTCTCAACTTCTCAACAAGTTTAGAGAAGGAGATGGAGTTCTTGCACTTTCACCAAGTAAGAATGTGTGAAAATTGAGTGTCTAAGAGGGTGTATACCCCCAAGCACACCCCTTGCTTCACTTGGTCGACCCCTCCTTGTAGCTCAAGCTTGAAGCTCATTGGAGCCCTCTAAGCCTAGACATCACATGCACAGTGAATTTCAAGCAACATGGGTAGTCTTTGGACAAGTGTCCTCCTTACCCCTTTGACACACACACACACACACACAGAGAGAGAGAGAGAGAGAGAGAGAGAGAGAGAGAGAGAGAGAGCTTGAAAATATCTAGATATGTTTTGCATTGAACTAGAAGCTCTTTATCCCATCCAATAGGATTAAAGCACACCATCTTGGTAAGCACAAGGAGAGCCTGACATGTGTCCATGTGCCCCTTGAGAAAGGGGGTGCCCTTTGGGTGAGTGGGAGGTTAAGTCAAAGATTCCCCTAACTTTGGGGGTTGCCTCCTCTTTGTAGGGTCTCTTTTTGAATCAAACCCTCAAGCACCTTACCCCCCATGCATGGTAAGCTTCTCAAGCACCTTACTCATCAAGCGTGACAAGCACCTCAAGCACCTTACTCATCAATCATGTCTAGCACCTCAAGCACCTTAGTCAGCAAGTACGAAAAGCACCTCAAACACCTTAGTCAGCACGACAAGCACCTCAAGCTTGTGTCCGGTTCTCACCTCAAGTACAGCCCTAGCTTGCCTAAGGTCTAAGGACTTTTAACACTAACCTTTGGAGCTCTTTAATGAAGCTAACCCTAAGGTTTTTAAGCTCCATTAGATGCACGTTTCTCTTTGATAGACTATCTCCTTTTGGACCTCTATTGAGATGCAACCATCTCTCCTCTTGGTCCCCTACTGAGATGATTCTAAAGGCACTTATTACACATTGCTCTTTGGTAGACCATCTCCTTTTGGACCCCTATTGAGATGAACCATCTCTCCTTTTGGTCCCATGCTGAGATAGGTCTAGAAGCACTTGTCTCTATTCTAACTCTTTCTTCCGTTTTTCTCCCACATTAAATGATCAGTTTTATATGAGAAAATCATTTGGGTAAGCTAGATATTAGATTTAATGATAGGACACATGAAGAAAGATTGTGGTTTATTGCAAAGAGAGAAGGGTAAAGCCATTGTTTAAGTTTTGCACCTCATAAAAGTAGTGTGAAGATAGAGGAGCTCAATATTGTTGAGTCTCCACATATTAATGTTGCTCCTGACATGTTGCAGTCATCAGATGTACTAGTATTCACTTTCAATTTGAGTCTAGAGGCATTATAATCTCCTTAGAATGCTATGCACAAAATTGAATTATTGACTGAGTTGCAAGTTTTCATGTTACTCCTCAAAGGGAGTGATTCTTGAGTTATGGTTCTACACATGGTTCAATCAAGCTGGGTGATTCTTATCATCTTGAGATACGTGGCATTGGAGATGTAAAGTTGTGTATGCATAATGGTATTGATTTCGTGCTTCGAGGTGTTAGACATGTGCAAAAGCTAACTAAGAGCTTGGTTCGTCAGTGTTTGACAATGGTAATTTGGTCATACTCAAATGCCAAAAGTCTGGATCATTATATTCCGTGTATTTCTGTGAAAGAGAGCTCTATCTATGTAGCCAAGTTTCCTTCCACTTATGGCTCATTATATTCCGTGTATTTCTGTGAAAGAGAGCTCTATCTATGTAGCCAAGTTGCCTTCCATTGAGTTGTGGCATAGCCAGCTTGGTCATAGCCAACATTTACAATGTTCTGGCTATATCCTCGTGTTAATCTATTTTGATTTTAGTGTGTGTGAGCATTGCATATACGGAAAACAAACTAGGCTTACCACTTTGCCATTGGATAGAAAGTTAGGGGGTCCTCTAGATTTGGTTCATAACGATCATGCAGGACTCTGACACATAAGTCTCTAAGGGGCATTATATTTCTTGAATTTCATAGATGACTCTACTTCAAAGGTGTGGGTCTACCGCTTGAAGAGGAAGACAAAGTCTTTAGATTCTTTTAGAAGTTCTTAGCTATGGTACAAAACTAGCCACACAAGAAGTTGAAGGCTTTGTCCACCGATAATGAGGGAGAGAGTACATCTCCATTGAGTTCAAGAATTTTTGTAGAAAAGAGGAATTTGAAGGCAATTTACTACACCATACACGCCTGCTTAGAATGGAGTTGTTGAGCGCATGAATAGAACTATTCAGGAGATGGTAACTTCCATGCTATCTATGGCAGATTTACCTTTAAGAGTTTTGGAGAGAAGCTGTTATGATAGTGGTGCACATAATCAATAGGTTGCATAGTACTTCATTGAAATACAATATTCCATAGGAGATGTGGACAGGCAAGAAGCCTAATTATGACATATTACGTATTTTTGGGTGTGAGGCATTCTCACATGTGCCTAAAGACTTAGAAAGAAGCTGGACCCCAAGTTACACAAATGCATATTTGTTGGCTATGCTTCATATAGTGAGATGGTTATTATCTCTGGCACCTGGAATCTAAGAGAGTTATTCATAGTTCACAAGTGATCTTTAATGAATCAAAGATGTATAGACAACCTGTGAAAGAGGTTATCGCAAAGTAAGATTCAAGGATGTAGCATCAAGTCCAGTTATGCAAACATCTCAGTCTACTTGCTATATACATACCACTACTAGTGCTTCAAATAGAGCTAGTGATGGTGTTGAGAGACAGAGTCCAGCAGTCAAGGAGTGAGAATATCTACATGTGCATCTCGTGTCCTTGAGCATTTTTAGCTAGGGTTAGACTATCTATTGGTCACTGATAGTGGATAACCTAGTGCTACCAAGAGGCTATTGAGATGGAAGATAGCGTGAAGTGTGAGAAGGCAATGCAATCTGAGTACAACTCAATTATGGAAAATGAAACTTGGAAATTGATAAAATTTCCTGAGTGAAAACAAGCCTTGCCTTGCAAATGGGTGTATAAGAAAAAGTACATGAAATATCCCGAGCCTAAGTACAAGGCTAGATTGGTTGCTTAGGGTTTCAAGAAAAAGAAAGGCATGGATTTTGATGAGATTTTTTCTCCAATGGTCAAGATGACAATGCTACATCTTGTGCTTGGTTTAGTAGCCATAGAGGACATGGAATTGGTCCAAATGGATGCGAATATAGCATTTCTTTCATAAGGATCTTGATGTGGATGTCTACATGAAGTAGCCATAAGGATTTGAAGTCAAACCTAAAAAGCCTAATAGGGTAGAACTAGTGTGTGGATTGTGTAAGGCATTGTATGGCCTAAAATGAGGCTCAAGGTAGTGGTACATGAATTTTGATAAGTAAATGCATTCCCAAGGTTATGTAAGGAGCCAGGAAGATCACTGCTTTTATATAAGGAAGTTGAACAATGGTCCAATTATCATTCTAATACTTTATGTTAATGATATGCTCATTGCCAAAACATCTAAAGACAAGATTTTCATTTGAAAAATTCACTTAGTATACATTTTTCTACAAAGTATTTGGGAGATGCAAGTCACTTTCTTAGTATGCGTATTGAGAGGGGTAGAAAATGTGGGCTCGATCCCTGCAAAATCATCAAGAATAACAAAGTGACTACATTCTTATAGAATATGGTAAATCAAAAATTATATGCAGTGAGTTTGTATCAAGAGTAATCAATGATAAAATTTAAACTCACTAGCACTTACAGAGGTCAATGAATCAACGACTCTAGCTTTGCTAGTTTCACTATCGGTAAGGCAATTGTTAATCGCATAGTCACTTCTCATTCTCCTTAGTCAATAAAGTTGTTTAATCACAAGAGCAGAGTGTTTCATGTCCTAGGATTGACCAGAGGCTATACCTAGAAGACCCTCAAGTTAAGGTATGATAAAGGAAATCACAGATGAAATCATCGGCTGAATTGATTCCCTTTGGTTGAACCCCCAAACTGTTTGTGCTATAGACTTGGTTGCCACGTAGAGCCTTAATTGGCTTTTTGGACTCTTTTTGTTTTGTTTTTCTTTTTCTTTTTTCTTTTTTTGAGTGGCTTTACCTTTTGTTGATTTTAAATTGTATATCTTTGGGGGACCATTTTGACATTGTTACCCTCCCTAGGCTTATCACAATAATCCAACTTCCATTATAATACTTAAGCTAAAGGTCAAGAGAATTTAAGCCCACTAAAAAGCACTAGCACATTACATGCAATGCTTCATAATATTGGACTAAGAGCCTAAAGTAACCTATGAAGGCATCTCCTATGGTATTAAGAGAAGATCTCTAAGGGCAGAGGGATTATTGTGCCAGGCAGGGCTCAATGGATTACTATGCAAGTTCACGGTGGCCTTGTGGGTTTTATGAACATCTATGTGCCCAATGTGGCAAGTGCTCGTGCAAATTTTTGGTCACAGATTGTTGAGTCGCTGCCGCAGGCAAATCATTCGTGCATAGGAGGGGACTTCAACATGTTGGAGGACCCTTCTGACAGGATTGGTGGTAGCCATGCTACTGTGCATGGAGTCGAGTTGGTAGCTTGGGAGAGGTTATGTATGACTTTGAGGGTCTGAGATACATGGTAGCACTCTGGTTTTGTGAGGCCCCCAGACAGTCTTGCCTTCTCTATATAGGACCGCAAAGTGGGAGGAGTGAATCTATCGCAGATAGATCGCTTCTACACTCATGACCACTTCAGTGACTTGGGAGGATCAGTGGGCATCCTGGCATGGACCTCCTTCTCGGACCATGCACCAGTGATCCTCACAGTGGCAGACAGGCAGAGGAGTGGGAGCACGATGCTCCACATCCTAGAGCGGGTCTTGTTGGACTCAGCACTCAGAGAGAGGGTAGAGGCTCTCTAAACAGAGGGCATGGACAAACAGGATTCTCCTGCAGACAGAGTGGCCTCAGGCCTAGCTCAAATTAACCACTTTTTTCTTCAGGAGTCTCTGGCTCGCCGGGCTGCAGCAGCGAGAGAGGCGGAGCAGCGTCTCAAACGGGGCATTGCTTCATTACAGAGGAGTGCAGGAGCAGCATCCAGACAGTCCATGGTTGGAGGAGCAGTTACAACAGGCTCGACAGGAGCTTGCTAGCACAGAGGAGAGGCATCATAAGTTTGCCTTCCACCGACAGGCATCTCAGTGGACTCAGGTGGGTGACAGAGTGACTGGTGTTTTTTTTGAGACAGTGGAACCTCGGCACTCGCATGCCAAGGTCAGTCAATTGAGGAGGCTCGATGGGTCAGTATCTTGTGAGCCCGAGGATATGCGTGTAGTTGCTACTGAGTTTTACCATGAGTTACTGTCTGTTGAGCCCCAGTCAGAGTGGCAAGATGCATGCATGGAGAAGGTTTGGGCACAGATGCCATGTCTTGTGCTAGAGGAGATGCACTAGAGGATAGAGATGCCACTTCAGCTTGAGGAGCTACACACGGATCCTAGGCCCCTCCCCAGTGGTAGCTGTCTAGGTGAGGATGGGTTGACTCCCAGCTTTTTCTTGGAGTATTGGGACCTGCTTGGCCCAGATCTTTGTAGTGCTTTTCAGTACATTTTCCACACAGGAGTGATGCCTGACAGCATGAGTGAGGGCCTGATCTACCTCATTCCCAAGGAGGGTGGCTCCTTGGATGAGATTCGACAGTGGCGCCCCATCACCATCCTCAACTCAACCTACAAAATTCTTGTCAAGGCCCTGAGTTTGAGGATTCAACCACTTTTAGAGAGCCTCATACATGGGACTCAGACAAGTTTTGCCAAGGAACGCAGTATCCTTGAGAACACTTTTACTTTCTGGGAGGCTTCTGCCCTAGCCCGGCTCTATGGTGAGGACCTTGTGATTCTTCTTCTCAATTTTGAGAAGGCATACGACAAAGTTGACTAGGACTTTCTAGAGGGCACTGTCCGGAGGATGGGCTTCTCAGATGCTTGGATCACAGGGGTGTCAGCTTTGTACAGATAGACTCACAGTCAGGTGCTTTTGGTAGGAGGTAGAGGTGAGCTCTTCATGCTTACACGCTCGGTCAGACAGGGCTATCCTATTGCCCCCTTTCTCTTTCTGTTCTATGCTGAGGTGATCAGCAGATTTTTGGTGTCACAGCAGGTTGGTCTACGTGTCTTAGCACTCCCTATTCGGGGAGATGAGCTACTGGACGCTGAGTTTTTCGATGACTCAGCCTTGTACTTAGATGGCCTGGAGGCCAATATTCACAGATGTGAGCAAGCTTTGGAGACCTTCTGTTGTGCATTGGGCGCACTGATAAACTGGAGAAAGAGGCAGGGAGAGGCTGTGGAACTCCAGACAGTCGAGGTGCGTCACCTTGTTTCAGTGGGGCTGGTTGCACACAGATCTACAGCAGTAGGGAGATGGCTAGTGGATAGTGGTCTTTTGACCACATGTGCACCCTGTGACCAGTTGGTGGAGAGTCAGCGTCACTGTCTTTGGGACTGTCCCTCAGCCGAGCATGTGTGGCTATGAGTTCTTCGGCTGATGCCTAATCTCTCCACGGCTAGACAGTACACTTGGGGGGCAGCGGCTTGGTCCACTCTCACGGGCCCGGCACTTCAGTTTGAGCGATCTTCCACCAGCAGGATGATAGTGATACAGGGGCGGCGACCTACACTCCATCCTGCTACAGAGCTTACTCCACAGGAGTGGTGCAGTGAGAGAGAGGAGTGTTGGGAGCTCATCAGTGGCCTGACACATTGGTTCATCTGGCGGGACCGTTGTTTCCACATCTTTGAGGCTCGCTATATGCCACCAACAGAGACTGTTCATGACTTTTGGCTAGAGCTGATCCATATTCTCAGAGGTCAGCTTGAGGGACTACAGGGCAGCTCCGACCGCATGCGGGAGCGCCGCCAGGCTTTCCTTCGACTCTGGCACCCTGGGCCTTTCTACACCACTGTCCAAGGTGTGCTCAGATGGCACTACTATCCACCTGTGTGGCTCTTCTCTCCTCCCATCTCTTGATTTAGCCTCATTGTATATATGTTGTTCTTTCATTGGGAGACTCTCCCCATCATGTTTGTTGTAGCCCTCTCTTGCAGAGGTGGTTGTAGCCCTATGGGCAATTTTCATTAACTAATAGAAGTATCTCTTTCTCGGGGAAAAAGAAAAAAAATACATGAAATATCCTGAGCCTAAGTACAAGGCTAGATTGGTTGCTTAGGGTTTCAAGCAAAATAAAGGCATGGATTTTGATGAGATTTTTTCTCCAATGGTCAAGATGACAATGCTACATCTTGTGCTTGGTTTAGTAGCCATAGAGGACATGGAATTGGTCCAAATGGATGCGAATATAGCATTTCTTTCATAAGGATCTTGATGAGGATGTCTACATGAAGCAGCCATAAGGATTTGAAGTCAAACCTAAAAAGCCTAATAGGGTAGAACTAGTGTGTGGATTGTGTAAGACATTGTATGGCCTAAAATGAGGCTCAAGGTAGTGGTACATGAAGTTTGATAAGTAAATGCATTCCCAAGGTTATGTAAGGATCCAAGAAGATCACTTCTTTTATATAAAGAAGTTGAACAATGGTCCAATTATCATTCTAATACTTTATGTTAAATGATATGCTCATTGCCAAAACATCTAAAGACAAGATTTCCATTTGAAAAAGTCACTTAGTATACACTTTTCTACAAAGTATTTGGGAGATGCAAGTCACTTTCTTGGTATGCATATCAAGAGGGGTAGAAAATGTGGGCTCGATCCTTGCAAAATCATCAAGAATAACAAAGTGACTACATTCTTATAGAATATGGTAAATCAAAAATTATATGCAGTGAGTTTGTATCAAGAGTAATCAATGATAAAATTTAAACTCACTAGCACTTACAGAGGTCAATGAATCAACGACTCTAGCTTTGCTAGTTTCACTATCGATAAGGAAATTGTTAATCGCATAGTCAATTCTTCTCATTCTCCTTAGTCAATAAAGTTGTTTAATCACAAGAGCAGAGTGTTTCATGTCCTAGGATTGACCAGAGGCTATACCTAGAAGACCCTCAAGTTAAGGTATGATAAAGGAAATCACACATCAAATCATCAGCTGAATTGATTCCCTTTTGTTGAACCCCCAAAATGTTTGTGCTATAGACTTGGTTGCCACGTAGAGCCTTAATTGGCTTTTTGGACTCTTTTTGTTTTGTTTTTCTTTTTCTTTTTTATTTTTTTGAGTGGCTTTACCTTTTGTTGATTTTCAATTGTATATCTTTGGGGGACCATTTTGACATTGTTACCCTCCCTAGGCTTATCACAATAATCCAACTTCCATTATAATACTTAAGCTAAAGGTCAAGAGAGTTTAAGCCCACTAAAAAGCACTAGCACACTGCACGCAATGCTTCATAATATTGGACTAAGAGCATAAAGTAACCTATGAAAGCATCTCCTATAGTATTAAGAGAAGATCTCTAATGCTCTGCCTTAGTTAAACTAGCTTAGTCAAAACTCTTGATTAACAAACTTAGACAAGGACAATGAGGTAAAATTATATTAAATTTAAGGTAAAATACTTAAGCAAGTATGTTAGAGACTTTTTCACCAATTACTCTTGAAACAAACAAGCATGAATGCTAGAAAAAATATAAAAATAAAAATAATGGATAAGAAACACTTGTTTTTTGTTGGCGATAATTCTTCGATGTAGGTGTTGGTGTGGACATGCCAAGGATTGCCCAAGGTAAAATTTAAGACATGCAACATCTTCCTGTACACATTAGCAAACAATACCACATACCTCCAGGAGTATCATCAGTGGGAGAAGGAAAAATGTAGAACCCTAACCTATCTATCTACTCCACATTAAAACAAAATATAGAACCCTAACCTATCTATTTGCTCCACATTACAAGATTAAGGTAAGAGAATACTGCATAGATTGGCTGGCAGTCCTAAGGCTATACCTCTATCATCATCGTCTTCAAGATTCATAAAATCTCCTTAATGACACCATGGGTTTCATTTGTGAAATCTGATAAATCTTCCTCATAATCCCATGTACATTGGTTCACTAAGAATTTCACTAGGCATAGATATTCATTTTTCTCAAAAGGATAATCTTGTGAAATTGGGAAGACGCTCTCTCCTGAGTAGGGATCACTTGTGGTGGTTAATAGACGTATCAACCATTCTAATTCCTCAAAAATTTCCTTACATGCTAGTTTATCTACCAAATCCCATTTAGAGGTAAGCATACAGTAAATCATGTTAAACACTTGAGAAAATTAAAGAAAGTACCTCTTAGTAAGTGTAAAGTGGATGACCTTGGTGAACTATCCATACCAATGAACACCGATAAATTTTGATTAGGTTCAAGTAATTCTAGGGCATCGGTGCGCATGTGACGTTGTGAGTTTTGTGGCTTTTTAATGTCTCATTCTCGTTATAGATGGCTCTTGCTCTTTTATTTTTTTTCCCTTTTCTTTCTTTACGTTTTTGTCTAGTCTAATTATAAGGATATATACACACATTCCCTAAGATTTGGAGGTTAAAACGTCGGGGAAGGAAGGAGGAGTGGGAATTCACAAGAAGATACACGGTAAGTTGCATTCCCCCCTTTCTTGGGTAGATCCCACCGTCTAAAAAGATGTCAGCACCCTTTGAAACCAATTATTCCAGTTGGCTTAGCCAATACTTTTCTATTACCTTAGGTGCCTCATCTAGTTGCAAGGGTGGCAAGGTACTTTCCCAGGAACGAACTTGAAGTGGTTAACAATGGGAGGTGTAGGTTCTCTTGTAGCTTCTTGGGGAATCTATGAAGCTTTTACGTCTATGTAGCTCCTTTGTCTAAACAAGTGGAGGCTTGGGTGTAGAACTGTTTGTTGTAGCCATTGAGGTTGAAGATTTAGAGGGTTATGCTATGAGCAAGGTGTTTCAACTCCTTGGATTTGTGACATTTTGTTATCTTTTGTGTTATCAAGAGGTGATAGTTCGGGTGTTGTTCCTTGAGCATTAGGGCTAAGAGTTGGTTTCTGTGTCGTGATACTCACGGTCCCCCAATCAATATTACATTTAGTTACAGATATCCACTTGTGACCTAGGTTTATGTAAGCCTCCATATTGCTAAAATGCATGATCAAAAAGACGTTCCTATTGTCATAAATGACATGAGTTTGTAGGATTCCAAAAATGGTGGTCTTCTTCTTATTGACTTGGAGGATACTTATAGATAAGGGTGGTTCTCCTAGCTGACACCACACTCCATAAGATAGAAAATTATGTTGAGGTCCCATGTCCATTAATGCATTATATAGTACTTTCCCATAGGAGCTATTCAACTCGATTAACTATCGTAGAGGCGGTTCAAAGTCTATAGAATTTTCATCTACTTCAACTTGGAATGAATGTGTAACTCCAAGATTAGCTTCTCGTTGGCATCTAATAATTTGTTGTCACTCTCAAGCTTCAATCTTGGCTTGTATCTTTTTTAACTCAGCTTGTTCTTTTGCTGCTTTTTTTTATGGATGGCACAGGATTCTTCTTGGCATAAGGGATAATAGTATATTTTGAATTTACTCCCATTGAGGAATCCAATGGTTTCAATTCCGTCTAGAGTCTCTACACAAAGGGTACATTGTGGGGTAATTTTGCATACTTTATATGGCCCTTTGTCAGTGTATTTCAATTTCTTCTTTTTGTTACGCACTCCATACATAAGAACTTTATCATTGACTTTGATGTCCTTGTCCTTTAAATGGCGATCAAACCTCTTCTTTCTCCCTATCTTTCTCCACAAGAGCATTCCTCACAGCCAACTGCCTCTCTTCCTCTAGCCTTTTGAGGATAAATATACACTTGACTAATGGTTACCATGCCAACCTTCTTGAGAATCTACTCAAAGATTGGGAATGGAAAACTCCCATGCATTATCGCTTCTTGATTATACACCATTTTGCAATCAATAGCCACTTTATAAGCAACATGATAAGCCCATGGGGCTAATGTAAGCTTCAAGTCCCAATCTGTATGATGAGCCTCTACCATCTTAGTTAAGATAGAAATTAGAGTCTTGTTGGTACTCACATCTTGACCATTTGCTTGTGGATAATAAGGTGTAGACTTATGGTGGGATACCATGAAATCTGATGTGAGTTCTTTTATCACTTCATTTATAAAATGGGTACCATTGTCACTCACAATTTCAAAGGGATATCCAAATCTTGTGATGATATTTTCAAAGAGAAACTGAGCTCATTGTCCTTGCATTGGCCTTGTGTGTCTCCGTGTAGCTTTAGCTTCAGCCCATTTTGTCACATAGTTATCGACAACAATGATATATCGGGATTGAGTATTGCGGGTTGTCGAACTACTTGGACCTACAAAGTCTAAGCCCCAATTTTCAAACGGTTGGGTCACCTTAATAGGATATAAGGTCATCTTATCTTTTCTTTGTGATTTGCATATTGTTGGCATTCATCACATCCTTTTGTAAAGAGTATGCATCCTTAAATAAAATGGACCACTAATAGCTTGATTGTAATACCTTTCTAGTAGTCAATTCTCTTGAAAAGTGACCACCAGCTACACAGCCATGTGTGCTTCTTCCAAAATGTACAAATATTCATCCTCATGAGCATAACACCTAAGAATGTCATATTTTCCTCACTTATAGAGAGTTCTAGCAATCAAGCAATAAGGTTCGCATTCCTTGATTAAGTCTTGAGCTAAATCCTTTCGAATCTCTTAGGGAGGAAAACCATTAACTAAAAAGTTGACAAGCTTTTCACTCCATTCAGGCATTGTCTCGACTATGAATAGGGAAGTGACAAGCAATTCATCATCAACTCTAGTAGGGGCTTCACCATTGGGTATGCGAGATAAATGATACGCCATAACATGTTTTTGGCCAGGTCTTACAACAATAGTGAAATCAAACTCAAGAAGAATTAACAACCATTGCGTAATTCTTCCCGTGGCATGGTTTGTTTACTAGATACAAAAATGCTTGATGATCAACGTAAAACACAAAATGGTAGCAAGAAGGTAATATTGAAATTTATTTATAGCATAAATCATAGCTAAACCTTCTTGCGATGTAGTGATGTAGTTCATCTCTATTGAGCGAGTGTAGTGCGTGTACGGAGTGTGTGCAAGAGAGGGGAAGAAGAGAATGGGGAAGGGGATGAAGCACAGTACACAGCAGGGAGTTTGGGTTAGTGGAGAGGAAAGTGAGAGAGTGATCAACTCTCTCCCTTTCTCTCCCTATATTCATTTAGGTGAAAGTATAAACAGGGGCAGTTTCCCACGGCCACCTGGCCTACACCCCAACAACCTCCCACTTGAAGGTCACGGTGGCCAATAGTGGCATTAGTATAGTTAGTCTATACAAATTTGATGAAGCATTGCTGAGGCTTCATCCTACACCCATAAGTTCTCTACAATGTGTAAATCGCTCCGAGGCTAGGCTCTTTGTGAAAGCATCTGCGGGGTTGTAGTCGGTGTGAACCTTGACAAGCTCGATACGCTTGCCAGCCAATGCATCTCGTATGACATGGTATCTGACCTCTATGTGTTTCGACTTTGAGTGAAACACCGGATTCTTTGCCAAAGCAATGGCACTCTGACTATCACAATGTAGTATTGGAACCTCGTGAATGCCCAAATCTCCCACTAGACGAGCCAACCATATGGCTTCCTTGTTGGCGTCAGACGCAGCAACATATTCTGCCTCAGTGGTAGATGAAGACGTCCAATCTTGGAGACACGATCTCCAAGAGATAGTTGCTCCAGCAAACATGAACACATAGCCAGATGTGGAACTTCTACGATCCACGCAACCCGCATAATCCGCATCCGTGTAACCTACAATAGATGCATCACTATTTCCGAAGCGTAAACACTTGCTAGATGTACCTTTCAAATATCTGAGGATTTTCTTCACTGCTTCCCAATGCTTCTTGCCAGGGTTTTCCATGTACCTACTAACCACTCCCACTGCATGTGCAATGTCTGGTCTTGTGGCTACCATAGCGTACATCAAACTGCCAACTGCTGAAGAATGTGGTACTTTCGCCATTTCCTCTTTCTCAGCCACTGTCTTGGGAGAGTCTTCCTTGCTAAGTTTGGAGTATGCTTGCATTGGGGTACTCATTGACTTCCCCCCCTGTATACTAAAATGTTGCAAGACTTTGTGAATGTACTTTTCTTGAGATAATTCAAGAATTCCACTTTGCATGTCTCTCTTGATGTGCATACCAAGAAAGTGATTGGCATCTCCCAAATCCTTCATGGAAAACTGAGTATTTAGCATCTTTTTCAACTGATTGATCTCATCAATTGATTTTCCTACGATAAGCATATCATCTACATACAAGATCAAGATGATTAAAGAACCATTGTTTAATATTTTTGTGTATAAGCAGTGATCCTCTTGACTTCTTATGTAACCCTAAGACTGTATGAATTTGTCGAAATTTTTATACCATTGCCTTGAACCTTGCTTGAGGCCATAGAGTGCCTTTTTAAGTCTACAAACCAATTTTGTCCTCATTGGTTTTTGGGTTTCACATACAAATCCCTCTGGTTGTTTCATGTAGACATCTTCATCTAGATCCCCGTGAAGAAATGTTGTGTTCACATCCATTTGGACAAGTTCCATGTCCTGGATAGCAACCAAGCCAAGCACGGTGCGAAGTGTAGTCATCTTGACTACTGGAGATAAAATTTCATCAAAATCCACACCTTTTTGCTGCTTGAAACCCTTGGCAACTAGACGAGCCTTGTATCTAGGCTCGGGATCTTCCGCTGTATACTTCTTCTTGTATACCCACTTGCAAGGTAAAGCATTTTTGCCTTTTGGTAATTCAACCAAATCCCATGTCTCATTAGCCACAATCGAATTGTATTCTGATTGCATAGCTTGCTCCCACTTAACGCTATCATCCATTTGTATAGCTTCTTTGTAGCAAGTTGGTTATCCACTGTCAGTGACCAAAATGTGGTGTATACCCGGCTCAAACCGCTCGTGCGCACATGATACTCTCTCAGAGAGTCTCAGTGCCTGAGTGCTGGACTTTTCTCTCTCCGGAGCAATAGTGTATCTTGCACTTGAGGAGTAGGTGCAACACTACTGAACTGAGTTGGTTCTGAGGCTACATCCTCAAAACGAACATGTCTGTACTCAACATCTTTGATGGGTTTCTTGTGCATTTTTGATTCATTGAAAATCACATGTGAGCTATGAATTACTTTGTTTGATTCTGGGTGCCAAAGACGATATCCCATCTCTCCGTTTGCACCATAGCCAATAAAAATGCATTTGTGTGATCTGGGATCTAACTTTCGACGAAGTTCTTTGGGCACATGTGCATATGCCTCACATCCAAATACACGTAAATGCTCATAGCTTGGCCTTTTTCCAGTCCATAATTCCTCTGGAATTTTGAAATTCAAAGGAGAACTAGGTGACCTATTGATGATGTGCACTGCTGCCAGAACCGCTTCCCCCCAAAACTCTGGAGTAAGCTTCGCCATAGACATCATAGAGACAACTTGCTCTTGAATCGTACAATTCATTCTTTCAGCTATTCCATTTTGTGTAGATGTGTATAGAGCAGTAAACTGCCGCCGAATGCCTCTTCCATTGCAAGAATCCTTGAACTCTGTGGAGACGTATTCTCCACCATTGTCCATGCGAAAAGCTTTGAGCTTTGTTCCTGATTGGTTCTCAACCATGGCGAGGAATTTTTGGAATGTCGAAAAGACTTCTTCCTTATGCTTAAGGAGAGACACCCACACCTTTCTGGTAGAATCATCTATGAACGTGAGAAAGTAGTTCGCCCCCCCTAGAGTTTTATGTGGCATTGGAACACACAAATCACTGTGCACCAAGTCTAGAGGTTCGCCTAGTTTCTTATTCAATGGCAAAGATGTCAATCTAGTCTGTTTGACATATAGACAATGCTCACACAATGGAAAGTCCGTGTAATCTAACACAGGTAGTAGCCTAAACGCTGAAGTGTTTTCATTCCCTTTTGGCTAATATGCCCTAGCCGGCTATGCCACAACTCAGGAGACGGCAGCTCGGCAATATAGATAGAGTGTTCGTCAACACTCGAAACAAACAAAGAGTACAGGGATCCATTTTTATTACCTTTCATCATGATAAGGTTGTTCTTGCGGATCATCCAAGAACGATTACCAAAAACTGTAGTGTAGCCAAGATCATCCAATTGCCCTATAGAAAGCAAGATTTTCGTAAGCTTGGGCACATTTCTGACATTCTGCAGCACAAAAGTAGTGCCATTATGCATCTGAAGTTTCACATCACCAATGCCAATAATGTCAAGCTCATAGGAATCACCAAGCTTGACTATTCCATGCATGGATGCATAAGAGGAAAACTACTCTCTATGCAGTGTGACATGAAAACTTGCACCAGAATCAAGGATCCAATTCTCTGCATAACCCTCATCCTGTGCAACCAAAGCATCTGGAGTGAGATCTGAAGTGAAAATGAGAACATTTGAGGCATCTTTTGTCACCTCGGCATGAATCTCTGTGGGCATAATGAGCATCACTGGAGGAGGAGCATCCTCTACTGCAATGGTAGGTATGGGGGACTCAACAATATTGAGCTCCTCAATCTTTACTATAATTTTGCCTTTGCCAGAATTATCCTTTTGCATGTTTTTCTGATCTCTTAGGAAACTGCAACAATCCTTTTTGTAATGACCCTTCTTGTGGCAATAGTAACACTCGACATTTCTGGCATTACGGTCTCTACTTTGGTTCCTGTGTCTGCTAGGACTACGAGGATTTTGCTCTCTACTTTTGCTTTTGTATTTGTTCCTGTCACGGCCTCTTGCCTTTGTTGAACTGCCAGCCATATATGCATCTCCATGACTAGCATTATCGAGAGATTTACGACGAATCTCTTTAGCGAGCAACGCATCTGTGACAACATTGAACTCTAACTTGCCATTCGGAGCTGAATTGCTAATGGCTGTGAAAAAGATATCCCATGAACTGGATAGAGAGCATAACAAGAAGATAGACTTGAGTTCATCGTCAAACTCCTTAAAGCCCTGAGATGTCACCTGACTAAACAAGGAGTTGAACTCATTTAAGTGACCGGAAACTGTGCTACCTTCTTTCATGTTGAGCTTCATAAGATTTTTCATGAGAAAAACTTTGTTGGATGCACTTTTTCTCTCCCATGCTGAACATAAGCTATCCCAAAGTTCCTTGGTTGTTTTCTTCCCTATGATAGTGAAGAAGACTGACTCGGCTAGATGTAGACGTATCGTAGCCATGGCCTTTGCATCCAAAAGCTCCCATTGAGCTTGTCTATAATCATCATCTTCTGCGCGCTCTTTCAACGGTTCTGAGAGGCCTTTGTTTATCAAAACATCTTTCATGTGCTCTTTCCACATGGTGAAATTGCTGCCATCGAAATTCCGAATGAAATACTCCTCCTTTTCTAAAGAAGAAGCCATCGCTGATAAGAGGGTTTGAGAGGTGTCAAACTATGGCGAGAAGCTGTAGAAATTTGGGTTGAGTAACCTTTGTATCGGGAGTAGAATCTCAACCGAAATAGACTCAAAAGTGCCAACAATGAAAGTCACAACTCGCGGGAAGGAAATCCGGCAGAGTCTCCTTTGTATGAGGAGTCAAAACTCAACTCAAAATGCATATAAATGTGCCAACTGCACTAACTCGGCATCTGCTGCACAAAACCACTGCTATGTGAGTGCCAAATCACGTCAAAAGCATAAATAACCGTCCAGATACATATCCTATGGCGAGGGTACCGTAAAGGGAAACTCCAGCTACCTGTATCACCGAAAGTGTCTCAACATTCGAGCACACCCCAGCTCAAAGAAAACCTCATGCTATCGACCCTCCAAAGGCTAATGCAGACACAAATGGACTAGCCACAGTCTCAGAAAGGACTCTTTCGGTCTGATTCTCAGAAACGGCCGGGAAAAACTGCCAAAATAGCCAAAAATGGCTCCACATGTAGTACAGTGGGCAGTGTCCGCAACTCAACGTACATGAGTAAAATTGTGCTCAAACAGGCGCCAAGAACTGCTGCATGCAGTGAAAGTGATCCCTTCGGGGATATCTGCTCTCAAAAGAGCTCAGTAGCACTAGGTGTGCTCACAACAAAATGCATCTGTCAACGCATATGTCCGTAGAGAATCTGTTGTCGAAGTGACTGCCAAATTGCCTGTGAAAGTGCTGTGTCTGGTAACCTGGAGAATCTATGAGTGAATGGACTGGAAAACCCCATGTAATCTGTAACCTGTGTGTCGGTGTCGCTATGTGCCGATTTCTGCCGCCGGACAAAAATATGCTAGTCGAATAGCCGCCAAAGGTGTCATATATGTAAACTGTGTCATACAGTGTGATCGGTGCGCTCGATGCCGATGCCGGGTGTCACTCCTCTATGATAGAGGTACCTCACCCGCGCATGTCATAAGCACGGTCGTCGATCGCGGGAACGCGCTCGTCTTGGGAAACTCTGGTATCTGGGTCGGATGTCAGAGATCCGCCGCAATGAGCAATGTCGAGCCGGTGCGCATGAGCGGTGTCGATGTCGATGTCGCCTTTCACCGCCGGGCGGAAGTGCCTAGCCGAGTAGCCGTAAAACGCTAATGCTCGAAGCCGATATGTCAAGATCACTCTCAAGCTCGTCGGACTCTGTGTGCGGACGTCGAAGTCGGGTGACGATGTCGAAGAAGTCGATGTCAAACTCGGAGAAAGGCTGAGTTGATGATGAGACCCTGGTCTTTGTCTCTCACTCTCTCGCTCGCTCTGTGTGTTGCTTGGGCTCACTCGCAAGGTCGGTGTCAAGCTCGCCCTTTTGTTTTTTTTTTTGTAAAAACAAATAAATTCTTTTACTGGAAAAGAATGACGAGGTGCAGACTCAGACGAGCTCTGACAACAACAAGGGGTGTGTGTGTGGACGTGCTACAAGGCTTGCTAGATTGTTTGTGTGTGTGTGTATATTGTCCACACCACCACAGAATAGCTCTGTCGGGTGTATTCAGTGCTGCCTCCTCACTCGCTGCCCGATTCTAGCGCTGCCTCAATTGGCTAAGTGTCGAGCTCGATTCAAATCTCCCCCCTCACTCCAAGCCTTCAAAAGACTCTGCTACACTCTTTCCATGCTTGCCCGAGAATGACTTGCCTCTGTGCTCTCAAGTCAAAAGGGGCATCGGGGATTCAAAGGGTGTTCTTATTTTCCTATAAAAGGGAGGAGTCCTCCTTGTACGCATCATCTCGTGTTCAATCATTAGTAGAGAACATGTCTTGGGATGTCTGGTTATCGCTTCTCTCTCTATCTCTCTCTCTTGCTGTCTTTATCTCTCTATAATTCTTCTTTATCAACAACATTAAGGGTGTGTGGATGATGCTCTTAAAACTTGGCGACCACGCGCGGAGCGGATTCCCCTTTGGTAATGACAAGCCGGCCATGGCCATGAGCATTGTTGTGCTGCAATAGCATCACCATCGCCTGCAAAGCAAGCCGTACACGTCAGTTTTCTACCCTCTACATGCAGAAAGACGTCCGTGTCCCCCTCAAGTGAGCCCTCCCTCTCCCTCTTTTCTCGCGCATGAATGCTTGTGGGTTGCGCCATGAGGGGATCAAGAGGGGTTGCAGATTGCTGTCCAATGCGAGATAGTGGGATTGGTTGGGTCTGCAGTAACTAAAGGGGCATCGGGGATTCAAAGGGTGTTCTTATTTTCCTATAAAAGTGAGGAGTCCTCCTTGTACGCATCATCTAGTGTTCAATCATTAGTAGAGAACATGTCTTGGGATGTCTGGTTATCGCTTCTCTCTCTATCTCTCTCTCTTGCTGTCTTTATCTCTCTGTAATTCTTCTTTATCAACAACATTAAGGGTGTGTGGATGATGCTCTTAACACAAACCTACAAGATGTGTGCACCCATATGCGTTTCTTTAGCATTCACTCCGCTAAGCCCTCCTCCATGGATATCAAAGGGAGTTTTGACTATATCGCTATATGATTTTTGAATGAAGAAGGTTCGCAAGTTTTCCTACTAGGCAAACATTTATTTCCTACTTCAGACACTATATCCTCAAAAAATCCTTCCATATTAATTTAACTTAAAGATAATTAACAAGTTCAATTGATGCAGTTTCAAATTGGGACTGACCCAATGTTTAGGTAGTTTTCTCCTTCCTAATTACTCATGATGCATTGAACAAAAAAGAAGTTTCCTACCTGTTCATAAGCAATAACATCACTTTGTGGGATAAGTGGCACATCCTCATTCATTGGGGCCTTTGCTTTGCCTTTACCATAACTGATTTTAGCTTCATGATCGTGTGATCCGCCATAGCGAGTTCTCTTGGGTGCCATTCCCACTCCTAGATACTTAACTTATCTTGAAAAATTGTAAGTTAAAGTATAAGAATCCAATGGAAGTAGGGTAAATGATTATAAGTGCTTTAATTCCAAAACATATATGGTTATTCCACACATCAAACCAAAAACATAAGCATTCTTAATTCTGCCATAACCTTATGATAAACATGCGTTATAACCCATACTCTAATCACATGATTAATCACTTATATCTACTTACAAGAACAATTCATGATTTTCATCAGACAAAATTCTTGAATATGATTAGCTAATTCATGCAAGCATCTAGGTTACATTGATGAAGAATTGTGCATGCAGTCAACACAATTGATTATGTAATCAAGCACTGAGACATTTGTAATGTAGAGGAATTATCGTAAAATAGGTATAATGATTGTTGATTTCCAATTGAGGATAGCTAAATAAGAGTATAGAATTTGATAATAGAGTAGCAATTGAAAAGGATTCCAATTGAATAATAATATCGTAGTGATTGGAAAGGATTCCAATTGAATAATAATATGGCAGCAATTGGAAAGGATTTTGTTGCAAGAGCGAATCACACCACCCATAAAGTGCACGCAACACAACCTAGATCAACATAATGTCAATCGAGGACACAGATGACACGATAGGCACACGAAGGAAATCTCTTTAGCTTGTCAGGTTGAGAGTATCCTACACATACAACACTCTAGAAGGCCAACTAAACCACAATCTAGAGTCTCACTGCTCTCAACTACACCACCTACCCATATATACACAAGTGGAAGAAAATCCATCAAATCATTCCAGAGTTGTATGACACTTAAGGAACACCATCCCCTTAGTAGGATACACCTGTCCCTAAGCCTCTACACTCAAAACTCTAGCTCTAGATCCATCTGCAAAAAACATGTATAAAGACATAGCAAAATTGTAAAAGTGTCCAAAACTGAAATCTATCTGAGTACCTATGCGTAGCTTATGTCGCTATGATTCTAATGACTACTTGTAGGCAGAAAACAAACATTGTTTGATATACTTACGACCACAAATAGCTTGTAGATGTGCGAGCACGTTCGCTCCGTTCCCGAAGGAATGCTTGGCGTTGTCGCGTAGCTCTTGCTAAGGCTAACGCGATGGTGCAGTCGGATCTTCAATGTGATGAACGAGCGTGGAGTGAATTGTCATTTTTGCCCCTTTTTTTCTTGTCAGTATTGTTAGTCCCTTTTGTTTGTTAGGCTTCATTAAGTCACATACAAGATAGAAGATTACAGTATAAAGATCTACTCCCTTTATATGGCCTTGTAGTCGCATGAAATGTCTAATGGCAATTTTACACTTGATTGGTGCTTTAGTTTAGCTGATCACATTTTTCTTTGTCCTTGTAGTCCATCCTTTGACATTACCTATGGTTCATATGGATTTTGGGGAATACTTCGTGAAGTGTTGTCATTTTCTTGGACCTTCTTTGCTTTGTACGGCTTGACATCTCTCCAGTCTTTTCTTCATCTGGATTATGTATTTGTTTTCTATTTTTCTCAACAAAATTTGAAAAAACAACTAAATAAAATAAAAAATCAACTCAACTAAAAAAGAAAAATCAAGTAAATAGAATTCTAAACTCTATGTACATTGTACACATGTCCCTAGTAGGGGCTCATATATGGATTTTGTCCCCGTACTTCTCTTGTAACTCTACTATGAGGGCATATACTCTGAGCTTTGTCAAAAAATTATCACGCAAAAATTCAATACAACTCACAAAACATTGCCCTCTAATATTCAAATATTAGGTCCGCATTGAGAATGCCTCCCCTTCTCCTATTTGGAGTCCTCCTTGACGGCAGGGTTTCACCAAGGGTATGTAATGTGCTTGGGCAATCAAAAATTGTGCCTATGCAAGCCTTCTAATGTAGCCCTATTATGCATACACAGTCAATGCATGGAAAACATTTGTGTTGTGCATGATGTGGGTATAAGCAATTTGCTTATTGGCATTTGCTGGCGAAGCTTCCTATTCTAAGCAATGTGATGCTCTTTGAAGCTCCTGTGTCATTTGCTTGATTGTAGGTTGTAGAGATTTTTCAAAGGCTTACTAATCTGTTTGATACTCCTTGAAATCCATTTTAGCCTTGTTGGTGGTTATCGTATTTGGTATTGTTCCTCAAAGTGGGTTCTCTTCTAACTGTACTATAATCGTAGGAGGAATTGAAAGAATTCAAGTGGCGGTGCAGTGAAAGTAGGTTTGATGGTTCCCTTTGGGACACACTTCTTCCTAATAATTGGTTGTTTTGTTGATGCTGCTCGTTTGGGAACCCATACTTGTTCATGCTTCGTTTGTGTTTGAAGAGACTTTTTTGGGATCCACCTTGTCTTTGTGTGAGTCTTCAATGGTATTTGATTCAGTTCTTTTACTCTTGGTTGAGGACGGGATTCAGACTTGGAGAGTTGACAATTTAACAGTTTCAAAATCCAAATGAACTCCTGACTTCTCTGTGCTTGAATCAACTTCTTTGAAACCCAAATCTGAGTTGCGGAAGCTTCCGACTTTGTGTTTTTCTTAGTTGTTCTTGCAGGCTTTGATTGTTTTTTTGTTGGCATTGGATCTTGTGATTTTTCATCAGAGATCTTTGTCTTCTTAACCCATACCTGCTTTTGGCCAATCTGGCTCTTTGGTATCTAGATTTGTTGAACTTTCTGATTTTGACTCTTTGTTATTTTCTTTTGGCCTTCTTTGGTTGTTACAGAAGCTGCTAGTGATGACATAAGTACCTAGTAGGGGATGTCATAAGAATCATCAATGTCACTGCTATCCTCATCAAGGTTGCATTCTAGCACTTTCCCTTTGTGGTTTGGCTAGTTATGGAAGGTCACTGTTTTCTTGCTCTTCGTTTGTTGTTTCTGGGATGACTGTTCTATCCACTTGATTAGAGAGTTGTTAGCTCGTTGACATGGTTGTGTTCTTCTTGGTTGAGTCTTTTCTTCATGTATGGGAGCCACATATGAGGATGCTTGTAGCAGTTGCATTTCCACCGAGGATTTTGGAATCCATTTTTAATGCACTTTATTCTTGTAATGGTGACATTGGTTCCTGGGTTTTTGATCTGGACAATCATAAAACCGTGCATTTGTTAAAGTGTTGTTCATGTCACTTATTGGGTCATCCGGATTTCTGTTGTTTGCATCTTCTTGAAGCTCCAAGTTTTCTACGAAGTCGTAGAACTCGTCTTCTTCTTCATCTTCATTTTCTTGGATCACACTCACTGCAAAATAAGGAACGACATCATAGCCATTTTCATCACAGAATTGTTTTGTTGGATCGTCTTGAATAGCGCACACATCAAGAGTGGCCAAGATGTGTTCCCATTCAAGTGGATCTAATTCTTCCTCAGGAAAGGGTTTTGGGATGTAATCTGATCTTTAATTTCCCTTTCTATGATGCCTTCCTCTCGCGTTAAGCTTCCACATTGCAAAGCTCCACACATCCACATTTCTTTAGGCTCCCAACCATGGTAGAAGTTCTAATCTTGCTAGAGTAGCGGAATCAAACTCCTCCATAGGTGAACCTTCCTGTAACTATGGTCCTTCAAGTTTATCCTTGTCATGGTTTCCATATGTCTCAGGTAGATATAGTCATAACCCCAATCTTGGACCATTTTCAATTGTCTCATGAATGGTCTTCTAGAATGATATCATAGTTGTTATTCTTGCCAAAGTCAACAATAGCAAAGGTTTGCTCATATTCAATGCCACAAGAAGTAACAAATGCTTCTTCTAACAGTCCTATGGGCCTTTCCATGTGTTCGTCAGCAAGCTGCAGTTTCATCCTTGTAGCCCTCACTGCTAGTTTCCCCCATGTTTTCCATACCTCTTTTGTTGCGATGGAAATGCTAGCTCCACTGTCAAGGATTGCCATGGTTTTTATTGGCCTAGTGTTTAGATGAGGCATTTCAAGCTCTTTGATCCCTTCCTCGATTTGAGTCATTGGTTTTTTTACACCAAATTTCTCTAGGCATTTTCCCACAGTAGCCCACATGATTGGTCTTACTTTGAGCAACTCGGCTAACGTTATCGTACAAGTGACTGGTGTCAATGAAATGTCTATCAGCCCTTTTGAATCTATGACTTTGTTGGAAGACAGTCTTTATGATGGGACCGCAATAACATCTAACTTGGCCTCGTACTCTCCCGTATAAGATGGTAGTATTCTTAATGACTGGGGTTGACTGTCCATAGACTGTATAAATATTTTGTCTCCCCAATACTACTCCACTTCTAGATTCATTTGAGATCCAGCCTCAAATTCCTCTATTGGTGGAAGAGACACTCCTCTTCCATCACCCGTCTGGTTTACTCTTCTACTTATCTCACTTGCTTCATTGGCCTCTCTGACTTGTTTCCACAATTCGTCAAGACCATCTATTTCTTTACAGCTGTCAGGTATAGCTATGTGAAATCCCTCGAAAGAGTTATCTGTGGTATTCAACACTATCCTTGGCTCTGATGCGGGGTCCTTGACCTTTTGTACGTGCTCATGACTAGAATCTAGCTCTTTTCATTCTTGGTTTGGTGGGATTACTGGTGTAGCTAGGACAAGGATCACACCCTCAGGTTTTCCAACTTGTGGTTCTTTAAAAGCTTGGGCTATTCGAATCATTTGCACATTTCAAGCGTGTCCTTTTCTAGCTCCTCATATGGATATTTCATCCATCTCTGTTCTTGGGTTTGGTTATTTTTGAGCTGTGTTTCATGGGATTTTAGGAGGGTGTCTAAATGCTCATTAACCTTCTCGACCAACACTAATCCTCTTGAACTAGCACTTCTTGGTTTCTCATCTGTGGATGGTTCTTCTGGAGGTTGAGACATCTGCATAAGAGAAGGTGCAACCATTTCCTCATGTTGTTTTATCTTCTCTTTAGCTTGGGTAAGCTTCTCAACTAGGGATTTTTGCTCTCATTCCCTACATGCTTTCATCCTAGATTTTCTAGCTTTCCAACTATTATGTTTGCTCTTGATCTTTCGACTAGGTGCATCGATCTTTGGTTCACCCGTCTATGGACTCGTGCCAGTTTCCGTTTTCCCTGTCTCGTGCTTCTCCTCACCTTCCTTTTGAGCTTGCGCTCTCATAACTACTTGAACTGGTACAATGTTTTCATTTTTCGAGCTACTAGGTAGCTGAACAATTCCTGAGACATTCATTGTGATCTTTCTGACTCGGTTTGGGTTTTTTGGATAGTTGGGGATCAAGTGAATGACACCACAACCAAGACAATAGGTATTTACTTGGGTGATCTTCGTTTGAGGACATTGTTTGACCAAGTTGTTGTCACGACTTTCGTGACAATCTGCCTCTAGTTGAGGAGTTTCTTCTTCCAATTCCTCTTGGCTGTAAATAGGCTTTGACCTTGCTAAGCCTCTATTAGCAATGAACCACAATGTCCTTTCGTCCATCTCATATCTTCTTTCTTCAAGTCGGAACGCAGGAGGTGAAGGTTATACCGGCCTCACCACTCCATGTGTTTCTCTCATCTTTTGTCACTTTGAAGGGCAGTACCCACTTTGGTTGTTATAACACATTGCAGCTGGTACTATTGCTTGTTTATTAGATACTTCCATCATTTGTGTATATCTCATGTCTATAGGCATTCTAGCACCTGGCAGTGGAGGTTGTTGTCCGAAGACAAGCTGTGGTCTTGCAACTCCTACTGGTCTCGACGCATTCCCCATAGCGTATCTAGGTGGAGGAGGTGCTACTTGGAATAGGTTGTACATTAGCATATTCCATGCCATAGTAACACTCTTCTCTCGTATTATGGTTTGTCCATTTTCTCTCAATTTTGCACCATAGAGGTTCTTGGAGGTCAGATTTGACAAGAGGAGCAAGTCTTTGTGCTAATCCTTCTATAAGCTTCTTTTGCTCACTAGATACCCCTGGCTTCAATGTGGGTTGGATTCTTGGTAAATCTCTCCTCTCAAAAGATGTGTCACTCTCACTCTCAGTATCATATCTTCTCAAGGTTCTGCCTGATTTGGATAGGAGTAAGTTATAGGGGATGGTGATGGTACATATGGTCCGGTTGTGACCATAATTCTACCTCTATAAAATTCATTTTTTATGGTTGCAATTGGGGCCATGATCCATTAGGAAGATTCACTTGAGGAGGAATGTCTTCCATCTTTGTGATCATTTCATCTCTTGTTACCACTCTAGAAGAAATCCAGGTGGCTCCCTTTTTGGAATTCTCGTAGGAATTCTCGTGCTTGGTGGAGATAACTGTGGTCCTTCATTGACCGAATGTCTAGCTCTATAAAAGTCATGTTCTATGGTTACATATGGGTATAGCCATGGTGGTAATGTAGCTAGGCTTGTGTCAAAATGTGGATAGATTGGCATTTCAGCACTTCTAGCTTGGCTTGCCATGGTGGTAATATAGCTAGGCTTGTGTCAAAATGTGGATAGATTGGCATTTCAGAACTTCTAGCTTGGCTTGCCATACCTCTGGTCATATCTACCAAAGGATTGGTAGAATGGATTTCCATCCTGGTGATCTTAGCTTTCTTAATGTCAGGCCCACTTAATACTCTCAAGATAGTCCTTAACAAGTCCGCCTTGGCTTAGTGCAACTTATCCCTTTTTGCCCTTGATCAGGTCTCTCAGAAGTCAAGAATTTGTGACTCTTTTGGCCTCTGGATACTAGTTATGGGTACCCTAAAAGTTTGAATTTAGGAAACCTGGGAAAATTTAGCTCTATAGTCATATTGTCCGCAAGCTTTTCTCCTGGCTATACCTGACTCAATTTGGAGTTGTCTATCAAAAGTTAGAGCAGTTTTGGTGAACTGCACTTGAAACAGCACTCAAAACAGTTTCAGTACCAAGGATTTTTGCTTGTATCTTGACCAAATGTGATCCAAATTTATTGAAACTTGGTCACTAGGCTTCTTTTATGCTGGCAAACACTTCTATGAGCTCAAATGTAACTTTTGACCTCTACTTTGGCACTTAAGACATCATACACGTATAATGTCTATGTGCTCAGAATTTAACAAATTTTGGTATGTGAGCTCTCCTTGATGTCCTCTACCCACTGAAAGTTTCAGTTTGTGAATTTAACCTTTCTTTTGACACTTGAGACATTATACGCGTATAAAGTCTTTTGTGGCAGAATGAGGTGACTTTTTTTCCACTGACTCCTTATCACTCAAGCAACTCTCATCAAGTTTCAAAATTCAATTTGGACATTTTTTGGGCAAGTTATGATCAAAACAAGCATGAATCTGTCTAGATCTGTCTTCTGGCCTATACAAGCTCAAATGAGCTTCAAATTCATTGAAATGTTTGCAAGGGACTTCTTTTATGCTCTAGGACACTGATGTATACTCAAATATTTGGTTTGACCCAGATCTGGCCTATGAGACATTATACGCGTATAAAGTCTATGTGCTCAGAATTCACTTAGATTTCTACCCAAGAGAATATGTGATTACAACAAATTTTGGATGTAAAAATTGCTCAAAATTACCACTTTTCACCTTTACCTTCTTCTTTTTGCAAAAATCTCTTTATTTGCAAAAGTATGTGTTCAAATGAGATGAAATTTGCAAGCAAGCTTAACACATCATTCCCAACCCCCCTATGTGGTCAAAATTTGGTATGTGAGCTTGTCTTGTTGTGCTTTACACCCAGGTACGCTCAGATCTCATTTTGGCCTCTAAAAGTGCCCTTAAGACATCATATGCATATGGTCTAGCTGGTCAGAACTAGGTGAATCTCACTCCACGGATTCCTTACTACACTAGCAACTCACAACAAGTTTCAGAATTGAATTTAAACAATTTTTGAGCAAGTTATGGCCAATACAAGCATTAACTTGGCTAGCTGCGTCTTATGGTCTTTGCAAGCCCAAAAATGCTTCAAATTTGATGAAATTTGTCCTATGTGCTTCTTAAATGTTGTACATCACAACGGTACACGCAATTGTAACTTTTGACCTCAGATCTGGCATGTGAAACATCATACGTGTATGATGTCTTTTGCTCAGATTTTAGTTTTGTTTCTACCAGAGGTGCTCCTTAGTGTATAGATCAAGAATATGTGCTCACATCAAATTTTGGATGTCAAAATTGCACAAAATCATCATTTTTTACAAGGAAATCCCCAAAAAGAGTAAAAGCCCCCCAATTTTCAATCTATAAGCCCAAATGATATGAAATTTGGTGTATGTGCTTACCACAACATGCAGAAGATTGGTTTACTGTCAAAACTTCAAAATTGCTCCTAGAATCACCTCTCAGACATTATACGCGTATGATGTCTGCTGATGAATTTTTGGGCTGAATTCATTCACAGAAGCCTCTAGCATCGGTTTTCAAGCACTTCTACCAATTTTCATGGAAGAATATCCTCAAAATCACAAGTTTCTCTTTTTTCCACTTTCGACACTCTATCTTTTGTCTTTTGGGTCTCCCGAGTTGGTCAAAACTCTATTTTCAATGTATACTTAGGATAAAACCCCCCTTCTTTTGAACACACAAGTGTAATCAAATTTTTCAAATTTGGTCTCCAGATGCCCCTGGAGACTTTATACGCATGTAAAGTCCAAGTTTACAGAATTATAGTTTTTGTACACAAAACTGTTGCACTTCTTATATGGTCAACACCAATCAATCATGCAGAAATGTCAACAGAACTCTTTTAATTGTATTTTTTTCTCAAAAGTATGATTTTAAATGAAAACAACCTCCCCTTTCCTTCTAACTTTCCTTGTTATACACAACAAGGGTCAATAGCTTGATGGTAAAGTGTTGGCCTCTTACCCTCATGGGGTGGGTTCAACCCTCCTTCATGCAAGGTTTAAGTGAGCCTTCCTACACACGTAGCCAACGGCGCCAACAAAAGCCTTCGGAGCCTCGGTGCCGTAGAGTTGTCGGTCGAATTTGCCTTGCTCATCCGTCTTCATACAAGGGTTAAGCAAGCCTTCCTACACGCGCAACCAACGGCGCCAACAGAAGCCTTTGGAGCCTTGGTGCCGTAGAGTTGCTAGTCAAATTTACCTTGGTCGCCCTTAGTCGCTTGCTGTCTTCGCACGCTGCGCATAGAAAATTGTGCATGTCTTTTTTTTGGTGCACAGCAGAGATGCCAATGTCTGCAAAACGTGGACGAGAAGCACCACATCGCATGCACATGCAACCCGCTTTTCCCCTTCTCCAAAAATAGCTCGGATACCAGTGAAAGGAAGGTGGTAATGCTTGTGCTTGTCTCCACCCAATTGTGCTATCTTATAGCCTCCCCCTATAGCGTACACATTGTCCGGTCGTGCCAGTGGAATTGCCTCTAGGACCCATGTCCTTATAGTGACAGTAAATTGGATGCACCTTTGTCTAGTCGTACTTGTTTAGGCTCTCGCCATGCATCTTATGCATCAGAGCCTACATGATGTTGAGGAAACTCTGTCTTTTGATGAAGCACAAAATTCAAAAAATTGGATGGCTGCTATGCAATCAAAATATGATGCACTAATTGAAAATGACACATGGACTTTATGTGATTTGCCTCCTGGCAAAAAGGCCATTGGTACGAAGTGGGTTTACAAGTTGAAACGCAAGCCGGATGGTGAGATTGATCGCTATAAGGCTTGACTTGTTGCATTTTCTATGTGCATTGGAAGCTCATTTTGGTTGGGATGTAGATCAATCAAACATTGTTACTGCTTTCTTGAATGGTGACATATTTGAGAAAGTTTATGTAACGCAACCTCGCGGTTTTGTAAAGGAAGGACAAGAGGATAAGGTGTGCAAATGTAACAAAGCTTTGTATGGGTTGAAGCAATCTCCTCGTGCTTTGGTATGAGAAGGTTGGCACTCATTTAGTCAAACGAAGCTTTCGTAATAGTCCAACAGAAAGCACATTGTATGTCAAGCGTGTGGTTCTTAACGTAGATGATTTGTTAATCACTGGACCAAATGAAAGACATATTACTGAATTTAAGGCTAATTTGAATGCTACCTTCAAGATGAAAGATTTGGGATTGTTGCATCAGTACTTGGGTATACAATTTAAGCACTGTGATGGTGGTATTGCCTTGTGTCAAAAAAGTTACATAGAGACATTGCTATTTAAGTTTGGACTTGAGGATTGCAAACCTATCCCATGGAAATAGGTTTGAAATTGAGTCTTCATGACGTTGGTGATCCTACAGATGTCACTCTTTACCAAACTGTTGTTGAATGTTTTATTTATGTATGCAACATGAGGCCGGATATTCAGTTTGCAGTGTCACAGGTCAGCAGAGTTATGCATAGCGCAGGGTCTAAGCATTGGCAAGCTGTGAATAGAATTTTCCGCTACTTGAGTGGCACTTTACATCTTGGCTTGTGTTATCCCAAGGGGGGATCATTGCCGCCAGACTTACATGCTTTTTCGGACTTAGATTGGGCTAGTTGTTTTGACACGGGAGTGTCCACAAGTGGTTTTTGTTTCATGCTTGGCAGTTCATGTATATCATGGTTGAGCAAGAAGCAACCTACTGTGGCCACTTCTAGTTGTGAGGCTGTTTACAGGACAAGCTTCACAGCTACGGTGGAGTGTGTATGGCTCAAATTCCTTATGCCTGATTTGGGTGTTGGACAGGACATTGCCAACGCTATCTACACTGACAGTCAGAGTGCATTGGCAATTGTGAGGAACCCAGTTTTTCATGCTTGCACAAAGCACATTGAGGTGCATTACCACTATGTCACGGAGAGGCTCTCAATAGGAGATATCGGCTTGGCTTATGTGCCAACACAGGACAACCTTGCAGATCTTTTCACAAAGGCATTGTCTCGTGAGAAGTTTGAAGCTTTCCGCAAAGCTTTGGGCTTACTCTCCTTTGTGGACTCATCATGTCCTCAAGGCATGCACTTCCCTTTACTCATGTGCCAGCTCTCGTTCATCACATCACTCAAGGGGGGGGATTTGTTACCATAAACATGTGGTAGTGATGTGTGTGAACACACTTAGGACCGCTGGGGCATTTTTTCCCTCTTTAGGAGGTTTTTTCCCCCGTGCATTGTATATACGCCCATTCATTCTAGGGCTATCTATCTTTTCATTTCACACTAAATAATACACTCTCTGTCATGTGCCTTGAGTTTCCTTTCGTCTTCTCCAAGCTATTCCTGCAACCCTAATTCCAACAAATTTATGAACCGTTTGTACCATGAGGATTATGGGAGAGATCTACCTAAGAAGGAGCAAAAGTTGATTGCAATAATGCACAAGAAGTATTCTAAAATCATAGACCCTTGGTATCTACTTTTTACCTACTAATATGAGATATTATAATTTTTCATATGAAAGTTGAGAGGAGAGTTCACATGAAACTTGAAAGGAGAGTATCTACTTTTTACCTACTAATATGAGATATCACATCAAAGTTGAAAGGAGATTTCTTTGGTGTAGGTTTAAATGAAAAAAAAGATCAGTGCTAGATTAGAGAAAGTAAGGCTCAATATGTTAGAAGACGGTCTCAAAAGGAGGAAGAGAAAGTTCCCAACGATCTAGCTTTGAAGAATGGAATCTGAATTGGAAAGGTTTCATTCTAGATTTTGAACATTGAATCTCTAATTATGAATACATGGTAAATTACTTTGCACTACATATACATGCACACACTCTCCTTCTTTGCATGCGTTGACTCCATGGTAGTTGGAGTTCTTCCCATTGTGCATTGATATCCAAATTGGTCCGGAGATTTCATGCTAAATAGAGTTGTATGGTGTGATGAGGGAAGACTCAACATCCAACAAGACACCACCTCCACATGTGGATAAGCTATCAATTTGTGAGTATGCTTCTATTGAAATGCATAAAAGTACACATAGAAGAACGATCTCTCTCAAATTATGCTCTTTCCTTTGTTTAGTTCGTTTGCCAAGGCTTGCAAATGATCACTACTTAAAGTATGAATGTAGCACTCGTATTCTCTTATCCTACTAAAAGAATCTCAGCTCTCTTAGGTGTAGTTTGATTAGTGTTTTCCTTGCTCCAAAATATTCACTCGCCATATGGTGGGACTCCACTCAATACAATGACAATACAATTGCTCACTACACTACACTCTCTCCAATCTCTTTAGACCTTTGTTGCAACTTTTATGTATAAATGTACCTGAGTGTATTAGCCACATCTCGTGTATCCCTTGGTAGGCATATTCTCTTTGATATCGGGAACGGTAACTCCAAGATGAGATATTGAATGTGGCTCCATCTATTCAACTCCCAAAACACACATTTATATAGGTGGCTAACATATGTTGCCCTCTACAAGCAAGCAACTTGATAGCTTCGCCCAAGGTTGAGAAACATGATGATTCCTCGTACAAGATTGTACTTCATACTTAGTAGATTGTAGTTCATGCTTAGTAGATTGCTCTATCCTTTCATACCTACACGAGATAATGGATCCATTGAGAAAATCAACTAGTAACTAAAAAAAGGTGCACTATTAAAAATTTCTCCTCTGATATAGCACTTTCACCAATCAAGGAGGTGCTTGATGTATATTGCACTAATGTATATGATTATCAAATGTATCATCAATGGCATACTTTATCATGCCATGCCATCAACCATTGCTTCCATATTTACCCATTAGTCACACCTTTCGAGAGATTATGCTAGCTTGCACTCTTAACATCTTAAACTAGTAACTAGGCTCACATGAGTTGATTGAGGGACCCATGTGGAGGAGGGACAACATTGGTCATTGCTTCCATATTTACCCTTTAGTCACACCTTCCGAGAGATTATGCTAACTTGCACACTCTTAACATCTTAAGCTAGTAACTAGGCTCACATGAGTTGACGGAGGGACCCTTGTGGAGGAGGGACAACATTGGTCCCAATCTCTCGCTATATTCTCTAGTCAAGGAGATGTACATGAACATGCTCTCTCTCTCTCTCTCCCCAAAACACTTGTGTGCCGTGTTAGATGGCCCGCTATACTTGGCTTTCAAGGCCGGTGCTTTGTAATCTGTGCATATGCTTTTGTATTGTCATTGGACTTTCACATGTTGCACATGATTTGCAATTGAGTAGGAAAACATTGGATTTGTATGACCTTGCCAATAGGCCACATGTAAATTTTTAGCTCAAAATGTCCAAGATTGGCATTCTATCTTATGGCTTGGTCAAATTGTGTATCTTTGAGAATTACTCTACAAATAAGGTATCCTTTGACATGATCTATTTCTTAGTGTCAACAAGTGGAATGGATGCTTTGGTATGCACATCATATATTAAACTATTGGCATCT
Source organism: Adiantum capillus-veneris (assembly GCF_014529385.1). Taxonomy (NCBI): domain Eukaryota; kingdom Viridiplantae; phylum Streptophyta; class Polypodiopsida; order Polypodiales; family Pteridaceae; genus Adiantum; species Adiantum capillus-veneris. The sequence goes on from NC_140945.1 coordinate 138,697,099, forward strand.
CTCTACTTGTCCTTCCATGTGCATTTACAAATCATGCCCACCATTATGATTGCTAATATTCAATCTTTCTCCCTCGTAATACATTTGGTAAGGAGCCTATGGTGTGTGATGGGATGCCTCTCTCCCTACATGTGAGGCCGTTGTATATAGGGTGTGCGTGTGTTTCAAAGCTCTTGTACTCTCTAAAAAAAAAAAAAAAGAGTTGCACTTTGTTCTTAGGGGGTGGGAAGCCCCCCTCTTTTGATGGGCACGGTATGTGGTGGTTTCGTGCATCATAAAGTCTTAATCTTCAATGCTCAAACGTTTCCATACATCAATTGTGTCATGCTAATCAATACAAAATAGAGCAAGGCTAGTTGGACTTGATAGATAATGATGTGAATATGTGCTTAAGCTTGCCCCTAGTTCGATTCTCGCAAAAAGCGTGCTTATAATGGATTATGAACTCTTCAAACCAAGTTTGTTCATAACTTGTTTTGCCAATCTATCCTTTTTTTTTTTTTTGCAAAACTCACAATTGTGAGTGGATAGTATTAAGAACATCAGAAATATACACCAACCTCGAGCTCGGACCGAGCCTTAAGGGTCAAACGATTAAGAGATGAAGCATCTCAAAATTATCCCGAGAGACCTTAAAGATCTAGCCGACGAGGAGTTGAACTCAAGACCTGTGATTCAAGAGGGAGAGGAGATTCAGCATCATAGGAAGAACCTGAAAAGGCCTCTTAGATAGGGTCTTGAACTCAAGACCGAGTGTGTGTGTGTGTGTGTGTGTGAGAGAGAGAGAGAGAGAGAGAGAGAGAGAGAGAGAGATTTGACAGAGCTGTGCCCCCCATTAACCAGGTGTTTTAAGCGGGTGCAATGTTAGATAGTACAAAAATCTTACTAGAATAGAAATTTATTCAGGCAAGGAAAGAAAAGCTCAGAGGTTCCAAAGCAGCAGGCAGCTGTTTCTAAGACTCAGCCAAAGCAATTGTCAACCAAGGCGAAAAGATGCGACAGCTTATCACCACCAACTGCAAAATTATACACCCACTGCTTAATCTGCAGGGGAGCAATTTGCCCAACAATCCATAGGTACAACTAGCTGCTGTCAGTCATCATTGAGTCACCAGTTTTATATGTTTGGCAACATGCTGTGGAACAGAATCAACCAGTACCTGCATACGGAAGAAATTCAGTAGCAACTCAATTTAGCTACAGTGACCTCTCCAATAAGGCAACATGGTCAATGTCTCCAAAGAACATTTTTCTCAACAGAAAAAACAAAATTCAGCTATTTTGAGAGAGAGAGAGAGAGAGAGAGAGAGAGACACACACTCTCCTGATTTCAAAGGTTAAAACATCCATGGTCCAACATAAACAACATATAAAGCTCTCTCAAGGCATATCTCTCTCATGGGAAGATGTATCTCCCACAGATGTGATGCCTTCACTCTGCCCTTGCCGCACATCGAACTCTATGCAAATCCTCCTCGCTGTGGCAAGGCTGTCTGCCATCTGACCTCCCTTGTGATTGGCTTGTCACCCGTGCACTGCTATTGTTGCCCCTCCTTGCTGGCTTTCTCCGTCGCCTTCAGACCAGCGCAAAGGTCCCGCCACTTGCGGCCTTCGTTTGTTTTCTGTCGTTTCCTCCTGACGTAGGTTTTTTTTTCCATTTTAGTCCTTTTTGCTTGGTTGCCGGTTGGTTGCACATTCTTTGGTATGTTCCTGCTTGGTTGCTTCAAGCTTGTGTGCGCGTTCTGCATGTTTGCATGTGTTGGATGTGGGCGTGTCTCTGTATGCTTGTTTGCTTGTATTGCTGCTTGTTTTGCTGTTTGCCCCCTGTTTGTGGAGCTTTCAGCAGTCGCTTGGGGGTGGTAGTGTGGTGGGATTGGGGAGTATCTCTTTCTTTAAAATCTTGTGACTTGTCCAGCTCTAATAAAGATCTGTATGCAAGGTTCCTCAACATCCACTTGTCCTTTGCTTTTGAAGACTTATATGCAAGCCTGGGGGAATGACGTCTTTGCAGCCATATATAGCTCGGGACAGTAGGTGGCAGATTGGAATCGCACTGTTATGCATCAGCCTCTTCACCTTGAAAGAGGTGGAAAAGTATTTCTACTAGCCTCAGCTCAAGAACATGGACGAGTTTGTGCACACTTGTTTGGTGTGTCAAACGGTGAAGTTTGACAGGTGCAAATCGCCATGACTCCTATAGCCTTTACCTATCCTGACCGACCCTGGGAAAGTATAGCGATGGGTTTCATCTTTGATCCTCTGAAAACTCAGAGTGGGCATGCTGGTATTTGCACCATAATAGATAGAATTAGCCACCCGGCTCACTTTGTACCGGTAAAGAAGAGAGTAAAAGCCGACCCTTTGGCCAAACTGTTTGTCTCACAAATTTTCAGACAACATGGTGTGCCTACTTCTATAGTGTCAAATAGAGACCCCCAAATTCACGAGTTTGCGTTCCAGAGAAGTGTGGGAGAACATAGGCACTCAGCTTAAATTCTCATTGCCATTTCCTCCACAGACAGAAGGGCAATCGAAGATAGCCAATTCCGTGGTTTTGGAACTGTTGGAAGTCTTATATCTCTAACAATAAGAATCAATGGAAAAAGTAATTTCCTCTATTGGAGTTTGCTTACAATAACAATGTTCACACATTTACGGGAAAGGCGCTATTTGAGATTGTCGAGGGTGTCAGACCAATTCTTTGCACCAAGGACAAGATTTTCTGAACAGACCTTCACATGTTCATTCTTCTTTAGCAACAATATCTCCTTCTACAGAGCCTGATGGCATACCGACAGTTCTATCCCTTTAAATAGTGTTGATTGAGATGAGATTCCTCTTACTGTGTTGATGGCACCATATAAGGAGAATTTTCCACCTCTTGTATGAGTATCTAAGAGACTGAAAGGTAAGAATTAGTCCTTTTTTCAGTAGAATGTTCGTAGTTTATCTGGATTACCCCCTCAGATGTGATTGACATTTTGTATGCTTTATCTTGGGGAATGTGCCCTCAAAATGTTTAATTAATAGGAGAGAGAGAGAGAGAGAGAGAGAGAGAGAGAGAGTGGTTTTTTTTTGTGTAATTTTGGATTTTGGAGCCACACCTCTATGGTTTAACATCATATCTCATATATTTAGTCAGTCTTGGGGATTGGGCCCTCAAATTGGGGGGGCGGGGTTCACAATATGGACACAAAACTTTTACTTACTCTCCCATCATACGAAAGAGAAGCAAAAATCCATGGTTCTTTCAAACTCCAAGCGATGCCTGCACAGACAATAGAAATTCTAAGCACTAACACTTGGAATATAGCATGCCTTGCTAAAAGCCAATCCCTTTTGACACCTACCATAAACACTGTCTTCATGTCCATTGTATGATCGCAGAAGTGGATCTATGTGAGCTCTTGGAGAATCTTCTGGGCTGGCAACATATCAGGTCAAGAATATGAGCACTTGACAAGTATTAGAGATGACAAAATCGAGTAGCAGATAGTAAGATAAAGAAAAAACAATCCGATACCCCATTGGCATTCTAAGCTACTCAACCAAAAGATAACACAGGAAACTTAGTAACAAGCATAGAGGCCTTTGGGGCTTTGCCACTAACGAAACAAGAGTCCAAAAATGACCTGCCTGACAAAAATAGCCCACCTCCACCAGTCATAGTTCAAAAGACCCTTTAAGCTTATTTACAAGCAAGGGCACCTCAAATGTTACTCAAGAAACCCATTCCAGGGCTGCACCAAGTATACCGGCAGTCTCCCGTTAACTGACGACTTCTACATATAAGTTTGGTAAAAGTTATCATAGGCCGCAAAAGAACCAAGTGACCCAGGTGATAAAACTATAAAGTTACCAAAAATTAAAGGCACACTCCTAATTAACAACTCCTGACAGAAAGAAAAGCATTTTGAACACATACTAGGGCAGCAGTTCTTGCTTTTTTAAAACCCGATCTTCACGTGGCTGGCTACTGAGGAAAAAAAGCAATTTAAAGCCGCAGATTCATACCTTCTGGCTCCTGCGTTGTCCTCGTGAGAAGCATCAACAGTCCACAAATTCACCAAAGAATCTGTACCTGAACTCTGAAGAAACCAACAACACCATTCAACCATATATTCATAATAATTCCATTCATCAAACAAAATTCAGCAAGATTTTGGACTAAATCTCTGCAGAAAAATGCCATTACAGCTTTCCTCTTTGTGCAGAAAGAAAGTCAAGAAAGAGATCTCTTTGTAGCCAAAATGGTCCATGAAACCATGAGTAAGGTACAACCGACGACGATATCTTTCATCATAGTGTCCCAAAACAATGAGCAATAATCCAGACTAAATCAATACCTACAATAGAAAAACTCGGAAGCTGTAGGCTGCAACTGGCAAGGCATAGGAGTAGTCTCTCCTCAACCCAGTATCTCCATAAAGGGTTGCCTCAAGAGGAAGAAACCCTTAAATCATCATGCAGTGCGTACCCCTTTCATTGGGGGCAACCATAACTCAAATCAACTCCTCTAGAGAGGCGTCTTATTACAGGGCAAGTCACTGGGACTGAAAAAGTATGTGAATGCTCTCTGTGTTAGTGGCAAGAGTCCCACATATACAACCTAGATGAATCCAGGATAAGCCCAGATTCACTCTTAAAAGGAAAGGCGGCAAGGTATAGACTCATGGTATTGCCACAAGACAATATAACCATCAGCTCCACTATGCATATTATTGACTAAATACTACGACATCCCCACTAACGTCGTCCATAAGGTGTAGAATTAGGTACCAATATATGCTCTACACCACACACACACACACACACAGGAGCATGCATCAATATGATCTGTGTACTGAGTTTCTGCCATAGCTCTAGAGATGCAAGGCAGACTTGGCCATAATGAAGCCTAGCACTAAAAGAAAATAAGAAATTTTAGCACAAAAATGAGGTAATTCACAGGGGATACGCAACACTGAAGATATAAAGAATTTGCACAATATCAACTCGTTGTAACTCGGTGTCACAACCTGATGATGTGGCATGGCCTGACTGGTTAAACCCGCCCAAAGCGCCTAACCCTAATAGAAGAAGTAGCAGTTCAAACCAACTTAAAAATTATGGACGAGAGGCCTTAAGGGCTTAGGATTTTAACCCTAACCCCTCCCAACTTGTAGAACTTGACCGAGGGGCCTAAAACCTTTAAAATATAGCAAAGAACACCAAATTGCATAGATATTGCTAACGTGGCAACACTGTACGGACAAGCCCGTAATTTCCGTTGAAGACTTTTGGTTGCAGAGCTTTTCGGGCAGCAGCTTTTGGGGGTCACAAATTATGGGGGCGCCCTCCTCTCAGCAGATTAGCTTTGGGAGCACTACAAAAGAGGAACCTTGGACGACGTACTCTTGCAAAGTAATATAAAGAAATACCGGAACGGCTGCCAATCTTTGGGGACAATGCATCATGGCTCAGAATTCCACCATGCCATGTTATCACATGACACATCCAACCCTATGTGTCCGTGGACAAGCTACAGCATGACCAGGGTTCAGTTCAGTCAAGTCAGTCTAGAATAGGAAGTGATCTGGCACTTTTGTGAGTCTGTTCGCAGACCCTGCATGTCCAGACACTTAGATTAGATGCATATCCTCTAGTTGCACACAGCATGATCATCAACATTCCCATCAGATTCCATTAGGATCATTTTCCAGTGCATTAAACCTATTTCCCTATTTTTGACATTTTTCACTTTTTATTTTTAAGTGACTTTTGTTGGAAACTGGGTAGGGCAAATTGGCAAGTCTAGTATATAAGAAAACCTAGCGCTAGCACTTTCTGGCAGAAGAGGCAGCAGGAACAGTTTGTTTAGGCCCTCGCCCGTGGTAGCTGTCCAGGTGAGGATGGGTTGACTCCTAGCTTTTTCTTGGAGTACTGGGACCTGCTTGGCCCAGATCTCTGTAGTGATTTTCAGTACATTTTGCACACACGAGTGATGCCTGACAGCATGAGTGAGGGCCTGATCTACCTCATTCCCAAGGAGGGTGGCTCCTTGGATGAGATTCGTCAGTGGCGCCCCATCACCATCCTCAACTCGGCCTACAAAATTCTTGCCAAGGCTCTGAGTTTGAGGATTCAGCCACTGTTAGAGTCTTATACATGGGACTCAGACAAGTTTTGTCAAGGAACGCAATATCCTTGACAACATCTTTACTTTCTGGGAGGCTTCTGCCCTGGCACGGCTCCGTGGTGAGGACCTCGTGATTCTTCTTCTCGATTTTGAGAAGACATACGACAGAGTTGACTGGGACTTTCTAGAGGGCACTCTAGGCAGGATGAGCGTCTCAGATGCTTGGATCAGAGGGGTGTCAGCCTTGTAGCGACAGGCTCACAGTCAGCAGGTGCTTTTGGCAGGAGGTAGAGGTGATCGCTTTATGCTTACACGCTCAGTCAGATAGGGCTGTCCTCTTGCCCCTTTTCTCTTTCTGTTCTATGCGGAGGCGATGAGCAGATTTTTGGTGTCACAGCAGGTTGGTCTACGGGGCTTAGCACTCCCTATTCGGGGAGATGAGCTACTGGACGCTGAGTTTTCTGATGACTCGGCCTTGTACTTAGATGGCCAGGAGGCCAATCTTCACAGATGTGAGAAGGCTTTGGAGACCTTCTGTTGTGCATCGGGCGCACTGATCAACTAGAGAAAGACAGTGGCTTTCTCTGTTGGTAGTGCTCCTGTGCCAGATTGGATGCCAAGAGAGGGTTTCAGGTGGATTTCCCCAAGGACTGCAGTTCGGTACTTGGGTTGTCAGGTTGGTCTAGATTTGTCTCCCGAGCAGCAGATTGCTCCCCTTCTCCTATCCATCAAGAGAAAGTTGTTACATTGGAGCTCAGCACGACTTTCTCTAGCTGGTAGGGTAGTAGTTGCCAACCGAGTGTTGTTGGCGACTATGTGGTACATCACTTCCTGCTGGATCTTCTCGAGTTCTTGTATCAGCCAGGTAGAGAGGCTGATCAGGAACTTCCTATGGTCAGGACGTGACACTCAGATAGCCCGAGCCAAGGTGGCTTGGCAGGTCATCACGCTTCCTTGTTCTCATGGAGGGCTTGGGATCATTGATCTAGCACAGCAGAGGAGAGCCCTTCTTGGGAAGTTCATAGTCAGAGGACTTCTTCCAGGTGAGGAGCCCTCGAAGGAGTTCTTGCTACAGAGGCTTCGTGCAAGGGTGCCTCAGTCAGGAGGCCCTTGGCAACCTTCGACCAGATGGATCTTTACAGAGGTGCGTAGAGTTGGTTTGCGCAGGAAACTAGAGGACCGCTTCGCTGTGAGTTTGCTTCGATCTTGGGAGCTCTTACGAAGTGGCCTAGAGCAGAGACAGCCGACGTGCACAGAGGAGCGCTTACGGCAGCCCCTCGTCTGGAACCCCATGGTTAGCACTCAGAGAGGCTACTTGGTTCGTAGCCAGCCTCATGTTTCCTGGGGTCCCATGGCAGTAGGCCCAGCGCGCTCTCTAGGTGACTGGCTCGAGTTCACAGGTTTGTCAGAGGAGGTGCAGTGTCACGAGGACGTGGCAGTTATTAACCATGTCACAGAGATGTGGCAACTGCTAACCTTGGTTGTTGGTTTCTTTCCAATGGGGTTTATTTTATTTGTTTAAGACCCTCTTTTTGAAGTAGCAAACGGTCGGACATTGTATGGCCAATGTGAACGGTAGATTCACCCGCAGACGGGAAGTGGTCGGCACTGGAATTCGTATGGTAAGAGGATGTCTAGGCTCAGAGCAAGATCATATAGGTCCCCCCGTCGCACTTAGCAAGTTGGTGGATACTAGGAAGTGAACTCAATTAAGGCATAAAGTCAAGGTGGGACTACCAACAAAAAGTATACGACAGTTGGGCCACATTGCATTTTTGGATGCGGTCCCAATGAGGATAGATGGTCAGAAGACCAGTGGGAGCCCAACGAAAGCATCTCCTAAAATTTAGGGAACTGCTATTTTGGGCCGTGAAATGTGTTCGCGTCATTACCTCCGGTATGACTAGGGGAACACTTTATAACTCTGCCGCGAAGTCAACTAACGCGTCGGTTGGGATATTTTTAAGCGGCAAACCCGAAACGGGAAAATGCTTGTAAATGCGCCAAGTGTCAACTTTTCATGCACTTGCCTCTTGCAGAAAAATGGGCGCTGATTTTTATGCTGGGAGAGGCCTCATTTGCAACCTGTCACAGGTTAAGAGCTATGGAGTGCTTTCTTTCCCTCTCATGTACAGTGTGGTGCTAGGAGTGATGCCCTGCACACTACACACTGCTCTCTCTCTCCCCTACGTGCAGTTATGTGATGCCCCACAAGAGGGCTACTCGTTTGACTGATGTACAGTTGTGTGGGTTCATGCTTTTGTGCTGAGGCAAGAGCCTCCTTGAGCAGGAACAGGGGTAGCTAACTGCTGCTCCAAAGCAGGCACTGGTGAGGGTCATAACCTCACCGTACAAGTGCAAAATCAGCGCTGTGTATGCGCTGTAAATTCACTGTTTTTCAGTCGTACGGACGCCAGGATCATTGGGAATCGTGCCCCACTGGCAAAGGACAGTTAGGGGACTGTTTGGGGCTGAAAACAGGGCAAAAACCAGTAAATACAGCGTGCTGAATTTACTGTTTTTGGACAGGAATCAGAGGGTATACGACAGTGCAAGCGAGTTCCAGCAGGGGAATTGGTTTCGCGCAAGTTTTGGGGCTGTTATGCTGCCGAAATTTGGCCAAATCAAATGGTATCTAGGTGGATACACGTGAAGGATTCCCAGGACCTTACCTTGTAATTTACCCTCCTAAAGAATAAAGAAATACCGAAAGGGGCGCCAATTTTGGGGCCTACAGGTTGTCGGCGTCTGCTCGGAGCATTCTAGCTTCCGAGCCGTGTGTGTATTCAAGTGTTAATTCCCGTCGCCGGTTCTCTTTGCAAAGTGCTCTGTGTGTGTATAAAGTAAAGAATTTCGGGTGAAAGCCAACGCCTACCGCCCTACGAGCCGGTTTCATGCAGGGTTTCGAGCTATAGGGCATGAGAGGGGTGCAGAGCATGTGTCAAGACATTTCAGAGTCAGTTCCAGCTAAGTGGCTCGCGCCTCTCGAGCCTGTAGCGCGGATAATGTGTCGTGCTCTCTACAGTGTGGGTGTCCCTCAGTGCAATGTGCGTGACAATCTCACTCGACAGATGGAAACTCACTCAAACAGAAGGAAACACATAAACAATGGATAACAACACAACGACTGAGACACAACAGTGGACCAGAACATGTGGACTCGACTATCTCAAAGAACCATGTACAGACTCTGGCATGGCAGCACACTCAGCTCCAGCCCAGGACTCACGGGTACAAATGGGGTGTCGAGGCTCAGATGTGCAGGGATGGTGAAGCAGTGCTCCGTGCATAGACTCCCTCTAGACGACTACGTACAAGATAATGATAATGACTCAACGGCTACTACTCATATATACAATCATAGAGAGCCACCAACGGCTCATAAATGTCAGCCAGCTAAGTGTGACCTGGCCACATGTCCACTAGGCCACCATCCATATCCCTGCCACGTGTCACTGCCCAGAGTGTCCATCCAGTGTGAGCAGACCAGACCAGACCAACTATACTAACTATAACTGTGTCCTGTAGCAGTGACACTGTAGCCTGCTACAAGTTGCCCGCCACAAGACTGGTCACCGTCTCGGTGAGCCAAACACTGAATGAAACTGCAAAAGTAACTATATGTACAATGAAAGGTGGGGCAAGAGCACAGTCCTATCACCCAAGGGAAAGTGTCGTCGCCACTGCTGCTCCAGAAGTATCCGGATCGGGAGGAGCCATCAGATCGATTGTGTAACGATGCGGTTGCTGGACTGTGCTCTGCATAACCTGGCTTCCTGTGGTTTGAGCAGCCATCTGCTGCTGCACAGCGGATGGAAGCACCTGCCCTGAAGTGAACTCCGGACGCCTAGTAACACAACCATGGCGGTGTGCACCAGCAACACCGTCACAGCAAGGAACACTCTGGCTCTGCATGGGTGGCATCTGGACCTGAGACCCCTGCTGAGTAAAGTACTGGAACTGGGACTGTGGATAGTGTCCCATGAACTGCTGAGAGGGCTGAGAGGGACCAGCTGGGTAGTGTCCCATGACCTGCTGAGAGGGCTGAGAGGGACTTGCTGGTGCTGCAAAGCCTGCTGGATTCTGGACCTGTATCCCTGGCCCAGTCCATCCATATCCCACAGGAGCCTGGGTAGGCCTATTACCATACATAAGCATTTCTTGAAATCCCTGCACCTGTGCTTTTAGGTCATCAATAATCCTTGACTTTATCTTCAATGCTTGTTGTAGTACAAAAATCATTGCATCTCGATCTGCAATGGCACTCTCTGCAACTCGCAGAGATCCCTCCATAGCTGCGTATGTGGCGGAGTGACGCTGGTGCGTTGCAGCTAGCTACTCTGCGCCTAGCTCGATGGTGGCAATAGCAGCTATGGAGTCTTGAAGTAATTCTTTGAAAGCTGAAACAGAGAAGTGGAGTCGGCCATACCTGAAGATCCCTCAGATCCATGTGATGCTAGAGGGCGCACATGTGGCACAGCCGGCGAGCTAGAAGTAGGTACAGCTGGTGTAGTAGGTTCCTCTAAGATTGTTGTTGTAGGTGGAGAGAGAGATATGTTGACCGGTGTATGAGTGAAGATGGGAGAAGAAGGAAGAGGATCCTGTATGGGTGAAGTGACCATCCTGTCCTGAGGAGCGGCAGTAGACACTGGCACCGGCACAGCAGAACCAGGGGTAGAAGTAGACGTGTGACGCTGAAAATGTACCCTCGTCTGCTGGCTCTCAGAAACTGGCAAGGAGAGTAGAGACTTCACTGTATCCTTCACCACTTTCGCCTTGATCTTCTTTTTCTTGGTGACTGTGGGATCAACCTGCATGCTCACGGATTTCCTTTTCCCTTTCGAGGTTCCCTGCTCCTCATCCACTTCATTTGGGTTAATAGGTATGTTTATGACCCATGCCAAGAGAGGTGCCGCAAAACATTTAAAACTTAACTGCACAGACTGCACTTGGGTCCGAAATCTTTTAGCCCTAGTCTGCAAGGAGCTGAAGAGAATATGGTGGAATCCACAAGGGATAGTGTGGATTAAACAATAGAGCCCGTCACAGTGGGAGAAGGTAGTGAGAAGATCAGTTTTTTCCTTGTCTTCTTTGGCATCTCGAGCCAGAAAGTAATACCTGAAGATTGCGAGAAGCCGTCTGTTTCACTCATAATCCGAGTGATCCGAACTCAATAGCTCTTGACATGCTTGAATTGTCGCATCCTTGGACAGCAAAGAGAAAGTGCGAGTAGTAGGCTTCACAGCTGGAAAGTTGGTCATACCCATGGCATGGCCAAGCCTTGTAGCTGTTAGCTTGTGGCCCCGGACCTTTGGAAAGTCTTTCAACAGTTGATGTATCATCTCTGTTGGAACCGTATCAGGTAAATCTGCATCAGCCAATGTTGTGAGGCCCAGAGTCCGTAGCTGAGCAGTCGAAAGCACCTCACTGAGAGATGGTCGAGGTTGCTGCATATAAAAATTTAATGAGAATGTTGTGCGATTTTTTGAAGAAGCAGGCCTCTTGATTTCATGAGTGATGATTGGCTGCTTTCCTTTCTTCTGAGCCACTTTTGAATGTTCCTCCTGATCACTGGAAGCACCTGACTCTGAATTTACATCTGAATCATCAGATGCTGCTGAGTCTACTTTGTAGCTCTCATCACTTGGGTCACTGGAGGTAAAGTCATCTATGCCATGGCTGCTGCTTGCAGATACTTCCTCTGCTTCGCTCTCTGATTCTGCAACCAGAGCTTTCCTCTTCTTCAACTCTACCTTTCTCTTGCTACTTCCTTCTGGCTATTTCTCCTGTTGCTTGCTACCTCCTGCCATGGTGAGGTCGGGTGGATGACAAAACAGTGAGCAGTTGAGTAGACCCAGTGATGGAAAAGCACCACGATCAGTCAATGCAGACCAAGCGGAGTATAGAAACGATTTGGGATTGGGCTAGGCAGAGGCTGGACAGAAGGGGAGCGGGAGCGGGGCGATTTAGGGTGGGGCTGGGCGAGAGGATTCGACTAAGGATTGGGTATAGAGGCGATTGGGTAGGTAGGGGCGAATCAAGAGGTAATAGGCGAATGAAGTTAGGGCTGGGCGAGTAAGTTAGGGTAGGGTGAGTAAGTTATCTGGGGCGAAATTAATAAGGCTTGGGCAAATTTGAGGCATGGGAGCTGGGGCGATTCCAATAAGGCCTGGGCGAATCCAATAGGGCCGAATCCAATAGGGAACTGGGTAGGGGCGAATGCAATAGGGTAGGGGCGAATCCACTTGGCTGAGAGGGAACTGGGTAGGGGCGAATCCAAAATAGGGCAGGGGCGAATTCTGTTGTGCTGGTGGTAGAGGCGAATGCAATAGGGTAGGGGCGAATCCACTTGGCTAAGAGGGAGCTCGGTAGGGGCGAATCCAAAATAGGGCAGGGGCGAATTCTGTTGTGCTGGATGGGGCGAATTTTACAAGGGTAGGCTGGGGCGAATTATGAAGGGCGAGGGCGAGGGCTGGAGAGGGGTCGAAGGGGAAGGTCGAGGGCGAGGGCTGGAGGGGCGAGGGGTTGACAGGGGACTAGGGCGAGGGAAATTAGTGGTGAATGGTGAGGGACAGCCACATACGACAAAAAGCAGTTATGAGATGAGGCTTATTGAAAATGTAAGGAAATTGGTGGGCAGCAAACGGTATGAAGATGCCTTTTTACTGTAAGAAGTGCCAATTCATCTAAAGAAGAGCTCCGTGTGGAATCGTATCAACACTTGATCGTGGAAAAGGGCTCGCTGCTGCTGCACGCTCCCTCCCCTCTTGCACCATCGCCTCCCCTCACGCATACGACAGCCACATACGACAAAAAACAGGCTATTTCTCCTGTTGCTTGCTACCTCTTGCTCTGTCGTATGTGGCTATTTCTCCTGTTGCTTGCTACCTCCTGCCATCAGCCCCCCTCGCGCTGCCCCCCCCCCCTCGCCCTCGCGCTGCATCCCCCACCCCCTCCCGCCTTGCGCTGTCTCCCCCTCTCAGCCCTGCCCGCCACCTGCTGCCCGCTGCCCTCCCCCCCTAGCTGCCCCCTAGCCCCCCCCCCCCTTTGTCCGCATTATCCCCGAAGGTTTCTTTGCGCCTGGCTCTGCAACATTTGTTCTTCGGACAAGTGTTCGGCGTCCTCGGTTGCAGATTGTTCTTCTCCGTCCGCCTCTTCGACTCAGCAGTAGACACAGATGGAGGCTCCAGCTCCGCCACAGAGGGACTCGCCTGAAGCCCCCTCGCCCGACCCCGCTGAGCCCACCATTCGACTTGCTCTTTCGCCGACAGAGCAAGCGAGCCTTGCCGCAGAGGTAGAGCGCTTGCAGGCGACTTCTGTCATCTGCAAGGTTCTCGGCACCTGTCCTAGCAGAGGAGAGCTGCGAGACCTTCTCCAGGCCCGCCTTCTCGCAGAGGTGGGCAAGATTTTGGATGTTCAGATCCTCGGACGCGGGTACTACCAGATCGAGTTCGAGACTTCTGAGATGGCCTCCAAGGTCATAGCTATGAGTCCACTAGCTATCCGAGCATCACGCGCCCACTTTCGACAGTGGCGACATGGTTTTGACCCGACTTCGGATGTGCTAGTAGCGGAGGCAAACATCCCCATCTCAGTCTGCTTTCCGGGTTTACGGAGGGAGTACCTTCCACTTCTCTCCAGGATTGGCTCCGCCATCGGGACTGTTCTGGAGACACCTCGTACGGCAGCATCAGTAGCTGCCAAGGCGGCTGGCATCCCTTCAGTTCGAGTTTTGGTCAGAGATACCCACACGCTCCCGAAGGTCATCCTCTTGCCTCGGGTGAGTGGGGGTTGGTTTCGACAAAGTGTGGAGTACTCGGGTCTCCCGAACCAGTGCTTCATTTGCAGACAAATGGGACACCTAGCGAAGGCCTGTCCACGGAGGAGGCCACGACCTGCACCTCAGCCTCAGCCCCAGCCTGCCAAGGCTGGGCCGCAGCCTCAGCCAGCGACAGCGCACAGATTCTGAGCCACCCTCCGAGCCTGGGGCTCCAGCGGAGGAGGGGTGGCAGCAGGCCCGTGGCCATCGACGCCAGGGGCCACAGCGACAGCCTGGCACGCAGAGTGGCCCTCACGTGCCTACTCAGCAGCAGTGGGTTCCCACGGGAAACCGCTCTGGTCCTCTTGAGCAGGAGGAGTCCCCTACGCCAGCCTCCACCTCCGCTTCACCCTCGCCAGCCTTCCCACCTCCAGATCTCCCCTCTTCCTCCTCATCCCCTCCTCCGCCCTCTGCTCCCGCCCACTCCCCACCTCGCCCCTCTGTCTCTGTCGCCCCACCCCGCTTCTCTTCTCCTCCGCCCCCCCCCTGCTCCTGCTCCCCCTCCTCCTGCTCCAGTACCTCAGTCGACCCAGGAGACTGGTCCCTCGTCGGCGGCTAGGAGATCTCTTGGCGATGCTTTTGCCACGAGTTGCCTAGCGAGAGAGGGTCAGCCCTTCTTGCGGCCCCCTCTGCAGATTCAGACATCTTCCCTTGCAGCTATCCCTCGTGGTCTGACGAGCATTGACCTCCGACGCCGCTGGGATTTCTTCGATTACGGATTCACTCGCTTTCTCGGCGATTCCGCAACAGACGACGAGGCAGCCTGCTTCAGGGTCCACGCTCTGTTCCTCGCCGCTAGGGGGACAGAGGCCTTGGACTCGGCAGTTGGTTTCTCCGCTCCCCTCTGTGGTAGGACCGAGACAGAGTGGTCCCTCGACTCAGTGGAGGGATGGTTGCATACACAGGTTCTCGAGTTCTCTCACCACATGGGAGAACTTGGAGTTACAGATTTGCTGCAGACTTTGTGGCCACTAGCCAAGTTTGCGGTGACACCCCCAGACTCAACAGGATGTAGGCACATTGTGGTATACTTTTTTGCTGATACGCAGTGTTTGCCTTGCTATGTATACATACATGAGGACTCCTGGACAGAGGAGGTTGCTTTACGCATGGCTCGCTCTGCTTGGGCTTGGGCCACACTCACTACAGGCTCGCCTATCTAGAGGACGCTCGGATGCGGATTACTCCCCATCCAAGCCTGCCTCGAAGATAGCCCGTCTTGCTGCTGCGGCAGCATTTGTTCTCTCTCGCTCCCCATGAGGATCATCTCGTGGAATGTGCAAGGATTAGGTGGGCCCTAGTTTCAGCGACAGCGGGGCCGATTGCGTCAGGAGCTGTAGCGTTGCCTTGTGGGAGGAGAGATTGATCTCCTTATGCTTCAGGAGCACCATTTGTCTGAGAGCCGCATTCGGCGATGTGGTCAGATTTTGCGTGGACATTATGATACGTTTTGGTCAGCTGCTTTTGGACCTGGAGGCATCCAGGGTGGGGTATGTATGACTATTGCGGACTCACTACAGCAGGCCATTGTGGGCAGAGAGATTATTGTGCCAGGCAGGGCTCAGTGGATCACTCTGCAGGTTCAGGGTGACCTTGTGGACTTCCTGAACATTTATGCGCCCGATGTGGCGAGTGCTCGTGCAGAGTTTTGGTTACAGATTGTTGAGTCTCTGCCACAGGTTGACCATTGGTGTGTAGGAGGGGACTTCAACATGTTGGAGGACCCCTCTGACAGGATCGGAGGCAGCCATGCTACTGTGCATGGAGTCGAGTTAGCAGCTTGGGAGAGGTTGTGTATGACTTTGAGGGTCTCGGATACATGGTAGCATTCAAGCTTTGTGAGGCCTTCAGAGAGTCTTGCCTTCTCTAGATCGGACCGCAGAGTGGGAGGAGTGAATCTATCGCGGATAGATCGCTTCTACACTAGTGACCACTTCAGTGACATGGGGGGATCAGTGGGCATCCTGGCAGGGACATCCTTCTCGGACCATGCACCAGTGATCCTCACAGTGGCAGACAGGCAGAGGAGTGGGAGCACGATGCTTCGCATCCCAGAGCGGGTCTTGTTGGACTCGGCACTCAGAGAGAGGGTCGAGGCTCTTTGGCCAGAGGGCATGGACAGCCAGGCTCTACCGGCAGACAGAGTGGCCTCAGGCCTAGCTCAGCTTAGCCACTTCTTTCTCCAGGAGTCTTTGGCTCGACGGGCTGCAGCGAGAGAGGAGCAGCGTCTCAGACGAGGCATTGCTTCACTACAGAGGATGCAGGAGCAGCATCCAGACAGTCCATGGTTGGAGGAGCAGCTACAGTAGGCTCGACAAGAGCTTGCTTGCACAGAGGAGAGGCGCCATGAGTTTGCCTTTCACCGACAGGCATCTCAGTGGACTCAGGTAGGTGACAGAGTGACAGGTGCTTTTTTTGAGACAGTGGGACCTCGGCACTCGCATGCCAAGGTCAAACAGCTCAGGAGACCCGATGGGTAAGTTGTTTGTGAGCCTAAGGATATGCGTGCAGTTGCTACTGACTTTTACCGTGAGCTACTGTCGGCTGAGCCTCAGTCAAAGAGACAGGATGCATGCAGGGAGCAGGTTTGGGCGCAGATGCCTTGTCTTGTGACTGTGGAGATGCGCCAGAGGCTAGAGATACCTCTTCAGCTTGAGGAGCTGCACACGGCTCTTAGGGCCCTTCCTCGTGGTAGCTGTCCCGGTGAGGATGGGCTTACTCCCAGCTTCTTCTTGGAGTACTGGGACTTGCTTGGCCCAGATCTTTGTAGTGCCTTTCAGTACATTCTGCACACACCAGTGATGCCGGATAGCATGAGTGAGGGCCTGATTTACCTCATTCCAAAGGAGGGTGGCTCCTTGGATGAGATTCGACAGTGGCGCCCTTTCACCATCCTCAACTCAACCTACAAAATTCTTGCCAAGGCTCTGAGTTTGAGGATTCAACCACTTTTGGAGAGCCTTATTCATGGGACTCGGACAGGTTTTGTCAAGGAACGTAGTATCCTTGACAACATCTTCACATTCTGGGAGGCTTCTGCCCTGGCACGTCTCCGTGGGGAGGACCTTGTGATTCTTCTTCTCGATTTTGAGAAGGCATACGACAGAGTTGACTGGGACTTTCTAGAGGGCACGCTTCGCAGGATGGGCTTTTCAGATGCTTGGATCAGAGGGGTGTCAGCTTTGTACAGACAGACTCACAGTCAGGTGCTTTTGGCAGGAGGTAGAGGTGAGCGCTTCATGCTCACACGATCGGTCAGATAGGGTTGTCCTCTTGCCCCCTTTCTCTTTTTGTTCTATGCGGAGGCGATGAGCAGATTTTTGGTGTCACAGCAGGTTGGTTTGAGGGGCTTAGCACTCCCTATACGGGGAGATGAGCTTCTGGATACTGAGTTTGCCGACGATTCAGCCTTGTACTTAGAGGGCCAGGAGGCCAATCTACACAGGTGTGGGCACGCTCTGGAGACCTTCTGCTGTGCATCGAGCGCACTGATCAACTGGAGAAAGACAGTGGCTTTCTCGGTTGGCAGTGCTCCTGTGCCAGAGTGGATGCCAGGAGAGGGTTTCAGGTGGATGCCTCCAGGGACTGCAGTTCGATACTTGGGTTGTCAGGTTGGTTTGGATTTGTCCCCCGAGCAGCAGATTGCTCCGCTTCTCCTGTCCATCAGGAGAAAGCTGTTACAGTGGAGCTCAGCACGACTTTCGCTGGCTGGTAGAGTAGTAGTTGCCAACCAGGTGTTGTTGGCAACTATGTGGTACATCACTTCTTGCTGGATCTTCTCAAGTTCTTGTATCAGCCAGGTAGAGAGGCTGATCAGGAACTTCCTTTGGTCAGGACGCGACACTCAGATTGCCCGAGCCAAGGTGGCTTGGTCGGTCATCACACTCCCTTGCTCTCAGGGAGGGCTTGGGATCATTGATCCACCACAGCACAGCAGAGCCCTTCTTGGGAAGTTCGTCGTCAGAGGACTTCTTCCAGGCGAGGAGCCCTGGAAGGAGTTCTTGCTGCAGAGGCTTCGTGCCAGGGTGCCTCAGTCGGGAGGACCTTGGCAACTTTCGACCAGATGGATCTTCACAGAGTTGCGCCGAGTTGGTTTGAGCAGGAGACTGGAGGACCGATTCGGTGTGAGTTTGCTTCGTTCTTGGGAGCTCTTACGGCGTGGCCTAGAGCAGAGACAGCCGACATGCACGGAGGAGCGCCTACGGCAGCCCCTCGTCTGGAACCCAATGGTTAGCACCCAGAGAGACCACTTGGTTGGGAGTAGGCCTCATGTTTCTTGGGGCCCCATGGCAGCAGGTCCAGCGCGCTCTCTAGGTGACTGGCTAGAGTTCACAGGTCTGTCAGAGGAGGTACAGGCTGTCCAGCTACAGGACATGAGAGGGGTTCAGAGCATGTGTCAGGACATCTCAGAGTCAGTTCCCGCTGAGTGGCTCACACCTCTCGAGCCAGTAGCACCCCGATGGATGGGAGCCTTCACACGACTGGAGGTTCTCATCTCAGTCAGGGCCTGTTCAGAGACTGTCCCAGCCCTGTTCTTCGAGCTTCAGGGTGGGGGACGATTACAGCGAGTTGCAGTAGAGGCCCCGCAGGTAGCAGAGTGCTGCTTCTAGAGGATCCGTGTTGTGGGCATCTGTGGGAGGAGTTGCGCCATAGACCCTGACCCAGCAGCTCTTGAGACAGGGCACTGGAGGCTATGGGCTTGGGAGTGTTGTCCATTGGCACGAGTGCAGTGGGATCCTGGTGAGTGGCTATGGAGGGACCCCTTCTCTTTTGCAGACCGCCCAGACGTCCCTTTCTTTCAGTACACTGTTCGGCTAGGACGTCATATACTTGCAGCGCAGAGAGAGGCCCGCCCCGCTGCAGCACGTCATTGGCAGGAGGAGGGCCTCACAGTTGAGTTCTTGGCAGCTTTTTGGCAGAGGCTGTGGGACTCCAGACAGCTGAGGCGCATCACTTTGTTCCAGTGGTTGGTTGCACACAGAGCCACAGCAGTTGGGAGCTGGCTTGTGCATAGTGGTCTCTCGGCCGCATGTACAGCCTGTTACCAGTTGGTGGAGAGTCAGTGTCACTGTCTTTGGGACTGTCCCTCGGCCCAGCAGGTGTGGCTACGAGTTCTTCGGCTGATGCCTGCCCTCTCCACGGCTCGACAGTACACTTGGGGGGCAGCAGCTTGGTCCACCCTCACGGGCTCGGCACTTCAGTTTGAGCTATCTTCCACCAGCAGGATGATAGTGATACAGGGTAGGCGACCTACACTCCAGCCTGTTACAGATCTTACTCCACAGGAGTGGAGCAATGAGAGGGAGGAGTGTTGGGAGCTCATCAGCGGCTTAGCTCTCTGGTTCATCTGGCGGGCCCGCTGTTTCCGCATCTTTGAGGCTCGCCCTATGCCACCAGCAGAGACTGTTCGTGACTTTTGGCTAGAGCTGATCCATACTCTCAGAGGACAGCTTGAGGGACTACAGGGCAGCTCCGACCGCATGCGGGAGCGCCGAGAGGCTTTCCTTCGACTCTGGCGCCCTGGGCCTTTTTACGCCATGGTCAAGGGGGTGCTCAGATGGCACTACTGTCCACCTGTGTGGCTTTTCCTTCCTCCCATCTCTTGATTTAGCCCCATTGTATATATGCTGTTTTTTCATTGGGAGAGTCTCCCCATCATGCTTGTTGTAGCCCTCTCCTGCAGAGGTGGATGTAGCCCTATGGGCAGTTTTCATTAACTAATAGAAGGATCTTTTTCTCGGAAAAAAAAAAAAGAGCTCCATGTGGATGTCTACGAGGCATTGTTAGGTGATATAAAACTTGAGACATGGCAAAAAGACGCATTCAAGCATGTTCAGGATGGGAACTCTGTAGGAGGAGAGAATGTGGGTCAGTAGGAGGAGAGAATGTGGGGCGGGTTAAGAGGCGACAAGGGGCTCAGTAAGCAAGAACAGTGCGGGGGAAAAGAAAGAACAAGGCCTAGATAGAGAGCCAGATATAAATGCTGTCAGAGATAGAGAATAACGATTTAGGTCTTATCTTTGCGGCTATGGGGTTTCATTAACCAGAACGGGCTCCAATTTACAGGAGGAAAACATCGGTACTGAATCAATTTGAGGAGTCTTTCACAAGAGATAGTCCCAGAAGGCAAAGAGAGAGATTTGATGGTGAGAGAGTGCTTGTAAAAATTAGAGACGGAAAAGAGAGAGGCAGTTGAGCTCGTTTAATCGTCGAACAATATCCCATAATCACAAGATCTATTCAATGAGACAGAACAACAGTAACTGATGTATGCATTGAAACAAGGGGAGTTTTGAAAGATAAGAGCTGTCATAAGGAAGATTTGAGCAGAGGGGAAAATGGTAAGCCAGGGAGAAATACCGAACTGAGGAGGGAATAATCATATGGTGTTGGGATAGCTATCATCAGTAGATGTGTATATAATTAGGGCGAGCGATAGCACTTAATCCTTGATCCGTTTACCAGTGGCAAGGGTACGCCTTCTAGAGTGACTAACTTGACTGCCCCCTAGGGTAAAATCTCTCCCACCACGAAGGGCCCTTGCCAAGCTGGAACCAGCTTCTTTGCTTTTTTCAAATATTTTGCCTGAAAGAGTAGCACCAGTGTGCCTTGCATTATTTTCGGTTTTCTGAGGTGGCGATCATGCCACGCTTTGCGACGAAGTTGCTCCACTTGAAGGAGCATGTGAAGCTAAACGGCGGCTTTCATCCAATAAGGTGAGACAGGATATAGAAGCAGATTCCATGCCCCAACTTGCACGCAGACTGCCCACCCTAGGGGATCCGGAGTTGAACTCAAATGGAGCTATGGCTTCCAAACCGAAAGCGAGTTGAAAAGGCGTGTGATTCGTTGTTGCTTTGAAAGATGTGCGGTATGCCCAAAGAGTGCCGTGCACAGCCTGAGCCCACGATGCTGGATGGAGATGACATGCTTTCCGCATGAGGGCGATGAGAACCTTGTTAGTGCTTTCAGCCTGCCCATTGGCTCTAGGGTAATAAGAGCACGACTTGCGGTGAAAAATCTTGTAATTGGCCAGCAAAGTTGAGATCATGTCATTGACAAAATGACTGCCCCTATCACTGGTGATCTCTAAGGGACATCCAAATCTGCATAAAATACTTTCATATAAAAATTTGGCTATTGTATTGCCAGTGCAATCTACTGTCGCCACTACCTCTGCCCACTTTGTTGCATAGTCTGTAGCCACTAGCAGATATTTGCGATTACCTGGTTGAGTCGGGGGATATATTGGACCCCCAAAGTCCAAGCCCCATCTCTCAAAAGGTAGCCACGCCATCGAGACCTGCAGAGGACGGTTGGATTGCTTACTTGGCTTCGGCCCACAGCGCTGGCACACATCACAAACCTTAGAATATGCTATTGCATCCTTAAAAACCTAGACCACTCTGTAGAATCTTCTGGGCGGTGATGTGACCAGGGTAATGGCCACCAGTGGGACCATTGTGGACATCCTCCAGAATATGCTCCACCTCATGAGGCGAGACACAACGCTTCGGAACACCATCTGGTCCCGATTTGTAGAGCTGGCCCCCAATCAAAGTGAAAGGCCTGGACTTCAACAACAATCTCCTCTTCTGCAGTGGAGATGTCTTCTCTAGGTACAGCCCAGTAGATAGAAAATGTAAGACCTCGCCGTACCATTCCGGTGTTGTATCGATTTTAAAAAGACTGCTATCTGGAAAGTCATCCGCAATGCCGGTAGCTTCTTCACCTGTGTGAATGCGAGAGAGGTGGTCAGCCATTACATGATGCTTACCAGGGCGGAGTACCACTTCAAAATCAAACTCTTGGAATAGGAGGAGCCATCGCCATACTCGACCTACGACCTGTGGCTTATTAAGCAGATAGCGCAAGGCATGGTGATCAGTAATAATTGTGAAGTGGACCCTTAGCAAATAGTGACGAAATTTTTGTAGAGCATACACTATAGCCAAACCTTCCCTCTCCGTGGTGCTATAGTTGTGCTCTGCTTTGGTGAGCAGGCGACTTGCATAATGTACAGGGTGAACCAAGTTGAACTCTTTGCTAGGTTGAGTCAGCACAGCACCCATAGCCAGCAGACTGGCATCTGTATGCACATGAAAGGGTAGGGCCCAATCCGGGGCAACTAGAATAGGCGCTTGAGTGAGGCGTTTTTTGAGGTATAGAAATGCTTCGGCCTCAGGTGTTGACCACTGGAAGGGAACAACAACACTGGTGAGCCGGGTCAATGGTTGAGCCACCTGTGCATACATACGTATAAACCTGCGATGATAGCCGGTGTGGCCCACAAAGCTTTGAACACCTTTGGGATTTATGGGAGGAGGTAACTTCAAGATGGCCACTATCTTCTCTGGGTCAAGTGCTAAACCTTGAGCAGACACCACATGGCCCAACAGTGTGCCCTCGGTGACCAAAAAATGACACTTGTTCGGATTGAGCTTCAAACGTGCCTCTCTGCACCTGAGGAAGACTGCAGAGAGCTGAGCAAGATGCTCCTTTAGATTTTCTAATGGGTTCGAACATTGAGCACCCGAGAAGGTGGAAAAGTCGTCCATGAATATGCGAAGGTGATCAGTAATAAGCAGAGGACAAAAGATGAGATATACTATGCGATTGAAAGAAGGCAGTCCATTTTTAAGCCCAAAAGACATTCTAGTGTAGATGAAAATACCCCAGGGAGTCACAAAAGCTGTTTTGACTTGGTCGTCAAGATGTATTCCTAACTGATTGTAGCCGTTGAACCCGTCCATAAAACTATACAGTACATGGCCAGCGACATCTTCGAGGACTCTCTCAGTGAAAGGGGTCGGAAATCCATCCGGGATTGTGACCTTATTCAGAGCCCGGTAGTCGACGCAAACTCGAATTTTGTTGGACTCCTTCTTTGGGGCAATAACCATAGGGGACAACCATTATGAGTGCTCTACTGGTACAATAATACCTGCTTCTTGCATTTTTTCCAACTCGATTTTGACTGCTTCTACATACTTGGGATTCAGTTTGTAAGCCCGTCCTTTGACCGGCTTAGCCCCCTCAACCAGATAATTGTGTGGACTCCTAGCTCTGCCGGGATTCCTTCCAAATCGTGGTAAGACCAGGCAAACACATCGATGAAAGAGCGCATGAAAGAGATTACTGGGTCGAGTAGAGCGGGGTGATCCCATAACCAAGCGGCTAACAAGATGGGCTGATGGTTGTCACGGCCGCCTAGGTTGACCTCTCTGATTGGGTAAGGCGGTGCCGTGGGCGAGGCTGCGTCAGGGAGAGAAGATTGTGCCACCTCTGTGAGCTTCTGGACATTATGAGCTGGCGTCTGATCAATGTTGAAATCAGCATACTCTTCCTACAACCATCCTGATGGAATCTCTGCGAATGGTAAATCCTCAGATACCTCAAAGTGCTCCGGCATGGGTGGAGAGTCAGATGGAGTAGAGGCTAAGGAAGGAGTTGGGGTGTTGGCCAACTCTTGCAAGGGCGACTTTTTCCCCCTTCTATGGTGGGTTATAGGCTCACCCAGCCCAACGGTTTTCACCAAGGGACCCTCTGAAGGATGGTCACCAGAGACCGGTCCACTTGCTTTTGGCGCACTTGGCTGACTGGGATTACTGGCTTCAGGTGTAGGATCACGAGGAGAGGGTGAATCTGTTGGCAAAGGTTGAAGAGAGACTACATAGCATGGCATCAAAGAGGTAGCTTCCAACCACTGCAGTTAAGTCTTCATCGGACCCATCAGGAGGGACGGGCTGCTCCAAGTCAGGGTTGGACTCTACTGACAAAGAGCTATGCTGAACGACCGGATCTATACCTCCTTCGAGACGAATTTGTTGCATTGGAGAGCCAGGAGTATGAATCCACATGGCGTCGTTTCCCCAGTCGTGAAGTGCTTTCGTATGTCGCAACCATGGCCTACCAATCAACAAGGGATAACCTCCCTCTACCTGGGGAAGATTAACTACCACAAAATCCAAGTTAAAAGTGAAATCTTGTACCTTCAGAGGCACCTTGTCGACTATGCCCATTGGGTAGATTGTTCTCTGATCGGCCAATGTAACAGTGAAAGGAGCAGGTCGGGTAGGCTTTAGACCTAAGGCCATCATAGTGAATTCAGGCATCAAATTGATTCCAGATCCACCATCAACGATGACGCCAGATAGCTGGTGCCCAAGAATAGATACAGTGAGACGAGGACTTTTATAATCGGTGAGGAGAGCAGTTGGATAGGAAATCAAATAAGATTCTGAGGGCTGTACAGGGAGGTGCCCGCCACTAGTCCCAGCCCCCGGGTACAGAGACTGAATGACTGACAGGGTGTCACTTCTAAGTGTTGCGTCGAGCCTTAGCATGTCGTATAGTGACACCTACTGAAAAGTATTTTTCAAGATGGCTTCTGTTGTGGGCTTGTCGCCTTCGAACTGGGCGCCCTTTGGGACCTTAATCTGTTCCAAGTCAGCCACTGCTTCCAAGAAGGCTCCATCAATGTCAGATAACAGGGAAGTTGGTTTGCTGTGAGCAACTTTGAAGGACTCGTCGTTTGGGTCAGGTAGACCAGATTGAGGAAGTGGGAACTGGCGAGGTGGACCTGTGGGCAGACTGAGACCAAGAGTTGCTCTTTGTGCTCGAGTAAGGACACCAGCAGGCTCCTCCACTTGCAGTGGCTTAACCACATGAGTAGTAGGTGATGGTTGAGGCACGGTGTTCACAGTTATCAAGTTTATCTTCGGGAAGGTGAAATCTTACTGGTTCTGAGTCGAGCCTGAAGACGTGGATGCCCTTTGCGTGGGACAATCCTTACTGTAGTGATCCTTCGAATCAGGGCAATGACGACAAGGAGGGGACCCCTCAGGTAAAGGACACTTGCTCTGATAATGCCCATATTCTCCGCATCTGTAGCAGAGTATGGGCCGATTGGAAGGACGAAACGTGGGACGAGGTGGTTGCTGCATGGAGTTGGAGGCTGAAGTGTAGAAGCTCTGAGGGGTTGAGGTGGCATTAGCATTATAAAAACTGTGAGTCGGGAAAGTACTTGACATACCTTGGACAGCAAGGGTATTGAGCAAAGGTGGCATGTAGTTGGGATGGCCGTAGTGGGAAACCATGTTGGATGCTGGTGCTAACCCCTGTTGGAGTGTAGGACCAAGACTTTGCTGTATTTTGTGCAATCCCTTTATATAGTAGCAATCCTTATCTTCATGACCCGATTTTTCGCAGAAGTGGCAATAAGAGCGAAGGGGACAGTCCTGTGGAGGGTGTCCTGGAGAGCGGCATGAACTACACCATACTATAGCCTTAGTCTCCTGCTGAGACCTGAGCTCTTCTAACTCTCTTTTAAGTTGATCATAAGCCTCTTGCTGTGGAGGCTTCTCCTGTCTGAGAGAGAAGGATCTCTCTTCTTGAAGGGCCCGCTGTAACTTTAGGGCTTCCAGTTCCCTTCGTAAAGAAGTCAAGGGGTCTGTTGGACTATCCACGAGTATAGGGCCAGTATCTAACCTAGGAGAGTAAGTGAACTGCATTCTTGCTCCCTCTATTCTAGTAGCAATAGCAACAAAGTCTTCCAGACTAGCTTCAGGACGGAGGCTTTCTCTGAGCTTTTGTTGATAAGTCTTAGGCAGAGCCTTCTCTACCCACTTCTTCACCATGAATTCCCCTGGTTGCTGAGGCAGCTTGGCGACCAGGGACTTTGTTCTGGTCATGAGCTTTGCAAATGTCTCCTTGGGTTGGAGCAACAGGTTGGCCAACTCATCTAGAATCTTCTCTTGATAATCCCCTGCTCGGAAAGCTTCAAAGAACTGCTGTCTTAACATGGTCCAAGTAGTAAAGTGGTTTTCAGCAAACTGACTGTACCATTTATCTGCAAGACCATCCAAGGTGGACGGAAAGAGCACCAGGTATGCATCTTCTCTGTTGAGGCCACGACCTCTACAAAGAGAGACAAACCTCCGAGCATGGTCGTCTGCATCTTCTGTAGAGAGACCTTTAAAGGTAGGGAACTTGATGTTCACCTTTGCCAGAACACTTGTGAGCTCCTCCATGGCCTCTTGCTCCTGAGTCTGTTGCTCACTAGCTTGCTGTAACAAAATGGGGGAGAGCCTTACCTGAGAAGGTGACCTCGAGGATGTAGAACCGGTCGAAGGAATGGAGGTAACCGTATGAGTAGGTATGGGTGATGGGGTTAATATGCTTCTACTGGGCACCAAGGGTTGACGCCGTCTGTGGTAGTACTTCAGAGGACTCAATAGTGCACTTTGACGCTCCAATGACCTCCTTGTATGTGTCATGCAGTAACCACCAACCCCACCAAGCTTTGGGCAAGAAGACCTTCACTTGGGCAAGACAACCTTCACTTGGCTGAACATTGGTCTAGACTCTACTAGACCAGGGCGAGTGACTAGACCACCTGGCCTAGACCAGGAGAAGGAAGGACTAGACCAGGGACGAGAAGGACTAGACCAGGACGAGGACTGGGTGGCACCGCGAGAGAGGACCAGACCAACAAGGCGAGAGACTAGACCAGCTAGATTAAGCTGTCAAGGGTGAAACTGGACCAGACCAACAGGCTGCACAGGCGAAGCGAAGAAACCAACTACTCAACAGAGTGCGACTTCAGTTGAGGTCCCACCGTGATCGCCAAAATGAGAGCACCTGTAGCGCGGATAATGTGTAGTGCTCTCTACAGTGTGGGTGTCCCTCAGTGCAATGTGCGTGACAATCTCACTCGACAGATGGAAACTCACTCAAACAGAAGGAAACACATAAACAATGGATAACAACAGAACGACTGAGACACAACAGTGGACCAGAACATGTGGACTCGACTATCTCAAAGAACCATGTACAGACTCTGGCGTGGCAGCACACTCAGCTCCAGCCCAGGACTCACAGGTACAAATGGGGTGTCGAGGCTCATATGTGCAGGGATGGTGAAGCAGTGCTCCGTGCATAGACTCCCTCTAGACGACTACGTACAAGATAATGATAATGACTCAACGGCTACTACTCATATATACAATCATAAAGAGCCACCAACGGCTCATAAATGTCAGCCAGCTAAGTGTGACCTGGCCACATGTCCACTAGGCCACCATCCCTATCCCTGCCACGTGTCACTGCCCAGAGTGTCGGTCCAGTGTGAACAGACCATACCAACTGTACTAACTGTAACTGTGTCCTGTAGCAGTGACACTGTAGGCTGCTACAGAGCCAGTAGCACCCCAGTGGATGGGAGCCTTCACACGACTGGAGGTTCTCATTTCAGTCAGGGCCTGCTCAGAGACTGTCCCAGCCCTTTTCTTCGGGCTCCAAGGTGGGGGACGACTACAACGAGTTGCAGTAGAGGCCCCACAGGTGGCTGAGTGTTGTTTCTAGTGGATCCGAGTTGTGGGCATCTGTGGGAGGACTTGCGCCATAGACCCTGACCCAGCAACTCTTGAGACTGGACACTGGAGGCTATGGGCTTGGGAGTGTTGTCCACTGGCACGAGTGTAATGGGATCCTGGTGAGTGGCTATGGAGGGACCCCTTCTCTTCTGCAGACCACCCAGGAGTCCCTTTCTTTCAGTACACTGTTCGGCTTGGACGTCATATACTTGCAGCACAGAGAGAGGCCCGCCCCGCTGCAGCACGTCATTGGCAAGAGGAGGGCCTCACAATCGAGTTCTTGGCAGCCTTTTGGGAGAGGCTGTGGGACTCCAGACAGCCGAGGCCCCCATTAGCATTGGATGCCTAGCGTTTTTGCAACATAGCACAAGGCTAGCGTTTTCCATCAAGAACCCAGTTCAGCCAGCATTTTTGCATCTGCAGCAACCTAGCGACAGCAGAGAACGGATCAGCCCTAGCGTTAGTGGTTTGCACCAGTAGATTCACAACTTTTTTGCAGCAGGAACGATTTTCAGCTCTAGCGTTTTTGGATCAGCATACCATCCTAGCGTTTTGCAGATCCTTTGCGAAGAAACAGTTAGAAGCATCAGCGTTTTCAGTTTTTTAGCACTTAGGCACAGCAGAACAAGCCCCAAACCTCGCAGATCTCACCTTCCCGCAGCAGACCCTCGCCGCATGGTCAGATCCATCGAAGTTTATAGTTTCAGCCCGGAAAACACAGATTTCAGTATCTACGTTTTCAGCGCGGCGTCATCGCATCGTCGCCATCGACATCGTCATCAACATAGAGTCTGAATTCAGCAGATAAAGATTTGCAAACTTAAGCCCTTAGCATTTTCAGATTTCAGCCCGTCTCGTCGTCGTCCTCATCATCGTCGGCAAGTCCAAAGCATTGTAGAGATTTGTGCAATCAATAGTAGACCGCTTTCGCCGTAGAGAGTGGGGCCTTCAGAGGAGGGTTTGACAACATTCTGGTGTCGTATTCTTCTCTCTCTATCTCTCAGTCTCAGTACCTTCATTCACAGTGTTCACCATTTCGTTTGTGTCCATTGCACTCTCTCACTGAAAAACGGAAGGCTCTCCCTTCCGTAAGTAAAAGGAACCTTGAGCACGGTTCGGAGCACTCATCTTGAGCAAAGTTCAACATTCACTTCCGCTGCACCTTACATCGGTATCAGAGCTTTTGCAGTGTTCTATATCACTCAAGGAAAGAGCCACATAATTTTTTCTTTGCTTGTTGCGGTCGCACGTAACAGAAGTCCTCTTGGGCGTGTCGATTCCTAGTCGTGTTTTTGAAGAGTGACAGGAAACCAAGAAAGAAGGGCTTGTCCAACCTCCCCTTGTGCCTCTTTTCACTCATTGAGAGCGGACCGTGCACTTAGCGGCCGGCCAATCGACGTGAGGTGGGGAAAAGCAACCTTGGTGTGAGCGCAAGGCAGCCAAGGGGTGCGCCCGCAAGGAAGAGTATAGCTCGGATAAGAGAAGATCCTTCTCTAACACAGATTGCAAGCTAAAGAAGAACCTTAAGAACCTCAAGAACCTCAAGCACCTCAAGAACCTTAAGACCCTCAAGAACCCCAAGAACTCAAGAACCAAGACCCACAAGAACCTAAGTTCCTCGTGAACTTAAGAACCCACGACTTCAGTGTATGGTCATTACCCGAAGCGGAATGGATACTTCGCATGGAGGTGATGAGCGTGGCACTGGCGAAGAAGAATTTTCCCTACCAGGAGGTTTTTCTAACCCTCCCCCTTCCCCATCTACGCCAAGGATTGCACTAACTCCTATGGAGGAGTTGAAGCACTTGTTTATGGACAGGAAGTTAGAATGCGAAGCAAGGAAGTTAGAACGCGAAGAAAGAAAGGCAACTATTGAGCGTGAGCATGAGCAAGCGCGCTTGGCGGCCGAAGAAAGAAGGGCAGCCATAGATCGTGAATACGAAGAAAGAATGGCAGCCATAGAGCATGAGCACGAGCAAGCATGCTTGGAAGCCAAAGAAAGACAAGCCAAATTTGATCGCGAGAACAAAGCAAGACAAGCAGAATTTGATCGCGAGAACAAAGCATGAAAAGAAAAGAGCGACCAACTCATGAAAGAGTTCTTGCCACTCTTTTCTATGTGCTAGCGCAGTTTGAACAGAATCGGGAGAAGGAGACTCTCTCCGTCTCTTCTTCTCCAAAGCATGACACACATGAAGAATTGCATGATGATAAATTGCTTGATAATGATAAGCATGATGATTTGCATGGTCAAGATGTGATTATTCACGAGCATGATGATTTGCATGATCAAAATGTGATTTCTCACAAGCATGATGATTTGCAGGAAGATGATGTGATTGTTCACAAGGATGATGGTTTAGTTGATACTTTGTCTAGTGAAGCTAACCTCATTGCAGATTCGATCAATCACTAAGAACCGATCTTGGCTCTCAAATAGAGGTCCAAAGAACCCCCTCAGGAAGTTTCGATCCCTCACGAAGAACAGATCTTGGCTCTCGAGCCTAGGTCCTAAGAACCCCCACAGGAAGTATTATGTGTACGAATGATTAGTCAGTACGCATTGTTCAAGTGTTTCATTCGTGATGCTTTCTTGTATTTTAGTCAGTGTCTTTATGTGATCCCTTTTCACACGCATGCCATATTCTACGTTGAGCATAATTCACTCATGAATGAGCACGGATGTATGCGGATTACTTATGAAAAGATAAAATGTTTGCATTCAAGGAATTCACATTCCATGTCTCTTCCTTGGCATGACACAGTATCTGAAAGAGCACAAGAAAGATTGAGCATCAAGCATGGGCATGTCCATTGTGATTTGCCACAGTTGATTGATTTAGATCAGAAACACAAGATTCGATCTCACTGTTAGCGTGTGTGTGGTGAACGGGTTGGCACTCCGTCTATTTGTTCATCTACATTACATGCACAGTCTTTAGAGAGGACGATATTTTTTCCACTCACATTACATGGAATGGGTTTGTTTATGTTTTTGTGTTGGAAGTGGTTTCAGGAATTTTCCACCTCAGAGATTCTTGAAAAAGGTGGACATATGACTCTAGATGAAGTTGAAGCATTGAAGGAGCCACAAAAGACTGTCGCTCTCGGCGCGGCCCAAAGAAGCAAGCATTGCAGACCTTTATGAAGTTCAAGTATCGCACGATCCACACATCAAAGTGGGCCGGCAAAGAGTCCTTTCCTTTCTAAGCATAATCGAGGGCAATTACATTTGATGATGTGGCATGGCCTAAATGGAAAAACCCAGCCGACGGGCCTAAACCCTAACAAAAAAATAAGAAGAAGTTTTTACAAACTTACTAATTACGGCTGAGAAGCCTAAAGGGCTTAGGTTTTTCACCTTAACCCCTCGTAACTTACAAAACTTGGTCGAGGGGCTTAAAACATTTAAAACAAAGCACAGGGCCCCAAATTGTGTAGAGATTGTTGATGTGGCAACAATGTACGAGCAAGCCCGTAATTTGCGCTTTTCGGGTAGTAGCTTTTAGGGGTAAAATTTTGGGGACACCAACTTTTGGACCTCTTGTACTCTTTATGAGCAGAGCCAAGGCCCTCCTATCAAAAGATTGGCTTGGGAGCACTGCGAGAGAAAGAAAGAAAAAAAGAAAGTCTATTAACATCCACTAGAGGCCGAAGTCGACCTATGGGACATATCGGATACATCTTTGGTTAAAATCCACTTCGGGTACAAGAAAAGAAAAAAAAAGTGCATGTGCTCTTTAACCTCAAAACTCTCATGACTCATGAGAGATAATATTACAATGGTATAGACCACTATGTGCTTAAAGTGGCTAGATGCAACAAATGTCAGGTCCATGTCTTTGAGGCAGGTGGTGGACTCTTGAAATCTCTAATGATAACTTTCCCTCCTTTGTAAACTACCCATTTCCCTTGTTTCCTTGCTTCTCTGACTTTGGCCAACTCTCTCGCTCTATTCTTTAGTTGTAGGGGTGTCAACTCATCTAAGATCCACATTGATGCACCTTGTAGTGACTTGGTTTGCTTCATTGCCTTGATCTTGTCATCTATGTCATAATAGCAAACTCTCGCCTGTTTCCCTTTGACTTGGATGTCCGTTGGGTCACCAAGGTCTACAAAAGGGACCACCTTGGTGAGTCTTTCCTTGAGTATGTCTACATCTAGGATGTATCCTTCAAGCTGTTCATCTGGGCTGGTACCTGTTGCCCTACCTTCTGGTAGACCTCCAACTCTAATATAAGTTTCCAAGCTCTCATTTTCCTTCAAAACTAATAACACTTCATTGACAAAAGTCTCAGATTTTACCTTTGGTGGGGTACTTTTCTGTTATGTTCTTGCAAAAGTTCACTCTTGGCTGTGTTGCTCCATGGCTTCTTCTTGAGTCTCCTGTTTAGCTTTAACGTCTTGCAGTTGAGCTTCGAGTTTGACAATCCTTGCTTCTTTGGTTGATAGCTCCGTCTTGAGGTGTGCTACCTCCTGCTGTAATTTCTTCATCTCTCCCATGAAATATGCTTCCCATGGACTTTGGAGTTTCACGGGGGTGGGACGGGTGGGGCGGTCGAGACCAGGGTGGCTGCAAAGGTTTTCTGTTTAGGGGCCATGTCGTAGATGCACAGGGGTTCTGAAAATCAGCCTTCAAATAGCGCCCCCCCCCCCCCCCCCCCCCCCCCCCCCCCCTCCGAAGGGGTATTGAGGTTTAGTCCCTAACCCCTACTCCAAGCGGGCTGAGAAGTGGGTGTGCAGGCAGCGCAAGCCAAACAGGGCAAGTGCGGGCAGATAGGCAGAACGGGCTGAAAAAGGATCAGGCGTGCAGGCTGAGGGCAAGCACGAGAGAGAGAGAGAGAGAGAGAGAGAGAGAGAGAGAGAGAGAGAGAGAGAGAGAGAGGACCCTCAGGCATTGTACCCTTGCAAAGTAATAATAAAGAAATACCGGAAGAGGCACCAGTCTTTGGGGCCAGTGCATCTTGGCTCGAAATTCCACCGTGCCATGTCGACTCTCTTGTTCTCTCACTCTCCCTCTGTTCAAGTTTATTTGATTGTTTGCAGTTTCTCTCATGTGTTGCAGTAGATCTTTGGCTTGAAGAGTCCAAGTCTATTATAGTGGATGATACAAAAGTCCTCGTGCCCTAACTACCCCTGGCAATGCGACCGAAGTTTGCCTATGACAGGTGTAACGACAACATCTCCCTCTGCTTACTTTGTAAGGTGGCCGGTTCACTGACGTGCTGCCAAGAATCAAATCAATCATATGATCTTCGGGTCTCTCATGAGATAGCTCTCCACGCAAACTCTCAAAGAAAGAATCGGCTTGAGCTCGCAAAAATTCGTGTCATTCTTTCTCTAAGTCTTAATGTTTCACTTCATATTTTCATGGAGTTCATTTAAGTAGATCAAATAAACAAAGAAGTTAGACTTCATTAATTTAAAAATGGCCAAAGCCGATACAAGTGGGATAGACTCACCCTTTAATTTTACAACAAGAGTTCTCATTTTTCAAAGTTGCTTTCCTTGCCTGACCCCGCCATTCTTGTGGTACCAAGAATGGAAAAGTAATGGAAACTAATGCATGTCTATGCTTTTTACGTTGTGATCCCACAAATTGAGGGATTTTTCTGGCTCTGTTTGGGATTTTACACATAAAAAATGGTCTTTTTTGGGTCAAAAATGAGCTACAAATGACCTAGTTTTGGTTAAAATTGGATAGGAGGCCCAAGAATTGACACATCAGCACTTTTGGCCGCGGGGAAGAGAGAGCGCTTCCTTCTTATGGGAAAAAACCTGCAATTCCCCCCTTCTGTGTAATTCACTTCATGGTTGCTCTATAAATGTGTAGTGCAGTCCCTCCTCTCCGCTATCTTGTATCTGAGCTTGTGAGGGAGTGAATTAGGGCTTCCCTTCATCAAAATGGTGTGTGGGCTTCTAAATCTCTGCAAAATCAGAAAATGGCCGTCATGAAGGCGGAAGCTCGTGAATTCCTTTCAACGGTTTGAAGTTACAACTGTGTAATTGGAGGCGAGGCTACAAGATTCCAAGAAAGAGATTTGGGTTTTGAATGGGGTTTGTGCTTGTATGAGAGTTTAGGTTTCATGGCTAACACTTCAGTGTTTTTAATTGCTCTTTTTAAGTTGTGAATTGGTGATCCTTTCATCACGAAATTGCTTACAGAAATAAGCGGATTCCAAGCACAATCGGAAAGAAGTTTTGTGACCTTTTTGTCACGAATGCTCTTAGACTTTAAGCCATCTTTAGGAAGAGGGTTGGTGACTTCCATGAACATTTTTTCATAAAGTGTTTGTGACTCTCATCACGAACTCTCACAGCCAAAGGTTTCACACCTTCCCAGCTAGACCGCACACTTTCCGACAACGTTAGTGTGCCAACATGCATACCAAAAGCCTATTTGGCATGACCCATAAGTCCCTAAATGGAGTCGGGCTTTTTTTGTAGGCAATATCAATCGCCATATCTCTTTGGGTAAACCACAGCAAAACTAATCAACTTGTTCTTTGAAGGTAACTTTCTTAAAACAAGAGATTCGCATAAGCGTATTCCAGAACCTCTGGCAATAGTCCAAGGTGCTTTCTTTGGTAATCCTCAAATGATTCCACGTTGTGATGACATCCTTTTTGTACTCTTCTGTAAGCCAGGCGGAAGTGAAGACGCGTTTGAACTTCCACCACTTTGTAAGCGCTTTCTGTCAAAGGTGGAAGTGCAAGATGCAATTAAGACAAGAACAGGCTCCTAATCCGATGGACATCTCGAATCCGATCTAGAACACTTGCAATGCCACATACATGAACAAGGCTGCTCAGCAAAAACGCTCGCTGATCTACAAAAAAACGTTGGCTTCCCTGCATCTGCTACAAGCCCCCTTGGGGCATCCAAGGGAGGGCGCCCCCCTCTGGGCTTTACTGCTCTCCTAACGAGGTGAACCCCCCCCCCCCCCCCCCCCCCCCCCCCCCCCCCCAGCTCCCTATGTAGGCCCAAAGGCTGGCCGACCCACTCCTCCAGCCTGACGACCCCCGCAACCCTCCCGGCTTCCCATAACCTCGCTTGCTGACCCGCTGCCCACCTCCCTCCCTCGCTGCCCACCTCCCTCGCTGCCTCAGAGGGACTCGGATGAAGTCCCCTCGCCCGATCCCGCCAAGCCCACCGTCCGACTTTCTCTATCGCCAGCAGAGCAAGCAAGCCTTACAGCAGGGGTGGAGCACCTCCAGGCCACCTCTGTTACCTGTAAGATCATTGGCAGTCGACCTGCGCACCTCCTATAGGCCGGTCTCTTAGCAGAGGTGGGAAAGATCATCGACATACAGCTTCTCGGGCGAGGGTACTACCAGATCAAGTTTGAGACTCCAGAGATGGCCACCTAGGAAATTTCGATGAACCCATTGGCCATCCGTGCAATCAGGGCTCATTTCCGACAATTGTGCCATGGTTTCGACCCAGCTTCCAATGTTCTTCCCGAGGAAGCAGATCTGTCCATTTCGGTTTCCTTCCCCGGCTTGAGAAGAGAGTACCTCTGGCTTCTTTCCAGGATTGGTTCCGAGATCGGGACAATCTTGGAGACCATGAGTATAGATTCCCCCGATCCTTAGAAAGAGGCCGACTTCTGCTAGAACCGCCGATGGTTTCTTCACTCATGCAAGTAGGTAGAACAGTTTCCTCCCTGCCGGATTCAGTGCCCGAATCCATATGTGTTGCAAAATATGGGATCGGATCCTTCGTAGAAGAAGGACCTCTCTAAGCTATAATACCACTATAATAGACTTGGACACTCCAAGCCAAAATTCTACTGCAATACACGTGAGAAAACTGCAAACAACTGAATAAACTTGAGCAGAGGCACGGTGGAATTCTGAGCCACGATGCACCGCCTCAAAGACTGGCACCCCTTCCAGTATTTCTTTATTATTACTATGCAAGAGTATAATGTCCGAAGGTCCTCTCTCTCTTGCAGTGCTCCCTAATCTGATAGGAGGAGGGCCCTGGCTCTACTTATAAAGAATACAAGAGGCCCAAAGGTTGGCGCCCCCAAAAGCTACTGCCCGAAAAGTTCTACAACTAAAAGCCTTCAGCACAAATTACGGGCCTCTCCGTATGTTGCTGCCATGTCAGCAACTCTCCGCGAATTTCAGCCAATCGGTACAACGCTGCCACATCAGCAATCACTACGCAATTTGGGGTCCTCTCCTTTATTTTAAAGGTTTTGAGCACCTCAGCCAAGTTCTGCAAGTTGGCAGTGGTTAGGGTTAAAATCCTAAGCCGTGTAGGCCTCTCAGACATAAGCGATAAGTTGGTAAGAACTTCTGTTAGAATTTTGGCGCTTCCGTGCATTCTGCCAGTTAGGTCATGCTATGTCATGAGTTTGTGACCTAGCCCCTCCTCAAAGAATTGTAATTGCCCTCGATTACGCCTACAAAACAGTCATAGGACAAAAACTAGTTCAGTAGACACTTAACTCCTAGCACTTGCACAAAGACGATACTCACTAAACATTCACATCACTATCCCCGTCGAGATCTTAGATGAGAATCAGGATCGTTGTAACTTATTTAGCAATCACATCCAAACCGCGCTGATCTTTTCACGGATGCTTTGATCTACTAAATCTCGTTATTATCACATTCACATCATATTCAAGAAGAATGCGATACCGCTGTAATAGACTGGGCACTTCAAGCCAAAGATCTATTGCAACCCACGTGAGAAAACTACAAACAACTGAATAAACTCGAGCAGAGGGAGAGGGAGAGGGAGAGAAGAGGAGAGTCGACATGACACGGCGGAATTATGAGCCAAGATGCACACACCTTAAAGGCTCCCTTCCAGTATTCTTTATTATTACTTCGCAAGGGTACAATGCGCGAGGGTCCTCTCTCTCTAGCACGGTGCTCTCAAGCTAATCTACTAAGAGAAGGGCCCTTGCTCTGCTTATAAAGAGTACAAGAGGCCCAAATCTGTGACCCCTGCCCAAAAAGCTCTCCAACCAAAAGCCTTCAGCACAAATTACAGGCATGTCCCTACGCTGCTACTACGTCAACAGATTTCCGCAAATTCCGGCTAGTCCGTACAGCTCTGCCATGTCATCAATCTCTGCGCAATTCAAAGTCCTCCATATTATTTTAAAGGTTTTAGGCCCCTCCGCCAAGTTCTGCAAGCTGAGAGGGGTTAGGGTTAAAAACCTAAGCCCTTTAGGCCTCTCTGCCATAATCTATAAGTTGGTAAGAACTTCTTTTGTTTGGAATTAGGCCCTTCGGCCGGGTTTTGTAAGGTAGGCCATGCCATGTCATCATTTTATGACATACCTCCCTCTTGAAAGAATTGTAATCGTCCTCCATTAGGCCTACAAAACAGACATAGGACAAAAACTAGTTCAGTAGACACTGACTCTTAAGTATCGACGTACCAAACCACGCATACCTAGCAATTGCACCAAGACGACAGTCACTAAACACATGACATTCACATCACTATCCCTGTCGAGATCTTAGATGAGAATCATGATCGTTATAACTTATGTAGCAATCATTGTAATAGACTTGGACACTCCAATCCGTGCAACACACATGAGAAAACTGCAATTAACTAAATAAACTTGAATAGTGAGAGGAAGAGAGAGTCAACATGGCATAGCGGAATTCCGAGCCAAGATGCATTGGCCCCAAAGACAGGCGCCCCTCCCGTGTTTCTTTATTATTACTTTGCAAGGTTACAATGCCCGTGGGTTCTCTTTCTCTTGCAGCGCTCCTAAGCTAATCTATTGAGAGGAGGGCCCTAGCTTTGCTTATAAAGAGTACAAGAGGCCCAAAAGCTGGCGCCCCCAAAACCTGTGACCCCCAAAAGCTACTGTGCGAAAAGCTATGCAACCAAAAGTGTTCAGCAGAAATTACGGGTCTATGCAATTTGGGGTCCTCTGCTTTATTTTAAAGGTTTTAGGCCCCTTCAGCCAGGTTCTGCAAGTTGGGAGGGGTTAGGGTTAAAACATAAGCCCTTTAGGCCTCTCAGCAATCTGTAAGTTGGTAAGAACTTCTTCTGCTTCTTTTGTTAGGGATTAGGGGTTAGGCCCTTTGGCCAAGTTCTGCCAGTCAGGCCATGCCACATCATCAGTTTGGGTGAAAACTTCACAAGTGAAGTCTACATGTCTCCTATATGACTAAAAAAATATACCTGGATGAATCCACGATAAGCCCAGATTCACCCTTAAAGGAAAGTGCAAGGTATAGACTCATGGTATTCACCCACGAGACAATATAAGCAACAGCTCCACCATGCATAGTATTAACTAAATACATATCTATATATCAATGTATGTATGTATGAAGGTATCTATACATACATACATACACATCTTTGTATATGTATACATAGATGTATATGTATGTATGTACAATGTGTGCACTGTGTGTGTGTGTCGTGTGTGTGTGTGTATACATATCTCCAATCTCACAGTGTGTGAGGAGGTACCCATGTAGCCCATAGCACCTCTGATACCATGTGAGAGATGTGTGTCCACATATATGGAAATGTGATAAACCGGACTGGAGATGTGTGTAGAAAATTTTTCTCATAGTGCACCATTTTTGTATCGAGTGGCTATGAGAGCCTGATCCA
Source organism: Adiantum capillus-veneris (assembly GCF_014529385.1). Taxonomy (NCBI): domain Eukaryota; kingdom Viridiplantae; phylum Streptophyta; class Polypodiopsida; order Polypodiales; family Pteridaceae; genus Adiantum; species Adiantum capillus-veneris. The sequence continues at coordinate 138,735,023 of NC_140945.1, forward strand.
TGTCCGCCCTATGTCTAATCTCACAATTTCTATTTGACTGATCCAATTCAGATCTGTGTGACTATTAAAACCACTGGAGCGCCAAACCTGAGTCTAAGGAAAATGAAAGAATCAGCACAAAAGATTGTCAACATGATAGCAGAAAAACTCCAATCCGCATACAGAAAAGTATCAATGCTATCCTCAAAACTTAGGCTCCTCCATGGAAATGGGGAACAGAGTCACTCACAACCTTGAAACGAAAAACAAACGTTAAGTGACACTTACAAGTAAGAACTCGTCGCACTTGGGGTTATACCGCACTCGCCAAGTCCTATAAAAAAATAAATCCTTATTTCACAAAAGAGCATGTAAAGCATTCAAGTTTAAGAAGTGTGCCAATACGACAAAAAAGGCCGCTGTCATTTCAGTGACTAACAAAGATCTCACAAAATGATCTTCCTTGAAACTTTTAGCACTCACCAATGTGAATGACCTGGAAGCTCAAGCAAAAAATAACCTAGATTTCTTTTGTCCCAGAGGAGAATTTGTGACTCATCTCCAACTGTTGCCTAGAAACCAAAAGAAGGTAAGAAATGATATATGCTTGTACGTGTGGAAATCCCATAAGATGAGAATGAAAACCAGAGACATGTTAATAGCATCTATAAAAGAAAAAGGAGCACAAAAAGAATCTTACAAAAATATGTTGCTTTTGTGGGTTGAAATCTAAGTCATGTGCATGTGCATTCTCTAATGCTTGTGCCTGCCTGTAAAAATACAAGGGTAAGTTTGCTTGGCAAGATTGTCAAGGAAAAATATCACTGAAATGAGGAACCAAAAATATCAACCCCAGGCTATCAATTCAAAAAGGCAATGAGCATTAGTTTTGACATGCAAAGTATGTTCACTTGTAAAAAGAGTCACTTTATGGAAGAAAAAATGTTTGAAGCAAATCAGAATAATATGGTATATATTAAAACTCCTCAACTCTTCCTAGCACCCAAACCCATTCCCACGAATAGCAAGCAGGGAATGGCCATTTTGGGCCCCCATACACCTGTTCCTCCTTCCCATTTAATGTTTGGATCCCAGTTTCATAAGATTCTCAAAACCCATCTTTATTCTTGTGCCTACGTCTTTACGCGTATTCCTTTATCCAATTCGGATTTCTTCCCATACCAATGGAATATTCCCTATTAGATGCTCCCGTCACCCATCATGTGACGAATCAAAAATACCAGCTTCCTGGTCTCTCCCACGAAACTAATGGTAAAATTTGTGATGCTTAATGTCACCCATCATACGGTACATCAAAGTTATCCATTCCTGATGGCTTTTATCAATTCAAGTAGATCTACAGTTCCTAACTTTTACAGTTCAAGTGTGCACATTTAAATATTCTTGTTTCTGAAAATAGAAATTACTCAAAAAAATAAGAAAAAAGTCCATTTAGCAACACTCTTTCTGAGTAAAGATATGTAATGGAGGAGCAATATCCGTAAACTTTCTGATGAACCACCTGTAATAAGAGCATAGACCCAAAAAGTTGTGAACTTCGTGAACATTCTTTAAATCTGGCCAATTTCGTATGATTTCTATCTTGGCCGGGTCTATCTATACACCCTTCACTGAGACGATGTGTTCCAAAAGGTAGCTTTGGCAAGACAAACTCCCTCTTTTTCCCGTTAACCACCAATCTATGCCACCATAGTGCCTCAAAAACCTCGAAAAGATGGTGTCTATGATCTGCTTCACTCTTGGAGAACGCGGTGATGATGTCAAAAAAGGTGCCCACAAATCTTGTACTCTCTACAAATCATGTCCATCATCTTATTGAACATTGCAAGTGTCACAAAGTGATGACGTGTCTGCCCAGGACCGAAACCATGACTGCTGCTGAAAACCCTAAATCTGCAAACCGTAACCCTAAAACCTGCAAACCCTAACATCTGCCAGAAACCCTAAAAACAGCAGAAACCCTAACCCCAACCCTAAAAGTGCAGCAGTGCTGATCTCCGAGCTGATGACGTGGCAGAATCTCGTGATTTGCGGCAGAATTTCAACCTTTTGCGTCAACTGCTTTTTGTCTACGCAAATTGAGCATGAGAGAGAGAGAGAGAGAGAGAGAGAGAGAGAGAGAGAGAGAGAGAGAGAGAGAGAGAGAGAGAGAGAGGATTCCATTGCTTTATTTTTACTAAAGCTCTCTTGTGTAAGAGAGAGAGAGAGAGAGAGAGAGAGAGAGAAAATTTTGCTTTTGATTCTGAAGCTTTTGGGGCTCTGCTTTTGGCATCCCTTGTAAAACTTTAAATAAGCGGTTTTGGGCACACTCTGCAGAGCATCTGGACACAGAGTCTGAGAGTGAAACCCTAACCGCTCTCATGTACTTTGAACATTGATTAATACATAGAGAAATACCGAAAGGGGAGCCAATCTTTGGGGCCAATATCTCTAGGAACGGAACTCCACCGGGCCAGTGCAAATCTATTGTGATCTGTGAATTGTTTTGAAGTGGTTATTTGGTGCTGTTGTGATTGATTCTTGACTTGGAGTGTCCAAGTCTGTTACAGTGGTATCAAAGCACAGCTGATTTCTCTTCTACGGGAAATCTAATCCCAAATTTTTTTATGTGGCACCTATGGCTTCAGGTAAGGATCAGTCGACTCCTTCGGCATCCGGAGTTGCGGGAAGGGATCGCAACGAAGATTCCGGCAAGGAGTATAGCCCGCCTCAGGAGCGTCGATAGATGGAGCATCGTCAATTGATCGGCAATGCAACAAAGATGATGCTCAATTTTACGAAGGACCCAAAATTTGCAAAATATATGAGCGAGACTTCTTTTCAGGAAGTGCATGCGCAGTGGCAGAAAACCACAACACCACCCCCGAAACCCGCTCTCAAGAAACCTTCGGATCACAAGCAATATTCAAAGAAGGAATTAGAAGAGGTGGTTGATGCACGGATTGCTCAGCTTTTTGACGCGCAGAACAAAGCTAAAAAGCACGGCAAAAAGCAGAAGAAAGACACTGACTTCCCACGATTTTTGGGTCGTTAGTCGACATTTGACAAAGCAAAGAAACAAGCGAAGCGTGTTCGATTTGAAGAAGTACCCAGTTCTTCTTCTTCTTCTTCTGACACTTCTTCTAGCTCTTCAGATTCGAGCGAAGAAGACAGAAAAGGCAAAGAAGTCTAAATCTCGCCCAGTGAGTGACAGTTCTTCAAAGGACTCCTCTACGGACAGTTCAGACACTGATGACGGCAAATTTTATGCGAACAAGAAATTTTTTATAAGCCAACCAGCATGACTTTCTGGAAGATAAAAGCAAGAAAGTCCGAGAGTTTAAGGAAGGTGGACAATCGATCAAATTTGACACTTTTTCAGGATACAAAGATGCTTCGAAGGCTTTGTCTTTTATACAGCAGTTTGACATCGCTTCCGCGAGAGGACGCTACTCAAAGCCCTCCAAGATTCGGAGAGCTGCCTCTTACTTTACGGGGAATGCTCGAACTTGATGGTCCACGCTTCTTTTAAACAAGACTGCGCCAGTTAAATGGCTGAAATTTTAGAAGCTTTTTATTTCTTCTTGGTTGACTCAAGAGTATGAACGCGATATACGAGCTGCTTGGAACCATCTTCGGATGACCAAGAGAGATACAATGGATGCTTATTGCGAGAGATTCTGGAGCTCTTTTCTACCCACCTCTTCATTCAACAAGATCTCGTTCAGAGAACAGATTGAGCGGTTTACCTTGGGTCTACCTACAGAGATCCGAGATCACTACTTGAAACAGAAGTCAGCTTCTATTCAGGAGTTGATGAGTCATGCGAAACGGGGCTTTGCCATTCACTCTGGCAATCTGGCCTACCCCACCGATGAGGTCATGACACAACGAGCCGAACAGACTTCAGCGAATGAAAGTAGAAAGAGAAAGAGCAACCCAGAAAAGAAGGATCCACGACCCAAGCTTACTCCTGAGGAGAGAGCTCGCTTCATCAGGGAGGGGAAGTGTTTTGGATGCGGGGAACATGGACATATCTCCGCGAAGTGCCCTAACAAGGCACCAAATAAACAAGATGAAGAAAGGCCAGAAAGTTCTAAAGCAGCTGAGAGACATGGCAGAAAAGGCAGATAAAAAGCAGAACTAGTACCACATGGCGTGGGACTTGAACCGAATCAAATGAATGAAAGTACAACTTTTGCCGCTTTCGGGCCAAATTGAAGGATCAGGAAGCTCTTTTGAAGGAGCCAAGGCCAACTTCTTTTTACTTGGAATTGGCGGCTCAATTTGGAACTACGCCCGACAGGCTGACGCCACAGGCGGAGGTAGTTCGAGTGGCACCCAGACGGGATGTTGCCATTACACCGAGCATTGGCAAACTTCGTTTGCAATGATAGGGGTGTTCAAGGCACGCGAGTGACGTTCTACTCGGAATCCCTTGGTACCACAAGAGCTACGCCGTGGTTGACTACCGGGCCGAGAAAGCGACTTTGACAAATGAAGGGCTCAGAGATTGTACTTGATGGATTTCAGTTTCTTTAGTCATTCTTTTGGGAGAGAACTGAACGATGGATAAAGGTCGAATATGTTTTGACCTGAACAAAAGAACTCTTAGGTGCAACGGAATGATTGTTTGCGCTTTGCTCAAGATAAGTGCTCCAAACTGTGCTCAAGGTTCCTTTTAGTTCTTATGGAAGGGAGAGCCTTCCGTTCTTAATGGAAATGCTATGATCACAACAAAGTGAATGGACAATGTGCGTGCAAGTGTATGAGACTGAGAGATAGAGAGAGAAGGGAGATACGACACCATAAACTGTTGTAAAACCCTCCTCCGAAGGCCCCACTCTCGTCGATGAGTGGTCTGCTTTTTGATTGCACAAAGTGGTACAATGCATATGCAATGGACTGACGCAACTTGGACTGTGCCGATGACGACGACGGTGATGACGACGACGACTTGATGGCTGATAACTGAGATCTTCTAATCGCTGAATTTCGGGACTATTTTGGTGGCTGAAAATGACTGTTTTGGCTGCGTTTTCATGGGCTAAAATTGGGGGAACTGTTGCAACCACTTAGGCTGAATTCTGCTGTGTTTCTATCTGCTGAAATCTGCGTTTTCTCACTGCTGAAAATCTGCGTTTTTGTTGCTGATGTCGCTAGCTGAAAACGCTGAGGGTCTGCAGGCTTACTGGCGTTTTTGCAAGGAAAAACGCTGGCTGATGACTGTAGCGTTTTTGACTGAAAAACGCTAGGCCTGTCTACTGCTGGCGATGGGAGGAATCTGCAATGGCTATGCCGCTGATGGCAATCCTACAATGGATGGAAACGCCAGAGGTCTAGAAATGCCGGCGGTGATGGTGATCCAAAAACGCTAGGGTGCTGAGGGGGGTACTGCTGAGAAGTTGCCTGTTGAGCGGAAAGCTCCTGCTGCCTCTTCTGCCAGAAAGTGCTAACTTGGGTTTGCTTATATATTAACTTAGCAAAATTGCCCTACCTACTTTTGTTGGAAAGTCACTTAAAAATAATAAGTGAAAATACCAAAAATAGGGAAAATAAGCTAAATGCACTGGAAAATTCCCCTGACTGAATCTGATGGATTTTGAAGGGGAAACTGATGATCATGCTGTGTGCAACCGGAGGATATGCATCTATTGCTAAGTGACTGGGCATGCACAGTCTACGAATAGACTCACAAAAGTGCCAGATCACTTCTAATCTAGACTGACTGGACTGACTGAACCCTGATCATGTTGTAGCTTGTCCACGGACACATAGGGCTGGATGTGTCATGTGACATCCCCTCCTTTTCGAAGTGAGGTACTGGTACCGAATTGTATGGCGTTGAGGGAGATCGCCAATAGCATCCGGAATCCTGGAAGGGACTCTTCACCGGCCCACTCTGATGTGTGGGTCGTGCGGTACTTGAACTTCATAAAGGTCTGCAACGCTTGCTTCTTTGGGCCGCGCCGAAAGCGACAAAGTCTTTTGTGGCTCCGTCCTTGCTTCAACTTCGTCTAGAGACCTGCTTCTTCCGTCTTCAAGAATCTCCATGGCTGAAAATTCTTGAAACCATCTCCAACACAAAACCATGAACATACCCATTCCATGTAAAGTGAAGGAAAAAAATATCTTCTTTCTGAAAGACTGTGTATGCAATGTAGATGAACAAATAGGAAGTGCCACACCGTTCATCAAACACATGCAAACAATGAGATCTAATCTTTTTCTTTTGATCTAGAGCAATCGACTGTGGCAATTCACAATGGAAATTCCCACGCTTGGTGCTCATACTTTCATGTGCTCGTTCGGAAACTGTGTCATGCCAAGGAAGAGACATGGAATGTGACTTCCTTGAATGCATACTTTTCAGCTTTTCATGAAAAATCCGCATACATTCGTGCTCATCCATGAGAGAAACGTGCTCAACATACAATATGTCATGCCTAGGAAAAGGGATCACATAACGATGCTCATTAAAATACAGGAAATGATCACAAATGAAACACTCGAACAATGCGTGCGTATCAATCATGCGAACACATAATACTTCCTGTGAGGGTTCTTTGGACCTAGGCTCGAGAGCCAAGATCGATCCTTCCTAAATGATCGAATCGTCTTGTGGGGATTCTTTGGACCTCGACTCGAAAGCCAAGATCGGTTCTTCCTGATTGATTGAATCTACAACGAGGTTAGCTTTGCTAGAAAAAGCATCCACTAACACATCATCCTGGTGAACAATCACAGCTTCTTCATGCAACTCATCATGCTTGTGAGAAATCACATCTTCATCACCATGCAAATCATCATGCCTTTCTTTGGCATCCAAATCATCATACTTAGCAATATCATTCATGCTTATCTTTGTCATCCGAATCATCATCATGCTTCACACAATCATGCAAATCCTGTGTATCATGCGTTGGAGAAGAAGAGACTGAGAGAGTCTCCTTTCTCCAAATCGCTTGCATCTGTGCCTGAACTTGAGAATAGAGTCGCCAAAACTCTTTGTTGTGTTGGTCGCTCTTTTCTTTGAGGGCTTTGTTCTCGCGATCAAATTCTGCTTGTCTTGCTTTGTTCTCTTCATCAAATTCTGCTTCTCTTGCTTTGGCTTCCAAGCGTGCTTGCTCGCTCTCACGCGCTATGGCTGCCATTCTTTCTTGGTACTTACGCTCGATGGCTGCGATTCTTTCTTCGCTTTCTAACTTCCTGTCCATCATCCTCTTGTCAAAAGCCTCCATAGGAGTGAGTGCAATCCTTGTCGTAGATGGGGAAGGGTCAGAAAAACCTCCTGGTGGGGAAAATTCTTCTTCGCCTCTCTCATGCTCATCACCTCCAAGCGAAGTATCCATTCCGCTTTGAGTGATGACCATTCTGCAATCGTGGGTTCTTGTGGTCTTGGGTTCTTAAGTTCACGAGGAACTTGGGTTCTTGGGGGTCTTGGTTCTTAAGTCCACGAGGAACTTGGGTTCTTGCGGGTCTTGGGTTCTTAAGGTTTTCTTTCGCTTACAAATCGCGTTTAAGAAGGATCTTCTCTTCACCCGAGTTCTACTCTTTTCTGCGGGCGCACCCCTTGGCGGCCTTGCGCTCACACCAAGGTTGCTTTTTCCCACCTCACGTCGATTGGCCGGCCGCTAAGTGCACGGTCCGCTCTTAATGAGTGAAAAGAGACACAAGGGGAGGCTGGACAAGCCCTTCTTTCTTCGGATTCCTGTCACTCTTCAACAAAACACGATTAGGAATCGGCACGCCCAAGCGAACTTCGGTTCGTGCGACCTCAACAAGCAAAAAAATTCTTGTGGTTCTTTCCTTGAGTGACACAGAACACTGCCAAAGCTCTGATACCAATGTTAGGTGCAGCGGAATGATTGTTTGCGCTTTGCTCAAGATGAGTGCTCCGAACTGTGCTCAAGGTTCCTTTTAATTCTTATGGAAGAGAGAGCCTTCCGTTCTTAATGGAAAATGCTATGATCACAACAAAGTGAATGGACAATGTGCGTGCAAGTGTATGAGACTGAGAGACAGAGAGAGAAGAGATATACGACACCAAAAACTGTTGTAAAACCCTCCTCCAAAGGCCCCACTCTCGTCGGCGAGAGTGGTCTACTTTTTGATTGCACAAAGTGGTACAATGCGTATGCAATGGACTGATGCAACGTGGACTATGCCGATGACGACTACTTGATGGCTGAAAACTGAGATCTTCTAATCGCTGAATTTCAGGACTGTTTCGGTGGCTGAAAATGACTGTTTTGGCTGCGTTTTCATGGGCTAAAATTGGGGGAACTGCTGCAACCACTTAGGCTGAATTCTGCTGCGTTTCTATCTGCTGAAATCTGCGTTTTGTCACTGCTGAAAATCTGTGTTTTTGTTGCTGATGTCGCTGGCTGAAAATGTGAGGGTCTGCAAGCTTACTCGCGTTCTTGCAAGGAAAAACGCTGGCTGATGACTGTAGCATTCTTGGCTGAAAAACGCTAGGGCTGTCTAGCGCTGGCGATGGGAGGAATCTGCAATGGCTATGCTCCTGATGGCGATCCTGCAATGGATGGAAGCGCCAGAGGTCTAGAAATGTCGGCGGTGATGGTGATCCGAAATTGCTAGGGTGCTGAGGGGGGTACTGCTGAGAAGTTGCCTGTTGAGCGGGAAGCTCCTGCTGCCTCTTCTGCCAGAAAGTGCTAACTTGGGTTTGCTTATATATTAACTTAGCAAAATTGCCCTACCTACTTTTGTTGGAAAGTCACTTAAAAATAATAAGTGAAAATACCAAAATAGGGAAAATAGGCTAAATGCACTGGAAAATTCCCCTGACTGAATCTGATGGATTTTGAAGGGAATATTGATGATCATGCTGTGTGCAACCGGAGGATATGCATCTATTGCTAAGTGACTGGGCATGCACAGTCTACGAATAGACTCACAAAAGTGCTAGATCACTTCTAATTTAGACTGACTGGACTGACTGAACCCTGATCATGCTGTAGCTATGTGTCACATGACAAGAACGCCAAGATTTTTCTCCACACTCATGCCCATTGCTTTTTAGAGGGCCTGAAGATCATACCTTTGATCTGATACCTGGAAGCACACCACCGAACCGGCAACCTTACAGTGTGAGCCGAGCACAGAATGAAGAGATTATGAACCAAGTGAAAGATATCTTGGAAAAGGGTCTTGTCCAGCCTAGTACTTCACCGTATTGCTCTCGAGTGTTGTTGGTTTTGAAGAAAGATGGATCTTGGAGAATGTGCATCGATTATAGAGTTCTCAACAAAATCACCATCAAGAACAGATTTCCGATTCCTAGGATCGATGATATACTCGACAGATTACAGGGATCCTTGTGTTTTAGTAGGATTGATTAGAAAAGTGGATATCAACAGGATGGACAGGATTTTTCAAGAGTACATGCTATTTGTTGGCACTTTCTTTGACGATATCATTGTTTTCTCCAACAATGAGGCAGAACACAGAGATCATCTGCTTCAGGTCTTTCAGGCATTACGAGATAACAACAGCATGAGTGCAAATGGATCCGGCCAAGATAGAGACTATTCATGATTGGCCCGATTTGAAGAATGTCCATGAAGTTAGAAGTTTCTTGGGACTGTGTTCGTACTACAGACGGTTCATTCGAAAGTTTGCAGAGGTTGCTTTCCCTTTGCATATCTTGACACAGAAAGGAGTCCCTTTCTGGTGGGGATCCACAGAGGTGACTGCCTTCAAACATTGAAAGAGAAATTGACTACGGGACCAGTTTTGACTTTGCCAGACTTGCAGAAGTCATTTGAAGTATATTGTGATGCTTGTGGTTGTAGTCTGGGTGCGGTCTTAATGCAAGAAGACCATGTCATTGCTTACGAGAGCCGATTGTTCTTAAGGCAAAAGATGACAGCACAGATTTATGAGAAAGAGCTTTTGGCAGTTATCCATGCTCTTACTTAGTGGCGGCATTATCTACTCGGAGCGGATTTTACTGTCTTTACAGACCATCAGAGTTTGCGCTACTTCATGTCACAAAAGCATCTTTCGGAAAAGTAGATGCAGTGGGCGAACAGCTTGTCACAGTTTCACTTCCTAATTGTCCATGTGCAGGGACAGAAGAATGTGGTGGCAGATGCTTTGTCTCGAAAACCGTTGGTTCTGGCTATTTCCACGATACATCATAGGAGCTTCGAGGATATGGTTGACCAGTATGCCACAGATACAGATTTTGCAGACGTTTTCACACGGATACGGGATGGGGAGACAGTAGCGGGATATTCCATTCGGGATGGCTACTTGATGAGAAAAACCATGTGTGTTACACAGCCGTTGAGGGAAAAGTTTACGATTGAATGCCACTGTCCACCTTTTACGAGTCACTACGGCATTGCTACCACCATGAAAGGGGTAGAGAGATACTTCTCTTGGCCGAGACTCAAGAAGCATGTGGAAGAGTTTGTGCGCAGTTGCTTAGTATGCCAGAAGGTCAAGTTTGACAGGCATAAAGCACAGGGATTGTTACAGCCTTTACCCATACCCACCCGCCCCTGGGAAAGTATTGCAATGGATTTCATTTTTGATCTCCCGAGAACACAGAGTGGTCACGATGGTATCTGGACTGTTATTGACAGATTTAGCAAACATGCTCATTTCATTCCAATGAAGAAAACAGTCAAGCCGAATCACTTAGCGAGGCCCAGATCTTCAGATTACATGGCATGCCTGAGACGATTGTCTCCGACAGAGACCCCAGATTTACGAGTTTGTTTTGGAAGGCAATCTGAGAGAACATTGGCACGCGATTGTAGTTCTCGTCATCGTTCCACCCGCAGACTGTTGGGCAATCTGAGATTGCAAATTCAGTGGTTCTAGATTTATTGAAGTCTTATATCTCAGACCAAAAGACTCAATGGGAAAAGTACCTACCTTTGGTGGAATTTGCCTACAATAACACGATACACTCTTCGACGGGGAAGGCGCCATTAGAGATTGTTGAAGGTGCTGCGAAGGTTCCACCCTTCCTAAGCACGAAAGATAAGATTTTTGAAGCAGAAGAATATACGCGAGACGTAGATACGGCTTTTGCCAAGGTTCGCGAGACTTTGCAGAAGTCTCAAGAACAACAGAAAAAGGCAGCAGATTGACTTCGTCGCAACTTGAAATTGAAGGAGGATGATTGGGTGCTCTTACGTTTTGAGAAGGCACGCCTGAGAAAGAAAAAGGGAAAGGAGAGGCTTTTTCAAAGCTTGGTATGCAATACTACGGCCCTTTCCAGATCACTGAAAAGATAAAGGATGTCTCCTTCCGACTGAAACTGCCTGATACTTGGAGGATTCACAATGCATTTCATGTGAGTCTCTTGAAACCTTTTAAAGGTGATGTGCCTGATGATGGGGAGCCTGATGAGCAACCCGAAGGGGAAGAAAACGAGGAGACCCTTGTTCCTGAACAGATTTTGGCACATAAGGATACGAAGAAAGGTAAAGTCCGAAGGCGTTTCTTCGTTAAGTTCAACAACTATCCTGCATTTGATGCGAGTGGATGGAGAAGGAGGACCTAGCAGATACTCCTCGGATTGTGAAACTTTACCTCGACGCTTTTGGTTTAGCATAGTCTACTCCAAATGGAACCCAGAATTCAGCTTGGCCGGAGATCTGGTGCAGTGGGATGCACAAGAGGGGAGTTACTCCGCTCCTTTGTCAACTGATGCCTTGATTTTTGCTACTAAAATCAGTGATGTCTCTTTGAGCTTCAGGGATACTGACAGCTGACAGTATTCTGTTGGATGACTTTATGAAATGGAATTCCTGATTATGATACTCATTTGTTCTCGACTTCTTTTGAGTGCAGGAACTGATAGACAAAATGACTGCAGCATTTTGGTCTGATTGATCTCGAATAGACATGGTTGCAATAGGGGTTAGTCAATCGGACATCGATGAGGTCCCGGTTGGATCTAGATGCGATTGCTAGCTACATTGCCGATAAATCATGGTCTAAGATCCGAATGAATGTTGAACGTCATGTGATGTCCTGTGATGTCTCGTGATGTCTTGTGATGTCGTGTGATGTGACTGTCGATTTGGTATATGTGCTAGATGTGTGTTCCTAGTACGTAGGTACTAACAATCAGTGTCTGCTAAGACGGTTAATGGCCTCTGTCTGTTTTGCAGGTGTAATCGAGGGCGATTACAATGCTTTCAAGAGGGGGTATGTCACAAAGTGATGACGTGTCTGCCCGGGACTGAAACCAGGACTGCTGCTGAAAACCCGAAATCTGCAAACCCTAACCCTAAAACCTTCAAACCCTAAAATCTGCCAGAAACCCTAAAAACAGCAAAAAACCTAACCCTAACCCTAAAAGTGCAGCAGCGCTGATTTCCGAGCTGATGACGTGGCAGAATCCCGTGATTTGTGGCGGAATTTCAGCCTTTTGCGTCAACTGCTTTTTGTCTGCGCAAATTGAGCATGAGAGAGAGAGAGAGAGAGAGAGAGAGAGAGAGAGAAGATTCCATTGCTTTATTTTTACTAAATCTCTCTTGTGTGAGAGAGAGAAAATTTTGCTTTTGATTATGAAGCTTTTGGGGCTCTGCTTTTGGCATCCCTTGTAAAACTTTAAATAAGCGGTTTTGGGCACACTTTGCAAAGCATCTGGACGCAGAGTTTGAGAGTGAAACCCTAACCGCTCTCTTGTACTTTCAACATTGATTAATACATAAAGAAATACCGAAAGGGGCGCCAGTCTTTGGGACCAATATCTCTAGGCACAGAAACGGGCCAGTGCAAATCTATTGAGAGCTGTGAATTGTTTTGAAGTGGTTATTTGGTGCTGTTGTGATTGATTCTTGACTTGGAGTGTTCAAGTCTGTTACAGCAAGAGCATTTGTGAGACCAAAAGGAATCACCAAATACTCGTACAAACCAAAGATGTCCTGAGCGGTGTTGTATACATCTCCGGGAGCGATCTTGATCTGATAATAGCCACTTTTCAAGTTGATTCTACTAAAATACATAGAACGTTGTAGCCTGTCAAGTATATCGTTGACCTTGGGTATTGGAAACCTGTTCTGGATGGTGATTTTATTGAGAGCTCGGCAGTCAATGCACATTCTCCATGATCCATCTTTCTTACACACTAGAAGCACCGGTGAACAAAAAGGTGATGTACTCGGTCGGATTAAACCCTTTTCAAGAAGTTCTTTCACTTGGTTTATAATTTCCTCATGTGGGCTCTTCTTACTCTGTAAGCTGGCAAGTTTAGTGACGAATTGCTAGGAATCAAATCAATCGTGTGATCTTCACGTCTCTCAGAAGGTAGCTCTCTAGGCAAACCCTCAGCAAAAAAGTCGGCTAGAGCTTGCAAATAGTTCTTTTTCCAAGTCTGACAAATTTGACTTCTTATTTTCATCAACTTCATTCAAGAAGATCAAGTAAACAAAAGAGATTGGATTTCATTAAGGCCGAAGCAGATACAAGTGGGACACAGACTCTCCCTTTAATTTTACTTCTAGTGTGGCTCATTCTTCAAAGTGGCCTTTCTTGCCCGATAATAGAGCACGACGCACTTCTTGTGGAGCCAAGGGACCCCCAAAAGGACGTCACACCCCTCCAGAGGCATGATGTAGAAGTCCTTCTGCCCTAGATACCCTTGACAATGCAACCCAAGTTTGCCTATGCCAGGTGTAATGGCAATGTCCCTCCCTGGTGCCATGAAAACCGCCTCCATTGGTGGCCCCATTTCTTCACGCGTTATTCCAAGTCGAGCCGCTAATTCCGGTGAGATGAAGTTGGCCGCCATTGAAGAAGGTAAGGACTTCTCGATCACGTACTTTGCGCCACCCTACAAAGCTTCGTACTCTTATCTATCTATTATGGGTTCACCCCCACAAAATCTGGAATCAATCGTGCCTTTGTCGTCCCTTTCTTTGCTCGCTGATCTACTGCTTTAGAAGTCTCTAGTTTGTCCTCGGCCTACTCCTTTGGTGCTCTCTTAGGGCACTTTGCAAGAATGTGTCCTTGCTCCCCACAACCATAACACTTCCCCTCTTTATAGTATTTGCACGTTGTTCTACTGATAACTTTGGGCCTATGGGTTTCTTCTTTCGCTGCTTACACTTCTTTTTGTTTCCATTTCAAGTATCTTGTCCAGTTGTCGTGGACGTTGGCTTGTCGAAAGGACGTAAGAGTGTTGGCGTGCATTCCAAATCCTTCCTTGGCATGCCCCATAAGCCTTTGAATAGAATTGGACTTCTGTTTAAGGCAATATCACCAATCTCTTTGAGTAGATGCATTTAAATTTCAACCACTTTGTAGGCACTTCCCTACGCAGAAGTAAGGTAGACCACCATGTCTCGGTGTTACCCTTCAGATAAGACGCCTCCCTTTGTACTTTGGAATGTTCTGAGAAACGGCCTCCCAAAAAGACGATGCGAAACTGCTATATGAATGCAAGGGTCCGATGGTGTCCTTCTAGCCTGAAAACGTGTCAAACTTGTGTGCTTGCACACCCTCCTTCAAATCTTTGGTCTTCTTGCTCTTTTTCTCGAGTTGGTCAAACTCATGCAGATTGCATATGTCTTCGCTTCTTCCCGTACATTGGCTCGTCACAATCAAAACTATCAAAGGATGAAGTATCCTCTTCAAATTGTCAAATTGCTTGCAGTGCTTTCTAGTCTTTTTGTGGGATCTGCTTTCTTTTTTTCTTGTTCTTCTGAGCCTTTCTCCGCTTTCGGTGCTTCATGTCTCCTCTTTGTTGGAGTTAGAAAAAGCGAACTCTCTGAGCTGTTAGATGATGAAGACGATGAACTGGGATCATCCTCAAAGCAAGTAGGCTTCTTGGATTTGCTTGCTTCCTTGAAGACGATGAATTGGGATCATCCTCAAAGCAAGTAGGATTCTTGAATTTGAACTAAACTAAGCCAGAACATGTACCCAACTTGCCCATCATCTACCCTTGGACGTGGTCTTTTACTTTCAGTGAGTGTAGCTTCCACCTCAATCTTATGGTGGTTATTCTCTTCCTTCAAGAAGCACAAGACAAGATCGTGCTCTGCTCAATGGGTGCCTCTATGTCCTTATGCTCAAGAGCATCGTCAAGCTCTTCTTGCAATTCCAGTTTTTGCTTGTCTATACCCGGCTTTGCTTTTTGCTTCATGGCCGACTTGAGAGGGGCCGCGTGAATGGCAGCACGCCATCGTGAATGAACTTCGTCAAGTAGTGATTCAATAGGTACTTCGCATATTCTAGATCCTTGAAGTTCTTGATCATCTGCTTAGCACAAGTGTCCACCTGCAGTTGACAATGGTACTCCATCATGTCCACTTACACTTGGCGGAAACAGGCCGTGCTCTTCCCCCAATTCCTCGGAAGGAGGCCTGTCCCCGTCAGAAGTCCTGTTGGTATCTGCTAATCCCCCACTAGGGTTAAGGTTGACTTCTCATCACAAAGTCAGGTAGTTGGTGGAACAGCTCTCTCTTCAATAGATTCACTGTGAGAGCCCATGTGTGTTGCAGGAAGAGGGATCGGATCCTCCGTACAAGGAGAATCGGCAGGGCTATGATACCACTTTAATAGATTGGACACTCTAAACCAAATCTAGGGGAGGAGACACGGAACGACGGATTTCCGTCCCCATATGCACTGGTCCCAAATATTGGCGCCCCTTCTCGGTATTTCTTTATCATTATCACTTCACAAGAGTACAATGTCCGAGTGCCCTCTCTCTTGCAGTGCTCCCAAGCTAATCTCCGGAGAGAAGAGGCCTTAGCACACTTATTGAGGCCCCTACCCAAAAGCAGTTATATGACAATCTCTATTCCAAAAGCATTGGGTCCCAAAAGCTCTTTACCAAAAACTAGTGCCCTTCCGTAGTTAGCCGAAATCCGTATAAAGCCACATGAGCACTCAGTGCAAAATGCGGGGGGCTGCCATACAGTCTACCACATCACATTCTCCACACAATTTTTGGATTCTACTTCATATTTAGAAGGTTTAAGCTTCTCAGCCAAGTTCTGCAAGTTGTGTGAGGTTAGGTTTAGTTGTCCTCTCGGCCAAACTCTTGAAGTTTGGGCATACCACACATTTGTGACATGAGAAAACTCAGACAGAGAAAGAAAGAATCAAAAGAGACTTTATTGATGTCGTCTGCAAGCTAAACTCGGCATATGATACAAATCAATGTACACCTGTGGTATATCCTTTGTCATACCAAACAAAAAAGGGAACAAACAAAATGACATGAATTGATAAAGCTCAAACTAAAGCTATTGACTGGAGCAGAGAGAGAGAGAGAGAGAGAGAGAGAGAGAGAGAGAGAAAGAGAGAGAGAGAGAGAGAGAAATGAAATTGAAATGAAATGTTATATTAACGTCTTCAAAAGGCCAGAATGACCTATGAGACCAAACTGATACAAAAGTGGTGAATCTGTTACAATGTCTGGGTACCTTAGTACTTTGTGAAAAGTGTGAAAGTGTGAAAATAAATGTGAAAAACTAAATACAAAGTATTAAATAAACTTCTTAGGAGCATTCTAGGTGTCTGGCTAGAATGCTTCTAATCCTTTGTTGTAGTCTCCTCCGGTGAAGTGTTCTTCTGCATCTTGGTCGTGGTTGTCTCGATTTCCTAAGCTCAGTCACTCTGTCAATTAGGGTACCTTTGGTATGAATGTGGGTACTCCTTTGTGCTGGCTGTTGGCCTCTTGCTTCTCCTTCCACTCCTGCTTCTCTCGATCCGAAGAAATCTGTGATCCGCCCCTGAGGCTGTAGTGCTCTTTGTCTTCTCATTAGATTATCCCTGTGCCGATGTAGTTCAAGTAGGTACAAGCCTAAGCATCTTTGATCTTGGTATTGCATGATTCTATCTAGAGGTCCAAAGCCTTCTTTAAAGAGGCAATGAAAACGCCCCCGTATCTCATAGTATACTGTGCAGTGCCATATATAGTGTAATTCTGTCTCCGGCTCCATTCCGCATAACATGCAAATTCTGCTCTCAGGTGGGATTTCCCTAAATCTACCAAATTCAATTTCCAACTGGTGTGAGGATGTACGAATCTGACCAATAGCACATCTCAAACCATGAGACAGGTGGGTATCCATGTAACTCGGGCGAATCACAAATCCATCTTCAGATAGTTGTAGGAAATTTTCTTTGTAGTCGGCCATCTTCGTGCCCAATTCTTGTGTAGGGTCTACCCATGTCCTCTTAGTATCCAACTGTATAAGATCCTGTCGGATGATTTTATTAATCTCCGTTGGTGTAATTGCCAGTGATGGAGCCTCAACAGAGTATTGGAAAGGGGGTAATCTTTCCATACTGAACCCGTGTCTCTGAAACCACGAGGACAGTTGCACATACCAGCATGATGTATCCCCTTTCATTGCTAATTGTCGAGAGGATTCGAGGGCCAGTCTAGTATATCGGCAATTATTTGTATGCCACAAACCATGTATAAAGGACACTTGATATGGTAAGAGCTTCAATTTCTATCGAAGGGGCCGCTAGTTCCGCTCGGGAAATCATAGATACCAAAGGTCTCTCCATTGACTTCCAATTATCCTAATCCACAGATGGTCCCCAAATCTGGACCCCATAAAGCATAGCCGAAGCCACCACAGTATCAAAGAGCCAAAGTTTTGTTCGTGGTTCCTGAAACTGCACTTGTGGACACATCCTCTCCAACCCTCCCAAGGCCGCAGAGGCTCTGGATAATCTAGCATCCGATGCTTTCTTAAGAGTAAACTTCGGTCCTGCAGATACCACCCCAAGCTATGTGTATGCATGTGTGTACTCTACTGTATCCTGGACATATGCAAATGTAGGTGTCGATCTTCTAACCCACCGCGGTGTGGTGTTAAACACCATAACTTTGGTTTTACCCAAGTTTACCGACAGTCCACTGTCCTCCGCGAATTTATGTAATGCATCTAGCTGCCTCTGCATTCCATCTGTTGATTCTGCTATCAATACAATATCATTTGGATACAACAACAAAGAGATCCATGACCCTGCAAGTTGAGCCCCTCTGTCACCCTCTCTATCAATGTAATCTAATACCTCATCTATGTACATACCAAATAAAGTAGGGGACAGTGGGCATCCCTGCTTTACTCCAACGGTGGAATGAACAATGTCGGAATCCCCTTCTGGAGTACGTACATAACCAATTACTGACCCGTATAAGGCCATGATCCCCGAAATAATCTCTTTGGGGACCCCTAACTCTTGCATCCTGCGCATCAATCTGGCCCTTGGTACTGTATCAACAGCTTTCCGAAAATCCACAAAGCAACAATACATCCTTCTCCCGTTTGTTCTACCTTCCTCAATAATGGCTTTGAGCGTAAGAATATGATCTAAAGTGTAATAACCCCTTCTAAATCCAGCTTGTCCTGTTGCTCTTATGCCCTCATTCTCTGCCCATCTACACGATTTTTGTTAAAGAATGGATGCGTACAGTCGGGTCAAAGTGTGACCTACCATAATGCTACGGTAGTTCCCGGGTATCATAGGATCCCCTAACTTGAAAATAGGTACGATAGTCCAAGATTCAGGTAATCCTTCACACATGACCCGATTAAACAGACCAGCAAGGTCTTCTGAAAGTAGATCCCTGGCATGGATCAGATGTTCTACTACTAAACCACCATGATCATATGCTCTTCTTGTCTTCATCTTATCAATGGCTTTTTTCACCATTTCCGTAGTAAAGAAAGTACTAGTAGCAGGGCATGGCTCTAGCGGATCTGGTAATGGAGACTGTCCAGATACCATATATAATGATGTTACATATTGACCCCAAATCTCAGGAGAAGTAATCGTCGGAGGCGGTGAGTGCTCGTGAAATAAGCGCCAGGCCTCATGTGAGTCTTGACTCGAGAAGAGCTGATATAAATCCTTCCCCAGTTTGGCTAAAAATTCCCTTTTCTTGCGACGTACTATACACCGAAGAGCAATCCGAGACTGCTTATATGTGATGATCCCAAGTGTAAGCTCTCTCTGGACCTGGGTTCTCATCTCTCTGCATTCCTCGTCATACCAGCTGTTTTGAGGCATGTTCCCAGCTCATCTCTTCTGATCAGGTTGAGTATGTGGGTATGCCTCTTGTGCTGCTCCATGTAGTATCTCTGTTAACTGAGAAGTAATCTCCTCTACAGTATATACTGGCTCGGCTGCCCACATCCTATTATAGATTTTTTCTAGATAGACTGAATCAGTCTCTGGCGTGAAAGTATATCTTGTGTGTGTCTTCTTCCTTTGTACTTGAGAGGCATTGTATTGGAAGGAGATTGATAAGGTCAAGAGAGCATGATCCACTGCAATCCCAACCGGTTTGGGCCCCACCTTAAAGTCCTCGATACTAGATATAAAACTTGGTGAAGTCATGACATAATCCACTGTAATGGCCCCATGGCTGTGCGGGAAGCATGTGAATCCCCCAGATAAAGGGAAATTCTCTAGACCATTAAGTATGGCCAA
Source organism: Adiantum capillus-veneris (assembly GCF_014529385.1). Lineage (NCBI taxonomy): Eukaryota > Viridiplantae > Streptophyta > Polypodiopsida > Polypodiales > Pteridaceae > Adiantum > Adiantum capillus-veneris. The sequence continues at coordinate 138,754,457 of NC_140945.1, forward strand.
ACCTTGTATAGTTGCCATCTCCATGAGATGTCTCCCATATTCAGTGTGTTCTTTATCCTCTGAGTTTCTAGTAAGCCCCCTCTGTGATAAATCCACTTCTCTGAGCATTTCCTCAGAAGTATCATAGAATACTTCTTGAGAGTTGACCGTTCTGGCATTAAAGTCTCCTAAGAGAACGATGTCTCCGTCTCTAGAGAACTCCCATATGTCATTATTCAATATGGAGAAAGGGGACTGTCCTTTAGGTGAGGAGTAGACTGAGGTACTTGGAGGGAAGTAGCATATAGCGATATATAGAAATCTACTTGTCTCGGCTCTCATTCTCACCCACATATACCTTGCTTGCTCATCTTTCCTAATAATCTGTAGTAGTGGTTTCAGCTCCTCTTTAAATAAGACTGCTACTCCTCCTGAAACCCGGCTACCCTGTAGAGATCTCTTGTCTGGTCGACCAGCTGTTTCCCATAAATAACCCTTCACATGTGGCATACGCTATCCCGGTATCTAGTGTGTCTCTGAGTAGAAAACTATGTCTTTGTCCCTAAAGCTGTCTTCAAAGGCACCTACATCTAGCCTATATGATCCATTACAATTCCACGCCGCTATCTGGAGCGTCGCCCCATAGGTCTCGCACCGTCATGCTCAGCGCTTTTCCAGAACCACTACTTTCCCTGCTCTATAAAAGGAGATTTTCCCCTTTTCTCTTGCTGCCCTGATCTCTGGCATCAACTCTTGCATGTGTGCCACCTGTGCCAATGTAAGGTCATCTCCCAGGAAAATACCGGTTTTCTTAAGAATTGGCCTCTTCTTTAGAAATTCTTTCCTTATTTCTATATTCGGGAAGCGGAATATAAGTGCCCTATCCTTTACGTTTCCCTTCTCATTGATTCCTTTCTTGCCCACTCTCCATGCACTTGTGTGAGTAGGCTCTGTGATACCCATGCGTTGTAGCAGTTCCTTCACTTCTTCATCTACATTCTGTTTGTCTTTGACTCCTGTGACCCGCACATGCAGAGCCCGATTCTTCCTTTTCTGCTCTTCCTCAATGGTCATATTAATAATGGTAGAAGTAGGTGTGGTCTCGAGCATTTGGGCCTTCCCTTTCTTCGCATCCTCAATCCATTTCTCTGCTTCATCAACCTTTTCTTGTGTCTTAAAAAGACGTTCCGCCCATGAAGATGCCGTTTTCGATTTCTGTTCATCTCCTTCCCGTAGAGCTTTCATCTGATCCTTCATGTCCTCGAGCTCCTTCAGCACCGAAGGTTGGTCGTCTCCCTTCTCCTTAGTTGCAGATTTGCAAGCCGCAAGTTCTCCTTTTAGCTCCTCGATTATTGCATCTTTTTCCCCCATGTGCTTTTCCATATTTGTTCTCCATGCTTCAAAACTTGCTACTGCCTCATTGAGTTTCTTTTGCATAACGCATTCTGTTACATTTACTTCGGCCTTGATTAGGTTTCGTAATTCCGTTTTCAAGATCTGAATCTCCTCATTCTGTATCCCCCGGATCTCTCTCCTTAGTTCTCGCATCATGTCTCCATACATGGAGTTCATGTAGCTCTCAGCGCTCGCGTGCATTTCCTTCCTGATGTCATCTCTCATGTAGTTTAGCTCTGATTTGAGCATCATCTGGACCTTCTCCATCATTAGTTCATCATGTATCTTGGACGTTTTCCCCACTCGTAATGATCCTGGTGATAGTACAGTATCTCTGTTTCTCCGCTTAAATGTAGCTGTTGTTTTTTTTGGGGTGGTGTAGCCATCTACACCCGGCCCTTCCCCTTCGGTAGGCGGATCCATCGAACCCGAGCCCCAAATGTGGGGTAGGGTACTAGGGAGAATAGGGCAAACTTAAAAGATTTTATCTTAAGGCTTTTAACCTTAAGGCTTAAAAGTTTCTCTAAATTTGAACGTAAGACTGGGACTTCCTACGCGTAGGTGAAGGGCGGGGGTGATGCAGCGCGTATGCTGGGACTTGCTACGCGTAGTGTTGCTGGGACATGCCACGCGTAGGACTTCTCCTGCCTTATCGTGAGAATCCCCTGCCTGCCCTTCGCGCGAGCTCCTGCTTGCTCCACCTCACTCGCGTGAATCCCCTAGGCCTGCTACGATCCTGTTCTCAGCAGTTTCGGCTCAGCTCAGTGGCTGTTTGGCGAGAAGAATTCAGAGCGACCCACCTCTGCGTGCAAAGGTGTCCTTGTGCTAGTCTTCGATTCCCTCTCGACCCCACAATGCTGTCCTGCTGCAGCTTCGTCTGCCGTGCCCCAGCTTGCTGCAGCGAGGTCCTCTCCACCGTTTGCTGCTTGCTGAGAAAGAGAGAGAAGTAACCATATGAAGAGAGAGAGAGAGAGAGAGAGAGAGAGAGAGAGGGTTTTTTTTTTTAAATGAAGAAAGGTTACAACATAATTTCACACTTCAAAGTATCTTTAAAATTTAGATAGTATTTATTAACTGAAAACCTAGACTAGATATTTAGGGACCTCATCGTCTCTGTGCTTTTTGTCCTGCTAGTACTTCGTTCAGCAATTTCTCCTACCCTCTCTCGTTTCTTGCTTGCGAGGAATGGTGTCAACTTTGGAATCTTGAAGCGGAGAAGATATAAGAAGCTGAAAACAAAAGACAATGTGGCACTCTAAAGACAAAGAAGCTTTCTTTACTAGACTCTTAAAGTCTATTCTTTCAGGCTTAGTGATGGGTACAAAAGAATGCTGGGCTCTCATAATTCAAGAACAAACAGATGATGAGAAAAGTTCTCTTTTGGAGCTCTCTGCTGCTGTTCCCCCCTCGCTGCGCCATCGCGTCCACCCCCCCCTCCCCCCCAGCGCTGCCCGCCTACCCTTGCTGCCCCCCCCCCCCCCCCCCCCCCCCCCCCCCCCGCTGTCCTGCCTGCCCTCCCGCCTCCCCTTCTCGTCCGCGCGCTGCCCCCCCTGCTGCTGCCAATCGCGCCCCTGCCGCCCCCGCCCGCTGCTGCCCCCCTGTTGCAGCCGTTCCCGCCACTGCCGCCCCCGCCCGCCTGCTTTCTTTCCTCCCGTTAGCTTCCTGCACGGCGGCTCCCATAGCACTGATTCCTTTTTTGGCGCAGTGCTCTGCGCGCCAAGTTGTAGAATCCTCCCGTCGCCCTCTTCTTACGCCACAGCAGTAGACACAGATGGAGGCTCGTGCTTCGCCACAGAGGGACTCGCCCGAAGCCCCCTCGCCCGACCCCGCTGAGCCCACCATTCGACTTGCTCTTTCGCTGATAGAGCAAGCGAGCCTTGCCGCAGAGGTAGAGCGATTGCAGGAGACTTCGGTCATCTGCAAGATTCTCGGCACCCGACCTAGCAGAGGAGAGATGCGTGACCTTCTCCAGGCCCGCCTTCTCGCAGAGGTGGGCAAGATCTTGGATGTACAGATTCTCGGACGGGGTTACTATCAGATCGAGTTTGAGACCTCCAAGATGGCGTCCAAGGTCATCGCCATGAGTCCACTGACCATCCAAGCAGCACGTGCCCACTTTCGACAGTTAAGACATGGTTTTGACCCGGCTTCGGATGTTCTAGTAGAGGAGGCAGACATCCCCATCTCGGTCTGCTTTCTGGGTTTACGGAGGGAGTACTTACCACTTCTATCCAGGATCGGCTCAGCCATTGGGACTGTCCTGGAAACACCTCGTACAGCAGCATCAGTAGCTGCCAAGGCGGTTGGCATCCCCTCAGTTCGAGTTTTGGTCAGAGACACCCACACGCTCCCGAAGGTTATTCTTTTGCCTCGGGTGAGTGGGGGTTGGTTTAGACAGAGTGTGGAGTATTCGGGCCTCCCGAACCAGTGCTTCATTTGTCGACAGATGGGCCATCTAGCGAAGGCATGTCCACGGAGGAGGCCTCGACCTGCACCACTGCCTCAGCCCCAGCCTGCCAGGGCTGGCCCGCAGCCACAGACAGAGACACAGCGCACACATGCAGAGCCACCTCCGAGCCTGGGGCTCCAACGGAGGAGGGATGGCAACAAGTCCGTGGTAGACGACGACAGGGGCCACAGCGTCAACCTGGCACTCAGAGTGGCCCTCAGGCGCCTACTCAGCAGCAATGGGTTCCCACGGGGAACCACTTTGGTCCTCTTGAGCAGGAGGAGGTCCCTACTCCAGCCCCCACCACAGTTTCACCCTCGACAGCCTCTCCCCCCCCCCCCCAGAGTTCCCCCCCTCTTCCTCATCCTCCCCCCTGCCTTCTGCTCCCGTCGCTTCTTCACCTCACCCCTCTTCCTCTGTCGCCCCCTCCCGCCCCTCTTCTCCACCGCTTCCCCCAGCTCCTTCTCCCCCCCCTCCTACTCCAGTTCCACAGTCGACTCAGGGAGCAGGGCCTTCTCCGGCGGCTAGGAGATCTCTTGGTAGCGCCTTTGCCACGAGTCGCCTAGCGAGAGAGGGTCAGCCTTTCTTACGGCCCCCTCTGCAGGTACATACATCTTCCCTTGCAGCTATCCCTCGTGGTCTGAAGAGCATTGACATCCGGCGCCGCTGGGACTTCTTTGATTACGCTTCACTCGTTTTCTCGGCGATCCCTCAGCAGACCATGAGGCAGCGTGCTTCAGGGTCCATGCTTTGTTCCTTGCCGCTAGGGGGACAGAGGCCTTGGACTCAGCAGTTGGTTTCTCCTTCCCCCTTTGCGGCAGGGCCGAGATAGAGTGGACTCTCGACTCAGTGTTGGGATGGTTGCATACACAGGTCCTAGAGTTCTCTCACCACATGGGAGAACTAGGAGTTACAGACATGCTACAGACTTTGTGGCCATTGACCAAGTTTGCGGTGACACCCCCAGACTCAGAAGGATGTAGGCACATTGTGGTTTACTTCTTTGCTGATACGCAGTGTTTGCCATGCTATGTATACATTCATGAAAACTCCTGGACAGAGGAGGTTGCTTTACGCACGGCTCGCTCTGCTTGGGCTTGGGCTAGGCACTCACTGCAGTCACGCCTATCTAGAGGACGCTCGGATGCGGATTACTCCCCATCCAAGCCAGCCTCGAAGATAGCCCGTCTAGCTGCTGCGGCAGCATCTGTTCTCTCTCGCTCCCCATGAGGATAGTCTCATGGAACGTGCAGGGACTAGGTGCGCCCCAGTTTCAACGTCAGTGGGGCCGATTGCGTCAGGAGCTTCACCGTTGCCTTGTGGGAGGAGAGATTGATCTCCTTATGCTTCAGGAGCACCATCTGTGTGAGAGCCGCATTCGGCGACGTGGTCAGCTTTTGCGTGGACGATATGATACTTTTTGGTCAGCTGCTTTTGGACCTGGAGGCATCCAGGGTGGGGTATGTATGACTATTGCGGATTCATTGCAGCAGGACATTGTGGGCAGAGGGATTATTGTGCCAGGCAGGGCTCAGTGGATTACTATGCAAGTTCAGGATGGCCTGGTGGGTTTCCTGAACATCTATGCGCCCAATGTGGCGAGTGCTCGTGCAGAGTTTTGGTCACAGATTGTTGAGTCTCTGCCGCAGGCAGATCATTGGTGCATAGGAGGGGACTTCAACATGTTGGAGGACCCTTCTAACAGGATTGGTGGCAGCCATGCTACTGCGCATGGAGTCGAGTTGGCAGCTTGGGAGAGGTTTTGTATGACTCTGAGGGTCTCGGATACATGGCAGCACTCTAGTTTTGTGAGGCCCCCAGATAGTCTTGCCTTCTCGCGATCTGACTGTAGAGTGGGAGGAGTGAATCTATCGCGGATAGATCGCTTCTACACTAGTGACCACTTCAGTGACTTGGGAGGATCAGTGGGCATCCTGGCAAGGACCTCCTTCTCGGACCATGCACCAGTGATCCTCACAGTGGCAGACAGGCAGAGGAGTGGGAGCACGATGCTTCGCATCCCAGAGACGGTCATGTTGGACTCAGCACTCAGAGAGAGGGTAGAGGCTCTCTGGACAGAGGGCATGGACAGACAAGATTCTCCTGCTGACAGAGTGGCCTCAGACCTAGCTCAGATTAGCCATTTTTCTCTTCAAGCGAGGGAGGCGGAGCAGCGTCTCAGACAGGGCATTGCTTCATTACAGAGGATGCAAAAGCAGCATGACAGTCCTTGGTTGGAGGAGCAGTTACAGCAGGCTCGACAGGAGCTTGCTAGCACAGATCAGAGGCGACATGAGTTTGCTTTCCACCGACAGGCATCTCAGTAGACTCAGGTGGGTGACAGAGTGACTGGTGCTTTCTTTGAGACAGTGGGACCTCGGCACTGGCATGCCTAGGTCAGTCAAATGAGGAGGCCCGACGGGTCAGTTGCTTGTGAGCCCGAGGATATGCGTGCAGTTGCTACTGACTTTTACTGTGAGTTACTGTTTGCAGAGCCCCTGTCAGAGCGGCAGGATGCATGCACGGAGCAGGTTTGGGCACAGATGCCTTGTCTTGTGACTGAGGAGATGCGTCAGAGGCTAGAGATGCCACTTCAGCTTGAGGAGCTGCACACGGCTCTTAGGGCACTCCCCCGTGGTAGCTGTCCAGGTGAGGATGGGTTGACTCCCAGCTTTCTCTTGGAGTACTGGGACTGCTTGGCCCAGATCTCTGTAGTGCTTTTCAGTACATTTTGCACACAAGAGTGATGCCTAACAGCATGAGTGAGGGCCTGATCTACCTCATTCCCAAGGAGGGTGGCTCCTTGGATGAGATTCGTCAGTGGCGCCCCATCACCATCCTCAACTCAACCTACAAAATTCTTGCCAAGGCTCTGAGTTTGAGGATTCAGCCACTTTTAGAGAGCCTTATACATGGGACTCAAACAGGTTTTGTCAAGGAACGCAATATCCTTGACAACATCTTTACTTTTCGGAGGCTTCTGCCCTGGCACGGCTCCGTGGTGAGGACCTCGTGATTCTTCTTCTCGATTTTCAGAAGGCATACGACAGAGTTGACTGGGACTTTCTAGAGGGCACTCTACGCAGGATGGGCTTCTCAGATGCTTGGTTCAAAGGGGTGTCAGCCTTGTACAGACAGGCTCACAGTCAGGTACTTTTGGCAGGAGGTAGAGGAGATCGCTTCATGCTTACACGCTCGGTCAAACAAGGCTGTCCTCTTGCCCCCTTTCTCTTTCTGTTCCATGCGGAGGCGATGAGCATATTTTTGGTGTCACAGCAGGTTGGTCTACGGGGCATAGCACTCCCTATTCGGGGAGATGAGCTACTACACGCTGAGTTTGATGATGACTCAGCCTTGTACTTAGATGGCCAGGAGGCCAATCTTCACAGATGTGAGCAGGCTTTCGAGACCTTCTGTTGTGCATCGGGCGCACTGATCAACTAGAGAAAGACAGTGGCTTTCTCTGTTGTTAGTGCTCCTGTGCCAGATTGGATGCCAGGAGAGGGTTTCAGGTGGATTCCTCCAGGGACTACAATTCGGTACTTGGGTTGTCAAGTCGGTTTGGACTTGTCTCCCGAGCACCAGATTGCTCCCCTTCTCCTGTCTATCAGGAGAAAGTTGTTACATCGGAGCTCAGCACGACTTTCTCTGGCTAGCAGAGTAGTAGTTGCCAACCAGGTGTTGTTGGCAACTATGTGGTACATCACTTCCTGCTGGATCTTCTCGAGTTCTTGTATCAGCCAGGTAGAGAGGCTGATCAGGAACTTCCTTTGGTCAGGACGTGATACTCAGATAGCCCGAGCCAAGGTGGCTTGGCAGGTCATCACGCTTCCTTGTTCTCAGGGAGGGCTTGGGATCATTCATCCAGCACAACAGAGCAGAGCCCTTCTTGGGAAGTTCATAGTCAGAGGACTTCTTCCAGGTGAGGAGCCCTGGAAGGAGTTCTTGCTACAGTGGCTTCGTGCCAGAGTGCCTCAGTCAGGAGGCCCTTGGCAACCTTCGACCAGATGGATCTATGCGCAGACTTGGTTTGAGCAGGAGACTGGAGGACCGCTTCGCTGTGAGTTTGCTTCGATCTTGGGAGCTCTTACGGCGTGGCCTGGAGCAGACACAGCCGACGTGCACGGAGGAGCGCCTACGGCAGCCCCTCGTTTGGAACCCCATGGTTAGCACTCAGAGAGGCCACTTGGTTGGTAGTCATCCTCATGTTTCCTAGGGTCCCATGGCAGCAGGTCCAGCGCGCTCTCTAGGTGACTGGCTAGAGTTCACAGGTTTGTCAGAGGAGGTGCAGGGGTTCCAGCTACAGGGCATGAGAGGGGTGCAGAGCATGTGTCAAGACATCTCAGAGTCCGTTCCAACTAAGTGGCTCACGCCTCTCGAGCCAGTAGGCCCCCGGTGGATGGGAGCCTTCCCAAGACTGGAGGTTCTCATCTCAGTCAGGGCCTGCTCAGAGATTGTCCCAGCCCTGTTCTTCGAGCTTCAGGGTGGGGGACGACTACGAGGAGTTGCAATAGAGGCCCCGCAAGTAGCAAAGTGCTGTTTTCAGAGGATCCGAGTAGTGGGCATCTGTGGGAGGACTTGCGTCATAGACCCCGACTCAGCAGCTCTTGAGACTGGACACTCGAGGCTATGGGCTTGGGAGTGTTGTCCCCTGGCACGAGTACAGTGGGATCCTGGTGAGTGGCTATTGAGGGACCCCTTCTCTTCTGCAAACCACCCAGGAGTCCCATTCTTTCAGTACACTGTTCGACTGGGACGTTGTATGTATACTAGCAGCACAGAGAGAGGCCCGCCCCGCTGCAGCACGTCATTGGCAGGAGGAGGGTCTCACAGTCGAGTTCTTGGCAGCCTTTTCGAAGAGGTTGTGGGACTCCAGACAGTCGAGGCGAGTCACCTAGTTTCAATGGTTGGTCGCACACAGAGCTACAACAGTAGGGAGTTGGCTAGTGAATAGTGGTCTCTCGGCCGCATGTGCAGATTGTGACCACTTGGTGGAGAGTCAGCCTCACTGTCTTTGGGACTGTCCCTCGACCCAGCAGATGTGGCTACGAGTTCTTCGGCTGATGCCTGCTCTCTCCACGGCTCGACAGTACACTTGGGGGGCAGCGGCTTGGTCCACCCTCACGGGCTAGGCACTTCAATTTGAGCTATCTTCCACCAGCAGGATGATAGTGATACAGGGGGGGTGACCTACACTCCAGCCTGCTACAGAGCTTACTCCACAGGAGTGGTGCAGTGAGAGAGAGGAGTGTTGGGGGCTCATCAGTGGCCTGACACTTTGGTTCATCCGGCGGGCCCGCTGTTTCCGCATCTTTGAGGCTCGCCCTGTGCCACCAGCAGAGACTGTTTGTGACTTTTGGCTAGAGCTGATCCATACTCTCAGAGGACAGCTTGAGGGACTACAAGGCAGCTCCAACCGCATGCGGGAGCGCCACGAGGCTTTCCTTTGACTCTGGCACCCTGGGCCTTTCTACACCATAGTCCAGGATGTGCTCAGATGGCACTACCGTCCACCTGTGTGGCTCTTCCCTCCTCCTATCTCTTGATTTAGCCTCATTGTATATATGCTGTTTTTTCATTGGGAGAGTCTCCCCATCATGTTTGTTGTAGCCCTCTCTTGCAGAGGTGGTTGTAGCCCCATGGGCAGTTTTCATTAACTAATAGAAGGATCTTTTTCTCGAGAAAAAAAACAAACAAACAAACAGATTGAGACACATGTTTGGTTGAAGACTTGAACACTAAGGACTTGCCTAGAAAACGTATATCAATCATGTGAGTGGGGACATCCCCTATCAACACACAAAAAACTTAGGACTCAAAAGAAAAAGGAAAAAAAAAAAAGAAGATTTCAAAGCATCACAAACTGTAAGATAATTCCCCATAACAAGTTCAAACAAATTACTTTGTTGAGCGGAGATCCCAAAACTGTACACATGAATCAGACACTGTGGCAACGCTCATAGGATCATGAGGATCCCATGCCCCACTTCTCATGTGATACAGCACCCCAGGAGAAATCTTTTTATCTACCTGAAAAAGCATAAACCACCATTAGTCCCTCTCATGTTTAGGCACCTAAAGAACAAATGCTAATAAAGCCAGGGATAAGCCCCATAATTTTATTAGGCCTGCCTATGCAAAAGTTACAACCTTTAAAATAAAATTATGCACCTGTACTGACCTCCCAGACACATCAATATCCCACACATGCAATGCCTCCTCATCAATGCTTAATAGTTGAGGGTGTTCTCTACCACTTTGAGACCAAAGTGTACTGCCAAAAAAACCAATACCTGAATTTTACAATTAACTTAATGTAGATGAATCCAGGACGAGCCCAGATTCACCCTTCAAGAGAATCTGTAAGCAATATAGAGTATCTAAATTAAATTAAAATATAATGATTCAGGAGAATCTGTACATAAGCATTTGTAGGATGTAAAAATTTGAACGCAAAATCAAATGCACAAGTACTTCACAAGGAAGGTGGACCGTACAAACTTACATGCAATAGATATTCGGGAAACTATGGGGGGAGAGAGAGAGAGAGAGAGAGAGAGAGAGAGAGAGAGAGATGCTGATGATTCTTGAAACTTGAAAAACAGCTTCTAAGCGTTTGTGTGTGTGTGTGTGTGTGTGTGTGTGTGTGTGTGAGAGAGAGAGAGAGAGAGGTTTGATTTGATTTGATTTGGTATTAACGTCCGCCGGGGGCCAGAAATGACCCATGGGACCTCAAAGTGATACGTAGTCTCCCCTCACGGGGGTGTATGGTGTGGTGTGTGTTATTCTCTTTTTGTGTTCCTATGAGTGTCTTTTGATGCTCAAGTATGCGGGTGAGGTATGTTCCGAGAGTTGTAGGGGAGGGGTCTGTCTTGGATAATAGGTCCGCAAAGGTAGAGCAACCGCTTAGAAGTGGTTGAAAATTAGCCCGGATGTGAGCGTATTCTGGGCATTCCAATGTCACATGTGCTTCATCTTCGGGAGCTTGCATTGTACATGATGTGCATATCCGTTTAGAAGCATCAATTTTCAGCCAGCCCTCTTTTTCTATTTTGAGCATATGTGACCTTGTGCGTATCAAAGAGATGGCTCTTCGTGCCATGTGGGGCATGGGTGTTCGTATGTGGGCCTGGGCTTCCATTGGGTTTGTGCTATAGCCTTCCCAATACTTTGTGTTTACATGCTTGCAATAGTATTCAAATTTCGAGCGGTGTTGCGTTGTCTTCCACTTGGTGTGGAGGCTATTTAGTAATGCAATTTCAAAATTCAGCATGTGTTCTCCCTCCTTGCCCTCCTCTATAAGCATGTCCACATATGTCTCTACATTCCATTTAGCGAACCATTTCTTGATGTCCTGTATGAGGCTCGATGACAGAAATTTGCTTTTTTTTGTCTTTTGCGGCACACATCCTGTTAATCATCTCTCTCTCTCTCTCTCTCTCTCGCTCTCTCTCTCTCTCCTACAATCATCAACATGACTCTAGAAGAAGAACAACGAAGGAAAACTAGAGCTTTGCATATAAGAGTAACCGGTCTAAAAGACCGAGATGATGTGGAAGGGGAAGTTGAAGAACTTCTCCGCATGATGGGTAGTGAGGCTACTCATACAAAGGCATGGAGGGTGGGGAAGAAGACACAAGGCAATGGGGAGACTTCAAAAGGGAGAGCTCTAATCATCCGTTTCCCATCCATGGAGGCAAAGAAGGACTTCTTGAAGAAACGTCCTATACTAAAGAAAACGGGCATATTCCTTGGAGATGACCTCACTCTCACATAGCTTGCGCATATGAGAGAGGTAATGCCAGAGATTCAAGCGGCAAGGGAGAAGGGAAAGACGGCCTTCTACAGAGATGGCCGGGTTGTGATTGTAGAGCGGCGCTCCACATGATGGTGCGAGACCCGTGGGACCACCCTCAAAGTTGACACGTGGAATTGTAATGGATCTATGCGACTTGATGTGGGCGCCTTTGAGGATAGTTTCAAGGGAAGAGACATCGTCTTCTACTCTGAGACACATCAGGCCCATGGGCAGTCTATGCCTCACATCAGTGGATATAGATGGGAGACTGCCTATAGACAGGGGAGACGATCAGAGCGCAGAGGGCGGGGATCAGGAGGAGTGGCAGTGTTATTCAGGGAGGAGTTGCAGCCATTGATACATATAGCCCGCAGAGATGAGCAAGCTAGGTACATGTGGGTGAGGCTGAGAGCAGAGACAGGCAGATATCTTTACATTGCTATTTGCTACTTTCCCCCGAGCACGTCAGTGTATGCACCACCCAGAGGGCAGTCCCCTTTCTCTATTTTGGATGATGACATATGGGAGTTCTCTAGAGATGGTGACATCATCATTCTAGGGGATTTCAATGCTAGGACTGCCCATCATCAGACAGTATTTTATGATACTTCAGAGGAGATGCTGAGAGAGCTGGATGCTGCAGAGACAGGCCTATCCAGACTATCACATGATGGAGAACACACTGAGTATGGACGACACTTGATAGACATGGGGACTGCACATGGATTGGCCATCTTGAATTGCCTACAGAGATTTCCCGCCTCAGGGGGTTTTACATGCTTTCCACACAGACATGGAGCCAGCACAGTGGACCATGTCATGGCCCAGCCGAGCCTCATCTCTAGTATCCAGGATCTCACGATTGGACCCAGACCTGTTGGTGTGGCAGTGGATCATGCTCTTGTGTCAATGACCATCTCCTTTCAGTTTAGTGTAGCACACAGGCTACAGACAACAGCCCCTACTCGCTACACCTTCACGCGGGAGACAGACTCTGTATACATAGATGGGATCTACAGCCGCCTATGCACAGAGGAGCCACGGCGACCTCTGGAGGAGCTTACTACTATATTGACACAGACACTACATGATGCAGCAGCAGAGGCATACCCACATACCCAGCCTGAGCAGAGACGCCGTTCGGGGAGCATGCCCCAGAACAGTTGGTATGATGAGAAATGACGGGACACTAGAGCTAGACTTCAGAGGGAGGTGCTCTTGGGGGACATCACTCACAGACAGTCACAGATTGACTTCCGACGCCTAGTGCGGCGGAAGAAGAGGGCATTTTTGACTCGGCTAGAGCACGATCTATATCAGCTGTTCTTGAGTCAGGACTCACGTGAGGCATGGCGGCTCTTTCAGGAGCACTCTCCCCCCCCCGCCATCACTTCTACAGAGGACTGGGGCCAGTACACATCATCTCTGTACACAGTTCCTGAGCAGCCCCCCCTTCCCGACCCCCCCCGATCCATGCCCACACACATGTGCTTTTTTCACCGCAGAGATGGTGAGGAAGGCCATTGACAGGATGAGGACTGGGAGAGCCTACGATCATGATGGTTTAGTGGCTGAGCATTTCACACATGCCAGAGATCTACTAGCAGAGCTTCTAGCAGTGATGTTTAACCGTGCCATGTGTGAGGGCTTGCCTAATACTTGGAGCCTATCTACTATTGTACCTATCTTCAAGTCGAGAGACCCTATGGAGCCTGGGAATTATCGCACTATCATGATTGGACACACATTGGCACGGTTGTACGCATCTATTCTTGAGCAGCAGCTGAGTAGATGGGCAGAGAGGGAGGGGATATGCGCAGCCGGGCAAGCAGGGTTCAGGAGGGGTTTTTCTACTCTTGACCATATCTTGACACTCAAAGCCATCATTGAGGAGGGTAGATCGCGTGGGAAACGGATCTATTGTAGCTTTGTGGATTTCCGCAAAGCTTTTGACACAGTGCCTAGAGCTAGATTGATGCGCAGATTACAGCAGATGGGAGTACCCACAGAGCTCATTTGGGGGGTCATGGCATTATACAGGTCAATAGTGGGGCAGGTACGCACCTCAGAGGGTCTATCTACCCCGATTCACTCCACTATTGGGGTGAAGCAGGGATGCCCGCTCTCTCCTACTCTATTTGGTATGTATGTGGATGAGGTTTCTCACTACATTGAGAGAGATGGTGATAGAGGTGCACAGCTGGCAAGGACATGGATTCCATTATTGTTATATGCTGATGATATTGTGTTGATCTCCGACTCTCCGGAGGGGATGCAAAGTCACTTGGATGCTTTGAATAGGTTTGCTCAGGAAAGTGGTTTGTCCGTCAACCTTGGTAAAACCAAGGTCATGGTATTTAATACCACCCCACAGTGGATCAGGAGGTCAGCACCAGCATTCACATATGGCCAGGCGACTGTGGAGTATATAGATGCGTACACTTACCTCAGAGTGGTTTTTAGTGGGCCAGCATTTTCATTGAGGAGGGCAGCAAAGACTATACTGACCAGAGCCCATGCAGCATTGGGTAGATTGGAAAGGATGTGCTCACAGGTTCAGTTTCAGGAGCCTAGGACGAAGCTCTGGCTCTTTGACACTCTGGTGGCTTCTGCATTACTTTATGGAGCTGAGATCTGGGGACCTTCGTTAGATCATCACCGGAGGACAGGCCGCAATGATGGATGGGGGGACATGGAGAAGCCTCTGGTCTCTATGATCTCGCGGCTCATTAGAGCCAAGGTCTCAGTACCACGTGCTATTGTTCGAGCAGAGCTAGCTGCCCCCCCACTAGTGGTTGAGGCGCTCACCAGATCGGTCTCCTTCATACACCGCATGTGGGAACTTCCCAGAGACAGATATGCCCGCCTTGCACTTGAGTCCTCTCGACAGTTAGCCATGCAGGGAGATACAGCATGCTGGTATGGGGAGATGACATCATGGTTTCAGGCGCATGGGTTCAGCATAGACAGATTGCCTCCCTTCCAGTACTCACTGGATGCACCCTCTCTGACTCTTACACAGTCCGAGATCACCAGGCTCATCCGCCGGGACTTGACTCAGCTAGACACCAGGAGGACATATATACAGCCAGCACAGGAGCTGGGCACGAAGATGGCTTTCTACGGAGAGCATCTCCTCCAGCTTACGGTTGATGGCTTTGTGACGAGGCCGAGATACATGGACAGCCACTTGTCTCATGGGATACGATGAGCTATCGGCCAGATACGTACATCTTCACACCAGCTGCGGATCGAGACTGGGAGATACAGCGGAGTACCAGCAGAGGCCAGGACATGCCCCCTATGTGACATCGAGCCTGAGACAAAGTTGCACTACACATGCCACTGCCCCGTCTACTACAAGATACGAGGCCGCTTCCATTGCTTGTTCAGAGAGGGCTTTGGACCATTCTCCAAAGTCATGCAGTACGAGGATCAGAGATGCTTGGGTTTGTTTTTGCTCGAGCTACGCAGACACAGAGAGAGCCTGATGAGAGGAGAGGCTAGCCAGTCCCAGAGACAGATCACAGATTTCTTTAGAGCTGCCACTGGACACCCGGAGGAGTTACTACCACAGCAGAGCTCATCATCTCACACCAGAGGCACACTGATCGACCGAGCGACTGAGCTTGGAAGATCCAGATGCCCACGACTGCGGAGGACTACACAGCATCGACGGAGGCTGCATCAGAGGATTCGGATCACTTTGGCTCGACATGCACGACGCTCGGTCAGACTACTGACCATGGAGGAGATTGATGAGATCTGCCAGCGACCGATGCTGGATCTCTTGTGATCTAGCTATCCCAGCTAGCTGATGTTCACACATAGTAGTTTAGGATTCCATAGTATTTTTTTGTGACATTTGTCATTTCATTTTTGTCATTGTTGTCATCTTGTTACTCTGACTCTGACTTTGTATCAGATCCACCACATTGTAACTTTCTGGTCTCATAGGTCACTTTGGCCTTTTGAAGACGTTAATATAACATTTCATTCCATTTCATTTCTCTCTCTTTTTCTTTTGGGCAAGAAAGGGGCTCTATCGTGTGTACATAAGAGACCTCTAGAGATGCACAATGGCCTATCACCCAGAGGAAGTACAAAAGTGGGCTAACAAGGTGTGAACTATATATACGTCAAGGTGGCCTATATGATGAATGTAAAAGGAACCACTGAGGGGCTGCATGACGTTACAAACTGCTGACGTGTCAAGCCACTCAAGAACGGAGCCAACCTGCAGATCTCGGTCGAGGAGCCTAAACCCAAGTGTAAGCGATGCAATGGCAAGTCACAGTGTTGCATGCAACAACAATCCAGTTTCCGCCCACGGCCATGAGCACTTTGCCTCTTCAATTCCATCCCGATCCTTTCAAGGGGGAGCAAAAGGAGTGTGAAGAGACCGCTATCAAGTCCTCGTTGGTGAAATGGACAGGCTACTTTGTTTTGTACAATACTCTATAGCCATCTCTAGATAACAAGCAATGGATACGAAGTAAGCCCGCATCTAGATGCAAAAAGTAGGTCTTACGTCTCAAAGCACCCTGACTTGAACCTGTTTCTCTGTTAGATTCCTTACGTTGTTGTGCACAAGAATCTTCACTAAGGTTGTCAACTTACATACTAATAATCAACTCATTGAATTTGGAACTGTGCCTTTCTACACAAGATAGCACATACTACGACCTAATAGCCTGCCTGCTTTTCCTGCATGACAAAGACGCATACCATTTTATCTTCTTTGTGTGTCCATTAAGGTCTGCCAACTTTTCCAGCTGACTTGATCTCTTTGAATGATCTGGCAACCTCCAAACAGAGGCCCCAAAATCTCCAGCTGCAAGTTATTCAATAAGGATGGCAGAAAAATACCTTATGTAAAGAAAGAGCCACTCTCAACTTGAATAAATATTGGCAGGTTGATTTATTTACCTGATGCATGCACGGTTGAGAAAATCAAGGGATCAAAGGGACAGCTTGCTAAATCCCAGATCTCATGCTGATGAGCATAGAGACCCTCACATGTGACATCTCCGGTACTTGCAGAGTACTTGACTAGGTGAACCTGCGTCAAAAATAAGCACGTCGACAGGAAAAGCGCATGCAGAAAATAACTCAACTGCCGCTTCCAAGCTCTTCCTAATCCCAGAGAGGCACAAAGCCAATAAAACTTGCATAGACATTATCACACCTCAACAGTCTTTTCCTTCTGTGCTTGCTAACTCGTGATGCTGCTCTCTCAAAATCGTGGCAATAAAGTGAATGTAAGGCTTGATTTTTTGCACCAAGCAAGAACAAAAGACCACACTGGTATATTGCAATACTGATCGAAACCTTGAAAGTAGTGACTGCTTTTGTAGGATCTCATAAAATACAAACTGCTCATTGTAAATTGTGACGTATGCCTCTCCAAGGAAAGGAGTAAGACAAATAATCAGCAGTGTCAGCATTGATGTAAGGCACAAACCATCTTGTTCCACAAAAATATCGAGCCTATAAGAATTAAAAACTATCAATTTACAATAATCTTCCTTGCTCCAGAATGTAAAATCGACATTTTGTTTTGCCTCTAAATGTTGCAACAGAAAAAACACAGAATCCCAATATCATGTAAACTGAAATATATCTCACAAGCTAAAAGAAACATGGTTACTAAGGAAACTCCAATAACGTTACACAAGTTGTCATACCTCGTTCTCTTCTCGAAGACTTAATGTGCCTACCATAAAGGCAGTTTGTTGTGCATCAGCAGTAACAGCAGATATACATCTAGCCTGCACACAGCAACATTTCACAAATTTTAAATCATCTACCAAGCGAACTACCTCCTAAGAGCAAAAAACAGAGTATGACTTTAAAAAATTACACACAAACAATACAATCAATCAACAATGTGAACTTCTAGAAAAAGAAAACGTAACGGGTCAATTCAAATAAAAAGAACATATATATCTTCATAAGGTCAGAAAAGTTTGCACTTACGAAGATCAAACAGTCACAAAAATACAAAAACAAGAGACTAATAAAGGAAAAACTAAATCACTTAATTTGTTACTAAACAAAACTAGATAAGAACAAACCATTATTCACTTGAAAATTCTTTAGAAAAGGCATAAGCAATATAAGTCAAGAGAAGCTTACTTGACTAAAACTTAAAATAAGAACTCAATATTTAAACAAACAAGGATAAGACATCACAAAGACTTAATCCTAGAGTCCAAACTCCACACAACAACTTCTCAAAGAACAAATTCTTAAAACTAAATACTACTACGTACCTACTTAGAAGAGGCAAAACATAACCAAAGAAGTACAACGTTGAAAACTTGACAATATGAGACCTCAACTTCGTTATTCGTCCAAACAGGAAGAATCAGATTATCACCATTATCAATGCCCAGAAGTAGGTGCAAGTTTATATATACCTTAAGAAGATTTAGCCTCTTCTAGGTAGCTTCGTATTAGTATTCATTTCTGGTATTTAGCTTACATTACTTGCAACTTCGCGACTTGTCCAAACAAGAAGAATAAGATTATCATGTTTATCATGCATAGCCTGGACAGAAGCTATGAGTCCATGGCATCCCTACTCAAGTCATCAATGCCCAAGCGTAGGTGTAGGTTTGTATAGAGGTCATTCATGCTTTGAACGTACTCTACAAACCAACGAACTGAGTTTCTATCACCCTCCGATCATGACAGGCATACTCAGCCATAATAAAGGCTAGCATATGTCAAATAAGAGAAAAAATACTAAAAGCTCTAAAGATCTAAACACCAAATTAGTGTGTTACTAAGTCAAACAATAAGTGGGCTTTTAAGCTCCCCACTTTTATTGAATTTACTATTGCTTATTTTGAACATTACAAAGAAAGAAACGTTGAAAACAAACTTACTACGTGTCACGTGCACATCTGACCCCATGTGCATGTGGGCAAGCTAACTCCTACTTCTGGGGTTTGAGACAGCCTAGTAAGTGTTCAAGCACCTTGTGGGCCTGTACAAAGGATGTGCATGTCCAAGCACTTTAGAATAGTTGCATGTACACAGGACATGCATGTCCAAGCACTCTAGAGTAGTTGCATACCCTTTGATTGCACAAGATGTAACAGACTTGGACACTCCAAGTCAAGCATCTACCGCGATAGCACAAATAAATACTTCAAAACAGTTCACAGTTCACAGTTCACAATTGATTCGACACTGGACCGGCGGAGTTTGTGCCTAGAGATATCTCTCTGAGTGGTGAGAAGCCTGCTCACATATTTAAAGATTACAAGGGATGCTAATAGCAGAGCCCAAAAGCTGAAAATCAAAAGCTTTTAAAATAAAGCAAAAGCTTTCTCTCACAAGCTCTCTTGAGCCCCCAAAATAAAGCAAAGGAGCTCTCTCTCTCTCTCTCTCTCTCTCTCTCTCTCTCTCTCTCTCTCTATATATATATATATATATATATATATATATATATATATATATATATATATATATATCTCCTTGTGTAAATAAAGCAGCAAAAGCAATGTCCAAAAGCTGCCGCAAATTGCGGAAGTCCGTACAGCTGCCACATGGCATCCAACCCATGAAAAGCACCGCAGATTCCGGGGCTGCCGTACAGCCAGCCACGTCAGCATTTCCACGTGATTTTTGGGAGTAGCTCTGCCACTGCAAGAGAGAGTGTATGTGTGTTTGGGTTATGCCATGTCACCATTTTGTGACATACCCCCCTCTTGAAAGCATTGTAATCGCCCTCGATTATGCCTGCAAAACAGACAAAAGCCATAAACTGCCTTAGCAGACACTGACTGTTAGTACAGACGCACTAGGAACACACATCTAGCACATGTACCAATCGACAGTCACATCACACGACATCACAGGACATCACATGACCAATCACATTCAACATTCATTCGGATCTTAGACCATGATTTATCGGCAATGCACTTAGCAATCGCATCTAGATCCACTCAAGACCATAGATGCCCGATTGACTAACCCCTATTGTAACCATGTCTATTTGAGATCATTCAGACCGAAATGATGCAATCATTTCGTCTATCAGTTCCTGCACTTAAACAAGTCAAGAACAAGTCAGTTTCATATTTTCCGGGATTCCATTTCATAAAGTTATCTAACAAAATATTGTCAGCTCTCAGTATCCCTGAAGCTCAAAGAGACATCAGTGACTCTAGTATTCAAAAATCGAGGCATTTGTAGACAAAGGAGCGGAGTAACTCCCCTCTTGTGCAAACCCACTGCATCAGATCTCCGGCCAAGCTGAATTATGGGTTCCATTTGGAATAGACTATGCTAAACCAAAAGGTAAAGATTCACATTCCGAGGAATATATGCCAGGTCTTCCGCCTCCATTCGCTTCGCATCCATTGCGAAGTAGGTCTTGAATTTAACCAAGAGCCGTCAGTTCGCTTTACCTTCTTTCTTTCTTTCTATGCCAATTTCTGTTCTGGAACAAGTATCTGCTCGTTTCCGTCCAATTCGGGTTGCATATCTGGCTTTCCATCATCGGGCACATAGCCTTCACAAGGCTTTAAGAGACTCACATGAAAAACATTATGAATCCTCCAAGTATTCTGGCAACTTCGGTCCAAAGGAGATATCGTTTATCTTTTTGGAAAATCTGGAAAGGTCCACACTATCTCATGCTAAGCTTTCAAAGAAACCGCTCCTTTCCATTTTATTCTTTCTCGGGCGTGCCTTCCCATAATGTAAGAGCACCCAATCATTCTCCTTCAATTTCAAATCGCAACGATGGCGATCTGCTGCCTTTTTCTGTCTTTCCTAAAATTTCTGCAAAGCCTTCCGAACCAAGTCCCTCGTGAACTGGTTGGCTTCAAAGAAAAATCTTATCTTTTGTGCTAAGGAAGGGTGAACCCTTGTAGCAAATTCAAGAATCTCAAATGGTACCTTCCCCATCAAAGAGTTAATTGTGTTTCTGTAGGCATATTCCACCAAAGGTAAAAACCTTTCCCAAGTAGTCTTCTGATCCAACAAAGAAGACTTCAACAAATCCAGTACCACTAAATTAGCAATCTCTCATTGCCCGTCAGTCTGCGGGTGGAACGAAAATTGCAACCACGTGCCTATGTTCTCCCAAATAGCCATCCGAAACAAACTCGTGAACTTGGGGTCCCTGTCGGAGACAATCGTCTCATGCATGCCATGTAATTGTCATGGATGCTTGAGAGTAAGTCGTTGCCTGCATTATCACTAGAAGAATCTAGAAGGATCCAAAATATTCTAGAAGGTTCTAAAAGTATCAAGAAGATTCTAGAAGTTTCTAGAAGCTTGAAGAAGATTCTGGAAGAATCTAAAAGTCTCTAGAAATCTCTAGAAGGATCCAGAATATTCTAGAAGGTTCTAAAAGTATTAAAAAGATTCTAGAAGTTTCTAGAAGCTTGAAGAAGATTCTCGAAGAATCTAGAAGTCTCTAGAAAGCTCTAGAAAGTTGAAGAAGGATCCAAAAGGTTCTAGAAGAACTAGAAGGATCAAGAAGGTTCTAGAAGATTCTAACCTCCTCAAGGAGAACCTAGAAAGTCCTAACCTCCTCAAGCACTAGTATAAATAGGGGTCTTGGGTCACAAGCCCATCAGTCTTGCCAACACAAGTTGTGAGCCTCCTATGAAAAAATCCTTCTGCTAGTTCTTATGTTCAAGTATTGTCCTTGCAATCAAGCCTTGTCTTGTACTCAAGTCATGTAATCCAAGTCTTGTATCTAGCTCTCTTAATAAAGTATTAAGTCTTGTAATCAATATTAAGCCTATCATCAAGTCCCAAGTTCTTGTACATTGTGAGCGCCTCCACTTGCTCTCTTCTAGCTCTATACGCGCCCATAACAGTTTGGCAAGACTCACATCATGGCTTACCTAGCCATGCAACAATCTATTTTGGAAAGCATTGCATCCACCTTGCAAAAGGTGCAACAACAAATTCAAGAGCTACACGCACAACGGAAAGAAGAAAAATCACACTTGCCAAGTCTAGTGGTGCAAGAGCTTCAACCCCCATCCCATTCCCAAGAGCTTCAACCTGCAGTGCAAGAACTCCATAAAGCCACTATATACCAAAATCCACCCATGATTTTGGCTAGTTCAAGGGGTCAAGTAGAGAAACCACACTTTCCAAGTCCAATAGTGCGAGAGCCTCAATCACCAGTTCAAGAAGACAATACGTTCAAAAATCTTCCCGTGGTTTCAGCTAGTTCACCACAACAAAGGAAGGATCTGGAGGACAACTTTCCTGAAAAGTATAATGGGATAGGATCGAATTTTAGAGGCTTCTTCCAACAAGCGGAGCTGTTTATATGCATGCAACCAAAGCTTTGTTCGGATGGTTCTTCTAAAATTATCTCATTGGTGCACTTCTCTCAACACACTTTGGAGAAGTAGTTGTTGAAACCAAGCTTAGCAAGCTACGTCAAGGCTATCACCCTTCTTCATTCATTGGGAAAGGAATGGGAAAGATTTTCTTTGAGGACATTTACCGCTATCATGGACTTCCAAGTGACATTGTTTCAAATCAAGGATCAGAGTTGCTATCAAGCTTTTGGAAAGACTTGTTCAAGATTCAAGTTGTAAAGATTAACCTCTCTTAATCCAATCATCCACAAAGTGATGGACAAACAAAGGGGGTGAATCAAGCCGTAGAGCAGTATCATCGATGCACAATAAACTATCATCAACACCTAATGATGGATGTCTACATGAATCATCAAGTGAAAAATCGGACTGCCATAAAATTAGCCACACATCTACAAAGCATTCACAAAGAATTGACAGTAAATATCAGAAGAGCTCATCAGAGATATAAAGCTAGTGTGGACAAACATCAAATGCAGCATCCACTATACGAGATTAAGAATCGAGTGTGGCTTCTCCACCATGATCTACGTTCATCTCACCCTTTGCAAAAGCTAGTTTATTAAAGACTTGGACCATTCAAGATAGTTGGCCAAGTGAATCCAATCACATATCATCTCCAATTCCACAGTCTATGCAGATTTATGCAATCTTCCATGTTTTAGTACTTGGGTCTTCTCATTGGTCCAAACTTCATGAGTTCCATCAACAGCATCCATGGAAGCCCCAGTCAAGGAACACCACCGCTCCTCGTGGAACTCATCGCTAGAGGAGGGGGTAATGTCATGGATGCTTGAGAGTAAGTCGTTGCCTGCAGTATCACTAGAAGACTCTAGAAGAATCTAGAAGGTTCTAAAAGTATCAAGAAGATTCTAGAAGCTTGAAGAAGAATCTAGAAGTCTCTAGAAATCTCTAGAAGGATCCAGAATATTCTAGAAGGTTCTGAAAGTATTAAGAAGATTCTAGAAGTTTCTAGAAGCTTGAAGAAGATTCTCGAAGAATCTAGAAGTCTCTAGAAAGCTCTAGAAAGTTGAAGAATCCAGAAGGTTCTAGAAGAACTAGAAGGATCAAGAAGGTTCTAGAAGATTCTAACCTCCTCAAGGAGAACCTAGAAAGTCCTAACCTCCTCAAGCACTAGTATAAATAGGGGTCTTGGGCCACAAGCCCCTCAGTCTTGCCAACACCAGTTGTGAGCCTCCCATGAGGAAATCCCTCTTCTAGTTCTCATGTTCAAGTCTTGTCCTTGCAATCAAGCCTTGTCTTGTACTCAAGTCATGTAATCCAAGTCTTGTATCCAGCTCTCTTAATAAAGTATTAAGTCTTGTAATCAATATTAAGCCTATCATTAAGTCCCAAGTTCTTGTACATTGTGAGAGCCTCCACTTGCTCTCTGCTAGCTCTATACGCGCCCATAACAGTGATCTGAAGACCTGGGCAATAAACAATCGTGCCCACGCTATGTTCTCGGGAGATGAAAAATGAAATCCATTGCAATATTTTCCCAAGGGCGGGTGGGTATGGGTAAAGGCTGTAACAATCCCTGTGCTTTATGCCTGTCAAACTCGACCTTCTGGCATACCAAGCAGTTGCGCACAAACTCGTCCACATCCTTCTTGAGTCTTGGCCAAAAGAAGTATCTCTCTACCCCTTTCAAGGTGGTAGCAATGCCGCAGTAACCCATAAAAGGCGGACAGTGGCATTCGGTTAGAACCTTTTCCCTCAACGGCTATGTAACGCACAACATGGTTTTCTTCATCATGTAGCCATCCCAAATGGAATAGTCCGCTGCTATCTCCCTTTTCTGTATTCAACTGAATATTTCTGCAAAATTTGTATCTGTGGCGTACTGACCGACCATATCCTCGAAGTTTCTATGATGTGTCGCGGAAATAGCCAGAACCAACGGCTTTCGAGACAAAGTATTTGCCACCAATTTCTTCTATCCCTGCACATGGACAATCCAGAAGTAAACCATGACAAGATGTCTACCCACCCCATCTACTTTTTCCGATAGCTGCTTCCATGACAAGAAGTAGCGTAAACTCCCATCATCTGTGAAAACCGTAATATCGGCTCCGAGTAGGTAATGTAGCCATTGAATAAGAGCATGGATAGCCACCAAAAGCTCTTTCTCACATATCTGTACTGTCAATTCTCGCCTTGAGAACAATCTGCTCTTGTCACAAGACAGGCACCACGTGCCAATAGAAAAGAATAGACTAAACAGACTTTTAGCACTTCAATAACCATTGAACTGAAAAAGAGAGACGATACGCGACACGGAGTGGCGGAATTCCACCCCAGAGAGTATTGGCCCCAAACATTGGCGCCCCTTTCGGTATTTCTTTATATTGCATCAACACAGTACAAGCCGGTACTCCAGACTCTACACCTTCTCCAAGAAGCTTGCCAGAGAATGAGCACTAACCTCATATTTAAAGGCCCTTGGCCTGAAAAGCAGTTTACATGAAAAGCCTTCAAACTCAAAAACTTCTGGTCCAAAAAGCAATGCCAAAAGTTGCCAGCGTAATTACGGAAATCCGTACAGTTGCCACGTCATCAGCCAGTGCAAAGCGCGGAAATCCGTTGCCACATCATCATGTCAGTGCAATTTTCGGAAACTGCCACGTCATCAGCTGCAGGTCTTGCTTTATTTTAATCTTTATGTCACTTGGGGCCCCATCGGACGGGGTCCCCATAAGTTGGTAGGACTTCTTTTGTTACTTGCTCTTCTTAGGGTTTAGGCCCCTCGGCTGGCATCAGTAAGTTGGCTCCATTCTTTAGGCTTTGACACGTCAGCAGTTTGTGGCATCTCCCCTTCTTGAAAGAGAGTAATCGTCCGCGATTACAGCATATCTACAAAACAACTCAAGTTAGCTCAAAAATTTCCGAGGGTCATTCCAAGGGACATTCCGAGGGACAATCAGTTTGCTCTTTTTGTTAAGGAGTTAGCTTCTCCTTTCAGCTCTTTTGATGAAGGAGTTAGCTTCTCCTTTCAGTTCTTTTGATCAAGGAGTTAGCTTCTCCTTTCGTCTAGATCGGAACTCTTGATATTCCGGCGTAGTAAAATTAGCCCTCACACCCAGACCGTATTGATCTTCCACGGGTGTCTTGATGCACTAACATTACATACCCAGGCAATCTCATCCAATTAGGAATATTCAGTAATTGGCACATCACAATGCAACACAAATGCTGACATATACATATTACAAGACACAACAAACAACGCCGTTGAGTACTCCCCCGAGACAAACGGTCTGCGGTATGAAGCTACTCAACGACTACCTCGTCATTCCCCCCGCAAATAACCTAAAAAGGTCCGGGCCATGAGCTCAGAGGACTGTACAACCAAACGCTCCCCAGACCACAGTCTGCATTGCTTGGAGGTTCAAGCCTACAACCAAACGCTCTCCATGCATCGGCCTGCGTCGTTCGGAGGTTTTCTAGCATACAACAAAACGCTCCCCATGCATCGGCCTGCGTCATTCCGAGGTCCAAACAATACCAAAACAGTATTTCTCACTTCTCCACCCGGGAGTAAAATCACCAATCATTGAAACCGGCACCAAGACAGGTTTAAAACAGATAGCATCCATTTCAAAAAAATTTCAAACAATACTTTCTCAAACAATGTTCAAAAAGTATCTAAGTAGAAAACAACTAGAGAGGTCATTCAGAGTTTTGTTCAGACAACCGAACTTTGAAGACAATGGGCTTGCCTTCTGCATGACGGTGATGGTTCGGTTCCGGACCAGGAGAGTTGCATCATTCTTGTCGTGCGAGGGCATGCCCTAGAGAACGTCGCAATTGCCCAACTTCATAATGTGGAATCCGCTTTTCCATGATAATCTTGTATAGTCACTCGAAGTGCACCAATGAGCGGTACCACTTTCTAAGTTTGCCCCATGGCTAGCTCGGCTTCAATTTCTCTACCCTCTGCATCATAATCAAAGTGCATTTGCTTCAAGAATTCTGGATGGATGAAGTTTTCCATAGCTCCGGGGTCAAAGAAAATAAGGGCTTTCAAGCCGTTGACTTTTTCCATAAGCTGTGCATAATTCATTAAAACTCTCGAGGTGTATATCATAAATATCGGGTACTAGTCCAATAGCAGGTCTAGCCTTCTTGGCCGGAGGTGGCCCCGGGGATTTGTCTGACATGCGAGCAGAAGGTTGCACTGAGGACGTTGGTGCAGCCAAAGTCGGTCCGAGCTAGAAAGTGGTCTATGCCAAGCAAAGGCTGCAGGCAGGTGCATTGCAGAAGGCTAGGGCAGGTACCAAAGCCCTGGGCAGCCAAAGGGTAGCGGAAGTATATGTTTAAAGCAGTTTTTTAGGCCAAAAGAGCTGCAGGATGGTCCAGATAGGATGGCAGATGAAGGTGTCCGAAATGCCGAGTCAGTGCCTGGAATGTAGTGTTCAGTGCGCTCTAGGAGCCGGTCCAGACGGCTCGTCAAACGGAGCCATGGAGAGGGAGAGTATAGCCGGCCCAAGCCAAGGGGTCAAGCCTAGCCAAATGCAAAGGGATGAGCCCCATAGGAGACGAGTCTGAGAGCAAAGAGAAAGAGTAAGGATCCACCATGTGTACAAAGGGGTGGGCAGGCCCATTTCAAAGCCGGGCAAGTCCAAATGGCGACCAAGAAGACAAGTGAGAAGTGGGCCAAGTGTAAAGAGAGCAAGAGAGAGCAGAGGAAAAAAGTAAAGCCGTTCCTCCCTTCCTAAAGATGCCAAATGTGAATGCCAGATGGGCCAATAAAAGGGTAGTTTCCAAAGTTGAAGGCCTCCCCCTATAAAAGTTAAATTTTAATCAAATTAGGGGCTTTTTTGGTGCCGTTTGAAGCCTGCAAAGTGGAGTTCTCTGACAAGCTAACCCCTTTGTAACTTTTTCTTGAAAATGGCCATGGTGATGGCAGTGCAAGCGGCTGTACATGCCTTTTGAAGTGCAATCAAGCCGCCGTTGCTCCCTCTTGTTGTTGTTTCCCCTTCCCCCCCTTCTCTTTCTCCTGCTTTCATGTTTCCCATCGGTGCCGGCTGTGTGGATGTGTGTGCCCCCCTAGACCGACCGTGTTTTGTGTGAGTGAGATTGAGCGGCTCTGAGCGTGTGCAAGGGTGGAGACAGACCGTGGCAGTAGGTGTGCTTTGTGTGACGGATTTGTGGAGTGTGTGGACAGTGGAAATTGAGCAGGCAGTGGTCTGCTAGTGTAAAGTGTGTTTTGGAGGGTGTTTTCCGAGAGGATAGGGGTGTTGTGGATACCCTGAGCCATAGAGAGGCCCTTGTGTTTGTGTCGGGCGTGTTCCCCCATTCCCTCTCTCCATCTTCTGGTGCCCCCACTGAGGAACACACTGATTGCTCCCAGTTGATCGAAAAGAAGCAGTTTTTCGCGTTGGAAGTCATGGCAGCAAGAAGCTATGGACCGATTTTCACAGGCGAGGAGTGCCCCGACGAGTGGATGTCGAATTTCGAGCTGTATATGCTAACATTGCGTATGCCAAACGAGGATAGCAAGATGCAGACGTTTCCTTTGGTGATGCGTGGTAAGGCTAAAATATGGTATGAAGCGTTGGAAGGCGAGCCGAAGCAAGCATGGTCGGCTCTACGGGCGAGGTTTCTTCACGCCTTTCGCAAGGAGGCGTCCCCAGTCGAGATGGGCGAAGCTGAAGGCGCTTAAGCAAGATGTAAGTGAAGAGTTCAATCTGTTTTTGGGTCATTTTGAAGAGTGTTGGGCAGCTGAGAACTAGCGACAGCCATGCAATTGGCTAATGGAGACTACTTCAAGCTAGATAAGTTCATGGCGTGTCTGCATCCTAAGGTGAGAGAAAAAGTCGATCTCGAGAGTCCAGAGAACTACAATGGTGCGGTAGCCATTGCACGGTCGAAGAGCAGAAAGATAAAGAAGAAGATAGAGCAGGGTGTGTCAGGCTACGAGACGATGGCCCCTGTTCAACCGCAAAGTCCGAGAGAAGCTATGCACGAAGAAAATCATGGAAACCAAGGTGTAGCTGTTGTGCCACAAAATTGGGTACGCACGGTACAAGATTTGTCCGAGCAAATGTAGGAGTTGCAGCGCAGTGTGATGGATAGAGGACAACCAAGAGGAGCAAGGGGCAGGGCTGCCAGGTAGGTGCTACAATTATGGAGAAGAGGGGCACTATGCACCCGAAATGTCCTCAACCACAGAGGGAGAGAGGAGGCATTTACCCGTTGTTTGGTAGAGGTCGAGGTCAAGGGCAGTTCAATGGTCCAAGAGAGCAAGCGATGGAGAATCCTATGCAGCTAGCTCCGCCAGACGGAGGTGAGGTCCCAAGAGTGAACATCATCGGGGTGGATAAGCAGGATGTCGAGATTTTGGCCAATAAGAGAGTGAGGGTTGAGAGGGAGACAGAGACAGAGCGGGAAACAAGAGCTCGCAAAGGCAAAGAGAAGGTGTATGAAGGTAGAGAGCAGCCCGAGCCTAGCAAAAGAAGGAGGCGTCGCAAAATCAAACAAGCGGAATTCCAATTAGGGCGTGGCTATCCCGAGTACAATCTGGTAAGTGATGTTCAAAATAAAGCAAACATTACTTTTGGTCAGCTGTTAGCTTTAAATCCAAGTTAAGGAGGAAGTGGTCCACAAGTGTTAGCACCAGGCTACCAAGAGCTAAGGGAAATGTGCAAGCGGTGCAAAACATAGCTTTGAGGGTAGGTAGCCCGACTAATGTCCTTCCACTGGTGGATGTTATAGAAAAGAGAATGCAGGTCCAAGCCTACATAGACGGTGGAGCGCAAGTTTGTGTCATGACAGAAGCAGCCATGAAAGAGACGGGAGTCGAGACAGTAGTCAAGTCGAATGTGCGCATGAGGATGGCTAACCATACTAAGGCCAGATGTCTAGGTGTGGCTCAGGATGTGAAGGTCAAGGTGATGGGCATAGAGTGCCTGATAGACTTTTCTATGATGAAAGCAGGGGATAATGCTTATCCGATCATTTTGGGTAGGCCATGGCTTTTAGCAATAGGTGCTAAGCAAGATTGGGAGAGCAAAGTGTTCACCTTGCCTGACAAAGAGAGGGGAAGGCAGATTGTGCTTGATTTGAAGACCAAGCAGAGCAGTTCTCATCCTATGGCAGTTAAAGATGAGGGCGACACGACGAGCTACGAGTAGACGGGTTATGATGAAGGCTACACTAGCACAGAGGAAGAGGAGAGCGAGGACGACATGCTGAAGATAGATGCAGACTTGTTCGGAGTCACCATAGACGATTCCCCACCTAAAGAAAAAGGTATGCAAACTCAAGCTCATGGTTTAAGCATAGAGAAGGTTTCGAGCATGTTACGTGAAGATTTGACCAAGGGTGAAAAGAAGGGTTATGTTCAACAGTGTGAGTCTTATCCAAACCTATTTGCAACGGAGTACAAGCATTTGCGTGGTGCAAAAGGGGTAGAGCACAAGATTGTTCTCAAGGAGGGACATAGGCTTAAGGCACGGAAGCTGAGAAGACTAGGGGAAATCCAAAAGGAGGCCCTTTGGCAGGAGATCAATAAGTTGTTCGATGCAGGCATCATATACCCTGTGAAAGAGTCAGAGTGGGTCTCGCCAGTGGTTATAACCCCTAAGAAAAATGGGAAATGGAGAGTGTATGTCGACTACAAGCCACTGAATGTCGCGACCAAGAGGAATCACTATCCATTGCCATTTCAATCCTAAACCACGTGGCTGGGCACGAGAGATACTCGATTATGGATGGCTTTTTAGGGTACTTTCATATAGGGATCGCACTCGAAGACCGGTTGAAGACCACATTCATATCTCCATGGGGTTGTTTCGCTTACCGCAGGATACCGTTCGGATTGGTGAATGCATATGCCACCTTCCAAGATTGGATGAGCAGGGTATTTGGTCCATACCTGGGCCGATTTATCAGGGTCTTCATGGATGATATAGGCTACTACAATTCAAGATTAGAGCACCTATCAAAGCTGCAGTTATGCTTTCAAAGGCTTGATGAAGAAGGAGGTCAGCTGAACCCCAAGAAGTGCAAGCTAGCACAACCTCGAGCGCAGCTGTTGGGTCATGTGGTGTCGCAAAACGGTATAGAGGCTGATCCCGAGAAGGTGAATGCGTTGGTGTTGATGGAGCCACCATCAGATGCTCAAGGTTTAGCTTCGTTTGTTCATAAGCTGAAGTATCTATCGCGTTTCTTTTGGATGTTGTCGCAATATGTGCATCCTCTTCAAAAGAGAGCTCAGCAGGTGTATGGTTATAAGTGGGATGAGGAAGCTCAGGAGACTTTTGATAGGGTTAAGGAAATTTTGTGTCAGTTGCCGGCGGTGTCTCATCCCAATCGAGAGGACGATTTCTATGTGTCTAAGACAGTGGGCATACTTGCTGTTGGAGCGGTTCTGTTGCAAAAGGTAGGGAGAAGCTACAAGCCGATATACTTCGAAAGCAGGGTGATTAGCCCAGGAGAGGCTACCTACACTGAGGCGAAGCAATGGGTGATGGCTTTGGTCTTCGCTTGCAGGAAGTTCAAAGTGTATTAATTGTGCGCAAGTTTTTTGTGTTGACAGCTAATAATCTATTGCCAGAGGTAGTGTTACATTTGAAGCCACGAAGGAGGATTATGAAATGGGTGTTGGAGCTACAAGAGTTCGAGTTCGAGTTCAAGGTAGATCACACGAGTCGGTCTCACTTGGCGGACATTCTTGTCAACAAGGCCGTTGATTTGCCAGCCTATCCAAGGGTGGTGCGAGATGAAGCTAAGGAGGAGCCTGATTTAGATGATGCTTTTACAATGTGGTTCGACGGATCGTATCGAAGGGTAGTACAGAAAGCAAGAGGAGGTGTGGTGATACACGACCCTCACGGCAAAGCTATATTTTCGAAGGCGTATGATTTGGAGGATGTCCATACCAATAATGAGGCGGAGTATCTCACTCTGCATTTGGGTTTGAAGCAGTGTATAGAGTTCGGCATTTTGAGGTTGGTGGTGAAAGGAGATGCGTTGCTAGTCATCAAGCAACTGCTAGGCCAATGGCAGATAAAGCGTGATTCGTTGAAGCATTGGTTCTTTTCCATCAAGAAAATGCTAAAGTCTTTTGAAGAAGTTCAATTCAAGCATGTGAGAAGAGAGCAGAACCAAGAGGCGGATCAGTTAGCAAGTAGCAAAGTACAGGTGCATGTTGCAGGTCTATATGTGGCCCCAGCCACTTATGCAGGCAGAGAGACTCTAAAAGAGATTGAAGGGTTTTTGAGTACAGGGCAATGTTCAGAGGGTTTGTTCAAGTTACAGAAAAGAAAAGTGGTGCAGAAGGCCCGCAAATTCACACTGGTAGGTGAGGATCTCATGAACTATGGGCGTGACGGAGTGCTTAGAAGGGTGTTGTACAAAGAAGAGATAGGGATGGTGCTAGAGCAATGCCATGAAGAAAGCGAACATCAGGGTAAGGATCAAGTTCTGTTTCGAGTGCTTAGAGCAGGCTTTTGGTGGCCTTCCATAGTAAAGGACGTGCATTACTGGTGCAAAACATGCCACGAATGTCAAACTATAGGTGAAAGACGATAGCGGAGTCATAAGGTGCCATCATCGCACAAAGTGCTATGGGGTCTGGATGCCATAGGTCCTCTCCCAAAGTCCACAAGCGGTAAGGAGTACGTGGTGGTAGGAATTGACTACCTTAAAGATGGGTCGTGGCCAAGGCAGTGAAGGAAGTAAATGCTAATGTGGTGGCTCAGTTTATGTTCGATAACATTTGTTGCCGTTTTGGTGTTCCATGGGTGTTAGTTTCTAATAGGGGTCAGGGATTTAAAAGCAAGCTCATGAGTGCATTAGTGGAAAAGCTAAAGATTCAGCATCGGTTTTCCTCACCCTATCACCCCTAGTGCAATGGTCTAGTCGAGAGTGCTAATGGGCAAATCGTCAAAATGTTAACAAAGTACGTGTACAAGCAGGAAACTCAGTGGGAAACAAATCTGGAGAAGTGTCTGTGGACGTATAGAACGTCCTACAAAGTAGCTATAATTTCACTCCATTCGAGCTAGTCTATGGTAAGGAGGCTATGTTGTTGATGCATGCACAGTTAGGTGCTTTGAAGGGTATGTGGCGTGTCAATGCCACTCAACAAGGAATTCTACAGGATTGGATAGCCAGTTTGGAGGCTTTGCAGATGGACAGAGAGGCAGCGGCAGACTACTATGTAAAGCATAGAGAAAAGCAGATTGCCAAGCTCAACCACAACCTGTCAGACAAGGAGACCTGGTCATGAAGTATGAAAGCTACCTATTTCACATTCCAAAAGAAGTTCAAGAAGAAGTGGACGGGTCCATATAAAGTGCAAAAGGCCTTTCCGAATGGGACCTATCAGATGGTAAGAGCAAACGGCAAGCTTCTTAGGAACAAGGTGAATGGTGTGCGGCTCAAGCTGTATTTCAAGAGGGATTTAGTGCCTGATGTCAATCAGATTGTAGTCATGGGGGTGGACAACCCACCTAAAGCATACAGTGTGCGAGAGAAAATAGCTTGTACATAAAGTTACGATTTTTGCAAGTGCTTTCAGTATCAGTTTAGTATGCCAGTTTTAAAGTTTTGCACATATGCTTTTGGTCGAACATAAATGTTCGACGAGGGAGTTGTGCAATGATGGTGCAGCCAAAGTCGGTCCCAGCTAGAAAGTGGTCTATGCCAAGCAAAGGCCGCAAGCAGGTGCAGTGCAGAAGGCTAGGGCAGATACAAAGTCCTAGGCAGCCAAAGGGTAGCGGAAGTGTATGTTTAAAGCGGTTTTTTAGTCTAAAAGAGCTGCAGGATGGTCTAGATGGGATGGCAGATGAAGGTGTCCGAAATGCCGAGTCAGTGTTCTAGAATGTAGTGTTTAGTGTGCTCTAGAAGCCGGTCCACGGCTCGTCAAACGGAGCCACCGTGCTCAAAATATTGCAGTTCAAAGATAGACTGTGTAGCAGATCCCCGACGGACAGGACAACTGGGGACAGGTAGCCCAGACAGGTGTCAGTAGATAGATGCATAGAGTTCGAATTATAGAGCGTGCCTGTTCTCTCGGATTGCCAATAAGAGCTCTGGATAGCAAGTTATGGCCATCAGAAGTTTTTCCGAGGGCCAGTTATGGAACAAGTCGACCACATCGGAGGATGCGCCATCTGGCATCTTTTTTGCCTTGCCAAGGTTCTCGGTGATAGTGTGCATCATGTGGAGCTAGCACAAATCGACGGCACGTCAATCGGATACTCGGTCAACAGGATACAGCAAGATGAAGTCGGGAGCTAATGTCGAGGAAGGAGTTAGCAGGCGTTTTTTTACCTTTTTTGCGGCCTCGAATCGCGGGCCCGAGGAATTCGGAGTGCGGTGAGCACATGGGAGTTAAAAGTCAAAAACATGCTCTGTCGGCCGGGTTTTGCGGCTCAGGGAACCGACCTTTGAGTAGAATATGGCAGGCTTATAGAGTAGGGCCAAAACAATGAGTGTGGAAGATTTTTTTTTACAAGGCCTTGGAGGTCATTCTAGGAGAGGGCGCCCCAGCTGCTGCCACGTGGCAGTTGGAAGGCCCCATATGTGCAGGCACAAGGTTGAAGGGAAGAGTATATGGTCCAGAGCGAGGCCGCCTTGTAGTGTATCACGAAGGAGGCGAGCTCCTTTGACTTAGGCTATGGCTTGGGCTCGTGGCTCTGTGCGAGCTGCACTCAGCGACCCATGGGCACGAGCAGGCGCCTAGTCAGTGATGCACGGTGGCCATCTTGCCCTGTGGCGAGCTCGTTGTGGAAGCCATGGTGGTCGGCGCAGTAGTGACGTGGCGTGCCCGCCAGGGAACAGTTCCCGTGCCCGACCCTTGAGGCCCCAAGTGTTTTTGAGGATAAGCTTCCGCCCCCATTAGCGAGGTCGCTAATGCTCGGGTTCAAGGAGCAGGGGATGGTTCCCGCAGAGACGAGGAGAGGGAGAGTATAGTCGTCCCGAGCCAAGGAGCCCAGTCAAATGCAAAGGGATAAGCCCCATAGGAGACAAGTCCAAGAGCAAAGAGAAAGAGTAAGGGGCCACCATATGTACAAAGGGGTGGGCGGGCCCATTTCAAAGCCGGGCAAAGTCCAAATGGCGACCAAGAAGACAAGTGAGAAGTGGGCCAAGTGCAAAGAGAGCAAGAGAGAGCAGAGGAAAAAAGTAAAGCGGTTCCCCCCTTCCTAAAGATGCCAAATGTGAATGCCAGATGGGCCAATAAAAGGGTAGTTTCCAAAGATGAAAGTCTCCCCCTATAAAAGTTAAATTTTAATCAAATTAGGGGCTTTTTTGGTGCCGTTTGAAGCCTGCAAAGTGGAGTTCTCTGACAAGCTAACCCCTTTGTAACTTTTTCTTGAAAATGACCATGGTGATGGCAGTGCAAGCGGGTGTACATGCCTTTTGAAGTGCAATCAAGCCGCCGTTGCCCCCTCTTGTTGTTGTTTCCCCTTCCCCCCTTCTCTTTCTCCTGCTTTCATGTTTTCCATCGGTGCCGGCTGTGGATGTGTGTGCCCCCGGACCGACAGTGTTTTGTGTGAGAGAGTGAGATTGAGCGGCTGTGAGCGTGTGCAAGGGTGGAGACAGACCGTGGCAGTAGGTGTGCTTTGTGTGGCGGATTTGTGGAGTGTGTGGATAGTGGAAATTGAGCAGGTGGTTGTCTGCTAGTGTAAAGTGTGTTTTTGAAGGTGTTTTTCGAGAGGATAGGGGTGATGTGGATACCCTAAGCTATAGAGAGGCCCTTGTGTTTGTGCCGGGCGTGTTCCCCCATTCTCCCTCTCCAACGTCGAGGCTCGCTCAGGACATGTATTGAATGTATGCCCTGTTTGGAAACATTTGAAGCATCCGCCTTCTTGTAACAAGGCATCTCGTTGACGTTGTGTCAGACGAGGCCGTTCAGGTTGGTTTTCACGGGATTCCCAAGAATTTGTTCGTTGTTGCCGGGAGTTCTAGTTAGTGGCCGGAGGTTCTTCTGTGGTAAACTCCAACTTTCCTTTCATGAGCTTGTAGCCGACCGTGGCATGGTCCATAAGCTCTTGCATGGTAGAGACTTGCTTGGAGAGACAATATTCCTACAATGGTGATGGTAGCCCAATGGTGTAGCGCTCGCACTGGTCCTCCAAGGGAATGAACTTAAAGGACACCGGAAGGTACACGTCGAGAAACCTTTGGTTATAGTCGTCCATAGTTTCGGTGGCAAGCATTTTCAAGTTGCCCCACTGCCAAAATCTGGACTTCAAACATCGAAGTCATGCAGCTACGCGCAAAAACTGTCTTGAAAGCTTGCCAGGTCCTTGGAGCATGCGGTTGTGTCGCGATTGAACTCCACCATTGCGTAGCATTATCTTTAAGAAATCCCATTGCTCGAGAAATCTTGGATTCTTCTGTATAGTTCCCCAAAGTATAGATGTTGTTGAATTGCTGTAGGAACTGCAATGCTTTCTTGCGATCTTTGACCCCGGAAAAGTGAAAAATTTGATTGTCGTGCCACCATCTTTGGAATCTTTGGGTTGGCTAGGCACATATCCCAGGTATGGATATTAAGGGTATCCATATGGGCTCCAAACATTGTAGCCTGGTGGCGGTGGTGGTGGAGGTGGGGGCAATGGCAGTGGCAAAGGCGGTTGCATTGGATCAGGGTCAGATGACTGCACCATATTCATGAAGTCTCCCCCGATTGGAACAGACGGTTGAGAAGGTTGCCGGTTGGAAGCTCTCGTACTTTCTGGTGCCGGAGGAGGAGGTACCACCTGGGGCATCAGAGGGGGTAACAAGTAGCTCAAAAATTGTTGAAAACTTTGCAGCATCGGAAGATTCTGCTGAGGATGCCGCAAAAGAATGTCGTGAAGCTCGTTGAGCAGAAACTGCAAATATTCTGTTGAATCCATGAATTCCAAGTCTTGGGTTCTTTATGGCTTATGCCCTGTAAGACAGCGATGAAGAAGGGAGCACGCCCGATGCGCGATGAAGTAAGGGTGGGAGTGGCTAATAAGTCCGGGGTCGGAGGCCGAAGATACCTCAAATAAGATTCCACTAGCTCTGTTTGCTCTTTTGTAGGACCGGTATGCTTTCAGAAAAGCACACGCCTGATGCTTTGATACCACTGTCACAAGACGGGCATCACGTGCCAATAGAAAAGAACACACTGAACAGACTTTTAGCACTTCAATAACAGCTGAACTGAAAGAGAGAGACGACACGCGACACGGAGTGGCGGAATTCCACCCCAAAGAGTATTGGCCCCAAACGTCAGCGCTCCTTTCGGTATTTCTTTATATTGCATCAACACAGTACAAGCCGGTACTCCAGACTTTGCACCTTCTCCAGGAAGCATGCCAGAGAATGAGTTCTAACCTCATATTTAGAGACCCTTGGCTTGAAAACCATTTTACATGAAAAGCCTTCAAACTCAAAAGCTTCTGGTCCAAAAAGCAATGCCAAAAATTGTCAGCGTAATTTACGGAAATCCGTACAGCTGTCACGTCATCAGCCAACGCAAAACACGGAAATCCATACAGCCTGCCACGTCATCATGTCAGCCCAATTCGAAAACTGCCACGTCATCAGCTGCGGGTCCTGCTTTTATTTTAATCTTTATGTCACTTGGGGCCCCATCGGACGGCATAAGTTGGTAGGACTTCTTTTGTAACTTGCTCTTCTTAGGGTTTAGGCCCCTCGGTCGGCATCAATAAGTTGGCTCCATTCTTTAGGCTTTGACACGTCAACAGTTTGTGACAGCTCTTGTAGGCAATGACATGGCCTTCTTGCATTAAGACTGCACCCAAACTATGACCACAAGTATCACAATATACTTCAAACGACTTCTGCAAATCGGGCAAAGTCAAAAATTGATCCTGTAGTCAAATTCTGTTTCAATTCCTGAAAGGCAGTCACTACTGTGGATCCCCACGAGAAAAGGACTCCTTTCAATGTCGACCAATGCAAAGGGGTAAACAACCTCTGCAATCTTTCTGATGAACCGCCTATAAGAAGAACTTAAGCCCAAGAAGCTTTCAACTTCATGGACATTTTCCAAATCGGGCCAATCACGGATAATCTCTATCTTGGCCGGATCCATCTACACTCGTGCTATTGAGACAATGTGTCCCGAACACGTGGCTCGGCTCACACGGTAAGGTATTCGGTTCGGTGGTGTGATTCCGAGTATCAAATCTATAGTATGATCCTTAGGACGAGCGGGTGATAACTCGCCTGGCAGGCCTTCTGAAAAGCAATCAGTCTGAGTGTGGAGAAAATCTTGGTGTTCTTTGTTCATGTCAAAACATATTCGACCTTTATTCATCGTTCAGCTCTCTCCAAAAGAGTAAAGAAACTGAAATTCATCAAGTACAATCTCTGAGCCCTTCTTTTGTCAAAGTCGCTTTCTCGACCCGGTAGTCAACCACGGCGTTGTTCTTGTGGTACCAAGGGATTCCGAGTAGAACGTCAACCTTCCAAGGCCATTACGTAGAACTCCTCGTGCCCTAAACACCCCTGTCATTGCAAACAAAGTTTGCCAATGCTCGGTGTAATCATTAATGGAAGCATCACGTCCGGGTGCCACTGGAACTACCTCCGCCCGTGGCCTTAGCCTATCGAGCGTAATTCCAAATCGAGCCGCCAATTCCGAGTGATAAAGTTGGCCTTGGTTCCTTCATCAAAGAGAAAATAGAGGGCTTCCTGATCCTTCACTTTGCCCCAAAAGCAGCAAAGTTTGTACTTTCATTCATTTGATTCGGTTCAGGCCCCACACAATGTGGTACCAGTTCTGCTTTTTATCTGCCTTCTCCACCACGTCCCTCAGCTGCTTTAGAACTTTCTGGCCTTTCTTCATCCTGTTCATTCGGTGCCTTGTTAGGGCACTTCACGGAGATATGCCCAATTTCCCCGCATTCAAAGCACTTCCCCTCCTTTATGTAGAGAGCCCTCTCTTGAGGATTAACCTTGGGTCGTGCATCCTTGTCTTTCTGTTCTGGGTTGCTCTTTCTCTTTCTACTTTCATTTTTCGAAGTCTGTTCGGCTCTTTGCGTCATGATCTCATATGTGGGGTAGGTCAGACTGCCATAGTGAATGGCAAAACCCCGTTTCGCATGACTCATCAACTCCTGAATGGAAGCTAACTTTTGTTCTAAGCAGTGATCTCGGATCTCTGAGGTAGACCCAAGGTAAACCGCTCAATCTGTTCCTTGAACGAGATCTTCTTAAATGAAGAGGCGGGTAGAAAAGAGCTCCAGAATCTCTCGCAATAAGCGTCCACTGAATCCTTCTTGGTCATTTGAAGATGGTTCCAAGCAATTCGTATGTCACGTTCATGCTCTCAAATCAGCCAAGAAGAAATAAAAAGCCTCTTGAATTTCAGCCATTTAACTGGCGTTGTCTTGTTTAATAGAAGCGTGGACCACCAAGTTCGAGCATTCCCCTTAAAGTAAGAGGCAGCTCTCCGAATCTTAAGAGTGCTCTAAGTAACGCCCTCCAGAGAAAGCGATGTCAAACTGTTGTATAAAAGACAAAGCCTTCGAAGCATCTCTATAACCAGAAAACCTGTCAAATTTAATTGACTGTCCACATTTTTTAAACTCTCGGACTTTCTTGCTTTTGTCTTCCAGAAAGTCATACTGGTTGGCTTTATAAAAATTCTTCTTCTTTGCATAAAAGATGTTGTCATTCAAGTCTGAACTATCTGAAGACGAGTCCTCCGTAGAACTGTCAAATACGGGGCGAGATTTAGACTTCTTTTCCTTTTTCTTGCCTTTTCCGAAGCTTTGCTTTTTGCCTTTTCTGTCTTCTTTGCTCGAGTCGGATGAGCTAGAAGAACTGTCAGAAGAAGAAGAAGAAGAAGAACTGGGTACTCCTTCAAATCGAACACGCTTCTTCTGCTTTCTTGCCGATTCAAAAGTAGACTCACGACCCAAATAACCCGGGAAGTCATCGCCTTTCTTCTGCTCTTTGTCGTGCTTTTTTAGCTTTGTTTTGTTGCGCGTCCAAAAGCTGAGCAATTCGTGTATCAACCACCTCTTCTAATTCTTGCTCTGTGTACATCCTGGGAGTAGGAGGTTTCTTGGGTGGTTCTACAGTCTGCCGCCACTGCGCGTGCATCTCCTCGAAAGAGGTCTTGCTCATATATTTTGCAAATTTTGGATCCTTCGCAAAATTGAGCATCATCTTCGTTGCATCGCCGATCAATCGTTGACGCTCCATCTCTTCGAGCTCCACTTGAGTAGGCCAAGGCGGGCCATACTCCTCGCGTGAATCTTCGTTGTGATCCCTTCCCGCATCTCCGAATGCAGAGGGAGTCGACTGATCTTTGCCTGAAGCCATAAATGCCGCGGAAAAAAAATAGGGATCGGATTTCCCGTAGAAGAGAAATCGGTCGTGCTCTGATACCAATGTAACAGACTTGGACACTCCAAGTCAAGAATCTACCGCGACAGCACAAATAAATACTTCAAAACAGTTCACAGTTCACAATTGATTCGACACTGGCCCCGCGGAGTTCTGTGCCTAGAGATATTGGCCCCAAAGACTGACACCCCTTTCGATATTTCTTTTTGTAGTAAAATGAGTTCAAAGTACAAGAGTGCGGGCAGGCGCTCACACTCAAACTCTGCATCCAGATGCTCTGAGTTGTGAGAAGCCTGCTCACATATTTAAAATTACAAGGGATGCCGCAAAAGCTGAAAATCAAAAGCTTTTAAAATAAAGGAAAAGCTTTCTCACAAGCTCTCTTGAGCCCCCCATATAAAGCAAAGGAGCTCTCTCTGTCACGTGACACATCCAACCCTATGTGTCCGTGGACAAGCTACAACATGATCAGGGTTCAGTTCAGTCAAGTCAGTCTAGAATAGGAAGTGATCTGGCACTTTTGTGAGTCTGTTCGTAGACCATGCATGTCCAGACACTAAGATTAGATGCATATCCTCTGGTTGCACAAAGCATGACCATCAGATTCCAGTCAGATCCCATCAGTAGCATTTTTACAGTGCATAGGCCTATTTTTGACATTTTTCACTTATTATTTTTAAGTGACTTTTGTTGAAAAGTAGGTAGGGCAATTTTGCTAAGCTAATATATAAGCAAACCAGAGTTAGCACTTTCTAGCAGAAGAGGCAGCAGGAGCACTCCCTCAACAGGCAACTTCTCAGCAAAACCCCAAGCCCTAGCGTTTTTGCTTGACAGCATAAAGCTAGCGTTTTTGGATCAGATCAGCCCTGGCGTGTTGGTGCACAGCAGATCTGTCACAAAACAGGAGCGTACACGAGCACTTAGAAATCTGAAAATTATAATACTTTGCAAAAGGGAGAGAAGGGAGAAGATCGACACAGTATTGGGGACCAGAAGATGGGCTGGTTCCCACCCGTTAAGAGTATTCTTTTATTCAGGGAGAATTCTTATACAAGCACGAGAATCCGAGGAAACCCCTCCGTTCTGTAATCTTAGACCCGTAGGTCATGCTTTCCCGTAAAGGGCTTGGGCACAAGGCCGTTCCTTCCCGTGAGGGACTTAGCTGCGAAGCCTACTTTCCCATGAGGGACTTACGCATGAAGCTGTAGTTTCCCGTAAAGGGCCTTCCCGTAAGACGGGAGATTCCTGCAAAACAAATAACACAGAGTAACAATTCTCAATGCGTATCAACACCTTATACCTGTCGCTCCTTGCTCGGAGAATCGACCTCTGTACTCAGTCGTCACGCGAACACTTGCAGTTTCCGTCGCCAGTCTTTGCTCCAGAATCCCAGCGCTTGCACTTTCTGTTGCTTTCGGCATCTCCAAACTGAAACACTGGCTACCCTTTTATAGGGTCTGACACCTGGCAGAAATAGGGGTCCAAAAGCAGAGCTTGGCGCTCCTAGAGAGAGGAGAGAGAAAATCGCGTTTTCTAGAGAGAGGAGAGAGAGATCACAATTCAGCCCCCCCTGCGTTGGTTTTAGCGCTGGCTTTTTTATAAGAGCCTTACTTGCTTTATTTTATTAATAAAGGGGCCGGTCACTTAAAAGTGACTGGTCACTTTATAAAATAAAGTGTGAACCTGTTCAAACTTTAAAAACTCACTCAGTTAATGAAAACAATGCTACACGAACACATTCCAGGCGTCCCCGGGTGCAGGACACGACACAGATGCAATGCAGACACAGACTCCTCGCGGGAAAACATCTGTCCTCCTGCGACTGTTCCTGCTTTTCGTAAAAAGCTTCATTGAACCCATCTTTATTCTTGTGCTTGCGTTCTTACGCGTATTTTCTTACTCAGTTCGGATTTCTTCCTTAGCCTACGGGATGCCCCCTTACTGATGCACCCGTCACCCATCATGTGACACATCAGGGGCACTCGTAACCCGGCCCTTTCCACCGAACTTATGGAAACTCCTTCGCGATGTTTACCGTCACCCATCAAATGACACATCAGAGTTTGTCCGTTCTTGATGGCAGTTCCTGTAGCTACAATCTTTTAACAGTTCTTAGTGCACATAATAAAATATCCTAAAAAAGAGATTAATCATTAAAAATAAGAAAATAGTCCAATTAGCAACATCCCTCTGGCTTCTAAACAGTTGACCTCAACTGTAGTGCTTGGACATATACCTCCAGTATCTCGAGATAAGCTGCTAATTCCTCCTGCGTCATCCATTGAGCATCTAGATTCGAATAGTTCTTAAACCTAACCAAATACTTCCGTGTTCTCTTCCCGGATTTGAGAGACCGCTCCTGATGACTTACTATCTGCTCCGGTTGGAGTATTTCTTCTGTCTCCTCAACCTCAGGAGGTTCCTCAGCGCTAGGCTTGCTCGAAGGCAGTCCCACATACGGCCGGAGTAAACTGACATGGAAAGTATTATGGATCTTCCAATTAGGCGGTAGCTCTAATCGGAAAGTGACATCATTCACTCGCTCAGTGATCTTAAACGGCCCATAATAACGGGTAGAAAGTTTTACCACCTTCCCCTTATGAGACGCTTGTTTCTTAAGTCTTGCCTTCTCAACCTTGAGTAAGAATAACTGTCCGACTGTTAAGTCGAGATTCCTCCTGTGCTTGTCTGCAGCTTTCTTATGCTTTTCCTGAGAGCGTAGAATAGCTCTCCTAACTTGCCCGTAGGCTGTGTCCAAATCCCGGGCAAATTCATCTGCTGCAAAGATCTTATCCTTAGTTAAAAGGATGGGTGGAAGCAAAGGCTTACCATAGAGAATCTCAAAAGGTGCTTTCCCCGTCGATGAGTGTATGGTATTGTTATACGCATACTCGACAAGAGGCAAATATTTCTCCCAGTCAGATTGCCGGTCTGACACATAAGCTTTTAACATATCCAATATTGTGGAATTGGCTATCTCACTTTGCCCGTCCGTTTGAGGATGGTAGGCAGATGAAAAATTCAGCTTTGTACCAAGATTATCCATCAAGGCACGCCAAAAATTTCCTGCCATGCGAGGATCTCGATCACTCACAATAGACTTAGGCATTCCATGATGCTTAAAGATCTGTGCTAGAAAGACCCTAGCCATATGATCTGCTTTGATCGTTTTCTTGACTGGTATGAAGTGTGCTTGCTTGCTAAACCTGTCCACAATGGTCCAGATCGCGTCATTTCCAGTCTGAGTTCTAGGGAGGTCCATGATGAAGTCCATGGCAATACTTTCCCAAGGTTCATTAGGCACAGGCAAAGGTTGTAGCAACCCAGGCGTCTTATGCCGATCATACTTCACTTTTTGGCAAACCAAGCATTCCCTGACATACTTATCAATGTCTGCTTTAAGGCTAGGCCAAAAGAAATATCTTTCCATTGCTAAGGTCGTAGGGAGAATACCCCGATGACCCGCATAAGGCGAAGCGTGTGCTTCATCCATGATCTTCTTTCTTAATGGTTCCGCCACACATATGGCCTGATGGTGGTAGAGATAACCGTCCCGAATGGAATAGGGAAACTCATTCTCTCCACGATGTAGCTTTCCCCAAATGGTGGAGAAGTCTGGGTCATTCGGATACAAATCCGGTAGTGCTTCTAATTCTTGGTGATACACCGAAGTGATAGCGTTCACCCTTGGCCGCCTAGACAATGCGTCCGCGACCACATTCTTACTCCCAGCCGTGTGAAGGATCTAGAAGTGAAACATAGACAAAAAGTTGGCCCATCTCATCTGCTTCTCAGATAGTTTCCTTTGCGTAAGAAAATACCGCAAACTATGGTGATCAGTCTTGATCACAAAATCCGCTCCTAGAAGATAGTGCTTCCAATTGGATAAGGCGTGAATCACAGCCGTGAGTTCC
Source organism: Adiantum capillus-veneris (assembly GCF_014529385.1). NCBI lineage: Eukaryota > Viridiplantae > Streptophyta > Polypodiopsida > Polypodiales > Pteridaceae > Adiantum > Adiantum capillus-veneris. The sequence goes on from NC_140945.1 coordinate 138,797,675, forward strand.
TTTTCGTAGATTGATGCATGCAACTCTGCATCCTTAAGCCGTCTGCTTTCGTAGGCCACTGCATGGCCTTCCTGGTTCAACACTGCTCCGATGCAATCGCCTGAAGCATCGCAATGAACCTCAAATGGTTTCCTTAAGTCAGGCACTATCAAAATAGGTCCATGGCTTAGCAAGTACTTGAGCCGATCAAAAGCTCCTTGTTGTCTCGATCCCCATCTGAAAGGAATCTTCTTCTTTGTTAAATCATGAAGTGGTCCTGCTACATGAGCAAATCCTCGGACAAACCTTCGATAATATGAACATAATCCCAGGAAACTACGTACATCATGTACCGTAGTGGGAGTAGGCCAATCTTCGACCACTCGGATCTTGGCAGGATCCATACTCACTTGATTGTGGGAGACTATATGGCCGAGATAGTGTATCTCTGAGAGAAAGAACTCGCTCTTCTTTGCATTCACATGCAACTCATGCTTTCGCAATTCTTGAAACACTAGGTCCAAGTGCTTCCGATGTTCCTCTTCTGACTTAGAGAAGATGAGTATGTCGTCAAAGAATACTCCCGTAAAAGCTCGATACGGGCTGAAAATGCGGTCCATCATGCGATTGAACGTCGCAGGAGCATTGGTCAAGCCGAAAGGCATTACCAAAAATTCATATAGTCCAAAGGTTGTGCGGAAAGCAGTCTTATGGACATCCTCAGGGGCGATCCGTATTTGATGATGCCCACTCTTTAAGTCTATGCGACTAAAGACACTTGCACCCTGCAACTTATCAAGTATATCATCAATCCGAGGGATCGGAAAGCGATTCTTGATTGTGATCTTGTTTAAAGACCTATAGTCTATGCACATTCGAAACGTGCCATCTTTCTTCTGCACTAGTAGAACTGGAGAGCAGTAGGGTGAAGCACTTGGCCGTACTAACCCTTTCTCTAGAAGCTCGTTGACTTGCTTCAAAATTTCCTCTTTCTGAGTAAGACTTACCCGATAAGGGGGTTGATTGGGAGGCGAGCTACCCGGTATGAGATCTATGCGGTGATCTTCCGGGCGTACCGGAGGGAGTTCATCAGGAAGTGTTTCTGTGAAGCAGTCTTTGTACTTTTCAATAAATTGAAGACGCTTAATTTCCAAACTAGAGAGAGAGTCTCTACTAGTTTTATCCTTCTCACGTGCAAAAATCAAGTAAGCAGAAACACGCTTCTTGATTTCTTTCTTAATGGAGATATGGCTTACAATTGGGAACTGCCAATCTCCTGCATCAGCATGAATCTTTATTTTCTTACCCCCATGATCAAAAGTGAGGGTCTTTTTCACATAATCGGGAATAGGTGTCATGTGAAAGTGCCATGGCATACCCAAGATGATATCACATCCCTCGATAGGTGCCATCAAAAATGATTCGCGGTCCTTGTACTCGCCAATCCGAAGATTGAGCTGTCCTTGCACGGGAGTTGCATTGGTTGTCAACCCCTCGAATGCCGATCCGGATGTAACCGGTGTGCCAAGCTGAGCCAGTGTGAGGCACAATCGTTCCGCACTATCCAGGGAGACGAAGTTATCCGTGGATCCTGAATCATAAAGAATCAGTACTCACTGTTTGTTCAAAGACCCCCAGCCCTTCAGAAGTTGACGCTTCCCTTTCTCAGATTCTGTGTTTCCTTGAACATCTGGGATTGAGTTCGAGCTTGGCGGTGCGGGTTCCTTCCTTGCTTTCTCTTGCCTCATAGAGGCTTGTTCTTGCCGTTGCTGCTTTAGCGGGCAATCCGGTTTCATAAGTCCTTTCTCGCCACAGTAGAAGCATCTTCCTTCCTCTCTAAAAGTTTGAAGTTGAGTAGGAGAAAGATACTTAGTTCGCTTGCCAGTGCCCTCTGGCTTCTTAGAATGATCATCGTCCTTAGATGGAGGACGTTTTCTTCCGTGGCCCCCTTGGTCTTCGTAGACCCCTCTTTGTCTTGCACGGTAAGTGCTATGCTCCATCTTTCTGGGCATCCCAGTTGAGTACAAATCCTAAGCAATGATTGCTGACTCCATCATCCTCTGAAGAGTATCATGCGGATACACCTTCATACTCTTTCGAAGCTGCGGTTGGAGACCCGCTTCAAACTTTCTTTTCTTTTCCTCGTCGGCAATCTTCATGAAGGGAGTGACCTTCAGAAGAACCGACCAATACTTGTCCACATAAGTCGTTACTCTTTCATGTTCCTTCTGGGCAAGCCAGTCCCATTCCTTCCGTATGTCCTGTTCGAAGTCAGGTGGAAGAAATTGTTCATAAAATTCAGATTTGAAGCTCTCCCAAGTTTTGGCCTGTGAACCTTCTAGAATCTTGGCTAACCACCAATTACTTGCCGTTTCCTTGAGGTGCATCCCCACATGGCGTAATTTGGATCTTTCTGTGAAGTGCCCATTGGTAAAGGCGACTTCAAACTGTCTAATGAAGGACAGTGCTTTGGAGATGTCTCTCCGTCCGTTGTAGGTTTCGAACTTGATGTCCTTGTCGCCTGATTTGAAGACTCTCATGCGATGTTGAGACTTGCGACCATGCTTCTTCAATCGAGGCTTATCTTTAGGTTGATGTAGGGTAGTGATAGTAGTAGCGGCTTCCTTCTTCTGACAAGATGATTGAGAAGTAGAAGTATAATCTGGAGAGTAAGATGGAGATGAGATAGAGATGTCCTTACTCTCGTCTAGCAGAGAGAGCGCTTTTTCCTGGCCTTTCCTTCAAGTAGGCCGTTCATTCCGATCCGAAGATCCTTTGTGCACCTCGGCACGTTCTTCTTCTCTTGCCTCCTGTGGTCTCATGCCAACAGTGTTGTCTGGATGCTTGGCTGCATCAGTTCCATTCGTTTTCCTCATTCCGCCCAAAAGCTTTTGGACATCTGGCAACAGTAAGATTTGTTGCAAATCCGCAAGTTGAGCTTGCACTTGTTGAAGCTCCTCTTCAACGCTTCTCCCTTGGCCCGACATGGTTCTTCCCGTTCTTCCCGGAATCGTCCTTCTTTGCAGAGAAAGAGAGGAGTCCGAGCTCTGATACCACTGTCACAAAACGGGAGCGTACACGAGCACTTAGAAATCTGAAAATTATAATACTTTGCAAAAGGGAGAGAAGGGAGAAGATCGACACAGTATTGGGGACCAGAAGATGGGCTGGTTCCCACCCGTTAAGAGTATTCTTTTATTCAGGGAGAATTCTTATACAAGCACGAGAACCCGAGGAAACCCCTCCATTCTGTAATCTTAGACCCGTAGGTCGTGCTTTCCCGTAAAGGGCTTGGGCACAAGGCCGTTCCTTCCCGTGAGGGACTTAGCTGCGAAGCCGTACTTTCCCGTGAGGGACTTAGGCATGAAGCTGTACTTTCCCGTAAAGGGCCTTCCCGTAAGACGGGAGATTCCTGCAAAACAAATCACACAGAGTAACAATTCTCAATGCGTATCAACACCTTATACCTGTCGCTCCTTGCTCGGAGAATCGACCTCTGTACTCAGTCGTCACGCGAACACTTGCAGTTTCCGTCGCCAGTCTTTGCTCCAGAATCCCAACGCTTGCACTTTCTGTTGCTTCCGGCATCTCCAAACTGAAACACAGGCTACCCTTTGATAGGGTCTGACACCCGGCAGGAATAGGGGTCCAAAAGCAGAGCTTGGCGCTCCTAGAGAGAGGAGAGAGAAAATCGCATTTTCTAGAGAGAGGAGAGAGAGATCACAATTCAGCCCCCCCTGCATTGGTTTTAGCGCTGGCTTTTTTATAAGAGCCTTACTTGCTTTGTTTTATTAATAAAGGGGCCGGTCACTTAAAAGCGACCGGTCACTTTATAAAATAAAGTGTGAACATGTTCAAACTTTAAAAACTCACTCAGTTAGTGAAAACAATTCTACACGAACACATTCCAGGCGTCCCCGGGTGCAGGACACGACACAGATGCAATGCAGACACAGACTCCTCGCAAGAAAACATCTGTCCTCCCGCGACTGTTCCTCCTTTTCGTAAAAAGCTTCATTGAACCCATCTTTATTCTTGTGCTTGCGTTCTTACGCGTATTTTCTTACTCAGTTCGGATTTCCTCCTTAGCCTACGGGATGCCCCCTTACAGATGCACCCGTCACCCATCATGTGACGCATCAGGGGCACTCGTAACCCGGCCCTTTCCACCGAACTTACAGAAACTCCTTCGCGATGTTTACCGTCACCCATCAAATGACACATCAGAGTTTGTCCGTTCTTGATGGCAGTTCCTGTAGCTACAATCTTTTAACAGTTCTTAGTGCACATAATAAAATATCCTAAAAAAGAGATTAATCATTAAAAATAAGAAAATAGTCCAATTAGCAACAAGATCAGTCCCAACGCCATCACGACACAGCAAATCAACCTAGCGTTTTGCATTTGCAGAACAACCGGCGACAGATTTGCAAATTTTCAGCCCTAGCGTTTGTGCATATGCATCATAACCCAACGTTTTGCAGATTCACCGCGACGGAACATCAAAAAACCTCAGCGTTTTCAGTTTTCAGCCCTTAGACACCGCAGATCAAGTCCCGAACCTCGTAGATCTCACCTTCCCGCAGCAGATCCTCGCCGCACGGTCAGTTTCCGCAAGGTTTACAATTTCAGCCCGGAAAACACAGATTTCAGCATCTACATTTTCAGCACGTCGTCGTCGCATCGTCGCCATCGACGTCGTCACCGACATAGAGTCAGAATTCAGCAGATAAAGATTTGCAGATTTCAGCCCTTAGCAATTTTACTTTTCAGCCCGTCTCGTCGTCGTCCTCATCGTCGTCGACATCGTCGGCAAGTCCAAGCATTGTAGAGATTTGTGCAATCATAAGTAGATTGCTCTCGCCATAGAGAGTAGGGCCTTCAGAGGAGGGTTTTACAACATCTCTGGTGTCGTATTCTCTTCTCTCTCTATCTCTCAGTCTCATGCACTTTCACGCACAATGTCCATTCACTTTGTTTGTGTCCATTGCACTCTCTCATTAAGAACGGAAGGCTCTCCCTTCCATAAGAACAAAAGGAACCTTGAGCACAGTTCGGAGCACTCATCTTGAGCAAAGTTTAAACATTCATTCTGCTGCACATCTCTCTCTCTCTCTCTCTCTCTCTCTCTCTCTCTCTCTCTCTCTCTCTCTCTCTCTCTCTCTCTCTCTCTAAAACCTGCGCACGCTGCTGCTACATGCTGGTGTTGAGGCGGAGTCCTACGCGCTAGTGCTAAAGTTGAAAGTTTACGCGCGAGAGAAAGAGCAACAGGCGAGCAGGAGCAGGCAAGGGCAACGCGAGCAGGAGCAGCAAGAGCGCGCGCACACAAAGCTCTCCCGCTTTGATCGTACGCACACACGCCCTCTCTGCAAGCTCCTCTACGCGTAGCAAGTCCCGTCCTACGCGCCCCGGCACCCCCTTCATCTACACGTAGAAAGTCAAATAGCTCCTACGTTAAAGTTTAAAGATTTTTAAGCTTTAAGATAAACTTTTAAGTTTGCCCTATTCTCAGTCCCTCACCCTAGTACCCTACCCCACATTTGTGGCTCGGGTTCGATGGATCCGCCTACCGAAGGGGAAGGGCCGGGTGTAGATAGATACACCACCCAAAAAAAAACAACAGCTACATTTAAACAGAGAAACAGAGATATTGTACTATCACAAGGATCCTTACGAGTGGGGAAAACCTCCAGGATACATGATGTGCTAATGATGGAGAAGGTCCAGGTGATGCTCAAATCAGAGCTAAACTATATGAGGGATGACATCAGGAAGAAAATGCACACGAGCGCTGAGAGCTTCAGGAACTCCATATATAGAGACATGATGAGAGAACTAAGGAGAGAGATCCGGGGGATACAGAATGAGGAGATTCAGATCTCGAAAACGGAAGTACGAAACCTAATCAAGGCCGAAGTAAATGTAACAGAATGCGTTATGCAAAAGAACTCGATGAGGCAGTAGCAAGTTTTGAAGCATGGAGAACAAACATGGAAAAGCACATGGGAGGAAAAAGATGCAATAATCGAGGAGCTAAAAGGAGAACTTGCGGCTTGCAAATCTGCAACTAAGGAGAAGGGAGACAACCAACCTTCGGTGCTAAAGGAGCTCGAGGACATGAAGGATCAGATGAAACCTCTACGGAAGGAGATGAACAGAAATCGAAAACGGCATCTTCATGGGCGGAACGTCTTTTTAAGACACAAGAAAAGGTTCATGAAGCAGAGAAATGGATTGAGGATGCGAAGAAAGGGAAGGCCTAGATGCCCGAGACCACACCTACCTCTACCATTATTAATATGACCATTGAGGAAGAGCAGAAAAGGAAGAATCGGGCTCTGCATGTGCGGGTCACAGGAGTCAAAGACAAAGAGAATGTAGATGAAGAAGTGAAGGAACTGCTACAACCCATGGGCATCACAGAGCCTACTCACACAAGTGCATGAAGAGTGGGCAAGAAAGGAATCAATGAGAAGGGAAACGTAAAGGATAGGGCACTTATTCTCCGCTTCCTGAATATAGAAATAAGGAAAGAATTTTTAAAGAAGAGGCCAACTCTTAAGAAAACCGGTATTTTCCTGGGAAATGACCTTACATTGGCACAAGTGGACCACGTGCAAGAGTTGATGCCAGAGATCAGGGCAGCAAGAGAAAAGGGGAAAATCGCCTTTTATAAAGAAGGGAAACTAGTGGTTCTGGAAAAGCGCTCAGCATCACGGTGCGAGACCTATGGGGCAATGCTCCGGATAGCGGCGTGGAATTGTAATGGATCATATAGGCTAGATGTAGGTGCCTTTAAAGACAGCTTTAGGGACAAAGACATAGTTTTCTACTCAGAGACACACTAGATACCGGGACAGCGTATGCCACATGTGAAGGGTTATTTATGGGAAACAGCTGGTCGACCAGACAAGAGATCTCTACGGGGTAGCAAGGGTTCAGGAGGAGTAGCAGTCTTATTTAAAGAGGAGCTAAAACCACTACTACAGATTATCAGGAAAGATGAGCAAGCAAGGTATATGTGGGTGAGAATGAGAGCCGAGACAAGTAGATTTCTATATATCGCTATATGCTTCCTCCAAGTACATCAATTTACTCCTCACCTAAAGGACAGTCCCCTTTCTCCATATTGCATAATGACATATGGGAGTTCTCTAGAGATGGAGACATCGTTCTCTTAGGAGGCTTTAATGCCAAAACGGCCAACTCTCAAGCAGTATTCTATGATACTTCTGAGGAAATGCTCAGAGAAGTGGATTTATCACAGAGGGGGCTTACTAGAAACTCACAGGATAAAGAACACACTGAATATGGGAGACATCTCATGGAGATGGCAACTATACAAGGTTTGGCCATACTTAATGGTCTAGAGAATTTCCCTTTATCTGGGGGATTCACATGCTTCCCGCACAGCCATGGGGCCATTACAGTGGATTATGTCATGACTTCACCAAGCTTTATATCTAGTATCGAGGACTTTAAGGTGGGGCCCAAACCGGTTGGGATTGCAGTGGATCATGCTCTCTTGACCTTATCAATCTCCTTCCAATACAATGCCTCTCAAGTACAAAGGAAGAAGACACACACAAGATATACTTTCACGCCAGAGACTGATTCAGTCTATCTAGAAAAAATCTATAATAGGATGTGGGCAGCCGAGCCAGTATATACTGTAGAGGAGATTACTTCTCAGTTAACAGAGATACCACATGGAGCAGCACAAGAGGCATACCCACATACTCAACCTGATCAGAAGAGAGGAGCTGGGAACATGCCTCAAAACAGCTGGTATGACGAGGAATGCAGAGAGATGAGAACCCAGGTCCAGAGAGAGCTTACACTTGGGATCATCACATATAAGCAGTCTCGGATTGCTCTTCGGCGTATAGTACGTCGCAAGAAAAGGGAATTTTTAGCCAAACTGGAGAAGGATTTATATCAGCTCTTCTTGAGTCAAGACTCACATGAGGCCTGGCGCTTATTTCACGAGCACTCACCGCCTCCGACGATTACTTCTCCTGAGATTTGGGGTCAATATGTAACATCATTATATATGGTATCTGGACAGCCTCCATTACCAGATCCGCTAGAGCCATGCCCTGCTACTAGTACTTTCTTTACTACGGAAATGGTGAAAAAAGCCATTGATAAGATGAAGACAAGAAGAGCATATGATAATGATGGTTTAGTAGCAGAACATCTAATCCATGCTAGGGATCTACTTTCAGAAGTCCTTGCTCGTCTGTTTAATCGGGTCGTGTGAAGGATTACCTGAATCTTGGAAATTATCTACTATCGTACCTATTTTCAAGTCAGGGGATCCTATGATACCCGGGAACTACCGTGCCATTATGGTAGGTCACACATTGACCCGACTGTACGCATCCGTTCTTTAACAAAAATTGAGTAGATGGGCAGAGAATGAGGGCATAAGGGCAACAGGACAAGCTGGATTCAGGAGGGGTTATTCCACTTTAGATCATATTCTTACGCTCAGAGCCATTATTGAGGAAGGAAGAGCAAGCGGGAGAAGGATGTATTGTTGCTTTGTGGATTTTCGGAAAGCTTTTGATACAGTACCAAGGGCCAGATTGATACACAGGATGCAAGAGTTAGGTGTCCCCAAAGAGATTATTTGGGGGATCATGGCCTTATACGGGTCAGTAATTGGTTATGTACGTACTCCAGAAGGGGATTCCGACATTGTTCATTCCACCGTTGGAGTAAAGCAGGGATGCCCACTGTCCCCTACTTTATTTGGTATGTACATAGATGAGGTATCAGATTACATTGATAGAGAGGGTGACAGAGGGGCTCAACTTGCAGGGTCATGGATCCCTTTCTTGTTGTATGCAGATGATATTGTATTGATAGCAGAATCACCAGATGGAATGCAGAGGCAGCTAGATGCATTACATAAATTCGCGGACGACAGTGGACTGTCGGTAAACTTGGGTAAAACAAAAGTTATGGTGTTTAACACCACACCGCGGTGGGTTAGGAGATCGGCACCTACTTTTGCATATGGCCAGGATACAGTAGAGTACACAGATGCATACACATACCTTGGTGTGGTATTTGCAGGACCGAAGTTTACTCTTAAGAAAGCAGCGGATGCTAGATTATCCAGAGCCTCTGCAGCCTTGGGAGGGTTTGGAGAGGATGTGTTCACAAGTGCAGTTTCAGGAACCACAAACAAAACTTTGGCTCTTTGATACTGTGGTGGCTTCGGCTATGCTTTATGGGGTCCAGATTTGGGGACCATCTGTGGATCAGGATAATTGGAAGTTAATGGAGAGACCTTTGGTATCTATGATTTCCCGAATGATTAGAGCCTAGGCCTCCGTACCACATGCGATTACCCGAGCGGAACTAGCTGCCCCTCCGATAGAAATTGAAGCTCTTACCAGATCAGTGTCCTTTATACATGGTTTGTGGGATACAAATAATTGCCGATATACTAGACTTGCCCTCGAATCCTCTCGACAATTAGCAATGAAAGGGGATACATCATGCTGGTATGCGCAACTGTCCTCGTGGTTTCAGAGACACGGGTTCAGTATGGAAAGATTACCCCCCTTCCAATACTCTCTTGAGGCTCCATCACTGGCAATTACACGAACGGAGATTAATAAAATCATCCGTCAGGATCTTATACAGTTGGATACTAAGAGGACATGGGTAGACCCTACACAAGAATTAGGCACGAAGATGGCCGACTACAAAGAAAACTTCCTACAGCTATCTGAAGATGGATTTGTGATTCGCCCGAGCTACTTGGATACCCACCTGTCTCATGGTTTGAGATGTGCTATTGGTCAGATTCGTACATCCTCACACCAGTTGGAAATTGAATTTGGCAGATTTAGGGGAATCTCACCTGAGAGCAGAATTTGCAAGTTATGCGGAATGGAGCCGGAGACAGAATTACACTACATATGCCACTGCACCGTATACTATGAGATACGTGGGCGTTTCCATTGCCTATTTAAAGAAGGCTTTGGACCTCTAGATAGAGTCATGCAATACCAAGATCAAAGATGCTTAGGCTTGTACCTGCTGGAACTACATCGGCACAGGGATAATCTAATGAGAAGACAAAGAGCACTACAACCTCAAAGGCAGATCACAGATTTCTTCGGATCGAGAGAAGCAGGAGTGGAAGGAGAGAAGCAAGAGGCCAGCAGCCAGCACAAAGGAGTACCCACATTCATACCAAAGGAACCCTCATTGACAGGGCGATTGAGCTTAGGAAATCGAGACGACCACGACCGAGATGCAGAAGCACACTTCACCGGAGGAGACTACAACAAAGGATTAGAAGCATTCTAGCCAGACACCCAGAATGCTCCTAAGAAGTTTATTTAATACTTTGTATTTAGTTTTTCACATTTATTTTCACACTTTCGCACTTTTCACACTTAGTACTTTAGTACTAAGGTACCCAGACATTGTAACAGATTCACCACTATTGTATCAGTTTGGTCTCATAGGTCATTCTGGCCTTTTGAAGACGTTAATATAACATTTCATTTCTCTCTCTCTCTCTCAATTTTGTATCAATTTTGTTTCATTTGTCTTTCCGATAGACGGATGACATACACACAATGTACATTTGATTTGTCTCATAGGCCGATTTCGGCCTGACAGACGTTAAAAATCTTTCTTTCTTCTTTCTTTCTTTCTCTCTCTCTCTCTCTCTCTCTCTCTCTCTCTCTCTCTCTCTCTCTCTCTCCCCCCTAGCGTAAATAAAGCAGCAAAAGCAATGTCCAAAAGCTGCCGCAAATTGCGGAAGTCCCTACAGCTGCACGTGGCATCCAGCCCGTGAAAAGCGCCGCAGATTCCGGGGCTGCCGTACAGCCAGCCACGCCAGCATTTCTGCATGATTTCCGGAAGTAGCTCTGCCACTGCAAGAGAGAGTGTATGTGTGTTAGGGTTATGCCACGTCACCATTTTGTGACACAAGAGCACTGCCAGTGCTTGTTGGGTGTAGAGCACCTCTTATAATGATACTTTATATATTAATAAGTGGCATCGTCTAGCTTGGAAGTCGTGGGGTTTTTAGTGAGCCTGTACGACCCAGCCATTTTGCACTAAAAAGATGACCCCTAGGGTCACCATTATGATCATCAGTTAGTACCACCCATGGGCAACCACGCTTAGCCCAAGCAGATCAGCCCTCTGGCGTTTTGCTAGCAGCACCGTCATCAGTATCCCTGGCGTTATCATCCACAGCACTAGCGCTTTCAGCATGCAATAGAAGAGCAACACCTGCAGTCCCAGATCAGCCCTAGTGTTAGCAATTCCCAGCCTCAAGCGTCAAATTCAGCCCTGCTTGTCTGGACAAGTCCAATAGATAAGGTTTTCCAGTTTTGGAACCATCTTGCATAAATGGATTGTACAAGCGTTCTAACAAATGTTATAACACTTCGCTGGGCATCTGCCATGACGAGCATGTAGGTCTAGGTTAGAGGAACGTGTCAATCCAGTCGGCTCGTCAAATGGGTCACATTAGTGAGTTATCATCAAAGAACTCCAACGTGCGCACATTGGCAATTTTTTCCCAACCTCTCCTAAAACTCCCAACCTTACCTAAATTCCCTATAAAAAACCAGTCGAGCCAGCGTTTTGCATCAGATTGTGGTTGTGCTATTTGACTCTGGTAGCACACAAGACATCATTAGTAAGGCTGTCATGGCAAGTGCCCATCTACCCTCTACTCCTATTCCCACCTACCCGGTGATGGGGTTCTCAGAGGGCATGAATTATTCTCTCTCTTGCATGTCACCATGTAAATCTTGGTATTCAGCAAGTTCAATTCGTCAATCTGTGGTTGCTAAATTAAGTGGACGTGATATTATTTTGGGCATTATGTGGTTCACAGTTTCAAGCCACGCATTGATTGGATTTGTTTTCTAGCCCGTTACCATCAAAATGAATACACTCATCCCATCTGGTCATCTCGTCTCTCATGTCCACGCTAGCAGAAAATTACATAGTGAAGTACCGGACTCAATCATTCAGGTCAATTCGACATCGACTAATTTGAGTGTTCTTGACAAGTATAGTAAATGATTTCTCAAGGTCCATTCCATGCTTACCTAAGATCATCATTTCCCTACACACCATCCCCATCGACCTCTGGGCATTATCTCCGACCAAGTCCTGTTCGCTAGTGGCTCCAATGTCTCCCAGGAGAGAATTAGGGAGTGAGGGTTGTTTTGTGGCTGTGCCTGGCCAAACCTAAGGTAGACATAACTTTTCTGGGCGATGCACTCTACGATGTTGCCCACCCGGTAGGCTGGCATGAGGCGGAACCTCTGTTCCTAGGGTTACCCAAGGTCAGAGTCTCCAATGTTCAACACTTCTGCTACTAAATCTGTGTAGCATTTTGGCTATTTTTTACGATTGTGGGGTTTTCTGGCTAGACATGGCAGTTTTGCTAATGCCCTATATATGTAGACCCACCCCTTGTACTTTTGGCATGTTGTGATCATTGGACAGAGCTTCCAGCTATTTGGGCACACTCTCTCTCTAGCGTTTCTCTCTAGTGTTTTGTGTGCGCGGCCTCTCTCTCTCTCTCTCTCTCTCTCTCTCTCTCTCTCTCTCTCTCTCTCTCTCTCTCTCTCTCTCTCTCTCTCTCTCTCGCGTTTTTCCGCCACCTGTAATCTCTGACCCCCCACACCATTGCCGATGTGGTATTTGCTTTTGATTGCGTAAATGGAATGCACACATGCAATACCTCAAATGCAGACTCCTGACTCGAATGGGGAATGTGGCCCCGATAACTCTTCAAAATGAAGCACCTCTGGGGCTGATTTGATGCACCTTTGAATCCGTCTCGATGTGGGGTTGCAGATGACCACCAAGGGGTAGATCAGGGGCCGAATTGCGCTCCCAATATGAGAGGGCTGATGGATGGCTGCAAAAACACAACAGATCTGATGCACTTAACAGAGCTGAAAATGCAACTAATGATGGATGCCGATGGGAGCACCCGATGCGGCGAGAGAATGGTCGAGAAGAGGCTCGAGGGACTGTTGAAAGGTACGGGCTGTAGCACGGATCTAGCGGTAGCGGATGCGTGGCTTTTCCGGCGAGGAAACTGGGCCAAAACACTGGCTGATCCGGCTGATGGCTGCGGTGTGGAGTAAAACTCCAAGAGATTGCAGGAGACGGAAACGCTAGGCTGGTTTGCAATTGGTGACCAAAGCTTATGGAAGAACACTTGCCTTGCTACTTCTTTTTTACTGACTTTTTGGGTGGCAAGTTGGGAAATAATGCCAAGGTCGGGAAAATGTGCAAATGTACGCACACGTGAATAGAATGGCCATAACTCACTTATCTGTGGACCGTTTGATGAAAGAATTGGACCGACGCGTTCCTCTAGCCTAGACCTACATGCACATCATGTTAGATGCCCACCGAAGTGTAAATTGTCTGTACTAATCCTCCTAGGATTCTAGACACTCCTATCTAGAGATATGTATAGAAATGGCTATAGAAGTCGATGAAGCATGTCAATCACTGTGGCATAAGATACTTTGGATAGGGAAGAACATTGCCTCGGAGAACATGGCCATTTATTTGATGTCCTATTTGCCATCATCGTACTTGGGTTTCTATTCTTCACCCATTGCAAATGACGATTGAGTACTATCATGTAGGAGGAGTTGGTGCCGAAAGTTTTTGTCACGTGCACATCTATGCGCATGTGGACAAGCTACTTCAAGTCTAGGGTTCAAGTCAGCTTAGGAAGTGTTCTGGCACCTTTGTGAGCCTGTAAGCAGGCCCCAGAACGGGGAAACTGGAACGGGGAACGCGGAAAGGCAACTGCCACAAAATGCCATTCCCTGTTACAGGACTCACGTTTGAAACATGAAACGGGGATTTGGAACGGGAACTTAGAATGGGAATGCAGAACGGAGACCTAAAAACGGCCATTCCCTATTACTATGCGTGCATGTCCAAGCACTTAGAGTAGTTGCATATCCTCTGGTTGCACACAGCATGATCATCAGCATGACATTCAATACCCAGTGAGCATTTACAGTGCATAGAACCCATTTTCCCAACTTACTCATTTTTCACTTATTATTTAATAAGTGACTTTATTGGAAAAGTGAGTGGGGCAAATTTGCTAAGTGTCTATAAAAGAAACCTAGCTCTAGCACTTTCTAACAGAAGAGGTAGAAAAAGTTCCAGCAACTTGCAGTGCACCTTCTCAGCAAGACAGGCAAGAGGCCCTAGCGTTTCCAGCCAACAGAAGCAGATAGCGTTTTCAGTTTGTAGATCCTCTAGCGTTTTGCTACAGATCAGCTTGGCGTTTTTGCTACAGATCAACCTGGCGTTTTCCAGTTGCAAACGTAGCCTAGCGTTTTGCAGTTTCCGGTGTCAGATCTGTAGCGCTAGCACTTTCTAGCAAAAGAGGCAGAAGAAGTTCCAGCAACTTGCAGTGCACCTTCTCAGTAAGACCGGCAGGAGGCCCTAGCGTTTCCAGCCAACAAAAGCAAATAGCGTTTTCAGTTTGTAGATCCTCTAGCGTTTTGGTACAGATCAGCCTGGCGTTTTTCAGTTGCAGATGTAGCCTAGCGTTTTGCAGTTTCCGACGTCAGATCAGCCAGCACATCAGCGTTTTCAGTTTTCAACACTTATACACCGCAGATTCAGCCCTTAGCCTCGCAAATCTCACCTACCCGCAGCAGATCCTCACCGTACCGTCGAGTCAGCCAACGTTTTCAGATTCAGCCCGTTGTCCGCAGATTTCAGCATTTACATTTTCAGCGCATCGTCATCGCCATCACCATCCTCGCCGACACAGTGTCAAACAGCAGCAAAAAGTCAGTAGCTTTTCACATTTCAGCCCGTCCTCATCATGGTCATCATTGTCGTCAACATCGTCGGCAAGTCCATTGCACCTAGACCATTGTACCAGATTTGTGCAATCAATAGCATAGACCTCTCTCGCCATAGAGAGGGGGGGCCTTGGAGGAGGGTTTGAGTATCGTCTGGTGTCGTATTCTTCTCTCTCTCTCTCTCTCTCTCTCTCTCTCTCTCTCTCTCTCTCTCTCTCTCTCTACTTACTTGAAAGGCACTCAGTACTATGTAAGTGAAGATAGAACACCGACACAACAGGCAGCAAGAAGGAAAGCATATGAGGAATGTCTCAAGGAGAAAAAACCACCATCACCGCCTAAAAATGCATAGGGGCACACAACCCATGGGATCACGAACATACAGGTTACAAGTTGGAATTGTAGAGGTTTCCCATGGCATAAGGGAGAAGGGCTGGTGGATATTCTACCACAAGCTGACATACTCTTTCTATTGGAAACATGGGAACAAAACACATGCAGGCTTCCACACATTAGTGGATATATCAAGCACTCCGTATGGTGGAATGGTACCAAAATGCGAGGACAAGGAGGTGTAGCTATAATGTATAAGGAAGAGCTTAAAAGATGGTTGAGGTATGCAAGATTGATGACCATAAGCGCTATATATGGGTTAAGGTTTGCTCATCAAAAGGATTGATCTTTGTCGCAAGATGCTATATCCCGCATCGAGAGTCACCTTTTTATGACACAAACCAACTATCCAAAAATGACCCCTTTGCTGACCTATGTACAGACATTGCAATGCATGCACAAGAGGGAGCAGTTGTCCTTCTTGGGGATCTGAATGCCCAGATTGGAAACACACAATGCCCGGATTGGAAACACACAGGTACAATTGACAAACCATTCACTCCACCCTACGGATAAGAATGGGGAACTTATACTTGGTTCTATGTGGGATAGATGTTCAAGTGAGAACATCATGAACGCACAGGGGTCAGCCATGATAAGTATGATGAACTCAATGCAGCTTGTAGCCATGAATGGTGCGGATAAGTTCGTACACTCTGGATCATACACTTGCTACACGGTAAATCATGGGAGGAGTACAAATGATTATGCCTTGGTGAGATACGATACATTGGACTTGGTCCATAGTTTTGAAGTGGGTAGCAGGCTACCAACCTCAGACCATACACCAATCCATATATGCCTACACATGCCCAGTATGCCTATTGTCAACACAATGAATACACCGAATTGGTCATACAAAATGCAACTCACGAAGAAAGAGGACTATGCTAGTCTCTTGGATAGCTTACTGTTTGACCGGAACATACCTTGTGACATTGAAGAGACGTGGAAGATCTTCCGACATGCAATGGAGGAAGCGGCAAAAATTATTATGGGCAAGTATCAAAGTGGTAAACAGACTAGGAAGGGTTTACCTCATAATCCTTGGCTTGATGCAGAATGCAAGGAGGCCAAACGTAAGATGAGAGGCTTATCACAACACTCAAATGAATGGGAATGGGCTGCTAGAGAATACAATACACTCAAGGGAAAAAGAGACGCATGTATGAACTCTCAAAAGAACAACTAGACTTGAGCAAGTTCAAGAAAGAGCCAAAGAAGGCTTGGCGTAACATGAAGGGGAAGAAAGGGGATGTGATGGGAGATTTCAGCCTAAACGAAATGTATGCTTATGTACAAACTTTGTATGCCCCGTCGGGGACTCAAGAGGCGATACACACAGGGGCTCAGGCCGAACATCCAAAGCACAACACCTTCCAGGCAGTCATTAAAGGCCTCAAAAGCCTGGCGAATGGGAAAGCAGCTGACACATTACATCTTACCTCTGAAATGCTGAAATGGTCAGGTATTGAGGCTAAGAAATGGATACACCATATGATGAATCAAGCAATCAACCAATACTTACCCCAAGATTGGCAAGAAAACTGGGTGAGAGCGCTCTTTAAAGGAGGTGACCGCAATTTGCTCAGCAATTATCGCACCATCATGGTGAGCTCATGTATGGCAAAACTTTTTGGAAGCATTATTGAGAAAGATCTTAGCACATGGGCTGAAAATAACGGGAAAAGTGCCATTGGACAAGCAGGATTTAGAGCCCGTCACAGCACAATAGACCACCTTATCACACTCCGGGTCTTGATGGATGAAGCCAGGCTAACAGGCAAAACCCTGTATTGTTGTTTTGTGGACTTCAAGAAAGCGTTTGACACAGTACCCCGTCAAGGGCTATGGTCACATATGGAAACTCTGGGAGTTCCTATGCATATCAGGGCAACAGTGGGACGCCTCTACCAAGAGGTCAAATGTTTCTCACAAGAGTTCAGGAGCACTATGGGAGTTAAACAAGGATGCCCTTTGTCACCTACACTTTTCGGACTATGCATAGATGAGCTTGATGATTTCATTAACAAGGCTATGGGAGAGGGGGGAGATCACCCTAGCATTGGTACTTTCACGCTTCTTCTCCTCATACATGCCGATGATGTGGTTCTCTTTGCCTACAAGGCCCTCCTTCTACAGAAATTTTTGGATGTAGTACATGCATTTTGCAATGCAATGGGTTTGTCAGTCAATGTAGCCAAAACAAAGGTTATGTCAGTCCACACATGTAGAAATGAGAATCAACCCGTCATCACGTGTGACGGGCAAACACTCCAAGCGGTTGAGAGGTTCAAGTACTTCGGCTGTCATGTGACACATCCCAACCCTATGTGTCCGTTGACAAGCTACACCACAGCAGGGTTCAGTCAGTTTAGATTAGCAATGATCTGGCACTTTTGTGAGTTTATTCGTAGACCGTGCATGCCCAGTCACTTAGCATAGATGCATATCCTCCGGTTGCACACAGCATGATCATCGGAATTCCCATCAGAATCCATTAGCATCAGTTAGGGGAATTTTCCAGTGCATTTAGCCTATTTTCCTATTTATTGGTATTTTCACTTATTATTTTTAAGTGACTTTCCAACAAAAGTAGGTAGGGCAATTTTGCTAAGTTAATATATAAGCAAACCCAAGTTAGCACTTTCTGGCAGAAGAGGCAACAGGAGCTTCCCACTCAATAGGCAACTTCTCAGCAGTACCCTCTCAGCATCAAGATCCATCACCATCCATCTCCCATCTCTGGCGTTTCCCCCATAGCATTCAGCCTCGCCGTCAATTTGCATTGCCTGGCGACTTCCCACAGGCCATTCAGCCCAGCGTTTTTATTGCCAAAACGCCCCACTTTCAGCCAGCGTTTTTCATGCAAAAACGCCAGCAAGACCTCAGCCTTTGTTCAGCGTTTCCAGCCAGCAACATCAGCGTTTTACCCTCAGCATGACCCCCGAACAAACCAGCCATTTTCAGCCATGAAACCAGCAAGAAACAGTCATTTTCAGCCACCAAGAAGACCACGAAATTCAACCAATAGAAGATCACAGATTTCAGCCTAAGTCGCCGTCGTCGTCATCGGCATAGTCCTATTGTATCAGTCCATTGCATACGCATTGTACACCTTTGTGCAATCAAAGTAGACCACTCTCGCCGACGAGAGTGGGGCCTTCGGAGGAGGGTTTTACAACCTCTCGGGTGTCGTATCTCTTCTCTCTCCTCCTCTCAGTCTCATTCACTTGCACACACAATATCCACTCACTTTGTTTGTGATCATAGCCTTCTCCATAAGACGGAAAGCTCTCTCTTTCCCTAAGAACTAAAAGGAACCTTGAGCAATAAAGATCACTAATCTTGAGAAAATACAACATTCATTCCGTTGTATCTTACATTGGTATCAGAGCTTTGGAAGTGTTCTGCATTACTCAAGGAAAGAACCACAAGAACCACAAGATTTTTTTTTTGCTTGTTGCGATCGCATGAACCCAAGTTTACTTGGGCGTGGCGATTCCTAATCGTGTTTTGTTGAAGAGTGACAGGAATCCCAAGAAAGAAGGGCTTGTCAAACCTCCCCTTGTGTCTCTTTTCACTCATTGAGAGCGGACCGTGCACTTAGCGGCCGGCCAATCGACGTGAGGTGGGAAAAAGCAACCTTGGTGTGAGCGCAAGGCCGCCAAGGGGTGCGCCCGCAGAAAAGGGAAGAACTTGGGTGAAGAGAAGATCCTTCTCCAACGCGATTTGCAAGCGAAAGAAACCCTCAAGAACCCAAGACCCAAGACCCTCAAGACTCAAGAACCTCAAGAACCCAAGATTCTCACGAATCAAGGACCTCAAGAACCTCAAGACCCTCAAGAACCCAAGTTCCTCGCGAGCTTAAGACCCCAAGATCATAGTGCATGGTCGTCACCCGAAGCGGAATGGATACTTCGCATACAGGTGATGAGCATGAGAGAGGCGACGAAGACTCGTCCCCACCCGGAGATGATTTCTTCAACCCTCCCCCTTCGCCATCTACGCCACCAAGTGCACCAGACCCTATGGAGGCAATGGTCAAGCAGATGATGGCCATGATGGACAGACAAGAAGACAAGCGCCTTGCTTTAGAACGCAAGCGCCTTGCTCAGGACCGTGAGCGCGACGACAGAATTACAAGAATGGCTGTAGACCAAGCAGCCAAGGACCGTGAGCGCGACGACAGAATTGCAAGAATGGCCGCAGACCAAGTAGCCAAGGACCGCGAGCGCGACGAAAGAAACGGAAGACTTGCCACACAACAAGAAGAAAATCGACTTGCTCTCGAACGCGAGCGCAATGCACGAAATGAACGAAAAGCAGAAAAGGAAGCCGAGCGTGAAGCTCAAAGGGAGCTTCGCAATCAAGAATTTATTGCCAAAATCCTAGCTTCGAAGACCGAACCACCCAATGATCGTGGGAGTTCTTCAAGTGGCGCAAGCCATGACGCGGATTCCAACCATCCAGTTACACAAAAGTTGACTTTCAGTAAGTATGACGGTAAGATGGATGCTACAGTTATTCATTTTTGGTTGCATCAATTTAATGCTTATTTTGCGACAACTAAAAAGACAGGAAATAGCAAAGTTTTGACGGCAGCTATGTACCTTGCCGGTGATGCCATCAATTGGTACCACGCATGGCAAGAGGCACAGCTAGCTGCGCACCTAGAGGCAGCCGACGATTTCACGCCCCTCTCTTTTAGTTGGGCTGATTTCCAAGACAAGCTTAAGGCGCGGTTTATGCCACCTCAGTACCTCGCACGATTGAAGGACGATTGGCGCGCTCTCAAGCAAAATGGTATACCGGTCATGTCTTTTTCTAATCGTGTTTTGCAGCTAGGTACCCAACTACGCATGTCGGATGAAGAGCGCAAAGAGGCGTTTCTCTTTGGATTGGACGAGTATATCAAGTACGATGTGGAGGTACTCGATCCAATCGATCTCAACAAGGCGGTAGCGATTGCTCTCGCACAGGAGATAAAGCACAACAAGGGAAAGCCTAAGGAGGACAAGACTTCCACAAGTACCTCGCAGACTTCTCAGAACGGTAAGAACAGTAAGAATGGTAAGAATGATAACTCGTCTAACCAATCTACCAACAGTATCTCATCAAAGAATTCTTCGAATGAATCTAAGGGTAAGGCTAACACAACTGCTAAACCTAAGCTTACTCCAGATGAAAAGGTAGCACAAGGAATTATAGGAGGATACATCACGTCGGAAGAACAAAGCACTTATTCTAAGGAAGGTCGTTGTTTTCATTGTCACATTAAGGGTCACATAAAAAGAACATGTCCTAAGCTTGAATCGAATGAATCTAAAGAACTCACAGCACCCACTACATCATGCAATGAATGATAACACGATTGTGCCCAAAGTTTCTAAGGACCCTCCCATTGATGATTCTCTCATTAAATGTTATGGTTGTACGTCGGGGCACCGTTTTGTCATATTGTTTGACCCAGGTAGTATGCATGATGTGATCAGTCCCTCTCTTGTTGAGAGAGCCCGCCTCAAAGTTAGTCCGAGATCTCCTATCGAGGTCTCTGGCTTTCTTCCTGGTATGGACGCTCTCATCACGAAGGAGTGCCTTGATGTGTTGTTTGCAATTCAACAGACTGCCTTAACTAGAAGATTTGTTGTTTCTCCTCTCTCAGGATGTGATATGATTTTAGGCATGAAATGGTTTCGTGAAATAAACCCTCTCATTGATTGGGAGGCTAGCACTTTAACTCTCGATGCCAAAAGTGATTCTCCTACTGTCTTTCATGGAGTGGACAATGCTCCTTCTCCATCTCTCATTGCTAATATGCAGGACAAGGTTGAAAGGATTCAGGAGAAGGAGACTCTCTCCGTCTCTTTTTCTCCACAGCATGACACACAGGATTTGCATGATTATGAGAAGCATGATGATTTGACTGATAATGATTTGCATGATGATTTGGAAAAAAAAGACAAGCATGATGAATTGCATGAAGATGATGTGATTGTTCACAAGGATGATGTGTTAGTTGATGCTTTTCCTAGCGAAACTAACCTCATTGTAGATTCGATCAATCACGAAGATCCGATCTTGGCTTTCGAGTCGAGGTCCAAAGAACCCCCACAAGATGATTCGATCATTCAAGAAGAAGCGATCTTGGCTCTCGAGCCTTGGTCCAACAAACCATCACAGGAAGTATTATGTGTTCGCATGATTGATACGCACGCATTGTTCGAGTGTTTCATTCGTGACGGTTTCTTGTATTTTAGTCAGCATCGTTATGTGATCCCTTTTCCTAGGCATGACATATTGTATGTTGAGCACGTTTCTATCATGGATGCGCACGAATGTATGCGGATTGTTCATGAAAAGTTGAAAAGTATGTATGTCAGGAAGTCACATTCCATGTCTCTTCCTTGGCATGACACAATTTCCGAAAGATCACATGATAGTATGAGCACCAAGCATGAGCATTTTCATTGTGATTTGCCACAGTTGATTGATTTTGATCAAACAGAAAAAATTCGATCTCATTGTTTGCATGTGTTTGATGAACGGGTTGTCACTCCGTCTCTATGTTCATCTACATGGCATGCACAGTCTTTAGAGAAGACAAGATTTTTTTCCTTCACTTTACATGGAATGGGTATGTTCATGTTTTTGTGTTGGAGGTGGTTTCAGGAATTTTCAGCCATGGAGATTCTTGAAGAAGAAAGAAGCACGACTCTAGACGAAGTTGAAGCATCGAAGGAGCCACAGAAGACTTTGAGTCGCTTTCGGCGCGGCCCAAAGAAGCAAGCGTTGCAGACCTTTATGAAGTTCAAGTACCGCACGACCCACACATCAGAGTCGGCCGGCGAAGAGTCCCTTCCAAGATTTCGGATGCTATTGGCGATCTCCCTCGACGCCATACAATTTGGTACCAATACCTCACTTTGAAAAGGAGGGGATGTCATGTGACACATCCCAACCCTATGTGTCCGTGGACAAGCTACACCACAGCAGGGTTCAGTCAGTTTAGATTAGCAGTGATCTGGCACTCTTGTGAGTTTATTCGTAGACCGTGCATGCCCAGTCACTTAGCATAGATGCATATCCTCCGGTAGCACACAGCATGATCATCGGAATTCCCATCAGAATCCATTAGCATCAGTTAGGGGAATTTTCCAGTGCATTTAGCCTATTTTCCTATTTATTGGTATTTTCACTTATTATTTTTAAGTGACTTTCCAACAAAAGTAGGTAGGGCAATTTTGCTAAGTTAATATATAAGCAAACCCAAGTTAGCACTTTCTGACAGAAGAGGCAGCAAGAGCTTCCCGCTCAACAGGCAACTTCTCAGCAGTACCCCCTCAGCATCAAGATCCATCGCCATCCATCTCCCATCTCTGGCGTTCCCCCCACAGCATTCAGCCTCGCCGTCAATTTGCATTGCCTGGCAACTTCCCACAGGCCATTCAGCCAAGCGTTTTTATTGCCAAAACGCCCCACTTTCAGCCAGCATTTTTCATGCAAAAACGCCAGCAAGACCTCAGCCTTTGTTCAGCGTTTCCAGCCAGCAACATCAGCGTTTTTACCCTCAGCATGACCCCCGAACAAACCAGCCATTTTCAGCCATGAAACCAGCAAGAAAGTCATTTTCAGCCACCAAGAAGACCACGAAATTCAGCCAATAGAAGATCACAGATTTCAGCCTAAGTCGCCGTCGTCGTCATCGGCATAGTCCCATTGCACCAGTCCATTGCATACGCATTGTACACCTTTGTGCAATCAAAGTAGACCACTCTCGCCGACGAGAGTGGGGCCTTAGGAGGAGGGTTTTACAACCTCTCGGGTGTCGTATCTCTTCTCTCTCCTCCTCTCAGTCTCATTCACTTGCACGCACAATATGCACTCACTTTGTTCGTGATCATAGCCTTCTCCATAAGACGGAAAGCTCTCTCTTTCCCTAAGAACTAAAAGGAACCTTGAGCAATAAAGATCACTAATCTTGAGAAAATACAACATTCATTCCGCTACACCTAACATCGGCATCTATGTACCTTCAAACCATGCATGGGGAAGTTGCGCGCAAAACAGAATTGATGCAGGACAAGTGAAATACTATGAATTTGAGAACATATCCAAGCAAAGTGTCACAAAGCGATTGGAAATCAAGTCTATGGCATTTGATGTATGCGTGGTCCAAACAATACTTTACGGTGTAGAGGTATGCAGGGGGAGTATCCCCGCTAGCACTTGGAATGACATTGAAAAGATACAGAAAAAATTCCTCTGTAGACACATGGGGATCAAAACTACCACCCCATACTCAATGATGCTTTTGGAGAGAGGCAAGAGACCCTTGGAAATGCAAGCTTTACAGAGGGTACACAGATACCTCATAAAAGTTAAGATGATGCGGGAGAGCCGTCTACCCCTCATGGCATGGCAAGCTGGATGTAAACCGCAAAAGAATTACAAGAGTAAATTTCTCACATCCAGTCTCGTAGAAGACATACGGAAATGGTTCTCTAGATGGAATGTGGGAGACCATGTGGACATGCATATAGAGGAAGGCACTGAACATGAGCATGAGCTGAATTTTGACAGAAGCATACTTGAAGCCTTACACACTAGATGGAGTAGGACAGTACACACGTCCAAATTTGAATACTACGGCAAACACATCAATACACGATATTGGGAGACCTACAAGACTGGGGATACCCAGATGCATATCAGGACACCTATGTCCCACCGGGCAAGACGGGCCATTACTTTGATGCGGACGCGATCACACATGCTCAAGATTGAAACGGGAGGGTGGCTGACTATTAAGGAAAATAGAAGGACATGCACACAATGCAATTTAAACAAAGTGGAAAGCGAGGCCCATGTCACCATCGAGTGCCCAGCATACGCACACATCCGTGCTGATTTCCCATGCTATTGCAAGGGGATGTCACCTTTGAGGAGCTTCTCTCTCGGACACACCCCTCCCCAGTAGCTTTAGGCATCTACTTTGCCAAAGTATTGGATCATCACACAACACTATCACACAAGAAAGCTACTAGCCCACTACCCCCTCTACACACATGAGGGGAGCATCTTGTAGATTTTTTTGTGGTCCCATGGGTCATTTTGGCCCCCCGAGGACATAAATACAACATCATCATCATCTCTCTCAACACCTCATTCACAGTAGCATTCACTTTGTTTGTGATCATTGCAATCTCTCACTAAAGGAACGAAAGACTCTCCCTTCTGTAAGTCAAAGGAACCCTTGAGCACAGTTCGAAGCACTCATCTTGAGCAATATCAACATTCACTTCCGCTGCACCTTACATTGGTATCAGATTTGTCAGTGTTCTGTATCGCTCAAGGAAAGAACCACAAGAAATTGTTTTCTTGTTGCAGTCGCATGTAACCCAAGTCCACTTGGGTGTGTCGATTCCTAATCGTGTTTTTGAAGTGACAGGTAACCCAAGAAAGAAGGGCTTGTCTAGTCTTCCCTTGTTCCTCTTTTCACTCATTGAGAGCGGACCGTGCACTTAGCGGCCGGTCAATCGACGTTGAGGGGGGAAAACGCAACTTTGGTGTGAGCGCAAGGCTGCCAAAGGGTGCACCAGCAGGGAAGAGTCGAGCTCGAGTAAGAGAAAAGCCTTCTCAAACACCAATTGCAAGCTACAGAACCTCAAGAACCTCAAGAACTCAAGGACTCAAGAACCTCAAGAACTCAAGAACCCTAGAACCTCAAGACCCCAAGTTTCTCAAGAACTTAAGTACCCAAGATCTCAGTGTATGGTCATCACTTGAAGCGGAATGGATACTTTGCGTGAAGGTGATGAGCATGGAGGTGGTGACGAAGAATTTTCCCCACCAGAAGGATTTTTTTCTGACCCTCCCCCTTCCCCATCTACGACACGGGTTGTACCAAATCCTATGGAGGCTTTGGTCAAGACGATGATGGACATGATGCTACAACATGTCAACAAGAGGCACAACGCGCCACCTTGGATCGCGAGCGTGATCAAGCGCGCTTGGCGGCCGAAGAAAGAAAGGCAGTCTTGGATCGCGAGGCAGTTATGGAGCTTGAGCGTGAGCAAGCACGTGAAGCTCAACGCATAGCGGCCGAAGAAAGACAAGCGGCCTTAGAGTTGGAGCGTGAGGCGCAGAGAGACCAACGCATGCAATAGTTGGTCCTACAGGTACTCACCTCGAAGCCCGAGCCGGTCAAAGATGTGGCCAATTCATCAAGTAGCACAAGCAGAGATTCGGACTCGAACAATCCAGTCACTGAGAAGTTGACGTTCAATAAGTATGACAATAAGATGGATACTACTGTTATTCATTCTTAGTTGCATCAATTTAATGCTTACTTTGCGACAACTAAGAAAACAGGAGATAGCAAAGTGTTGACGGCAACCATGTATCTTGTCAATGATGCCATTAATTGATATCACTCATGGCAAGAGGCACAGTTGACTGCGCACCTAGAGGAAGCCGAAGAAGGCGTGCCCCTTTCTTTCAATTGGGCCGACTTCCAAGACAAGCTCAAGGCGTGGTTTATGCCACCTCAGGGGAATCCAAAGAATCCACAGAACCCACATCCTCTGTTAATGACATAAATGAGAACACTAGTGTGTCCCAAGTTTCTCGTGATCATCTAGTTGATGAGTCTCTCATGAAGTGTTATGGTCATGTGAGCGGTCAACACATGGTGGTCTTGTTTGATTCAGGCAGTATGCATGATGTGCTTGGTGTCTCTCTTGTAGAAAGAGCCCGCTTGGAGGTTAGCCAGATAACTACTCTCGAGGTGTCGGGCTTCGCTCCCGGTATGGACTCTCTCATTACACGAGAGTGCCTTGATGAGTTATTCGCTGTTCAACGAGCGTCCTTCCATCAAGAATTTGTAGTGTCTCCTCTCTCAGGATGTGATATGATTTTGGGCATTAGATGCTTTCGTGAACATAACCCTCTCATTGATTGGGCAGACAATACACTAACTCTAAATGCCAAAAGTGACTCTCCAATTATCATTCATGGTGAGAAAGTTATTCATTCTTTACCTCTCATTTCTAATGTTCAGGCAAAGCTTGAAAAGAAACAGGAGAAGGAGACTCTCTCGGTCCTTTTTTCTCCAAAGTACGACACATTTTTTGCATGTTAAAGATGTGATTGTTTACAAGGATGATGGTTTAGATGATGATTTTTCTAGTATAGCTAACCTCATTGTAGATATGATCAATCACGAAGATCTAATCTTGGCTCTCGAGTCGAGGTCCAAAGAAATCACTCGGGAAGTATTTTGTGTTTGCATGATTAGTCAGCACGCATTGTTGGAGTTTCTCATTCGTGACGGTTTCTTGTATTTTCCTCATCGTCTTTATGTGTTCCCTTTTCATAGGCATGCCGTATTGTATGATGCACATGATTCACTCACGAATGAGCACGGATGTATGCGGATCACTCTCGAAAAGACAAAAAGTTTGCATTCAAGGAATTCAGATTGTTTCCCGATTGTCCGTTTTGTCAATCGCTTTTACATGTCTCTTCCTTGGCATGACACAGTCTTAGAACGAGCACAAGTAAGATTGTCCATCAAGCATCGGCATTTCCGTTGTGATTTGCCACAGTTGATAGGTTTAGGTCGAAAGGTTAAGATTCGATCCCACTTTTTGCACGTGTTTGATGAATGGTTTGGCACCCCGTCACTTTGTTCATCTGCATTACATGCACAGCCCTTTAGGAAAAATAGTATTTTCCCAGTTACTCTACACGGAATGGGTATGATTATGATTTTGTGTTGAACATGGTTTCAGAACTTTTTCTCCTCGGAAATTCTTGAAGGTGGACATACGTCCATAGACACAGTTGGAGCATTGAAGCCGCTACAGATCACTTTGTGTCGCTTTCGACGCGGCCCATAGAAGCAAGCCTTGTAGACCTTCATGAAGTTCAAGTATCACACGACCCACGTATCAGAGTGGGCCGGCGAAGCGTTCTTCGCACGATTCCAGGGGTTGTTGCCGCACTCCCTCGAAGCCATGCAGCTCGGTAGCAGTACCTCACTTTGAAAAGGAGGGGATATCACGTGCACATCTATGTGCATGTGGACAAGCTACTTGAGTTCTAGGGTTCTGGTCAGCTTAGGAAGTGTTTTGGCACCTTTGTGAGCCATAAGCAGGCCGTACATGTTCAAGCACTTCGAGTAGTTGCATATCCTCTTGTTGCACACAGCATGATCATCAGCATGACATTCAGTACCCATCATGAGCATTTTACAGTGCATAGAACCCATTTCCCAACTTACTCATTTTTCACTTATTACTTAATAAGTGACTTTGTTGGAAAAGTGAGAAGGGAAAATTTTGTTAAGTCTCTATAAAAGAAACCTAGCGCTAGCACTTTCTCGCAGAAGAGGCAGAAGAAGTTCCAGCAACTTGCAATGCACCTTCTCAGCCTTCTCAACTTGCAGTGCACCTTCTCAACAAGACCGGCAGGAGGCCCTAGCGTTTTCAGTTTGCAGATCCTCTAGCGTTTTGCTACAGATCAGCCTGGCGTTTTTCAGTTGCAGACCTAGCCTAGCATTTTGTAGTTTCCGGCGTCAGATCAGCCAGCACATCAACGTTTTCAGTTTTCAGCACTTGACACTGCAGATTCAGCCCTTAGCCTCGCAGATCTCACCTACCCGCAGCAGATCCTCGCTGTACCGTCGAGTCAGCCATCGTTTTCAGATTCAACCCACTGTCCACAGATTTCAGCATCTACTTTTCAACGCATCGTCATCACGTCGTCGCCATCGCCGTCCTCGCTGACACAGTGTCAGAGATCAGCAAAAAGTCAGTGTTTTGCAGATTTCAGCAGTTCAGTCCTAGCTTTTCACATTTCAACCCGTCCTCGTCGTTGTCATCATTGTCGTCGACATCGTCGGCAAGTCCATTGCATCTAGACCATTGTACCAGATTTGTGCAATCAATAGCATAGTGCCAGACCTCTCTCACCATAGAGAGGTGGCCCTTGGAAGAGGGTTTGAGAACCGTCTAGTGTCGTATTCCTTGGAAGAGGGTTTGAGAACCGTCTAGTGTCGTATTCTTCTCTCTCTCTCTCTCTCTCTCTCTCTCTCTCTCTCTCTCTCTCTCTCTCTCTCTCAGCACCTTCATTCACAGTAGCATTCACTTTATTTGTGATCTTTGCACTCTCTCACTAAAGGAACGGAAGGCTCTCTCTTCCGTAAGTAAAAGGAACCCTTGAGCACAGTTCGGAGCACTCATCTTGAGCAATATCAACATTCACTTCCTCTGCACCTTACAGTTTTGGACCAAGAGGAGCAGTTCAAATCCCAAGTTAGATCGAGATCTTGTGATTGACTTTCAATTTGACTTTCTTTTGAAGTTTTTACTTTTCTAAAAAAACGATTGACTTTTAAAACTATGAAAAGCAAGTTTCTTAGAAGCAGGTATCAATAAAAGAATAATTAGCGAAAGTCGTTCTAAGTTCAAGCAATTGCAGAACTGGAAAGTGCTCCTCCCGCTAGTTGTATTCTTTGTCAAGATCAAAATAAAAAAAATACTGAAAGGGGCCAAGGTTTGGGGCCAATACTTCTACTATGCAAATCTCTAATGGGATGGCACTACATGCCAACAGGAAAGAACAAACTGAACAGACTTTCAAGCACTTTAAACAATTGAACTGAAAGAGATAGACTTCACATGAGACAGAGTGGTGTAGTTCCACGATCAGAGTGCACTGGCTCCAAACTGTGGCGCCCCTTTCAGTATTTCTTTATATTGCTTCAAAGAGGTACACACGCAACTCTCCTCAGCATCTCCCGTAGGTATAATGCCAAAGAGTGAGCTCATAGCACATATTTAGAGGCCCTTGGCCATCCAAAAGTAGTCACATGAAAAGCATCAAGACTTAAAGCATATGGTCCCAAAAAGTAGCACCCAAAGGGCTGTCTGTACAGAGTTGCCACGTCAACAACAGCAAACGCAAAATGCAGAATTCCGTACAGTTACCACATTACCAGTCTTTTACACAATTTGTGTGTGTGTGATCTTCTGCTTTATTTTAGGCCCCATCAGACGGGGTGCAATAAGTTGGATTCGGTTAGGATTTAATAATCCCAACCCCTTGTATTTTTAGGCCACTTGGCAAGAACCTGTAAGTTTATGAGGACTTCTTTTGCTCCCTTCTTCTATTAGGGTTTAGGCCCCTTGGCCGGAACCTGCAGGTTGGCTAGAGTTAGGTTCAAGGAGTCCTAACCCTTTGGGTCTTCAATGACTTGACACGTCAGCAGTTTGTGACACACGCCATGTCTACCATGTGGATTCGCTCTCTATCTCAGATTCAAGTTGTGTTGAAGTATTAAATTATGTTCTAGTTATGTTCTTCAGTTGGCCCAAGGTGCCCTCAACGATTATAGTGGTGTTAGAACGTCAGCCATTTGCTTTTCCGACAAGCGAACCAATTCCACAACAGTCTACAATAGAAAGCTATGGAGTTGAGAGAAGAAGAAACAATAGCAGAAAGAGGAGATGAAGAAGCAAGAGTTTGCTTCTGCACTAAAAAGCCCAAAAGCATGCTTTTTGACGCTTTTTGTGTTTCAAAGACCTCTAAAAATCTCTTCAACACACAAGAATTTGGCTATGTGACAGAGTTGCACACATCAGTTAGTAGGATGGAGGAGGATGGATTTAGCCGCATTTGGGAGCATAGGGTATGGAGATCCACTCTTACGCAACAAGAAGAACCACTTGTTTGAGATTTTGACTAAAATTTTGAATACCGTTTGAGGATACTAAATAGGTTTTCTTTGGATTCGTTTGACCTTGTTTGGGTGCCTGCGATACTGGTTTGAATGTTGGTTTCAATGTTGTTTAATGAACCTCTAAATGGCATAGGTTGTGGTTTAAGGATCGTTTAGTTGTATATGGAATTCTCTAAACGACGCAGGCTACAGTTTAGGGATCGTTAAGTTGTATGTGGAATCTTATGAATGACGCAGGTTGCGGTATGCAGATCGTTTAGTTGTGTATAGAATCCTCTGAACGGTGCAGTGTGCGGGATGGGCATCATTTGGCTGTAACTAGAATTTAACTTTGTTCGAGTAGATTGTGGTGTGAGCACCATCCAGATGGGCCAAGTTTATGTTTTAAGTCTTGTGATTGCATTTGTAATCATCTGTAAAAGCATTTGTGAAGCATATGAATATGATGTATCAAAAGTTTCAACTTGGATGAGATCTACGGTCTCAATGCATCAAGATATCTGTAAGGGATCAGTAGGATCTAGGTGTGGTTACTGACATCACTATGCTAGGATATCGATAGATTTGACAAGGATGAGATGGCTGGATAGAATCCGATTAATGAACTGGATTTTGTGTGATGCATGCTAAAGAATGTATTGTCTTGTGTTGATGGTCATTGACTTGGGCATGCTCAAGAATCGGATTGACTTTTTGCAGGTGTAATCGCGGGATTACTTTTTTCCAAAGGAGAGGTATGTCATAAAAGTGATGACATGGCAGCCTCAAGAGAAGAGGAAAGAAAGGGTTGCAAGCAGCCAAGTCCAGCACCGATGGTTATTAAGAAGAACCAAAACTGGGAATACGGATAAAGATACAATGAGGGCACTCAGCATATGGTCAAAGAGATTGATGACGGTTCTATAAAACGATGGACTCCACCATTGAACCTTCAGATAGTTGCAAAGCCCAAAACTGTCATGAACATGAAAAAAGGCTACAATGACGGCACCCCACTCCAGACTAGCAACGTTGATGAGCTCATTTTTGTCCAGATCCATTCCTTTCAAACGAGTGCTGCGTAAATTTCAGCAGTCACCCCCCCCCCCCCAACATAACAATTGAAATCAGAAAAATACCTGATATTTGACACCGTAAGCACTACCACCATGCGTTCCACCCTGCATCCTCTCTCTCTCTCTCTCTCTCTGTCTCTCTCAGATCTGCCTGATACACTTTTCTTGAGCTACGTGGGTGAGCGCCCCCAAGTTGATTAAAAGTAAAAAAGAAAGCCCTTCTACAATATTTCTTCTTTTTTTTTTGTTCGACGCACCAGAGGGCCCACGGCTTCGTTTATAAGTGGCACGGGGTGAGAGACGCGGGATCGACGGCAGGGGATCCTTATCGGCAGCAAGAACGATTTGGACCGTCGGATCGACGTAGCAGGGGGGGGCAAGGTTTTATATCTCCAGGCTCGCCATAAGCACAACAACGCACGTCAGTGCAGGTGGATAGGGCACGGGCCTGTGGAGTGGGACGTCGCGGGTTTGAGAGTCACAGGCGACGCAGAAATCCCTATTTTTTTTTCCCGCATTGAGATGGATCAACGGCCGATTAGATCTAGCCATTGATCCCTTGTCTTACCGTGACACTTATAGACGAGGGGCCCACGATAGGAGGTGATTATCCCTTCCAAATATTAGCCATAGCCATGAAACTTGGTCGGGCAAGGGTCGCGAACCATCGGGCAAGAGCCACGTGTACGCATTACCGTGGCCACCTAATTGATGCACCATGTGCGAGAACGACGGAGAGAACTCGTAGCAACTAGCTAAGAACCTCCTCCTCGGGTGACTCATTGCAAGAGGAGGATGCACTCGAGTGTCCAAGGGCAAGAGCCCTAGCAACGTGAAGACCAGGTGAGCACAAGGTGTCCCTCTAAAGGTGACCCAACGGGGGAATTGAACCCACAGCGTAGGTTGAGAGGCCAAAGCCTTACAAGATAATTAAACAAGATCAAAATGGCTTTCTTTTTTTATTCCTCATCAAACATTAATTGAAGCCTCAAGATTTTAGATATCAACAAAATATAAAATTGTAACATGTGCGAATATTAAATCTTTATGCAATGCAAATAATATTCTCTCTCTCTCTCTCTCTCTCTCTCTCTCTCTCTCTCTCTCTCTCTCTCTACACACAGCACCCAACATGCCTCAAGATAAAAGAGAGAACATAAACTATACTAATGGTAAGAAATTACTTAATTTTGGTAAATGCCTTTAGAATGTGGTTTCCAAAAGAGGCTACTCCTGAGCCATCTCCAAGTGTCCCATTCAAAGTTGGATTCACAAATTGGCATTACCACCTTATCAAGCTCTTTCATCACCATGTAGACTAGTAAGCTCGGGGTGCAGAATAGCTAGTGAAAGACCTAGCCCACCTTTTCATGGGATGCCAGGCAATCAATGGCATGGCTGGGAAAATATGCAAGTGGATTCAAAGGACATGGCAAATTAAGTTCTTAAAGACTGATATGTTCTTTGGTAGTAACACGTTGGGAAGCCCTACTCTTCTTGTCTACACTCAAATAATCAGGTACTACTTCTTTCACCATATTTAACAAGCAAGGAACCACCGCGTGTTTGAGGGGGATCTGGCTGTGGCAAGCTTTTGTGAAATCATACAAGAGAGCAGAGTGACGATCCACAGGGTCAGAGGCAAACAAGCCTCGGAGGACTGGTCTAGAACAGTACATGTCATGATGACATCTTGTAATAAGTAAAGCCTAGGAGTAGTTGTGGTTTCTCTGTCAAGCAGAAACTTGTAATCCTTTGACCCTCAAGGCTTGATCTGAGCTCAAGGTTGGTGTATATTTCTGATGTTCTTAATACTATCCACTCACAATTGTTAGTTTTGCAAAAAAAAAACTTAATTTTGCGAAATCTCAATCAATCAAACAAATTAATCAATGACATAGTGTATTTTATTGATTGAAACCAAGCCCATAATATCTTCACAAACAGCAAGGTGAAGGCTCACACTGGCATTCTAAAACAATAAATTCGTGTGTGTGTGTGTGTGTGTGTGTGTGTGTGTGTGTGTGTGTGTGTGTGTGTGTGTGTGTGAGAGAGAGAGAGAGAGAGAGAGAGAGAGAGAGAGAGAGAGATAGAGAGGATCCCGTGAAGCATCCCTGCACAATGAACTTTGCAGGACATGTAGGTGAAGCTTTTGGCAATTCAAACGGCTTAGAAAGATGCCAACCTACTATGAAGATGTTGCTCACAATTTTTAATTAAAGCAAGGTAGCAAATGTTGTCCTGGTAAGAATTTCGCTCACATTTTCATTTATCCTAATCACACAAATCACCATGATGAATCAATTTTCACTGTCCTTTATCATAATGACAATGTGATATCATTTACAATACTTTGTATTCAAAACAATTGGTATATGTTATAATTTGAATTCCTTCAAATATGAACCACTTATGTAGCCTTGAATTGAATAAATTGTTAAAGAATATCAATGATACATTAGGTCTTCCCAATCTCAGAAAACATCTTTCAAAATATATATAAGTGCATAAGTGAAGGGTGAGTTTAGGAAATGAAAAGACAGATGAAGATGGAAAGTCAAGGACAAATGAAAATGGAAAGTCAAAAGACCTTTAGTGTCCATATAAATAGGTGTTTCTTTGCTCTTTTATTTTTTCTTTAGCGTTTTCTTATAAGTTCTCTTTAGTGTTTTCCTCTCTCTCTCTCTCTCTCTCTCTCTCTCTCTCTCTCTCTCGCGCACGCGCGTGCGTGCAATGTTGTATTCATCTTTCTTAGGTAATATTGTTGCAAATCTATGTACTTCGTCATTGCTTGTCATTATGTGCTATAGATTAACTCATTTTTTTTCTTGTTTTTGAGTGGAATCTTTGAATTAAGAGCACCTTTTGATAACCTTTTAATTTTTTTGATACATAACTATGACATAACATTGAAAGTATTTGCATTATATAAGGAATACCTTTAAATTTTTTTGATACATAACTATGACATAACATTGAAAGTATTTGCATTATATAATCAAAATGTACGTTCAAAAGTTAAAATTTCTAAACTTGAAATAATACCATTTCACTATTGCAAAATTCAAGGAGGTTTGAGATTGATTGCTAATCCTATCTATAAACTACCCATTTTCCTATTGTGCGTGCTTCTCGCACCTTTTGTAGTTCTACCTTCTTCTATTTAGGTCTTCTGTAAACCAAATTTTAGTGTCCTTGAGAAGCCTCAATTGCTCAAGGAGCTTGATTCGGTCCGCCTTGGTTTTGAAAGTGAGGATCGCATGGTTGGTGCAATATTCGTATATAAGGAGGTGATTGTTGCTAGGTCCCAGTGTATCATGTGGGTTGTTGTTTGGATACGGGCAAAGCCTCGTGGAATTTGAGGTCTCCCTCCCCTTTCCAATCACTTGGGAGCTTGCCGATGCAAACATTGAGGGTGGCATCCTCTTGTCGTTGTTGGTCACTTAGCGTGGATGCCACACGGTCTTCAACTTTGTGGAGGATGACCTCTTGTACTTGATTTTTAACCACCTTTGTGAGGGTGATCGCTACTTCTTCCTTTGTTTTGTTGAACTTTGTTTCCATCTGTTCCATTTCTTCCTTCTTGCGGTTCTCCACTATGGTAAGCCGGCTCTCAATGGCAATGAGCCTTTGTTTTAGTTCGACGTTCTCCTTGCGGAGTCTTTCGACTTCATTCTGAAGGCGGATGTTACTGTTGTTGTCCATTTTGGGGGGTGTTGCCACGACCCTAGCAAAGGTTGGCTTGCTTCGGGATGAGGCCCAGGTGGCCATGGTTGTTGCTCAAGGAGTGCCCCAAAGGGCAATTTTGGTCGAGGGGTGAAAAAGGGCTGAATAGTAGATTCGATCACATTCGAGTACACATTTGCAGGCGGAGAATAGAGTCGAGGGTGGAATACAAAATTGGGGGCGGGAATCTGTGGGTTGAGTCACGCTTGTTAAGGGGGCGGGGCTGTGGCTCAACGCCTCCCCAAGGGCAGCCCTCACCCAGAGAGAGAGAGAGAGAGAGAGAGAGAGAGAGAGAGAGAGAGAGAGAGAGAGAGAGAGGCTTCAATCACTGTGACAACAAATACCACATGCTAGTCAAACATGGAAAGCATTTATTTATACTCCCCATAAACCAAGCTTGACCTTCAAGTCCTTAGTGATACACATTCTAAAAGTCATCATCAAAGACATTTCAAATTGTACCTCAACCAACCTGAACTAATACAAGGATTTTTCCTTTTTTCGAAATTGGGGAGACCTATTTCTGAGTAAGTTATATTAATAAAGTAAGCAAATAGCAAGTTCCCGTCATGCCCGTGCCAAGCCATGACAGTTTTCCATTGTCATGATTACATCGGTTGAAGGGGGAGCCACCCCATGGCAAGAGATGAGGTCATGTGTTTACACAAGAGAGTCAATCATAGCGACATCTAAGGCCTTATTCCACTCATCTGAGTTAATCTGTCTCCTGTTGTCAATGATTGCCTCCCTTCTTTCTTGGATAATCTTTCTTAACTTAGTTGTTTCCAATGTGCTCTCAAATATATGAATGTTCCTTGCCTTCCAGACTTGATGAAAATAGTAATATCTCACAATTTGCGTGATGATGAGAAGTGTTTGACTCTTAAACACATTCCCTCCCAAAAAAATGTCATTCTTGAATAATGCTATTTTCCAAGTTTTCTAGACCCATTTGCAGATTTTACCAGCTAAGCCACAAATCACGAGTCACTCCTTGAATAGATGAGTGAGGTCTTCACTAGTCGATCTGCATTGTGTACATATATCCGATACAATCCCCCTAATTCACACCTTCATCCCAGTTGGCATGGCTCCCCATAGAACCTTCCATATGAACACCTTCATCTTATGCGGCCAAGGGGGGCGACATATTCCTTACAACTATCTCCCACCTTGACTCCGGCCAGTGCTTGCCCCTACAAGATCATCCACTCTATAAACTTTATGTCAAATATTACAAGGGTGTATTTTTTTCATCCATATGTAAGTCACATTTCATATGTCTTAGCCAAGTGCTAAAAGACACCACCGTAGGTTTTTTTCTTGAGAACTTTTCTACTCTCTATTCATCATCATATGAGAAAACATTCCAAAATATAACCAAAACCTAAGAATGGTCATCCCTTTTCTTTTTTGGTCAAAACCCACAAATGTGAGTGGATTATATTATACAATTTTCTTTCATGCTCGTGATGAGCCATGACAACTATAACGAGACATAACTACATCGGCTGACAGGGGAACCACACCAAGGAAAGGGAGGAGTTCGCTTCTTCACCCTAGCATGTTAGTCAAAGGAGTCTGAAGGTCTTGTTCCATTCATCAGATCTTGTTTGGTTCCAATTGGAGATGATCGCCCCCCTGATTTCTTAGATTATCTCTGAGAATTTAGTTGTTATAATGGTGTTCTCAAAGATGCATCAATTTCTTGTCTTCCATACATGTTGGAAGTAGAAAAATCTCACTACTTGTGTAATGATAAGAAGCGCTTGGCTTTTATATAATTTCCCTCCCAAGAAGAGATCATTCTCGTGGAAACCAATTTTCTAGGTTTTTTGAACTCATTTACAATTTTTTCCCACCAGGACACTAACTGTTGGGCATTCCTTGAAAAGATGAGCGAGGTCATCACTAGCGGATCTGCATTGCGGACAGCAATCCAGACTAATTCCCCTAGTGAGAACCTTCACTCCAGTTCAGCAAGGCTCCCCACAACACCTTCCAAACAAAGACCTTCATTCTATGCAGCCAATGCAGGTGCCATATTTTGTTCAAAACTGTTTCCCATCTTTACTGTAACCATTGCTTGCCCCATAATTTGTTGAGTGGAGAGAACCATTCCTTTGAACACATAAGAGAGAAGTACACTCCCTTGGTTTGTGGCTTCAAAAACTATCTATTCTTTGGCCACTACTAGGCTTTCCACTCAATCCTGGAATCACCATCTGGCAAATACCACATGTTTAGTTGTTCCAGGGCTCTGCTGAATAGAAAGCTTTTAGTCTCGCTGAGGTTAAACTGAGACTAGCTAGTTGGTCTATTCTTTTCCAACAAAATCTATTGAAGTCCCAAAGGTTGCCAATATGTTTTATACCTTTGTTATTAATTTGTCTAGAAAATTCCCTCCAAAAAGGGGTCATAGAAATGCTTACAGCCTTAGAGAGCCAAGGGGACCAATGAGTCATGGAGTTGTGGAAGTACCTTGCCAGCTCTCCCCACTCCAAAGACTCTGTTTCCTTATAGCATTTTTGAAAGAGCTCGCATGTCGGTCCATCAAGTTTAAGGATGGCCCAATGCGGGGAAAAAAGCTTATCGTGTACGTCCAACCCTTTCCACATGCCACCTTTCAAGCATAATTTAGAGTTTTCCATCATAGACTTGGCCATAATGGCCAGGCCTGGTCTGGTCTTGGTTAGTCAGTGTCACCACAAACTTAGCACATTGGGCCTCCGCATGGATGCTAGGGGTTCAGAATCCCTAGACTGCCTTGCTCCATTGGTCTTGCAACTATCTCCCAACTAGCCCATTGCCAAGGCGTAGAGTCGTTAGTGTTGTTTTTCCAAAAGGAATCTATTCACAGGTTTCAAGAACTCTTTCCAGTTGCATTTGGCTAGTTTAAGAAGTGGACCATTGGAGGCTATATACGATAGCATAAAGGAGTTGATGAATTTAATTCTACTTCGGAAGGGGAGAAGCACATACTCCCACCTTTGCATCTTGGTCCTTAACTTCTCCATAACCCAAAGGAATCTTTGCTTGTGGGTGATATCCACCCCTAAAGGGGCTCCCAAGTGCATGAAGATCTCCCCTTTTGACACAATCTCCCCGGTCCATAAGATGGATCAAATGTGTCATTCCTAAGAATGGTCATCCTATATCTGCCAATTATTCTTGAGAATATTACATTATGTCATTGACCAAATTCAAGAGTTGAAGATGAAGTCCAAGTCTTATCAAACCATGTCACATGTTACTAATGTATGTCATGATGTCCAAGTACCCATTAGCATAGCTTTCTCTTGTAAACATAAGATAAGTTGTGGTCACTTGAGGCATAGTTATCAATAAATTTTTGATAGCTATGCCTCAGCCATGATCACATAAGACGTAGTAGTGGAGCACAATACAACTATGCACGATGTTTTGTAACTATGTCAATTTTGGTATAGTTACATAATGTTATCACCAAAAAATTTCAATGTTTATTGCATTTGTAGAATTAAGTGACAAAATAAATTGTAGGCCTACATGAAGGTAGTGTGATTGGCTTCAGCACTTGCAATGCACCTATTCTCTCTCTCTCTCTCTCTCTCTCTCTCTCTCTCTCTCTCTCTCTCTCTCTCTCTCTCTCTCTCTCTCTCTCTCACTCAAAAAACGCAGCCGTTTTTTGACCTAGTAGACAGCAGTCCACTCTTTTGATCATAACTTCTTCATCCGAACTCCGATTTGGGTGATCTATAGCCTCAATCGAAGAGCACGAAGTCCTCTACGCATTGATGTAAAGACAGAAATTTTCAGAGTTATGGAAGGCATTTCTGTAGCAGCATTTCCGAAGTGAACAGATTCAACAAAATTGATTCTCATCTCCTATTTTACATACAATGTCTTCCGGCACTCGCAAGGGTTCTTCTTCTTCAACAAGGTCCACAACCATTGTGGAAAATGATCCAAAATCTCCTAAGTGTGGAGATAGCAACACAACCACCCAACCAACGACATCGGAAACCATGATCATGGCGTACTTGGTATCATTGCAAGAGACCGTAAACAAACAAGGCGAAGACTTACGAGCACTTGCAATGAAGAATGGCACACTAAGGGTACTTGTGGTTGAGAATGAGAATCTCAAGAGGACACTTGAGATGCAAACAACACGTTTGATGCAACTTGAAGAGGAAGTCAAGGAATGTAAACGCTCTCTTGTGGACTTGAATGCTTTGAAGGAGCGAATGAGCAAAGTAGAGCATGACCATGTATTGAAAGAGGAGAAATTTGACACTATGAGCCGGGATGTATGCGACATGAAAAATTGTATGCACGAACAAGTCTTGGGCTGATGTATGTGGTAGCAATGTGGTTTCTAATTCTTCACTCATGCAAGCTATGGTTCAAACAAAGAATGTTGAGAATGTGGATGTGGAGGAGTTGAAGGAACGGGAGCGACGTTCCAAGAACATTGTTATTCGTGGAATTCCCGAAGAGAAGTTAGAGACACCTCCTTCTCTTGCCATTGTTATTGAAGATTTCTTCAAAACCCACTTTGGCATGTCCGGAGTTATGGTCTATGGAGCACATAGAGTGGGGAAGCAAGGAGCTCCTCGCTCGGGAGAACGGCCAATTGTATGCACCATGCCGGATGAGACCAAGCGAAAGATTATCCTTGATAATAGTTGGATCTATTTGAGGGATACAAAATGTTTTGTATGTGAAGATCGCACTATTAAGCAACAAAATATGCGTTGCAAGGCATATGAGGAAAAAAATAATAAAAACAAGGAGATCTCTTATGAAGAAAATGTGCCCAAGGAGGAGGCAAGTCTCTCAAGAAAATAGGAATGCGTGACCTATGAGACCGAGTTACAATTGAAAATATGCTTTTGGAATTGTAATGGATACCCATGGAATGCGGGGGTTGGCATTGATGAACTAACAAGCAAAGCCGATGTTGTACTTCTTGTTGAAACTTGGGAGCATGATACACAAAGGATTAACGGCTTGGAGGATTACAATATACATTCATTAATGTGGTCAAAGAATCTCAAGCAACGAAGAGGACAAGGAGGGTTAGCATGTATGGTTAAGAAAGGATTGGAAGATTTTGTATCAATTGTGAAAGATGACAAGTACAAACGTTATGTATGGCTGAAAATTATGACACCAAAAAGAGCACCCATTTTTGTAGCCGGTTGCTACATTCCTAATCATGATTCTCCCTTTTATGCTTGCATGGATAAAGATCAACCATTTTCTGATTTGGAAGAGGACATTGCTTATTTCAAAGGTGAAGGTGATGTTATTGTATTTGGGGATATGAATGCTCGCACAAAAACATTGCAACATGATACTCAACAATTTGATATGCCATACATTTCAAGGGAGTTGGAGGAAGTT
The DNA here is from genome assembly GCF_014529385.1 of Adiantum capillus-veneris. Classification (NCBI taxonomy): domain Eukaryota; kingdom Viridiplantae; phylum Streptophyta; class Polypodiopsida; order Polypodiales; family Pteridaceae; genus Adiantum; species Adiantum capillus-veneris. The sequence goes on from NC_140945.1 coordinate 138,837,820, forward strand.
CACTTGTATGATCGTACTTCAATGGATGAGAAAGAGCCAGATCACTATGGAAAGTTACTTTTACACATGTGTAATAGCACGGGTATGCTCATTGCCAATGGTGTATCTTTGTGGAGTGGAACCAATGGATTTACATGTAGGAGACATAATGGGGATAGTGTGATTGACTATATGCTACTCTCTGAATCCATCATGTATCGCATAAAGAGTTTTATGTTTGGTCAATGGACCCCGGAATCCGACCATCGCACCTTATGTATTGACCTTTCATGTGGAGAAGCAACTAAGCATGATAATCTCAGCCAAAGGAAAGAGAAGTTATCACTATGTATGGATTTCAAACGGGCACCAATGTACATTGAAATGGTTGAGAAAAAATTATGGATGACAAAGCTTCAATGTGATGCACCATTGGAAACTAAATGGGAAGTCTTCAAGAAAGCTATTTGTTCTTGTGCAGAAGAATGCTTTGCCATAAAGCATCTCCATGGTATCAACAAAGATAGATCACGCAAAAGGTGGTTTGATAAAGAATGTCAAGATGCTCGAAAGTCCTTGATAAAGCTTGATGCAACTATGGACAAAGACAACTATCAAAGTCATTTGCATACGTACAAGGCATTGATTCAAAAGAAGAGAAGAAGATGGGAAGTAAAGCAACAAGAATTTCAAGTCCAAGAAAAGGCACATGCATGTGGAAGATTTTGGAGAAACTTGAGAGGCAAGCGGGTTGAGAATTTTGGTAACTTGAGTCTAGTGGATATGTACACACATTGTAGGCAATTATATGAGCAAGCAAATATTGAAAAAATGCCATTTTATGGTTCACTCCCATGTATGCCGTCTTTTTTTACTATTGAGGATGTATGCGGTGGGCTTGAAAAGTTGGCCACTCGCAAAGCGGGAGATCTTCAAGGTATCAAGCCGGAGATGATCAAATGGACGGGAGATTTTACCATGAGTGGATGTGTGATATGTTCAACCTTGCACTTCAACATGGTATGCCTTATGATTGGAGTACTAATTGGGTTAAGCCTTTGCATAAAGGAGGGGATGTAAAGAATGTAAGCAACTACCGGACTATAATGATTGGGTCTCTTATGGCAAAGTTGTTTGGGTGCATAATGGAGATGAAATTGAGTGATTGGGCTGAAGAGAATGACAAGCGTGCAAAGGGACAAGCGGGTTTTCGTCGATTCCATAGCACCATTGATCATCTTGTCACTCTTCGTGTTCTCATGGAGGAAAGTCGGTTGAAAGGCAAGCGATTGTATTGTTGTTTTGTGGACTTTAAGAAAGCCTTTGATATGATTCCACGTAACAATTTGTGGAGAAGGATGGAAGAACTCCAAGTGCCAAGTGAGTTTATGCTTGCGGTTTCTCGAATCTATGAGAAGGTGATTTCTCAATTGCGCATGGGAAGAGAAATTTCAGAAATTTTTGTAAGCACTATTGGGGTTAAACAAGGATGTCCATTGTCACCAACTCTCTTTGGTCTATGCATCGATCAATTGGAACAAATGGTACTTGACTTTATGCAAGAAGAAGGCATTGAAGAGGTCAATATTTGCAATGCAGTAATCATGCTTTTGTTGTATGCGGATGATGTAGTGCTTCTAGCACACACTTTAGAAGATGCACAAAAGCTTATGGTTGTCCTTGAGAACTTTTGCTTGCATAGTGGGCTGATTGTAAATGAATCCAAAACAAAGGTTATGCTTGTGAAAACCAACCATAAGGAGAAGCCATGCATTGTGTATAACAACGAGACACTTGAAGTTGTTGAGAGCTTTAAGTACCTTGGTCTTGAGGTTCTATCCAATCACAAGTGGCATGAATGTGCTATGCGTCGTTTGGAAGCGGGAAAGAGAGCATATTATGCATTTGAGAACATGTGTAATGCGGGAAACATCAAGTGTTGGGTTCTCAAGAAGTATCTTTTTGATGCATTGGTGACACCGGTTCTTCTTTATGGAGTTGAAGTGTGGGGCGGGAGCATCTCAAAGTCTACTTGGAAAGAGTTTGAGAATGTCCAAAAGCGTTGTCTTACAAACTTTCTCCAAGTTAAGACACAAACACCATATATGCTCCTACTTCTTGAGTCGGGATCTCTTCCAATTGAGGTTATGGGCATGGAAAGGGTTGTGGAGTACATGATAAAGATGCGTCAAAACCCCTCACATCGACTTCCTACAATTGCATGGGAAGCAAGCAAAAAAGTTCAAAAGACGCATAAAAGCAAGATCTTGAGCACGGGATGGATGCAAGACATAAAGAAGTGATTTGGGAGATGGGATGCATTACACTTGCTACATGATGCTTCAATTGACTCTCAAGTGAATGAAGCTTTTCTACAACGCCAATGTATTACGGCTTGGGAGAAATCCGGTGGGTCACGCTTCATACATTACACCACCTATATTGCCCCCAACTACAAAACCATGTTCTTCGCTGAGAGAGGAAACCGTACTCACACTTACATGCTTGAGCCTATTCCCTTGTCCGCGATACGCACTATCGCAGCAATTCGGCTTAGCTCCCATTTCCTTCGATGCGAGATAGTGCATTGGGGCAATGGAGAAGAGTCAAATCGATTGTGCACATTATGCTCACTGCAAGTTCGAGAGTCTGAGTACCACACACTACTAGAGTGCTCAGCTTTTGATCACATCCGAACTTGCTTCTCTCACATTTTCAGCCATAACTTAGACCTACACACTTTCCTCTCCCAGCCAAAGTGTGGGCTCTCCATTGCGACTCTCATCACTACAATTTTGGAGCATCGAGAGTCACTCATCAGCCATACACATACTACATCACATGTAACTTTGGTCCCATAGGTCATATTTGACCTCCGAGGACGATAATAAAATCTATCTATCTCTCTCTCTCTCTCTCTCTCTCTCTCTCTCTCTCTCTCTCTCTCTCTCTCCAACAGTTGCCCAACTACTCACCTCCTAGGCGATAGCTACAACAAAAAGGCAAAAATTTAGGTGCATGTGACCATGGTGACAATCGTTGTTGCCTACTATTGTGGCAAAGCAACATAGTTGGCTTGGTTATGAGTTTTGGATAATAAGGCTTTGTGTGACCATGCTCTTACCTACCTACTTCTACTGAAACATAGACACAATAGAAAAGATTATATTTCCAAAATAAAAGAATAATGCACATACCTTAGTAACCCTACATTATAGTCCATGGCATTCATTATAAGACCTAGGGTAATTGAACCTGAGATCCTCCTCCCTACCACCCCTTATATAGGCTAGCTCCTAGCACTTGCCCTAAGTGGATCCCCAGTCCGCATTGGTCCAGCCGGCCCTTGGCCTAGGTCCTTGACCCCCTTATATAGGCTAGCTCCTAGCACTTGCCCTAAGCGGATCCCCAATCCGCACTGGTCCAGCCGGCCCTTGGCCTAGGTCCGTGACCCCCTAGGTTGGGCCTTGCCCCGTAGGACCCTTGTCCTGACATTACTCCCCCCTTAAGGAAGAGTTTTCATCCTCAAAAACACAAGTAGTAATATCTTCTTAAGAATACTGATGTTCTCTTTATTGACATCCCGTAAGTGAGCCAGTTGTCTGTATGACCGATAATTGGTGCAGTGAGGAGGTTCAATGAAAACAAGAGCAATAACTCGATTTTCAACATCGTTGTCCGTTTGCAACCACTTGGGTCGAAATGGTAACTCCAGTTATAACTCACTCGAGTACTGGAAAGGAGTAGCCACAACTAAGAGTCACTTGGGTCTAAATGGTAACTCCATTTATAACTCACTTGAGTACTGTAAAAGGAGTAACCACAACTAAGAGTTTTCCAAAGGCATAACCAGTTTTCAGATCTTCTGAAGGTACTAGAATAATGTAAGGAAACCTTGGGGTAACTTTCCATGTAGTTGTGAGCCAGATTTCCTACTCGCCTGAGTATCTTGAAAAGTCCGTAGATAGGGAATGTCCTCGTGTTAGAATTCTGAATAGTTTGGAACACAAAGAACTACATGCTCATCCCTAATGAAGGTTACTTGACAACATACTTTGTCAGCACACCTGGTAAGTCCTTGACGTATAAAAGTATTGACACAATCTCCAACCCCACCACAAGAGGCGTTCAAAGTCGAAAATCGTACTTAAGCAAATTCTAGAATAGGGAGAAAATCATCTATTCAGAAATGCGTTGTGCTAACGTATGCTCTTAGCAGATCCTTTAGCATAAGATTTCTCTTTGTAATCTGCCTATCCCCTTGGATAACTGATAGTACTGAGGTGTGTTTTCCTCACGGTTTAGAGATAGTCGTCCCAGACGACTCGTAAACGGTGAATCACAATAGCGTATAACATTGTTGAGGAATCAACAATGTCCGGAATAACCGTCGTGGTTAACTTGAAAAATCCACAAACACCCAAACCGAGCCATGACCTCTGTTGGTGATTAGTAAACCAAAAAGTAATCTCATAGAGATAGTGCACATAGAGTGCAAAATGCTTCATAAGCAACAACCTGAGGAATATGCATGCCGTTCCAGATCAGCCTTTGCTAAACATTAGGGCCCATAACACCTAGTGTGCATGCATTTAGCAAGAAACAGATCCGTGTTGGGGTATAAAGCCCAATGTTGTCGCCCAGGTAAGTGGGTGGGCCGCCAGGTATGTACACATATTCTTTTGTAAAAACCTAATAAGAACTCACTATGCTCTACACATTACAGTAGAGCGAGTTCACCATATCGTCGTGCTCTTCTTCTTGCACTCTCTCTCGCGTCGCACTTCTGCTCGTACTCCTTCAACTGGTATCAGAGCTCAGATCGAGGCTCGGGGCAGCATTGCAGGAGGCTAGAGTCACCAACTCAGATTGGAGTGCAATTCGACAAGCGAAGACACGGCCCCAAATCTTGTGGGCAAGCCCGAGGGGCTTGGTGTTGTCAGAATTTCATTCTGAGGTCATCTCGGCCACCGTTCGGCTTCGACAAAGGTCTGCGCAAGCCATTTTCGACTACGTGGTCTCGGTGGGTGTAGATCCGACTCTGCAAATTTGGGGTTTTCGGCCTACGACTACAGGTGCTCAGGATATCGACACTCCCAGAGTGTTGATTTGTGGCTGTCTACACATCGAAGGACGGCTCACAATTCTTGGAGGCGTGTCACATACAACACGGGCGCATCTACACACAGACTGTAGGCGACATCCACTAGTTCATCAGGTAGCTTGTGTTTGCTGCTTGATATTCCAGATTTCATTCTGACATTGCAGGTACTTCCACATGGGATGTATTGTCAGAGATGATGTATGTTTGTTGAGGGTTTGCTGGCTGTGAATCACGCAGCAAACAACCGCCGCAGCGGTTACAGCATATAGTGCGAAATTTGTGGATGTATGACTTTGTGGGAAGTCTATGTACTGTCAGATTTACTGCAGCCTTTGTTGAGGGTCGAGTGAGGTTTTATTGAGCTGGGGGATTCTCGAATGTTGAGATCCTTTCGGTGATACAGGTCTTGGAGCGATCCCTCGAGCACCCTTAGATAGGCAGCTAGGATGTATTGATTGTGAGTTAGATAGTTGGGATTGCATCTTTGCTTTACTGCCGTTGAGGCATTGTCGCAGTCTATGCTTATAGGACAGTGACAAACAGTACAGGTGCAGGACAGGTTTACCCGCAGCTTACAGTGTCATAGAGACAGTGTTTTTTGAGCTGTTTTTTGGTCTGTTTTTAGTACACCAGAGCCATTTTACAAAGGAGACTCTGCCAAAATTTCTGCAGAATCTGAAGCTTTCTTGGTTCATTTGACAGGTTGATATTGGTTCAGAGGTCAGTTTACAGGGGAAACTCTGCCGAATTTTTCCCAGAAAAGTAAACTACTGTGAAGCGTAGCTATGGCTGGATCACAGGACATTGCTCTTTACAATATCAAGAAGCTGGATGGAACCAATTTCCCATTGTGAAAGAAGCAGATTTGGCACGTGTTGGTACAAAAGAAGCAGATAAAACCTATAAAGCTCAAAGGGATAAAACCAAAAGATATGGACGAAGATGAATGGAGCGAAATGGATGAATTGGCACTTTCTACCATTATGCTGACTTTGGCAGAAAGCGTTTACTTCAATGTAGCAGACGAGATGTCGGCTTATCAAGCATGGTTAAAGCTGAGTGATCTTTATGAGAAGCAGAGTGCAGCTTCACAGGTATACTGGCTTAAGAAGCTTGTTGACTTGAAGATGAAAGAAGGGACACCTATGTCCAATCATCTTAATGAATTCAACACAATCTATAGTCAGTTGTCAGCTCAAGGTGTCAAGTTTGATGAACCTGTTAGAGCTATGTTCCTGTTGATCACATTGCCGAAAAGTTGGGACACTTTTCGCACAACTTTGAGTAATTCTGCACCTCCAGATGGTTTGAACATAGCAGGTGTAGAAGGAAGTCTGCTTACTGAAGAAACCAATAGAAAGACAATGGACAAAGGCAAAGGAACAGCCTTAGTTGTCAGGGGAAGGACCAAAGAAAAGTACAAAGGTGGAAAGAGGAATCAGTCTCGTAGCAAGTCCCGCAGTGCTAAAGGCAAGAGTGACAGATTCAAGAAGTAAATGTGACAAAGACTGTTGCAGAGGATGACAGTCTAGTGTCAGGAGACATCTACTTCTTGAAGAATACAATGGACTCAACTCTTCTTACAGCATCTGATGGAAATGCACTGAGTGACTGGATTATAGACTCAGGGGCATCACTTCATGTGTCTCCAAACAAGGAGTGGTTTACCTCTTATGTGACCACTAAAGATCATGTTCGGCTAGGCAATGGGCAGACATGTGAGATCTTAGGTGTTGGAGATGTTCAATTGAAGTTTCAGAATGGCTCTTCTTTCACGCTGAAGAATGTGAGACATGTTCCCGCAATTACAAAGAGCTTGATCAGCACAGGTTTACTTGATGATGCTGGCTACGTCACCACTTTTGGACAGAACACGTGGAAGATATCCAAGGGTTCTATGACAGTAGCACATGGAGTAAAGTCTGGAGGACTTTACATGATTTATGTATCAAATGTCTCTAAAAATGTAATCAATGTAACCGAGCAGCCGAACGTTTCTTTGTGGCATAGTCGGTTAGGACATATGTCCAAGAAGGGAATGGAAATCTTGTCTCATTCTGGTTATTTGCTTGGCTTTTCATTTAATGATTTTGAATTCTGTGAACATACCATGGAGTCTAGAGGTAGCACACAGTTGAGACAGCATGGCTGTTAATACGAGCTAGACTTCTGACTTATGTGGATTTCTTGCTCTCACTATAGCACTACGGCGTGTCTATGGACATACTTTTTGGGGTAAGACCCAGCGGGTGATTGTTACATCACCCCATAGGCATTAAGGATCACAATTTGATCTGCATTAAGGATCACAGTTGATCTCTCCCAGTTATACTTTCAAGGAAAGAATTCCGCAATCTATCAAACGCGGTAACGGACGGACACACTTTCCAACTTGATTCCAATCATTCTGTACACGGTTCCCTATGTTGGTTACCGTTGTCAGGAGTTTTTTGGAGCAAGGGATTGCGCATATGTACATATACATGCATGGTGCATCAAATAAAGAATCGCCCATTTTTTAGAGCCAGGTGGTTACGTGGGGCCCACATGTGTAAAGGTAGGACAGGGTGTACATAGTGCATCGATTTTCACTATTACCAGTACCACTGTGTTTTTTCTACAATAAGGAGGAGTTGGTAGCGCGTAAAACTCCTTGAGGAAGCTATCCGCGGGCCGACGACATGAGGTAAGCAGGTGCGTCAGATGGCATCGAGTGGCGTCAGGAGGCCGAACGGGGTCAATATTTGCACGTGGATGAATATGGACACAAAGTGGTGTTTTCTTGTGAGAGTTATGCAGAAAGTTCATCATTAGGACCACTTTTTGGGGCCACTTCACGTGGTTGCGAGACGCATTATTGAAAAGAAATGAGTGCCAGGTGTGCGGATGATGCAAAAAAGGTGACAACTATGCACTGCGAGGTCAGTTTTTGGCCTGTTCGGGGTCCGTTTGAGGTCATCTAAAAGGCCAAGGGTGCCCAACTAATAAAGCTAAGTGTGGGAACTGAAAAAACAAAGAGAAGACCAGAAAAAACGTGGATAAGAGAGGAGGAACAGCCGCAGGTGTGTTTTTGGGGTTTTTGGAGCTTGTTTTGTCTGTAAACTGCTCATCCGAGCTCGGATTTGAGCACTTTGACATTGTAGACTGGGGTTTTGGGCCGTTCCGGATGCGATGGCACTGTCCATTTTGCCAAATTCCTCACTCTTTTCCTACTGTTTTTCTGTGTAAGTTTCTCCTATGAGCGAAGTTTCTGCTCTAGTTTGTGATTGTATATGGCTTATTTTACCCATATTGTGTGAGCTATTTGCCCCATTGGTGTTGGCCCAAGCTCAATTGTATCTAAACATCATAAATTCTTCTCTTTTGAGCTGAGCTTTTTGGGTGTGTGTGTGTGTGTGTCTGTGTGGAGTGGGCAAGTGGATAGTCTCTCTCCTCGCACTCCAGAGGTGTGTTCCCTATCTCGGCCAGGTGTGTTGTCTAAGCCGAGTGGTGCCCCATAGTGTGTGTGTGTGTATCTTCCCAAGAGTGTGTGTCGGGTCGTTATAGAGGCTCTGTGTGTGTTTTCATCCCGCTCACATTCTTTTGGCGCCCCCACGGAGGATCTTCTTCGAGTACCTTCTACTTCGAGCTTCGAGCTTCGAGCTTCGGGATTACAGGTTGTAGGTTGCAGATTACAGGTTACAGGTTACAGGTTACAGGTTACAGGGACAGGGACAGGTACAGGTACAGGTGATTCACACAGGTACAGGTAGCTGGAGTACAGTGATATACTAGAAGTGATGTCACTTGCAGTTGTTGTGGGTATGCATCACTTGGCGCCTGTTTGAGCGCATTGTCTGTTGGATTGTACGTTACTTGTGGAAACTGCCATTGTACGCATTTGTGGAGCCATACTCGGTTGTATTTGGTAGTCCCAGCCATTTCTGAGACTTGGTCTGGAAGATAGTCATTTCTGAGACTTGACTATACGCGATTTGCATTAGCTTTCGTGTGAGGGTCGATAGCGTGAGGTTTTTATTGAGCTGGGGGATTCTCAAATGTAGAGATCCTTTCGGTGATACAGGTAGCTGGAGCACCCTTTTTGTGACCTCGCCATAGGCTATGTACTACTGAGTCCTACTTGATGCTCGGGTTCTATTTGACAGTTTATGCATACATATACAGTCTATATTTTGGGTTCCTACTGCTCTATTTCTGGGGAAACTCTGCCAAAATTTTTCCAAGTTATGATGGCTGGTTTTTTGGTCTTTTGAGCCATTTATACTGTTATGCTGCTGAAATTTTGGCAAAATCAGAGGTTAAGTCAGGTGTGCCTCTTGGGAGTTTCATGGTTGTCTTTAATGGATGATCAAAATGACCCTCAATTCACTCCATTTCATTTAACTCAAAGAATCCAGATAAATGTTCATGTGTCCAGGAAGATTTTTTTCCAGCAGCGCATAGTCTTTATGTTTGGGCCAAGAAGATTACGAGAGATCTTGGAATGTCCTTTGCCTGTTGTAATTCTGATGATCAACTATGAAAACTCATTTGATGTGCATGTGTTTGTCCTTATCTAAAGTTGAGCTCCATTGAAGTTTCTGGGGATTGGGTAGTCAAAAGTTTTGGGTTCTTGCACGTGTGTTCAAAGGGGTTCTCAAAGCATTGAAACTTGGGTAGCCATGGATTTCTCTTATCCGGAGTTTCATGGAAGAAGTGATGAAGATGTGGAAGAATTTTTGGAAAAGATGGAGGTTGCCTGCATTAGCAACCAGATTCATGACCCTACGCAAATGTTACGCCTTCTCCAAATTTGTTTGAAGAGTGATGCACGAGTTTGGTCCAAGGCATTTGAAGAGGAGTTGCGTGCAGCGGATCCACCTGTAAGATTGAGTTGGGACAATCTAAGGCATGGATTGGAAGTGGAGTTTGTGAAGATAGAAGATCCTGACAAAGTGTGGCAAGAAGTACAAGGTTTGATGCAGAAGGAAGGTGAGCCAGTAGATGCGTACATACGTAAGTTTTCATTGGCATGGGAGCGGATGTGCAAGGCCTTAGCACCACAGGTACCCCCGCCTGACATGATGAAGAAGGACAGTTTCTTAGCTGGTCTTTGGGAGAATATACGTTGGAGAGTGGAGCTAAAGAAGCCGAGGACATATGAAGATGCACTAGAGGTAGCAAGGAACAAAGAGTGGAAGTTGACGAAAATGAGCCAGTTAGGGGTGGAGTCTTTGCCCATGAGGTTTGAATTTCAGCCTATAGAGTCTTTACAAGGTCGCATGTCAGGGGTTCATCACGAACCAGTGGTTCCTGTTACTACTCAGGTTATGCCAGCAGTGGTCACTACAGCAGTGCAAGATGATGGGCTAAGGCAAGACATGAGGCAAATGGTAGATTTGATGAAGAATCTCAGCCTAAACATGCTAGGTCAAGTGGGAAATAATCGAGGTCGAGGGAGGTTTGCAAATCAGCCATGAGGTGAAGAAAGGCCTAGGAATGGTGTTGGACAAAGCAATGGTAGGTTTTGGAGGCAGACGCCCACATGTTATAATTGTGGAGAGTTGGGTCACATCAGCCCGCAATGTGATAAGCCACCAAGGATGGGGGGAGACATGTATCCATTGCCAAGACAGGTGCTAACTAGGTCAAATGATTATGGCATCGAAATTAAGGGAGACGAAGGAACCAGTGGATTGACCCAGGAGGAAAAGGGAAAGACAAAAGTGCTAAGTGTAGTCACCTTGGAGAAGGCATCAAAGCTAGAGGATACATTAGTGATGCCTATTGGGAAGAGGACCACAGAGGAAAAGGAAAGAAGAAGTGCCCAAGGTCCTAGTAAGAAGAAAGGAAAGAGCCATGAAGGCGAGGATGTCAAGGCCAAGAGGAAAAGGAGAGCTCGTCGAAAGTTTCATGTTTCAGATTTTCCACTAGGGGATGGGCAATTAAGCTATGACTTGAAGGAGGATCTGACGAGCAGGAAGGCAGATGTTACTTTTGGGCAGCTTATAGAGATGGTGCCTAAGCTAAAGCGACAGTGGAAGAGGATGGTTAACCCAATGGAGAAAGAGCCAGAGAGAGGTTCAGTAAAGGTGTTGGCAATGGATGAGCTACCAGACATTTGTCCAATAGTAGATGTGTGGCATAAAAGGAAAAATTTGGGACAAGGTTATGTGGATGGTGGAGCCCAAATATGCGTCATAACACACTCATGCGTTGAGAAGATGGGTCTCACAGTGGCTGGGGTGTCAGGGTTTCGGATCAGATTGGCAAACCATCAAAAAGTAAAATGCTTGGGTGTTGTAAAGAGCTTAGAAGTGGAGGCATATGATGCAAAGGCAGTGGTTGATTTTCATGTGATGGCAGCAGGGTTGGGAGCATATCCTATTATACTGGGCAGACCATGGTTACGTGTAGTGGGAGCTGTTCAAGATTGGCGACATGGTACGATTAGCCTCTATGGAAAGACAGGTACCAAGAAGCTTTATAATATGGACACAAGGAAACGATTAGAGGAGCTTTATGAAGATGAGGATGAGTCTAGTGATGAAGACTCTTCCACGGTGACACATGAGGACAGTGATAGCACTACCAGTAGTGATGAGGATGCTGATGTTGCATTTCTTTTGATGGACAAAGAAATCCAGGAGTTTGGTTTAGTTGCATTTGCGAATGAGGTTGAAGATGAAAGTGAAGGGCCTTATGAAGTGATTGAAGGGCTGATGCAAACCAAGGTTGAGTTGTCAAAGAAGCAGGAATTGATGACACAATTGATCAGTGGAGACCTCTCAACTATGGAGAAGGATATATATTTGCACATGCTGGCTAGTTTTCCTGATTTGTTCATTACTTCATATGAAGAGATCAGAGGGTTCAAGGGTGAAGAGATGCATATAGAGCTGAAAGAAGGTGCTAAGCCAGTGTGGCAAAGGCTAAGAAGGATGGGTCAAGAGCAAATGGAAGCCTTGCGAGAAGAGGTGGACAAGTTATTGAAGGCAGGGTTCATAGTCCCTGTGGAGACCACAGAATGGGTGAGTCCAGTTGTAGTCAGTCCAAAGAAGGATGGGAAGTGGAGAATTTGTGTAGATTTTAAACCCTTAAACGCAGCCACTAAGAAGAACCCATATCCTCTTCCATTCATTGATCAGATCTTGGATTCAGTGGCAGGTTATGAGAGGTACAGTGTGTGTGATGGTTTTTCAGGCTATTTTCAATTGAAGATTGCTCTTAAAGACCGCACAAAGACAACTTTTATTACGCCATGGGGCTGCTATTGCTACATAGTATTTCCATTTGGGTTGTCAAATGGACCTTCCTTCTATCAAGAGAGAGCAAATTGGGTGTTGGAACCATTCATTGGTAGTTGTGTTAAAGCTTTTATGGATGACTTCTGTGTTTATAGCAGTAGGGCTGAACACCATGAGAAGCTGCAGATGGTATTGGCTCGATATGATGAATGTGGAGGACAACTAAATCCAAAGAAATGTTATCTAGCACAGCCAAGGGTGAAGTTCTTGGGCCACATGGTGTCAGAAAATGGCATTGAGGCTGATCCAGACAAGGTTAACTCTATTATTCTTCTTCCATCACCTACGAGTACGAAGCAATTGGCAACCTTTATACACAAAGTGAAGTACATGGCAAGGTTTATTCCATTGTCTTCTCAGATTCTTTATCCATTACAACAAGTGGCAAAGCATGATCCATTGCAATGGGATGACAAGTGTGAAGAAGTGTTTCAAGAGGTGAAAGAGGTGTTAGGGGGTTTGTCAGCCATGCAGGCTCCTGATTGGGAGAAAGTTTTTTATGTAAATCCCTCAGTAGGGGATGATGCCATTGGAGCCATGCTATTGCAAAAGGGGAAGGGCAGCCATTATATGAGGCCAGTGTATTGTGAAAGCCGAGTGAAGTTGGTAGCGGAGAGAAAGTTCTCAGAAGTAGAGCTAGTGATGGCTAGTGTAATATTTGCTTGTCGACGATTTCGTCATTACTTGCTACCACGGCCTTTTGTTTTCTTGACAAGTTATGCTTTTTTGCCACAATTAATTAATGGTACTAACATGTCAAATGTGGTGAAGAAATGGGTAATTAAGCTACAAGAGTTTGAGTTCTCTTTTCTAGTGGAAGATAGTACAAGGGCTACCCTAGCTGATTTGTTGACCTACAAGGAGAATCCCCTTATTGTTAAGGAAGAGGTGGTGAGAAAGGTAGTTGAAGAAGTGCCACAGATTAGCAATGCACATGTGTTGTTCTTTGATGGTTCATACAGAAAGAGCCATGATGCAGCTTCAGGGGGTATAGCACTTTATGATCCAGAGGGAAAGCTAGTATGCAAGAGAGGGTTCAAATTGGATGCTCATAGTAACAATGAGGCTGAATATGCTACTCTGGAAGCCGGATTACACATTTGTTTGAAGCATGGAGTTCGAAGGTTGAGCATAAAAGGTGATGCCTTGTTAGTGGTGAAGCAAGTGCTGGGTGTGTGGAAGAGCAAGAACACCTCATTGAAGGAAATGTGCTTCAGAATTAAAGGCCTGTTAAAAAAGTTCAAAGAATGGATCATCAGACACATTGAACGTGCTCTAAATGGAGAGGCACATGAAGCAGCTCAAGGCATGATTGGGGAGCTATTTGTGTTGAGGACCACTTTACCTCTTTATCATGGCCGGGAAAGTTTGGATCAAGAAGAGGAGTTTTTGCTAACAGGAATCATTCCAAAGGAGATTCAGAAGTCTAAGAAGTATGGCTTTGTGCGTAGAGCATACAGGTACAAATTGATTGGTGATGTCTTATACATGAAAGGGGTTGATCTCGTGTTGAGACGTGTACCTTGGCGGGAGGAGCTTTACAGAGTGTTGGAAGAGAATCATGAAGGCGCATGTGGTGGCCATTTTGCTCTAAAGATCACCTTGCATAAGATTTTGCAAGAGGGGTATGTATGGCCTAGTTTGCACAAGGATGTTCACCATTGGTGTAGGTCTTGCAATAGGTGTCAAGCATTTGGGAAGAGAGTGTTGAAGCCAGAGCTACGAAAAACCATTATGGCGTTTGATGTGTTTGAAAAGTGGGGGATTGATGCAATAGGCCCGCTACCTATCACAAGCAGGGGCAAAAGCTATATTTTGACGGCAGTGGACTATCTTTCTAGATGGGCAGAGGCTATAGCAGTAAAACAGATCACTGCAAAGGATGTGGCAAAATTTGTGTATGATGAAATATGTTGCAAGTTTGGGGTGCCACTGGAGCTACTTTCAGATAAGGGGCCTGGCTTTAGAGCTAAACTGCTAGATTTTTTATGTACAAAGATGAAGATTAGGCACCAGCATACCACTCCTTATTACCCACAGTGTAATGGCTTAAATGAAAGATTCAATGGTGAGTTGGTACAGATTCTTTCGAAAGTGACAGAGCACCAAGGAAAGAATTGGGATTTGGAATTGCCTAGTGCATTATGGGCTTACCGTACTTCGGTGAAGACAGGTACAGGGTTTACTCCATTTCATTTGGTGTATGGAAAAGAAGCACTATTGCCTGTGGAAGTAGAGTTGCCTGCGGTCAAGATGTTAGAGAAGTTGCTTGGGCCGCCTAGTGATGCATTCGAAGAGAGGCTCTTAGAGCTACAAGAGGTTCAACTGGATAGGATGAGTGCATTGGAACATTATGGGCAGATGCAAGATAGGGCTTTAGCAAAGATAAATGAAAAGTTCAAAAGTAAGGGTATCAAGAAGCATGACTTGGTTTTGCGCTACAACAGTAAGCTGGACAACACCTTCCAAAAGAAGTTTCAAATTAAGTGGGAAGGCCCTTTCAAGGTAGTGAAGTGTTTTCCAAATGGCATATATCAGCTGGCTAACCTGGATGGTGTTCTACATAAGTCAAGGGTAAATGGATTGCGTCTTAAATTGTATCATGCTAGATTGATGATGGTGGAGCAAGATGAACTGTCTATGGAGCAAGCAATGGTGGTGAAGGATGAGGAGACCTGTGATGCAGCGAGTCTCATATTGCTCTTTGCTGCTGCTGATCATGAATGATCTAGCAGGCTAGGGGATGGGAAAATTATGTCAGGAGTTTTTTGGAGCAAGGGATTGTGCATATGTACATATACATGCATGGTGCATCAAATAAAGAATTGCCCATTTTTCAGAGCCAGGTGGTTACGTGGGGCCCACATGTGTACAGGTAGGACGGGGTGTACATAGTGCATCGATTTTCACTATTACCAGTACCACTGTGTTTGTTGTACAATAAGGAGGAGTTGGTAGCGCGTAAAACTTCTTGAGGAAGCTATCTGCGGGCCGACGACATGAGGTAAGCAGGTGCGTCAGATGGCATCGAGTGGCGTCAGGAGGCCGAACGGGGTCAATATTTGCACGTGGATGAATACGGATACAAAGTGGTGTTTTCTTGTGAGAGTTATGCAAAAAGGTCATCATTAGGACCACTTTTTGGGGCAACTTCACGTGGTTGCGAGACGCATTATTGAAAAGAAATGAGTGCCAGGTGTGCGGATGATGCAAAAAAGGTGACAACTATGCACTGCGAGGTCAGTTTTTGGCCTGTTCGGGGTCCGTTTGAGGTCATCTAAAAGGCCAAGGGTGCCCAACTAATAAAGCTAAGTGTGAGAACTGAAAAAAACAGAGAGATGACCATAAAAAACGTGGAGAAGAGAGGAGGAACAGCCGCAGGTGTGTTTTTGGGGTTTTTGGAGCCTGTTTTGGCCGTAAACTGCTCATCCGAGATCGGATTTGAGCACTTTGACATTGTAGACTGGGGTTTTGGGCCGTTCCGGACGTGATGGCGCTGTCCATTTTGCCAAATTACTCACTCTTTTCCTGCTGTTTTTCTGTGTAAGTTTCTTCTATGAGCGAAGTTTCTGCTCTAGTTTGTGATTGTATCTGGCTTATTTTACCCATATTGTGTGAGCTATTTGCCCCATTGGTGTTGGTCCAAGCTCAATTGTATCTAAACATCAGAAATTCTTCTCTTTTGAGCTGAGTTTTTTGGGTGTGTGTGTGTGTGTGTCTGTGTGGAGTGGGCAAGTGGATAGTCTCTCTCCTCTCACTCCAGAGGTGTATTCCCTGTCTCGGCCAGGTGTGTTGTCTAAGCCGAGTGGTGCCCCATAGTGTGTGTGTGTGTGTGTGTATCTTCCCAAGAGTGTGTGTCGGGTCGTTATAGAGGCGCTGTGTGTGTTTTCATCCCGCTCACACCGTTACCTGCTAGTTGTGCAGTTCTACAAAGGATTTTACCAGGTCGGTTGACTACATAGCTTCTACCCAACGGGTTTGGATTGCGAAGGCAACAACCAGGGTTCCCAGTGCAATATTGTTTGTTTTTCAGGTAGGGGACGTGCTCCTTTCCATTTGCATACAGGTAAGCGTACATTATGTTATTGCATTTTACATACATGTAAGTGTACAATATGTTATTGCATTTGCATACAGGTAAGTGTACTGATTTGGTGTCAATTCCATGTTTAGTATGCTTTGCTTGGTGTTTCAAGACGTCTAAGTACGCTTGAATATTACAGACCCATGCCAAGGGCATGCCGGCACAGAGTATTTTGGGCCAAGTGTCCAATCTGTCTTTCTGCCTTAAGCAGTTACGAGCCTACTTGTAGGGTTCAATTTGGCACATGTTGTCACATGGATACAACATGGTCTAGGAACTCAAGGAGTTCGGTTTATCCAGTGTGGAGCAATGAATGAGGGTCCCTCTCACTCCCGTCGTAGAGTGTTTGCAGTTACCTCCACACACAAGTACATCTTGTACTTGAAGGATGTTCCTTTTTACACATCCTTACATGAGACATATTCCACATGTGGAGAATATGAGTCTCTGGACTGAAACTAGAGCCATTATTTCAATTATGTGTCACGAAAAAGTCCCTAGGTGCTGGTCACATCTGTTTTCTAGACCATTTTTTTAGCACGATGTATCAGGAGCAATTTCGTGGCCAGAAATTGTCGGATACTCAGAATGACTTGTTAAGGTATACGTACTGCTAAACAACATTATAGATGGTTGTTTATACATATAGAAAGGCTATAAGTTGTTAATGAAAAAGTTTCATTGTCTGTACCTAGAAGTGATCAATGTTTTACCTTCTATTGCCATTCAGATGTTTCATCAAGGTTTGCAAAAGATTGCGACTGAAAGTATTTAGTTTCTTTTCAGAACTATTTACATTCCTTTTTAATGTGTGCTATGCGCATCACATTTTGCCATAAGTATATTGGCAAGGCTCACCGTGAATATACAGGTTCGGATTGAAGGAGTACGAGCGGAAGTACGACGCGAGAGAGAGTGCGAGAAGAAGAGCACGACGATATGGTGAACTCGCTCTACTGTAATGTGTAGAGCATAGTGAGTTCTTATTAGGTTTTTACAAAAGAATATGTGTACATACCTGGCGGCCCGCCCACTTACCTGGGCGACCACATTGGGCTTTATAACCCAACAACCTCCCACTTAAAGTCCAATGTGGTACTTTAAGTGTGAGAGAAGCTACTATACAAGAGAAGTGATGTACTACCCTACACCTAACTGCTTGCGAAAATGCGCAAAGCTCTCTGAGGGAATTCCTTTTGTAAGTAGATCAGCAGAATTTTCTGTGGTGTGAACTTTGACAAGCTGAAGTTACTTATCCTTGAGCATTTCCCTGATGAAATGATACTTCACATCCACATGCTTTGTCTTTGAGTGATAAACTGGATTGCGAGCCAATTGTATAGCACTTTGACTATCACAATATAACACAGGCATCTCTTCTTTGATTCCCAAATCTATTACTAGTCGATTAAGCCAAATTGATTCTTTGCATGCCTCTGATGCTGCAACATATTCAGCCTCTGTAGTAGACTGAGTAACACAATCTTGTCATCTAGAACGCCATGATACTGCTCCACCAGCCAATGTAAAGACATACCCTGACGTAGACCTTTGGTTGTCTAAGTCACCTGCATAATCTGAGTCTGTAAAACCCTTTACACTTAGCTCCTGACTCCCATAGCATATACGCATACTCTTTGTAGCTTTCAGGTATCTCAATATTCCTTTCACTGCCTCCCAATGTTTCTTGCCTGGGTTTGACATGTATCGACTTAGTACTCCCACTGCAAATGCAATGTCTGGGCGAGTAGCAATCATTGCATACATCAAACTACCCACTGCAGACGCATATGGAATCTTATCCATTTTAGCCTGTTCTTCCTCAGACACTGGACAATCTTGTTTGCTAAGTTTCACATATGGTGGCAATGGAACACTCAATGCCTTTCCCTTCTCCATATTGAAACGTTGCAAAACCTTGTCAATATACTCTGTTTGAGATAACCAAATCAACTTCTTTGATCTGTCTCTCTCAATGCGCATACCAAGGATATGACTTGCCTCACCCATGTCTTTCATGTCAAACGATTTTGCCATCTTTGACTTCAAAGCTGAAATTTCTTCCAAGTGCTTGCCAGCAATCAACATGTCCACATACAAAATAAGGATCAGCCAACTGCCATCCTTAGCCTTCTTTGTATATAGACAATGATCGAACTCACTACGTTTGTAGCCTTGAGAAAGCATAAAATTGTGGAATTTATAGTACCATGCCCTCGGTGATTGTTTTAAGCCATAAAGACTCTTTAACAACTGGCATACCCAATCTTCCTTGCCTTTCTCAACAAACCCTTTTGGCTGCTGCATGTAAATTTCCACATCTAAATCACCATGCAAGAACGCTGTCTTGACATCCATTTGGTGCAACACCAAATCTAATATGGCAACCAATGCAAGAAAGCATCTCAATGTAGTCATTTTGACCACCGAAGAGAAGACTTCATCAAAGTCAATGCCTTGTTCTTGCTTAAAGACCTTGGCAACAAGCCTTGCTTTGTACTTTGGCTGACTATCATGAGCGGTGATCTTATACCTGTAAACCCATTTACAGGGTAGAGCCTTTTTGCCCCATGGTAATTTAACTAGTTCCATGTCTGGTTTTTATGCAGAGTTGTCATCTCTGACTGCATGGGCAATTGCCAATTCCCGGAGTCCTTCATTTGCACTGCTTCCTTGTAACATGAAGGCTCATTGCAATCAGTCAACATGACATAGTTCATAGATGGAACAAACCTATTAGGAGGTCGTGTGACACGTCCAAATCTACGCACAATAGGTGGCTCAGGCTCAGCCACAACCTGTGGTTCCAATCTATCCTGTCCTTGCTCCTCTTCAGCCCTGACATTTTGTCTTGCACGTGCAGGTCCATCTTCTTAGAAGACAACTCTTCTAATCTCCTCAACTTTCTCTGGTTTAGAATGATATTTGGCTTCATTAAAGTGAACATCATTGCTGCGGATAACCTTTCTGGATTCGGGATCCCAAAGTCTGTACCCCATCTCACCAGAATTACCATAGCCTAGAAAGATGCACTTTCTACTCTTTGGCTCAAGTTTGTTCCTAAATTCCTTTGCAACGTGAGTATATGCCTCACAGCCAAAGACTCTGAGATGCTTGTATGAGGGCAACTTGCCTGACCATACCATCTCTGGCACTGAATCCTTCTGCAAAACCTTGCTAGGAGATCTATTTACAAGATGAACGGCTGTTGATACAGCTTCAGCCCAAAACCCATTTGGCAGCTGTGCATTAGACAACATACTTCTGACCTTCTCTTGTATGGTCCTATTCATCCTCTCAGCAACACCATTTTGAGGAGGATTGTAAGGAGCAGTAAGTTCACGTTTTATACCTTTTGACTCACAAAAGTCCTGAAAGGCCTTTGAAACATACTCTCCACCATTGTCAGTGCGTAAGCATTTAAGCTTCTTGCCACTCTGATTCTCCACAAGTGTCACAAACGTTTTGAAAACACTAAACGCTTCATCCTTGTGCTTGAGAAAGTAAACCCATACTTTCCTCGAGTAATCATCTATAAATGTCATAAAGTAAGAAGCTCCCCCTAGAGATAGGTTAGGCATAGGTCCACACAAATCACTATGAACAAGTGCCAATTGTGTATCTCTTCTACTGCTTCTATGCTTATGTGGCTGCTGTGTTTGCTTACCATACCATATCAAATTTCTATAAACACAACAAACTAGCAAAATTCAGATGACCAAACACGCATGCCAAAGTTTTGCATCTGAAATAGCTTTTGAATCCACAACTGCATTTGCAAAATTCTACCCACACTTGTCATACAAAGTGAGCTTATACATGCCAGATGCAACAATTTCATCACCAAAACTGAGATCATGTATTGTACATCTGTCATTCACAAATTTGACTACAAGACCAAGTCTAGCAAGTGCAGATACATACAACAGATTCTTCTTGATCCCAGGTACATAAAGTGCATCAACAAGAGTGAAAGAACTACCATTTGCAGCACTACACACAATCTTTCCAACTCCCTAAACCGGATAAGAGGCATTGCTGGCGCAAGTAACTGAATTCCCATGAGGGATAGACTCAAGAGAGGTGAACAAATCACAATGTGAGGTAATGTGCTTTGTAGCACCATTGTCAAAATACCACACATGTGAATCTGTAGCAATTGACATGCATGCATCATGGACAACAGGATCATAGGTACACTGTGCACTAAAAGCCCATTTTGCATCAACATTAGCATCCCAGTCTCCTTTTATAGAAGACTCAACAATAGTTGCATTTGTAGTGGAACCATCATTTGCATTGGAGCCAACATTGGAACCACCCTCTTTCTTCTTTGCCTCTTTGGTCTTCAACTTAGGACACTGCTTATCAAGTGATCATTAGCTTTACAATAATGGCAACGCATCTTCTTTTTGCCCTTATCACCAAAATTTCCAGAGAACTTGTTGCCAGTAAAAGCATTAGTATAGGTAATTTCCACTCGTAGAAGAACCATAAGAAGTGGCTACATTGTTGTTATCACTTTTCTTTAAGTGACAATAAAAGCTTGTTCAATTTCATGATGTCTAGTCCTGTTCTTTTTGGAAAGTGATTCTTGCAATAGCAATGTGTAGAATGCATCAAACTTAACAACTTTAGGTTTTCCTTGGGTCATAAGTCTCCAAGTACTAGCAAAAGTCTGGTAAGAATTTGACAAGGCATCGAGAACTGTCTGCAGAAGGGAACTATCCAAAATGACTTCACCTACAAAAATAAGTTGCTCATTGATATCCTTGACACCAACAAGGAAAGTGACTCCAGCTCTTTACGCAACAATGCAATTTTTGCCTCATTGCGACTTGCATAAAGCCAGCCAGAATCCCAAGCTTGTTTGGCAGATTTTGTTGAACAAATGTGTGGACTAATAGTGCGCTTCACAGACAACACAATCAATGCATCTTTTACATCCCAACAACGAGCTTGCTCAGCTATAGGCAAAACAACTCTAACAACAATAATCCTTGCAGCAAGACTTGCAACATCCTCAGAACCAGGACGTACATCGACGCCCCTCGACACAAAAACATGTTGCATCATATAAGCCCACATAGGGTAATTTTCCCCATCCAATATGTCCTCAGGAGCAAACATCTTGAAGACATCTGTGTTGTTGTCAGCCATGGTAAATACTGCAGTTGATGTGAAAACTTCCCGAAAAGAGGAGAAACAAAATGGGAAGAACACGTGCTATATAGCACAAATTGTAGAAGACTGTAAGGGACTTATTATGCAAAAAACAGCTTTGATAAAAATTATTCACAAAATGACGAAATAGCTTGTGCAGTACTTATTGGCATGTAGTGGAAACGGATGCCTAAATGAGCCCGAATCAGAAATCTGAGCAGACTACGATCTTTGAGCTTATCCAAAAAATTTGTCGACCTGTGAACGCTCGTCGAAGCTCACTAAAATCGTAGAAAGTGAGCAGGCGTATGCTGGAGCTGCTGGCAACTAAGCCCAAGAGGATGCAGCCTACTCTGATACTAATTGTTGGAATTAGGGTTGCAAGAAAACACACACAGCTTGGAGAAGACGAATGAATCTCAAGGCACACAACAGAGAGTGTTTTACTTAGTGTGCAATGGAAAGATGGATAGCCCTAGAATGATGGGCTTATATACAATGCACAGGGGAAAAAACCTCCTAAAGAGGGAAAAAATGACATGACGGTCCTAAGTGTATTCACACACATCACTACCACATGTATATGGCAACACAATTTTGATATAATACCCTTCCAGATGATGAATGCTATGTTGGAACCAAAAGTGGAAACTAAGACAACGAGAACTCATGAAATGGTTGATTGCAAACGAACAGTGGACAAAATTTCCATTCGAGACATTAGTGACTATGACAATGAGGAGTTTTATGATTCACGGAGTGACGAGTTAGGAAACAATGCTGAGGAGGAGCTATCATGCAGCTCAGAGAACAAAGGCAAACAAAAAAAAAACGAGGGAGTCTTGTATGACTTTGCAAATCAAAAATTGAGCAGACAACATAGATATCAAATGAATGAGCGAGAAAACAAAAAAAATGAACAAGAGAAATCAATCCTTGATTATTGAGTAAAACGTAGTATCTTATGCTCGTGGGAGCTGGGAGTAGATGGCTGTGTCTGAGACAAAATCACAAGAAAACCATTGAAATTAGCTTCTCTAAAGACAAATCCTAGAAGCAAAGAAAAAAGAAACCCAAGGACAGAGCAGAAACATCAACAAAAATGTCTAAAAATCGTGCAAAAACGTGAGTATCAAAAGCTAAAAGAGACACTGAAGGAAATTTGGACAACAAAGATGGAAAGTGAAGAGGATTCTAGTACGAAAAAATCTGACGCACCTTCTCACTATAAAATGTTATGCTATCCAAGACAGACAAATTGTGATTTAGTAGCCAATGAGGGAAATCAAGGAACCAAGTACCTCTTATGATGGACCTGAGAATGCAAAGAGGATTGACCTAGCTAAAACAGGGAAAGAACCAAGACCGGAATACATAGCGACGGACCTCACTGAGGAGGAAGAGAAACTTATAATAGCTAAAACAGGGAAAGAACCAAGACCGGATTACATAGCCACGGACCTCACTGAGGAGGAAGAGCAACTTATAATAGCTCCTCTCAAACATTATAGGGATGTGCTTGCTTAGTCATATAAGGACCTTATGGGAGTGGATCCAAATATATGTCAGCATCATACAATATACCTTAAGAGTGATGCTAAGCAACACAGACAATATCCCTATACTTACAAAGAGACATTTGTGAAGAAAATCAAGGAGGAGATAGATAAGCTTAAAGAGGCTGAGTTTATCTATGAGATCAAACACACAGATTGGGTACTACCAATTGTGATAGTGCAAAAAAAGAATGGAAAATTGCAAGTGTGTGTGAATCTCAAGCAGATAAATGCTACCACCATAAGAGACAACTAACCCTTACCCACCATCACAAATCATGTGATTGAGAGAGTTGTGGGCAAGGAAGCGTACAACTTTCTTGATGGATTTTTGGGCTATAATTAGCTCACTATAAAGCCAAAGAGTCAACACAAAACGGACTTTGCCATAGAATGGGACATATTTGCTTATAGGGTGATGCCATTCAGCTTAACCAATGTACCTACCACATTTCAGAGGCTAGTCACGCATCCAAAGAATATCTAAGAAAATTCTTAGAAATTTACATGGATGACTTATGTGTGAATTCTCTTGTTATAAATGAACATGTTGAGCACAAGAAAAAGATCTTTGAGAAGTATAGAACTTATCGTATCTGCTTGAAACCAAAAAAATGTGTCTTCATAAGACAAGGAATTTTTTTTTAGGACATATCATGTCTAAAAATGGCATTTCCACAAATCTTGAGAAGATACAAGTTATTGTTTATCTTCTAAGACCCACAAAAGTTACGGAGGTACAAGCCTTTATGGGCCATTGTGGCTACCACCGAAGGTTTATCTATATGTATGCAATCATTGCAAAACCTCTCTATGCTCTCATCACAAAGTCCAAGTGGACTAAGGAATATGAAAAAGTGTTCAAACAATTGAAGCAAAGATTGACATTTGCTCTAGTTATGAAGGCTCTTGATTGGGAGAAGATCTTTTATGTCCATATAGATGCATTGGCATATGTAATCGAATGTATCATAGCACAACCTAGAGAGAACAATATGGATTTTCCCATTTATTACTCCAGTAGACATCTCAATAGTGTGAAAATAAATTATACCACCACAAAACGATAAGGATTGGGAATGGTCTTTGCCCTCAAAAAGTTTAGACACTACCTTCTTGCGAATAAATTTGTGTTTTTGTCGACCATCAAGCACTATCGTACTTGGTCAAACCATGCTATTAATACAAGATGAATCGTTTGATAGTTTGACTCAATGTAGTAGTAAAAAAGGGGACTACTCATCAGAGGGTGGACCATTTGTCTCGATTGAATCTTGGAGAAGCACCTCTTGGGATTGATGATGATCTGCCCGATTCGTATTTTTTTAATATAGAGATTGTATCGAGGTGGAGCGAACATGTACTACCATTGCTCACCATTGGTTCTTTGCAGATTGAATGAAAGCCATCAGTCACTGAGCAGACATGCTCACTTGAGTTAATAGCAAGACGGCTATATAAGCAGGGGAATGATGGAATACTTAGGCTATGTATAGAGCCATCGGAGAAGAATGTGTACTTGAGACAAGCTCATGAACAAACGATGGGGATTCACAACGCAAAAATGCAGACATTTTAGAGATTGATGAGACTTGGGGTGTATTGGCCTCATATGCAGTGAAGTGTTCATGACTATGTTGATTCGTGTGACACTTGTGCAATTTAGGCACCATTGTAGCATGCTACACTATTTAGATTAGCAGCAATGCCAAGTGGGAAAAATACATTAAGGATTACCTAGAAAAGGGAGTCTTGCCAGCGAACATGAGTAGATCTAGACAAAACTCAATCCAGAGAGAGGTGGAAAACTATGTCATAATTAGAAATCACCTTTATCGGAGAGGAAATGATAACCACTAGCAAAATTGTAACACGAAAAGTGAGTACCTACCAATTCTTGAGAAAGCACATGCCGAACCGACATGGGGTTACTTTTCTGCATAAAAAATTGCGAAAGGTATACTTCTTGGAGCTATCTGGTGGCCTACTATGTATATGGATACTGAACAATATGTAAAACATTGTGATGATTGCCAACACACCAAAGCACCTATGAGACATGATGAAATGCCATTAAGAAAAATTATGGATGCAAGGGCTTTTGCCAAATGGGGGATCGACTTTGTTGGACCTATATCACCACTGACCTATAGGATGCATGCTCAATATAGCATAGTGGCCACCAATTATTTGACCGAATGGATAGAAGCCAAAGAAACACAAAAGAACGATGCTAGAACAACATCGCAATTCTAATATGAGAACGTCTTCACTAGATATGGGCTTCCCATTGAGATAGTGAGTGATTGAGGGAATCACTTCTTAAACGACATGATTGGCTAGCTATTGAAAGAATTCATGGTGCTTCATTCAAAGTCAGTGCCATATCACCCTCAAGTAAATGGACAAGCAAAGAGCACAAACAAATTTAAATGTACCGTGTTCACTAAAATTGTAGAGGAGTCAAGAATAGACTGGACCAGAAGCTACATTCATCTCTTTGGGTGTAAAGGCTAGCATACTAAACAAAATTGAAAACAATACCTTTCAATTTGGTATTTGGGATCAATGCCATATTGCCCATAGAATTCTTGGTTCCCATACTAGGAGTAGATGAGGACTTAGGATGGCTGTACATGAGTTGTTGGACAGATTTTTCCAACTCACCAGGTTAGATGAATTGCGACTGATATCTGTTGCATCCATATATGCGCAAAAATGGCAAATGAAATCTTTTCATAACCAGCATGTGATAAAAAAGGAGTTTCAAATAGAAAACTATGTGTTAGTCTATACTTTGAAGCAACACTCCAAGGAATTGAAAAAAACAAGGAAATGGCCCATTTGTGATCAGTGACATATCACTAAGTGGAGCCATAAAACTTGGAGCGTTAGAGGGAGAGGAGATGCCTAATTAGATCAATGGTTGCATATTAAAGAAGTATCATTTACCTCTCATTGCTGACATGCTGGATAAGATTCACCAAGCAAAGGAACGAAAGCGGAAAGCTCAAGACATACCTCTCACTCACTTCATTCAAACCCCTTGCTCTATGTGCTTGGAAGTGTAGTTTTCTAAACTTGATGATGGCTACCTCACGTGCTTCTTCGAAGGTGGATGGGAATTTTAGCTCTACTTTAGCCTTTAAAAGTGGATACAAGCCAACTATGAATCTCTCTTTTTTTAGAAAGTTAGGTGCATCACCATGATTTTCTAATGTAGCCTCCCACCTACCCCATAGATTGACAAAGGTTGCTTCATAAGAGGGATAGTCTTCAAGTGATACCTGCTTATGCCCAATAAGACATTTCCATAGTCCTTTAGAAGTATCACCTTGCCCGAACTTAGAGAGGAAGCTTGCTCGCAGTCTCTCCCAATTAGACTTGATTTGGGGTTGCAAGGTCTCATACCATGCTTTAGCTTCTGCTTTTAGAACCAATGGGAAGGCTCGTAGCTTTACTTCCTCTTCATCTCTCCCGGATATGAGATGTGCCATCTCCAAGTTGTCAAGAAACTCTTGCGCATCTTCCCCACTTCTTGCGTAGAACGTGGGAAAAGAACTTGACATTTTGTTTAGACTTTTTTAAATCTCTTTTTTTAAAGAAACTTTTCTCTTACAGGCCGCACAAGATTATTGACACTATAAATCTGATTACATTAAAATGAAGATGTACACATCCATTGTTAATTCGTACTTTATCATAGGTAGAATAAATGGATTAATTGAAGCATTGATTTCATTGAGGCGAGTGGATCCAAATATCCTCCTTATGATAGACTGAAACCTAAACTTAGTTGCAATGATTATATGAATGGATTGCCAAGCAATAGGCCTAAAAGGTCATTATTTTGATCGTGATTCATGTGCTACTCCTCGTTGTTGGTTTGAAGACCTCGTTCCTTCATATGGCCCTTGAGCACCCCTTCACCACTCCTTGTTCCTGCCTTTAAAACAAAATGAAAACGTGAACATCAAAAGAAGTTTCATAATTGATGATTGGAAGTATAATTGGATTGGGTGATGCCAGTATTTCTCTAAGTCTTTCTGCACCAAACATAAAAACAATGCGTTGCTGGAAAAAGACTTTTCTATCTATGTGAACATTTACTCTAATGTGTTGTGCAAAATGAAATGGATAGATGGGAACTTCATTGTTCATCACTAAAGAATTTGAATGTAACTTGGAAATATGTTCCTCAGTGGGGGCACCACTTTATGAGGGCGAGCTTTTTGAAAATGGGGCCTCTAAACCCAAACCAATGGGCCTACCCTCACAAAATGTTCGTAAAGAGGTACACACACTACTTGGGGCACCACCTTCTTTTGGGAGTGGAGAAGGAAACCAATCAAAAAAATAACACTTGCACTCACCCACCCAAGCAACACACTTTGAAAACCCCCTTACTCTATATACACTTTGGACACTTGAACACCATCAACGATTATGCAACCCAATGCCGTGCATCAAAATGAAATATGCAATTTGTGGAATAGCATTCACCTTCTCCCCATAAGAATACCCATAATACATCCAAACTCTTCCTCTCTCAAGCACTCATCAAAAAATCATGCGCGCAAGACTTGCCTCTCAAACACACAAGAGAATCACTTACATCAAACTAAAACACTTTGCATAGAGAGCTCATCTCCATCTATGCAATGCCGTGACACAAATAAAATCACCATGAGAGGTAGCCACATGCATATGTAATGAAGCAAAAGAGAGTTGGAGTGAGAAATTTCTTTAGACCAATTGAATAAGTGTGGAGAAACAAACCAATGGTAAATTGAGAATAGAACACTTACTTGATTTCTCGCACACCTTTTAAGGGGAGGACAGACGCTGGCTAACCATCACGAATTGCGACACTTGAAAGTTTTTGAAGATGATTTCATGATCATTAACATAACCATGAGAGAGATCATGATGTATTTACAAGTTATTGAGGTGCTACAAATGATTTATTGGGTTGATGGAGTAAGAGATTGTAGAATGGAGAGAGTGGAGAATAGAGTTGCACTTCCTCCAAAGAGGAGGGTTAGGAGGGAGGATGTGAAAGAGGGAGAGTTGGGGTTTTCTCTACTATTGATCAAGAAGCAACATGAAGTTGAAAATATAGGTGATGCTACACTTAATTAGAGTAAGTGATTAGACCTAATTAAGTGTCCTTTGACCACTCATTGAATATTGGACATAAAAGGGACTATTTATTCACCAAAAATATCATTTTAGACCGTGAAGGCTCCATAGGGGTGCATAATGTAGGTGGGCCCCACCATGAGGCCCTACGGGTGGCTCCTGCGGGGTATCTCAACTTGTCTGTCTTGGCATTTAGAAAGCATCTTTAGGTTGGTCCCATCACATGCAAGTGACCTTGAACACTCATTGCTCTTCTAGAAGATGAGTAGGGGAAAAATAAGATCTCACTCTCTTGATTTACTTGATTTACAGTTCCCTTTTGCTGCGAATCTGACAGATTTACACTATTTTGACCATAACTTTTTACCTGTAGCTCGGAATGACATGCTTCAAAAGGCAAAATTGACCTTCTCAACATGTTTGATATGAATTTGGACTATTCTTCACGCCCATGCACCAAGGAATTCGGTTTGGAAGGTCCACACTAGGCTAGGGAACCTTTTGCTTCAAAGTCTTCTTGTATGGGCCCTTTGCTTGTATGCATCCAAGGGGAATCATGCTTTTTCAAAAGGCTATGATGCTTAAACAAATAGAGGAGGGCCCAATATTATTTGCTTGTGAAAAGAATATACAATTGGAGTCTTTTTTGAAAGGAGAGAAACTATATGTATATTCTTAAGAGATATTGGGCCACCTATGTAGGGGGCATAGAAGACTTGTAGAGAGGGACCATAATCTTTGGTAAAGACAAGTGGAGAGTTTATTTCCATGGGAATTTATCTATAAGGGGTGGAAGATGGATATATTATTTTTCTACTACTAATTCACAAGAGGTAAGAAAGTTTGGGGGTATATAGTTGGTTATTGTATGCTTATTCTATTTACAAAGCAAAAAGAAAAGGGTGGTAATATAAATATATGACTAAGGTGACATTTTTGGGAAGATTATAATGTATGTGTCGCCACAAAGGTTAAACGAAGAGGGGGAATTTACTCTAGATAACTTAATAGCATAGAAAAATATATACACATATGAGGAAGAGGACGTTGAGTAGGCTGACAAATGTTGCAAAAAGATGGTTACCATTTTATGCCACTCATATTAGCCCTCCCCCAAGCCTAGAGATATTCATATCTTTAGGAGGACGGTGTTGCTTCTTTTCTTCTTTTTTTTTTTGTCATTTTTCCTTTTCCACTTTTTTTTTTTTTTCAATAGGAGGAGTGTCATGCACTCTTTTACTCCATTAGACCTGCTTTTCATTACCTCAATCCCATAAATCGGAGATGGGAGGGTTGCCTTGGGTATGTTCAGATTCCAAGTCTGGTTCTTCTTTGCACATCAAAGCTTTAAAAATAGGTGGAGCATTTGCCAAGCCGAAGGGAGCCATGCCAATTTGGAGCTTAGACGATGTAGGCAGATGACTGCCTATCAAAGGATTGATACGTTGAAAGTAGGGCTTTAATCTCCATCCATTGACTTTGGTCTTGTGGAGTTTTCCTGATAAATCTGCTAATCTGTAACTACCATTCCCAAACTTTGTTTTTATCATGAAAGGTCCCTCCCATCTTTGCAAAAACTTTTTGTCAAGTCGAGTATCAAGTCGGTTATCATAGCGAAGAACCAACATACCTTCCTTCAATCCTTTCCCCTTGAGCTTCTTGTTGATTTTATCCCTTTGGCTTGTCGCTTTGGTGATGTAGTGATCAATGGACTCTTCTCTATCTAGCTCAAGTCGTTGGAGATCTAAGATCCTTTCATGTAGAACCTCCTTTGGTTTTTTTGCCACTCTTGCAAGAACGCGCAAGCTTGAGAGCTCTACCTCAATGGGGAGAAGTGCTTCCTGTCCATAAACTAGATGAAAAGGGGTGAATTGGGTAGATACCTTGAAAGATGTCCTATACGCCCAAAGAGCAGCCGTCAAATGGCGATCCCCATCATTAGGCCAGTCCACAACCTGTTTAGAAATGATCTTACATATCATTCCATTCACTTTTTCCACCAATCCATTGCATTGAGGATAGTAGGGTGTGGAATGCAGGTGTTTCACTTTTAACCTCCTCAAGAGATCATTCAGAAGGTCAGCCCTAAAACCCGGGCCTCGATCTGATAAGATTTCTAGGGGTGTTCCAAACCTACTACAAATATGATCAAAAATAAACTTTGATACCTCTTCAGCTGTGATTCGGGTTGTGCTTGTTGCTTCTGCCCATCGCGTCATGTAGTCAACACCCATGATGATGAAAACCTTCCCTGTAGAAGTACGAGGTAGGGGACCTATTGCATCCACACCCCACTTTTCAAAAGGGCCATAAGATATTATTGGGACTCGAGGCTCATATGTTAGTCGTCTATCCCCAGCAATTTGGCATGGCTTACATGCTTTACACCAATATTGGACATCACGATGTAAGCTCGGCCAAATAAACCCTGCTTGTAAAATCTTCCTACTTGTAATATCTTGAGAAAAGTGACCACCACAGACATCATCATGACATGAAAGAAGAATTTTCTCTATCTCTTGCACACCTGGTACTCTCCTCAAGACCAAATCTTTCCCTTTGTGATATAAATCATCCCCGATCAATTGGTAAGGTGTGGCCTTCTTAACTAGTCTATGTCTTTGCACCTTGTCTAAGTGTTTGGGACACTCACCTGCTTGTAGAAAGAAGATAATGTCTTTTAGCTCCTCTTGACCTTGATATTTGGGTTCATATAGTTTCACACCTCCTACCGCCATTTGAAGCTTTTCATTTGCGAGTAAGTCTGCTTCCTTGTTATGAGTTCTCACAATGTGTTGTACCTGTGTTGCTTTAAAACCCTTCATCAAAGCTCTTACACTACTACGCCACTCAAACAATGTACGATTCTTGCACCTCCAAGTCCCTTGGATTTGCCTGACCACTAGCAAAGAATCACCTTTTATAATAAGTCTTTGTATGCCTAATTCTTTGCATTCTTCTAACCCAAGGGTTAGAGCAGCATACTCAGCCTCATTGTTAGAGTGAACATTGGGTAGAGTGATACCTTTTCTAACCATTACCTCCTTTTGTGGGTTTAAAATGCTGCTTTGTCTTGTTGGCGTTGATAGGCAGCCACGCCTCCATCGGTAGCAATCGACACCTCCCTTTATCTTTTACCTCATGTTTGGATCCTTCTTCACATCCTTTAATTGGTAGATCATCAATGAAACGCATAGTAACATGAGGGATAAAGTCCCTTAATACCTTATTCATGTCATTCATCATATGCGCTACATAATTAGTAGCACCTTGTGGCAGGGTGCACATCCTTACCAAATTGAGAAATGTGCACATCGTAGTAAGATCCTTGCTCTCCAAGGCTAACTAAAATTGATCGTATCTATAGTAAGGATCACCCACAGAGGAAATAGATCTACTTGCAAAGGCCTCATCAAATTCATCCACAATTGGGCCAATACCCACATTGCAAATTGTTACCTTGTTAAGCAGTTGCATGTTCTGTAAAGAGCCATGAATAGACTAGGGCTTGAAATCATGGAAATCCTCTAATTGTCAAGCTAGGCTGGCCATGAATAGACTAGGGCTTGAAATCACTAAATCCTCTAATTGTCAAGCTAGGCTGGCCAACAATGCAAGTGTGAAGTGCCTAGGGATCATCGAGAATGTAAAAGTTTCTGTATGTAATATAGATGCACGTGTGGACATGTATGTTATGCCAGCCAAGGGGGAGGGCTATCCCATCATCCTAGGGAGGCCTTGGCTCATTGTTGTGAATGCAGATCAAAAATGGGGACGAGGACAATTGATTCTCAAAAAGGGGCAACATGTAGTATACGATTGGCATGAAGGAAAGCAGCTCGACATCAACTATGAGACCACGGCTGATGAAGAAAGTGAAGAGGGTTTTGGCTCAAGCGACGAGGAAAGTTCAACCACTACATCCAATAGCGAAGAAGAATCATCTTTGGAGGTAATGGGAATCATCTTCAACACATCAAAAACTCCATCAATAGAGGTTGACCCAACAAAGGAGCAAACAAAGGATGACAAAGGTGACCACAAGCACTTTGAAGACTTTGAGAGGATGCTTGCAAAAGATCTTACCCCTGAGGAGAAGCGGTCCTACATCGATATGCTCAAGAGGTATCCCAATTTGTTTATCACTGATTACTCACAAATTAGAGGTGTGGATGTTATAGAGCATGGCATAGAATTAAAACCAGGTACTAAACCTGTGGCTCAAAAGCTAAGGCGCCTAGGAAAAATACAACAAGAGGCACTTTTGACAGAGGTTAACCGACTCCTCAAAGCTGGTTTCATTTATCCTGTGTCTAACTCTGAGTGGGTGTCCCCAATTGTAGTAACCCCTAAAAAGAACGAAAAATGGAGGGTCTGTGTTGACTACAAACCACTCAATGCTGCAACAAAGAGGGATCATTTTCCTCTTCCTTTCCAAGATGAAATCTTAAACGAAGTAGCCGGCTATGAATGTTACACAGTGTGTGATGGGTATTCAGGGTATTTTCAAATCAGAATAGCAGAAGAAGATCAATTAAAAACCACTTTCATCACACCTTGGGGTTGCTTTGCCTATAGAGTGATGCCATTTGGGCTCACAAATGCTCCTAGTACTTTTATAAGGTTTACAACTCTTGTCTTTCAGCCCTTCTTTGGAAAGTCAATTAGGGTTTTTATGGATGACTTCTGTATCTATAGTAGCCAAAGACTTCATTGCCAAAAAGTTGAGGAGGGGCTTAGGAGGCTTCATCAATTTGGGGGACAGCTTAATCCTGAGAAGTGTCACATTGCAGAGTCACAAGTGGTATTGCTAGGTCATGTGGTTTCTTTGCAAGGAATTCAAGTGGATCCATCAAAAGTAAATGCTCTCTTGTCACTACAACCACCAACGACAACCAAGGAGCTCATGAATTTCAACCACAAAGTAAGGTACATGTCTCGTTTCATTCACCTTCTAGCGGAAGCTATTGCACCTTTGCACAAGCTAGCAAACAAACCCACATTTGAATGGAGAGAGGAACACGAATTATGCTTTACTGAAGTAAAGGGTATTCTCAACTCTCTTCCAACAATAATGCCACCAAATCCAAAGGATACATATTACATCACGCCAAGTGTAGGAATGGAGGCCATCGGTGTAGTTCTCATGCAAAAAGACCCAAAAGCATGCTACATGAGGCCAGTATACTTTGCAAGCAAAGTCATGACCACTGCAGAGAAGGGCTACACCGATATGGAGAAGGTGGTATTCACAATTATGTTTGCGGTAAGAAAGTTCCGATCATATCTCTTACCTGCACCATTTGTCATTCTCACCGTGGAAAACAATTTACCATATGTTGTGCAACACATGAGCCTCTCATCTAGGATAGCCAAATGGGTTCTAGAACTTCAAGAGTTTGAATACACTTTTCTTGTGGAAGATAGCACAATGGTAGGTCTTGCAGACATTCTCACATACAAAGTGAGAGAAAGGAAAGAGTCACCAAAGGCAGGAGACAAAGATACACCACAAAATAATGAGGAGGAGATGGACAGTGCACACATTTTGTGCTTTGATGGAGCTTACCGACGACAACACGATCAGGCAGCAGGGGGGGTTCTTATTCTAAGTCCACAAAGGGAAGTTCTTGTTAAGAAAGGTATCACCTTGGAAAATGTTCATTCTAATAATGAGGCTGAGTATGTCACCTTAAAGTTGGGGCTTGAAGAATGTAGAAAACTTGGCATCGAAAGACTTATAATAAGAGGTGATTCCTTACTAGTTATTAGGCAAATTCAAGGGATATGGAAGTGCAAGAACCCTACTCTAGTGGAGTGGCTTAGACAGGTGAAGGCTTTGATAAAGGACTTTGAAGCTACACAGGTACAGCATGTTGTGAGAACCCTCAACAAGGAAGCAGATTATCTTGCCAATGAGAAACTTCAGATCATGGTAGGAGGTGTGAAACTCTACGAACCAAAGTACCAAGGCCAAGAGGAATTGAAGGACATCATATTTTTCCTCCAAACTGGTGAGTGCCCTAAACACTTGGATAAAGTGCAAAGGCATAGGTTGGTAAAAAAGGCAACTCCTTACCAACTCATAGGAGATGATCTATATCATAAAGGGAAAGATTTGGTGCTAAGAAGGGTGCCCTCTGTTCAAGAAATAGAGAGAATCCTCTTTTCATGCCATGATGATGTCTGTGGGGGTCATTTTTCTCATGATATTACAAACAGGAAGATTTTGCAAGCAGGGTTTGTTTGGCCAAGTCTACACCGTGATGTCCAACATTGGTGTAAGTCATGCAAAGGTTGTCAGATTGCTGGAAATCGACGACTCACTTACGAACCTCGACTTCCACTAATTTCGTATGGTCCTTTTGAGAAGTGGGGTGTGGATGCAATAGGCCCCTTATCTCGCACATCTACCGGGAAGGTCTTCATCATTGTGGGAGTAGATTACATGACACGATGGGGGGAGGCAGCAAGTACAACACGAATTACAGCCGAGGAGGTATCAAAATTTATCTTTGATCACATATGCAGTAGATTCGGCACACCATTAGAGATTTTGTCAGATCGTGGTCTAGGGTTTAGAGCAGAGCTCCTAGATAATCTTTTGGCAAAGTTAAAAGTCAAACATTTGCATTCTACACCTTACTACCCTCAGTGCAATGGGTTGGTTGAAAAGGTGAATGGAATGATATGTAAGATCATTTCTAAGCAGGTTGCAGATCGACCAAACGACTGGGATCGCCATTTGACCGCAACTCTATGGGCATACAGAACATCTTTCAAGGTATCCACTCAATTCACTCCTTTTCATTTGGTATATGGACAGGAGGCACTCCTTCCTATTGAGGTCGAGATTGCAAGCCTACGCATTCTCTCACGGGGAGCAAAGAGGCCAAAAGAAGCTTTGCAGGAAAGAATTTTAGATCTTCAACGACTTGAGCTTGATAGAGAAGAGTCCATCGACCATTACATTGCCCAAGCCACAAGCCAAAGGGACAAAATCAACAAGAAGCTCAAGGGGAAAGGATTGAAGGAAGGTATGTTGGTTCTTCGCTATGATAACCGACTTGATACTCGACTTGACAAAAAGTTTTTGCAAAGATGGGAGGGACCTTTCATGATAAAAACAAATTTTGGGAATGGTAGTTATAGATTAGCAGATTTATCAGGAAAACTCCACAAAACCAAAGTCAATGGATGGAGATTAAAGCCCTACTTTCAACGTATCAATCCGTTGATAGGAAGTCATCTACCTACATCGTCTAAGCTCCAAATTGGCATGGCTCCCTTCGGCTTGGCAAATGCTCCACCTATTTTTAAAGCTTTGATGTGCAAAGAAGAACCAGCCTTGGAATCTCAACACACCCAAGGCAACCCTCCCATCTCCGATTTATGGGATTGAGGTAATGAAAAGCAGGTCTAATGGAGTAAAAGAGTGTATATCACTCCTCCTTTTTTTAGAAAAAAAAGAAAAAAAGAAAAAAAAGAAGAAAAAAAAGAAAAAAAAAGAAAAAAAAAAGAAAAAAAAAAGAAAAAAAAAGAAGGAAAAAAAACTCTTTTGTTTCATCTAGGAGCATGAATGATCCTAGATGAAGGGGGAGGGCTAATATGAGTAGCGTTAAATGGTAACCTTGCATTTGCACTACATTTCTACTCAAATGTATATATTTTTTATCAAAGTTTTAACCTAGTGTTCATTCTCTCTTTCCGTAATAGCCTTTTTCCATACAAACACCTTACCCTTATTAGATCTTTATGCATTTACATCATATTTCTCTCTTCATGCTGAATGTAAATAGTAAACTTAATTCTACTCTCCTAGTTTTTTTACTGCATATTCTTTTAACTAATTACCTTTACTAATTTAAATACCTATCTACATCCCATAATTTGTAAATAAATAATTTATGGGCACTTATCTTACCCATCTTCTCTCAAGGGTAGGGTTAACCTTGTAGGCCTTCCCTTCCCCACCACTATGTGACCCAAGTTTTGGATCATTTACTTGTGTTGGTCAACAAATCTTAAATATAATGTATATCCCCAATAAATCAAACTTTATTGGAGCCTACCTCATTTGTTTAAGGTGGATTCCTTTTTGAAAAAAGCATGCTACACCTTGGATGCATGCTAAAGGCCCCCCTACAAGGAGACTTGGTTCAGAAGGTGTTTTGGATGCATCTTGAACGCCTTAGCTCGTGGGTATACTTGAGGAATACTCCAAAATCAGCTTAAACACTTTGAGAAGGTCAACTTTGCTTTTTAGAGCACCCAATTCTGAGTTACAGGCTGAAAGTTATGGTGAAAACAAGGTGCTGCAGACACTGTTACTACAGGTCAAAGTTACAATCAGGTAAACCACAAAGGTGAAAAGTTTTCTTGACTTCTCCAAAATTCTAAAATACCAATGGGGAGTTAAAAACCACTTGCATGTGGAGGGGTCGGCTCAAGATGCTTCCAGAGACACAACAAACAAGATGGGGACACTCTGCAAGAGCCACTGGAGGGACATCATGGTGGGGCCCACATACATTATCAACCCTTATGGAGCCTCCACGACCTAAAAGGCTATTTTTAATGAAAAAATAAGTCCCTTATTTGCATAATTGAAGGAATGGTCAAAAGGGAACCTAACTATGGTTAATTACCTACCCTAGTCAAGTTTAACCTAACCTAAGGTCTTGTACAGCTATAAAAAGGCCCTTTGGCAAGCACAAAAATACACACACCTACTCCATTGCTGCAAATAAGCTCCTCTAAGGTTAGGGAAGCCCTAATCTCTCTCTCCTCTTGTCTCCCTATCCATTTCCTAAGCTCGCTATCATAAGCAGCACCATAGAGAGAGCATCAATATGCTATTGCTACCATTCTCTGCAAACATTTATCTTATCATACTCATCCCTAAATAAGGATTGTAGATTCTATATGAGAGCAAGGATATCAAATTCAATGATCTATCTCATGGTTTGATCAACACATTGTTGCAATTGGGGTGTCGTCGTCACACTTTTGCTCTAAACGCATGTAAAATTGGTAAGCCTATCTTGACAGCTTCTCATATTTTGTGCTCATTGGGTTGCTTGTTTGTTGAGAAAGTTTTTGTGCACCATGGTGTCTATTTGCTTGGCTTCTCTCCTTATGTTGTGTGTAAGTAAGTCTTGGGGCTGCATAGATGGAGAAGAGCTCTCTATGCATGCCGCCTTATGTGTGTAAGTAGTCTCTTCTTTTGGGAAAGGAAAGGAGTTGTCAAGTATTTGTGCATTATTGTGTTGTGAGTTCTGAGGTTTTGTGCTTGCTTTTCTTAGAAGTATATGAGCACTAATATGGTGAAGGTCAATCTTTGCATGTGAGTTTGTGCAGTGTTCAAAGGGATTGCTTAAGGAGTGTGTGTTGAATGGTTGAAGGGCATTTTGTGTTGAAGCACATAAGGAAGGTGTGAGTGTGTGTGTGTGTGTGTGTGTGTGTGTGTTGTATATGGTTTGTTTTGGTTTCCTTCCTTCTCCATAAAAGAGGGTGGTGCCCCTAAGAAATATGCGTGTGTAGGGTCTCACGGAGTGGTTGTCTGGTGGGAGCCTTGAGTTGAGCCCCATCTCAAAAAATCCGCTCTCACTTGAAAGCATTTGATCTAGAGGAAACCATCCTCTGCAATCTTCAATTGCTCCAATGTCACCTTAGTAATCTTATGTCCAACGTTCTTTGGATCTTTGAGCATAGTCTATTGATAAGCTTCCTTGATCACCGATCACTTTCTTCTGATAGAGGTGTAGCCACTGGTCTCACTTTATTTGCAATAGTCTCATACTTCGTCTTCACTTGTGCTTCAACTGCTTTACCCAAATCATCCTCAATATGAATAAGTGCCTCATATATGCCCAACTTTTCATACATGTCCATTGAATGCACTTTAACAACTACAATTTCACCTTATAACCTGTATTGCCTAATCTCTTCAAGCTCTAACATAGTATCTACATAAGATACCTCTCAAAGATTCCTAAAATGACATCATTTGGTTCTAGCACATCACATCCCTGCAATTCACTTTGAATACTTGAAACATATTGTTTCTCCCACTTAGGTAAATCATTATTTTTTTGTGAGATACTGAACCCTCAGATGTCAATCCAAAAAAACCTAAAGATAAAGTTTCTCTTTGCAAGAACTTCTCCTCACTTGTACCACCATAGTCTTGCTTTATAGTGGCACTTTGAGAAAACCTATGCAAATCTATGTTCTTTAAAATCCCTGCGTATCTTTGGCAATGTATGATCATGTAAAATGTCCTTGTTCTTGGCATGGGCAACACATATAGCCAAGTATTGAACCGCTTTCTTACCATCTTGCCTCTGAACCCTGGCATAAGCCGAGCCATCATCTAGCACCTTGGTTTCCATTCGCACAATCGTAATGTAGGGATGTCCCAAAATCAGTGGGTAGGAGGAATGCTCTTGTATAAAGAAGTTTTTCTCATCACAGACATTCCCAATAGTTAACTTTATATTTGCACATGCACCATAAAGATCACATGGAAGCATGTTGGGAGCTCGTATCCCCCAACCATGGTACACATCAATAGGCCACCTCCCCTTCTGGTGCAAGCTCTTCGCCATAAAATTGATTTTTGAACCATGGTCTATAAGTGCTAAGAGCGGCTCCTCATTGTCGTCAAGCTTTACCATAGTTTTAGTCGTTTCTCTTGCCCAATGAGTCCTTGAAAAATGATACCTGGGTATAATTTCTCTATCTCCCTCATCATTAAAATGCACATTTCTTACCTTGGGAACAATCGGGTTTGAAACCACCACATGCCTCAACTTTTCAACTTCAATCTCTTCAAATTCTTCTTCAAAATCATCCAAATTTTCTTCAATGTGTTGAATCCTCCAGCTCTTAATTGATTCTAGCTCCTACTCACTTGGTATTTGCCGCTTCCTCTTGATAATATCGATGCCGTAAACCTGTAGCCCATATGTAGCTGCTTCCATAAGAGCAACATTATTTTTTATTTCTTTTACTAGCTTTTTCATGCTGCCCCTACCAAAGTTCAAGCGGAGTAACTCACCACTTTCCCTAAGGTAAATCTTCTTGTCTTTCTAGAAAACCACAATCCTTTTGTAATCAAACGCATCACACTCCTTAACATATCTATGGTTTTCACTATTGCACCACATGCATCAATCCCAATTTTTGCGTGGAGGCTCCTGCGTAGGCTCAGGAATAAACCCGTTTGCATCTAATCCTTCAAATTTTACAATTTTGATTTTCAAATATAACTCTTGAATACCTTTCACCAGTTCTTGGAGAACCGGCTCCTCTACTTTGGGTATTGTTGAGGATGATTTCTCTCTTCCCTAACATCCATTTTATCGGCCACAATCAGCTTGTCAACCCTCATCTGTCGTTTCACAATCATATTCACCGCTTCAGTGACTATTGTCCAATCAAACGTTAATCTTAATTCACCTGTTGAATCTTCTAGCAACTGTACCAAACTCTTCTCAATCCGTGAAAGCAGCCTGAATAGACAATTCAACCTTCTGATCCACCATTGAACGCTACTTTGCCAAGGAAAACTGGTCAAATTTTGTCTCAAATTCCTGTAAACATCTCTCATGAAGATATATTTTTATTATTCTTCTGCACCCACTACATGAAGCCCTGTCTAGTTACCCTCTACGAATCCTCAAGAAAATATTCCTCCTGTAGTGCCTTCTTGAATTCCTTCCAATTTGGTCCTTGAGCCGCCTGAATTAAGTTCTGGCACTGCAATTAGATGAAATCCTTTCACTGCATTCTGATAATCAATTCCATTATCTTCCATTGCCTGCTCATAGATATTGCAGAATTTAAAAATATCTCGGTCTTCAAATCGCTTTAAATTATCTATAACCGTCTGTCGGGCTTTACAAATCCGCTCTTGTAGATTATATTGCTATTGGGCAGCCTATTGTTGTTGCATTTACCTGCAAACTACTGTATCATCTGTTGCATGGCTCCCTCTTGTAGTGTAGACATCTTCCTCATTAAAAATTTCCCACCCTGACTCCGTTCTGCGTCGGGTTCACCAAGTATGTCAAGGGATATAGGGTTCAAAAGGCGAGGTGTTGGCTCTGCTAGTTGTGGAAAAAGAAAGAGAAAAGGTATACCACACCGCACAATAGAGTATTTATTGCTTGGAAATGCAAACAAAACATGAAACCAATTGAAGTTAATAACACGATCAAGAATTGATGCATGATTGCCAAGGGGTGCTGTTAACATCATCGTTAACTCAATTAATTGCAAAGTAAGGAGTTTAAGCTCCCATTACAAAAGCTAAGCCAAATTAATTTAGCATGCATTGAGTTCGAGCTTTCATCAAAGCTCCTTGTTGATGAATGTAAAGTTTCGTACGATTATGAAGAAACAAGCAATGGCGAAGCTCTCCCTATGCTTCTCTTGCTCGCAAAAGCTCCTCCTTGCTCGCTTCCTTGCTCCCAAAGTCTCCTTGCTTGCAAAAGACGACTCCCTTCCTCGCAAAGAACACCTCTTGCTTGGAAAATCTCCTCTGTGATCGCCAAAAGAACTACTCCTTGCTTGCCAAAAATAATAAAAAACTGTGCCCTCTTGGGCGTGTGTCCCCCTTTACTTAGCCTCCTTTTTTATTTTTAGGTTGCCTTTTCCTGCATGTGCAAGCACCCACTTCTATTCTTGGCTGCCTTCGGGCTCAAGTCTCATGTGAGAATCCCCTAGAGGGTTGTCATGGCACTGTGACAACCCCCTCATGGGTTCAGTCTCCTCAATAAACGTATGGCCCTTTTAGGGCTCATGGGAACCAACCCTGCCACATCATCTAATGCAAGTGAGTGCCCGCCGACAATTTGTATAGCCTTCAAATACAGAAGGCAGCTCCATATCGGATCCTACAGCTAAGCGGAAGAAGAAACAGAGCTAGAGGCATGAATGCCTCTAGCCAAAAGGGGAGGGCTAATGATGGGGGCTTTTCACAAGCCAAGCTCCCATACCCCTCTTCTCTCGTCCCCACCCCATGAAAACCCCCTCTTATGGAAGGAGTGATAAAAGGCATTGGAAAAAGTAAGAAAAAAATAAAGTATGATTATGTAAATATATAAGAAATGTAAAATAGGCCACCTCATGCCTGCGGGGTAGCCCATCCCCACCTTGCCTCCTTTTTCTTCATTGTTGCCCCGCCGGGTGTCCCTTTTCCTCTCCTCCACTCAAAAGGTCAACCCCCTCTCTCTTCCCCTTGTCCTTTCTCCTTTCTCTCTCCCCTCAAGCTACCCCACCTCTCACCAATAATGCATTATAACTCACCAATAATGCACTCTAACTCACATGCAACTTACCCTATCTTCCAAAATAGTATACCCCACCCCCTCTTTCTCTCTCCTATCATATCCCATGACCCAAATACCCCCCTCTCTCTCTAAAATTCAAAATCTCTCTTGTCTTGTAGCCAGATGGCCTCCCCCACACTCACACACGCTCAGTTTCACTGAAAAAGGTGCCCACAGACCCATCCCCACCTGATTTTCTTGTGTTCACACACATCTGCACACAGATTCACCTCTGAACACACTCCCCTCTCTCCCCTCTTGTAGTTACTTTATTCTCCATGTCACCTCTCTTTTTTCCATTCACCCATCTCTCTCTCTTAGTCTCTCTCTCATGAGACTGCTGTTCTGGCACATATACACACAGCCAGACAAGTGGGGCCCATAGTCACATGGCCTGTGTAGATAATGATTTCTTCATTTCTAAATTCTAGAATTTCTCCCCCCTCCTACCCTATATAAAGAGGGTTCACCATCACACTAAACACACACACAACATCACCAAAGAACACACTATGCACTGTGTGTGCCTAGTGCACACACACACACCCACACCATCACCATCACCGCAATCACCATGTTTGTTTTGAGCATGACCTCTACACCCTTGGCTATGGAAGATGAAGGGCAACTAAATGAAGGATGATGGCCATAACCCTCGTGTGAGTCGTCGCCATCAACTCCCACCTATCCGCCATGTGCTCTACCACGCTCTCCCTTCTCATTCCCCTACCCTATGCTCCCCATTTCATCGCCTTATTCTCTAAATAAAGCTTGAGGTTTTGTGAGTATGTTTTCTTGCAATGTTTGCCCATGTGAGGTGTGCGGAATCGCCACCTAGTCTTGTGTTTGGAGTGAGCTTGTGTATGTGTGAAGGGTGTGCGGATTCGCCATCCTTTTGTGGTGCCTAAGTACTAAGCCGCTACACCCCCTCCCTCACTCTCTCTCTCTCTCTCTCTCTCTCTCTCTCGATCTCATTCCCTTTCCTCTTCATCATTACTCCCAAACATCCATCTCTCTTGGATGAAAACTTTGTTATGGTGGTGTGTTGTTTGCGTCCTAGCCGCTGAAGCTAGGTGGTGCCCCCTGTTTGCTTTACCATGACAGGCTCGAGGCGCGCCATTCGGTCCCCGGTGTTTTGGAGGCCGTCGGGGTTTGGGGTTCGCTTTTCTCCCGTCAATATGAAGTTGTGAGTAGAGCCACGGTCAAACAAGACAAAGGCATGCTCCCTTATCCTTTCTCAAGCATAGGAGAGAGGCTATCCTTTGCAATGAGAATCCTCTTTTGGAGCATCAACCGTGGTCATCTACTCTAATTTATTAGACAAGCACAAGCAACACCTTTTAGGTGATATTTCAAGTTTTACGAGAGAATAAACTTTATATTAATCGAAAGAAAAGTGAATTTTTCTTACAAGAGATATAATATTTAGGTCACATTATCTCTCAAGATGGCATCCAAATGGATCCACAAAGCTAGAGGTAATAAAAGGATGGCCTAATCCAAGGAATTTGCATGAACTAAGAATCTTTATAGGTATGTGTGCATTCTATAGATGCTTCATAGAAAAGTTCTCACAAATCGCGGGACCATTACATGACCTAACAAAGAAAAACGTTAGGTATATATGGTCCACCAAGGAGAACAATGCTTTCAAAAAGCTTTTAAAAAAATCTTATCTCTCAACCTATGCTTACACTATCGGATCTCTCAAAGACATTTGAGGCCCAATGTGACGCTTGTGGTGATTGCCTTGGAGCTATTTTGCTCCAAGAAGGTCACGCCATATCCTATGAAAGCCGAAGGCTCGACCCTGTTGAGCAAGCTCTAGGCATATATGAGAAGGAACTCTTAGCAGTTCTACTGCTCTAGATTCATGGAAGCATTATCTATTGGGAAATCCTTTCATTCTGCGAACGGATCACCAAAGCCTTAAGTACTTCATGATACAAACCAAGATCTTTGACAAACAAATGAGGTGGGCAAATTTCCTTTCGCAATTTCATTTTCATATTGCTCACATTGCTGGCAAGCATAATCAAGTAGCCAATGCACTCTCCAGACGGCTGAGAATAAATGCCATATCCATAGCAACTCACAATGATCTATCTTCTATGATATATGAGTATGCTATCGATCCCGATTTTAGAGATGTGATTTCAGCCCTTGCAGTAGGGAAGAAGGAAGAACCATTTACCCTACAAGATGGTTATCTTCTCTATGGCAATAGACTATGCGTTACTAACTCACTACGTGAGAAAGTAATGTATGAATATTATGCTCCTCCTTATGCGGGGCATAGAGGGATTCAGTCTACCCTAAGATGGAGAAACATATTTCTATTGGCCTGCCATGAAATCAAACATACAAGAGTATGTTTCAAAATGTGTGGTATGCCAAAAGATGAAGTTTGATAGAGGGAAGCAACCTGAATTGCTTCAACCTTTGCCAATTCCTAATTCACCAAAGGAGAGCATATCCATGGATTTTATCTTTGGATTGCCCAAGTCTATCCATGGGAATACACGAATATGGACGATAGTAGACAGGTTTAGCAAACAAGCACATTTTATACCTATCAAGTAGACTATTAAAGCCCATCAAATGGCAACCCTCTTTATATCACAAATATTCAAATACCATGGCTTGCCAATGTCTATAGTGTCGGATAGAGATCCTAGAATGATCAGTAATTTCTGGAAGGGTCTCTTTGAGAATAGGTACAAGGCTAAACTTCTCTTCAGCCTATCATCCTCAAACGGATGGCCAAAGTGAAATCGCTAACTTAAAAATTCTTGATCTACTAAAAGCTTTTGTCACAGAAGTAGATGAAAAGTCCCAATGGGAGAAGTACTTACCCTTTGCTGAATATGCTTACAATAATACTATACATACTTTCACGGGAAAAGCACCTTTTAAGGTGATAGAGTCAAGATCAAAAATTCCCCTGCTACTCAAGGTACATGGGAAGATCTTCGCTGCAGATGAATGTAGCCGATACCTACAAGAATCTTTTCAAAATATTAAGGATGCTATATCCATCTCACAGCAAAGGCAAAAGGATGCTGCTGATAAGCACAAAAGAGCCCTAGCCTTTAAACAAAATGATTGGGTCTTGCTCAAGTTTCCCAAGGCTCGATGGGGCA
This sequence comes from Adiantum capillus-veneris, assembly GCF_014529385.1. NCBI lineage: Eukaryota > Viridiplantae > Streptophyta > Polypodiopsida > Polypodiales > Pteridaceae > Adiantum > Adiantum capillus-veneris. The sequence goes on from NC_140945.1 coordinate 138,882,614, forward strand.
AACAACGAGCAAGAATCCTACACGACACCAAAAGTACTATGCTAAGTTAGCAAAAAAGGTATTATGGTCCCTTTCAGATTCTTAGGCCAATCAATGAGATGACCTATCAACTCAAGTTTCCCAACCATTGGCTCATGCACAATGCTTTCCACGTGAGTCTATTAAAGCTTTACAAATGAGATCCACCTCAAGAAGCAATCATTGAAGACCCACCGGAGATCGAGGACCAAGAAGAGGTGTTGTAACCCTAGTCCATTCTCCGACATTGAGACAAGGTATTGCAAGGCGGTAAGACTATCCGATGATATCTTATTAAGTTTAAAAATTATCCTTTTGAAGATGCTAGATGGATGCAAGGCATACAATTAAAGGATAATCTAAACCTTGTCAATGCTTACAATGACTCCCTACAGTAAGCAAATGTAAATATGTATAAATGAACAAAGTTTTTGTCTTATAAGACTCTCTCTTTCCTTATTATGCACACATGTTAAAATGAGTATGCATGCTTAGGATCATCTTTGTGGAGACGACGTCTCCCAAACACCACGTAGATCTTGTCACTCTACTATGGAAGATTGATACGGACTAATGTGCGGACATGCTTGCGGCAGCTAAGGCTCTCAAGCACCAAATGGACTCGTCATCCATTCTGGAACGGTGTCGTAGGGTAAAATAGGATCCTCTACCCGCTAGCAAACAGACTAATGACTAGGCTTTATCTTCTCTACCTCATAGTTGAGGATGACTATGATTTCAAGAGAGAGGTAATGTCATAAAAACTAATATCTAAATTTTCCAAAAAAAATTCTTATGTTAAAGTGATCATTTAATATGGGGAAGTACCAGGGGAGTAAAAGCTAGAATATTGGTAAGGCAGCCAGACCGGTCTCTGCAGGAATCCAAATGAGGGAAAATAGGAATCCAAAGGGGGACACTCTGCAAAATAGCAATGTGCTTCAATGGGGCTTAAATTCATCTCCATTAATACTTTCATAGGCTAAGGTTGCTAATTTTTTATTCAATTGTCCAAAGGCCAATGTAAGGAAAAATTGGATGGTCATGGGAAGACTAAAAAGTCTTCCCACATCCCTATCAAGGAGGGGATGATCCATGAGAGTAGGAGATGAGAGAGAAACACACACACACACACACACACACACACACACACACACACACACACACACACACACACACACACACACACACACACACACACACACATACTCCAAAGCTCCCCCTTTACACAAAGGGAATACTGGACACATGTCAAGCTCCTAGGCCAGTTGCCCCCAAGCTTCCCTCAAATCCTACTGGATGGCCATAGAGGTGGACCAATGAGAATTAGGCTAGAGTAAATTTAGTCTAATCAATTTAAAAATTCTTGATAAAAGAACCAATAGAAATTAACCTCCCTAGAAGACTATTGGACAGTCTACCAAGGGGTCCAATGAGCATTCAACAACCCAATGGCTTGCTTGATTCCTATTGGCTAGAAGAATAGGAGGTCCAATGAGAGTTTAATTGAATTATTTAATTACCTAAAGCTCTCACAAAAGGGGAAAGGGGGACACATGTCGCAAGGCTAGCAATTATGCTTCTAATTTGTGATTGGCTAAGCTTTACAGGGGCCAATGGGATGCCAGCATGAGAAAATAGCAAGAGGGGTCGACCAAGATGAGAGAGAAAGCTACATTTTACTCTAACTCATTGCTACACACACACGCACGCACACACACACACACGCACGCGTGCACACACACACACACACACACACACACACACACACACACACACACACACACACACACACACACACACACACACACACACACACACAAATCATGTGTGCAAGAAGAACTCCATCTCCTTCTCCAAGCATTGAGAAGTAGGCCTACACTAACGACTCTTGGCTATGGAATGCAAATCCAACCAAGAGCCAAGCTTCAATGGCATGCTCATCTCCTCTACCATGCTAATTACTAAGCTAAGCTATGCTATTAGAGTGATTATTTGAGGAGAATATTTCTTTCTTGTAAGATACCTCTTCTTCCTCTCAATCTATCCTCATTCCCTGCTAGCTCTCACCATTTTTGAAGGTGTGTGAGGTATCGGGACTGAGGCTAGGAACACTAGGTGTGTTTTTCAAGCATAACAAAGCTTCCATCTTCATTACACCAACTAGTTTTGTAAAGGAACACAAAGAGTGTATTGTACAAAAGTCTCCTTTGATGGAAGAAGCTATAATACAAAGCCTTTATGGAGGGGGGACCGGGTTCATGTAAATCCGGTCCTCAATTGTTGTCAATTGTTCCTTTTCAAGTATTGTCAATGCCAAATTAGCTAGGTGTAAATTTCTATGCTGCTTTCTCAAATTAAGTACTCTATTTATGCTCATTAGGAACTTGTTCTTAATGAAATGCTCAGTATGTTACCAATTTCCACTACTACACACAAGTTACTAGTGCAGTAAATGCTATAGAAATGCTGAGGTTTAAGAATTCTAGATGTTGCCGAGATGATGGGCTTTGAGCCGTGTGTTACGGTATGTCATTCGGTGACCGGAGCAGGAAGTTATGCTTGAGGGAAGTTTGTCTGAGAAGCTCTTATGCTTTGGGGGAAATTTGGAAATTTATTAGGCTTGTGGGAGTTGGGAGGAAGTTGCCATGTGGCATCGGATTTATCCCACATGGGAAGGGAAAAGTGGAGAATGGAGGGTATATAGCCTAAAGGGGGAGCCCATTATGGTTGTATCAAGTGAGAGGAGCTCACAAGGCTTGGCTATGGAGGGGCTCGTGGGCTTCATGGAAGAGAAAGGGTGCATTTTTTGAGTACACACTCAGCTGGACAAGCGCTGGCTCCACTTTTTGCTCCCCAGCCACTTGCCCCCACCCCATTCCCTTGGTCAAAGGGTCATAGTTGACGCCTCATTTTTTTTTCCAAAAAAGGCAAAAAATGAGCCAATTAAAAGATGTCCACAAAGGAAGCCTTGTCGGCAGAGAAGAGAGAGAAGATTTTTGGGGAATAAAAGATAAGGGATCCCCCATTTTAATAGCTGCAACACCTGCATAACTTCTAGAGAGATCATTTTTGAGCAAAAGAGAGTACTCCCCCATGTTCGAGTGGCTCTAACTCTTTCATCTCTCATCTATTTTTGGCCTATGGATACTCTACGAACATCTCCACAAGACGAGCTTCGTCATGATGTCCTCGGTTTCTCCTAATTTTGAGTGTGTTTTGTGCTTGAAGGGTTTTTTCATAAATCTCTACAAGTGTTCACCACAGTTGTTTTCGGCGGCATAATAGTTCTTCCTTCCGACGATGTGATTTATGCAAGGTTATAGAGGCACTCGTTTTTCTTGCCGTTTGCACGCTATAAACGTGTCCAAAATGCTTGCCTAGTAATAAAATGAGTTTTAACATGAAATTGGAGCCTAAAGGGATTTTCCCACAAATTTAGGGAATTTTCTCGGTTCATTTGGGCATTTTTGGACTAAAAAGAGCTATATTTTTCCCCACAAACTGCTTAAAAAATAGCCCGAAATGAGCAAAAATGGGCCAAAATGCCACATTAATAACAGTTCCATCATTGATCAAGCTAAGTGTGAGTTTTAAGACCCAAAAATGAGCTCTTTTGGCATCTAACAAAGACGATTCATTCATTCCAAGTCAAGGTGCTAGTGTAGTCTCGTGCTACTTCCACTACGTGTTCAAGGGTGCGAGGCCACTAATAAGGGTTTCCCCTCCTCAAATAACTACTTAGGCTTCTCTAAATTATTTTTGAAGCTTCCATGAAATGGTCACACAAAAAAGAATTGACGCATTCATTTAAGGTTTCTACCAGGGTGAAAGAGCATTGCATCTGTGCAATTGGGAGAGAGCCTACACCAAATCTTCACACACACAAGAGTTTTGAGTTGATTTTGGTTCTTTTTCAAAGTGAATCTTTCATGGCTGGATTTTTTGTCTTTTTGAGTGTGTTTTTAGCTTCAAATCTTCTACAAGTCGCTTGATTTTGTTGCGAGCCCTCACAGTCAGAAGCTTGATGCTTTCCTAGTCACATTGCGCACTTCTTGAAACATTTTTGGTGAACCCAACATGAAGTAGGCTAGGGTGAGGGTTCAAAATCTTCTTTGAAGGTCTCAAATCAAATCTTCAAAGCTATGGAGCAACAAGAGCAACCGGGGATGCGTTTTGATCCCCTCACAATGCAAATGTTTCAAGTCTTTGTTGTGTTTATGCAGCAGCAACAAGCTGCTAAAAGACGGGAGCTTTTGTATGTTAGGAAATATGATGTAGCTAAGTAGATAATTGAGTAGCTTACTTAATGGAGAGAGATAATTTTCACACATGAGAGATTATAGAGTAGAGAGAGAGAGAAAGAGAGAGCACGATGTACGTGGTTCAGCCAATATGGGCTACGCCCATGGGAAAGCAGCCACTCAATGGCTTTAGTACTTCAAAACAAGTAGATTACAAAGGGATTATACCCTTTTGGAGCTCCTGCCTTGCTTTACTCTCACCACCTCACATCAACTTCACAATGCACCACAATGCTTCACAATCCGTTTTTGTGTGTAGAAGAGGCCTCCTTTTATAGGCCAAAATGGATGCCCTTTCTCATGAGAGGCAGCCATGTGTAGCTGCCCTTGTGTTGACCAGCCCAACTTGGACTCTCCAATGTGCCCATGTGTGGCCACCCTTGAGAAGATAAGTCCATCTTGAAATTGGCCACCGGCCATTGACTTCCAACCACCGGCCCCACTGGCCAACCGACCTGCCATTTTTTGACCACTTTTTGACCACTGTCCGGGACCATAATATTCCGACGAAGCTCGAGACTGGCCACAAAAATTTTGGTTTCCAAAAAGTGATTTTTCTTCACGCCCGATGGCTTCTCCTTATAACGGGGGCCTTACAAATGTGCGTTTTTAATGTAGAAAATTACAAGGGGTAAATCAAGCTCCATACTTAACATTGCCAACCAGAGCCCTTCAATAGTTGTGAAAAAAATGGACCAATTTAATGAGAAAGATTTAACAAAGTTTCTTCATCTCTCCTCTCCAACATGAGGATGTTATCCTAGGGGCACCATGGTTTGATCGCATGGCTGCCAACATGAAGTTCCCTGAAAGGAGAATCTACTTCACCTACAGGGGAAAGAACATCTATATAGATGCTAGTGAGCATGGTCTCACTATCCCACTTGTAAATCCTCTTGCTTTTGATAAGTCAATGAAGAGCTCAGTTTCTGCGTACATGATTTTTATTAAAGAGTCTCTAAAAGATACTAATGTTTCATCAAATGTAAATGGTAGGAATCAAGAAGAGTTAGACTTGTCTAACTTTCTAAAAGGATTTCAAGATGTGTTCATTGATGATATCCCTATGGACTTACCTCCAAAACGAGGGGATGATGACCATCGCCTTGAGCTCCTTCCTGGAAGCTCACCACCTAACAAGCCTCCTTATCGAGTCTCACAAGCTCAACAAGAGGAGATCATGAGGCAAGTACAAGAGCTGGTAGACAAAGGGATGGTGAGGCCTAGTTCCTCTCCCTTTTGTTCTCCAGTCCTTTTAGTGCAAAAGAAAGATGGTACATACAGTATGTGTGTGGACTATCGAGCACTAAACCATATCACTATCAAAAATAGATTTCCCGTACCTCGGGTAGAAGATCTATTTGATAAGCTACAAGGCTAAACCTACTTCAGTAGGATTGACCTTAAGAGTGGCTATCATCAAATAAGGATAGTGGATGAAGATATCTTAAAGACCGCGTTTCGCACAACGTTTGGTCTTTATGAATATCTAGTCATGCCTTTTGGCTTGACTAATGCGCCAGCTACGTTCAATCGTTTGATGGAGAAAATTTTTAGACCATACCAGAAAGCCACTGGAGTGTTCTTTGATGATATCATCATCTACTCCAAGTCTTTGGAGGAACATAAGCAACATCTCCAAGTGATTTTTCAAGCATTGAGGGAGAACAAGCTTTTTCTCAACCAAAAGAAAAGCGAATTCTTACTTCAAAAGATTCAATACCTAGGTCATATTATCTCTAAAGATGGTATCCAAATGGATCCATCAAAGTTAGAGGTAATAAAAGCATGGCCTACCCAAGAAATCTACATGAGCTAAGAAGCTTTGTTGGTATGTGCGCATACTATAGACGCTTCATAGCAAAATTCTCTCAAGTAGCAGGACCACTACACGACCTAACTAAGAAGAACATTAAGTTTGTATGGACTGCTAAGGAGCAAAATGCTTTTGAAAATCTCAAAGAGAATCTTACTTCCCAACCAGTCCTCGTGCTTCCGGACCTCTTAAAGCCATTTGAGGTCCAATGTGATGCTTGTGGTGATTGCCTTGGAGCAGTTTTGCTTCAAGAAGGGCATGCCATAGCATATGAGAGCCGAAGGCTCAATATTGATGAATGAGTCTTGGGCATTTATGAGAAAGAGCTTTTAGCTGTTCTACATGCCCTAGACACATGGAAGCACTACCTATTGGGGACTCCATTTATCCTACGAACCGACCACCAAAGTCTCAAGTATTTCATGACGCAAACCAAGCTTTCCGACAAACAAATGAGGTGGGAAAATTTTCTTTCGCAATTTAATTTCCATATTGCTCACATAGCTCGTAAGCACAATCAAGTGGCCGATGCACTTTCACGACGACCCAAAGTTAATGCGGTGTCTATAGCTACTCACAATGATCTATCCTCTATGATAGATGAGTATGCTACTGACCCTGACTTTAGAAACATAATGTCAGCCCTTGCTTTGGGGAAGAAAGAGGAACCATTCACCTTGCAGGATGGTTATCTTCTCCATGGCAATAGGCTATGTGTTACCCATTCCCTTCGTGAGAAAGTTATGTATGAATCCCATGCTCCTCCATATGCGGGGCATAGAGGTATTCAACCTACTCTCCGAGGAGTAGAGACATACTTCTATTGGCCTACCATGAAAGTGGACATACAAGAGTATGTTTCAAAATGTGTAGTATGCCAAAAGACCAAGTATGATAGAGGGAAGCAACCTGGATTACTCCAACCATTGCCTATCCCAAATTCACCATGGGAGAGTTTATCCATGGATTTCATCTTTGGATTACCCAAGTCTATCCATGGGAATACAGGAATATGGACAATAGTTAACAGGTTTAGTAAGCAAGCACATTTTATTCCTGTCAAAAAGACTATTAAGGCACATCAAATGGCAACTCTCTTCATATCTCAGATTTTCAAGCACCATGGATTACCCACATCCATCGTGTCAGATAGAGATCCTAGAATGACCAGTAATTTTTGGAAAGGTCTCTTTGAAAATCTAGGAAAAAGATTGAATTTCTCTTTAGCCTATCACCCACAAACGGATGGCCAAAGTGAGATAGCCAATCTTACGATACTCGATCTACTCAAGACTTATGTTACCGAAGTAGATCAACGCTCACAATGGGAAAAGTACTTACCTCTTGTAGAGTATGCCTACAATAATACTGTACATACTTCTACGGGAAAAGCACCTTTTGAGATCATTGAGGGAAGACCTAAAAGTCCATTGCTACTCAAAGTACATGGGAAGATCTTTGCCGTCGATGAGTATAGCCGTGACCTACAAGAATCTTTTCAAAAGATTAAGGAGGCTATATCCATCTCTCAACAAAGGCAAAAAGCTGTTGCTGATAAGCACAGAAGAGCCTTAATGTTCAAAGAAAATGATTGGGTCTTACTCAAGTTTCCTAAGGATCGATTAAGGCAAACGACGGGCAAAAATCCTACGGGCCATCAAAAGTATTATGCTAAACTAGCAAAAAGATACTATGGACCTTTCCAAATCTTGAAGCCCATCAATGAGAAAGATTATCAACTCAAGTTGCCCAACCATTGGCTCATACACAATGCCTTTCATGTAAGCCTACTTAAGCCCTACAAAGGAGAGCCACCAACTGAACCAATTATTGAAGACCCTCCCGAAGTTGAAGACCAAGAAGAGGTGCTACAACCCGAAGCTGTTCTTCGGCATGAAGACAAGGTACTACGACATGGTAAGATTATTCGACGGTATCTTATTAAGTTCAAAAATTATCCTTTTGAAGATGCTAGATGGATGCAAGGAATACAGCTTAAGGATAGTATGAACCTTGTCAATGCTTACAATGCTACATTAGAGTAAGCAAATGTACAAATTTCTTTTAAATGACTCATGTTTTTGTGTTATAAGACTAGTCCTCTTTTTAATTGTGCACAAATTTAACTAGTATGCATGCTTAGAATCATGTTTGTGATGACGATGTCTCTCAAGCACCAAGTAGACTTTGTCACTCTACTTTGGGAGAATGAAATGGACTAAAGAGCAGATATGCTTGCGGCAGCTATGTCTCCCAAGCACCAAATGGATTAGTCATCCATCTTGGAAAGATGTCGTAGGGTTAAAAGGGATCCTCTACCTGCTAAGTAAAATTGACTAATGACTAAGGCTTTATCTCTTCTACCTCATAGTCGAGGACGACTATGATTTCAAGAGAGAGGTAATGTCATAAAATCTAATATCTAATATCTAACCAACCCAAATTATTTTCTCATATTAAATTGATCACTTAATGTGGGAGAATAAATGGGAACAAGTGTTAAGATATAGAGATGTGCTTATAGATCTATCTCAACACGGGGCCAATTGTAAAGGGACCCAAATGAGAGATGGTCTATCAAAGAGCAAGGCTAACAAATGGAGCATAAGACCTTAGGGTTAGCTTCATTGAAGACCTCCAATAATGTGTGTAAAAAGACTTTGACCTTAGGTAAGCTAGGGCTGAGCTTGAGGCGTGGGAACCCGACCCAGCTCGAGGTGCTTGTCCTGCTTGTCATGCTTGATGACTAAGGTGCTTGAGGTGCTTGATGATTGAGGTGCTTGAGATGCTTGAGGTGCTTAATTATTGAGATGCTTGAGGTGCTTGACATGCTTGAGATGCTAGGGTTGCACTTGAGGTGAGAACCCAGCCCAAGCTTAAAGTGCTTATGAGCCAAGCTTGTGGTGGGAACTGGGCCTATGCATAAGGGGCTTGAGGTGTCAAAAAGTCAAATATTCAATCCCTACAAGGAGGGGGCGAGCCCTACATGAGGGGGGATGAGAGAGAACACCCACACACTCACACAAGGCATGCATGGTACAAAGAAAGCAAAAGGGACACTTGTCAAGTTCCTCCTCATGTTACCCTCATGGTGAGCCTGAAGCCTATTGGTTGGCCACCCAAGGGGTCCAATAATAATTTAGGAGATTTAATTAATTGATTTAGCATTTATCTAGCCCTCTCTCTCAAAAGGGAAAGGGGGACACTTGTCTTAAGGCTACCCTTGCTGCTTGTAATGCCTCTTGCTTGTGATTGGCTAGGCCTGGAGGGGTCCAATGAGCTTCAAGCATGAGCTACAAGGGGGGGTTGACCCAAGCAAGCTAGGGGGTTGCTTAGGGGGTATACTCACCCACACACACTCACAAACACTCTCATTGTGTTCTATGCAAAGTGCAAGAGCTCCCTCTCCTTGTCCAAGCAAGCAGAGGTTGAGAGCCTACACCAACACTCTTAGATATGGAGTGCAAATCCAACCAAGAGCTATTCTTCAATGCTTAAGCTTTCCATCTCCTTCTTCTTCATTACTATGCTATTATGTATGCTAGCAACAAGAGTTATGATAAGTGAGGAACTAATTCTTTCTCCTACGAAATGTTTCTTCTTCCTCTTCCCTACCCTCATTCCCTGCTAGCTCTCTCCACCTTCGAAGGTGTTTGAGGTCTTGGGACTGAAGCTTGGGGTAGTTAAATCTTTCTTCAAGTTTTTGTTATGTTTGTGATGCATGAAGCTTTCCATCTTCATTGCATCACCTAGGTCACAAGGAACACAAAGATTTTATTGTAACAAGTCTCTCTTAATGGGAGAAATCATAATACAAATGCCTATTGGAGGGGGGACCGGCTCCACATAAATCCGGTCCTCAACTGTTGTCATGTTCTCTAAATTCTCTCTCTTGCAAAAGTATTGTTCATGCCAAGTTAACTAATTGCTATGATTATGTTGTTATCTTCAATTATGTTCACGCGCTATGCTCACAAAGTCATTTCTCAAAATTACTCTCAGTAATTTCCACTACTCTCAAATTAAATAGGCCAATTCCATTACATTGGTATCAGAGCATTTGGTTTCTCTTTTCTTTCTTAAGAAGAGATGTCCTGAAGTAGCCTATAAATGGTTGATGTTGTTAATTATATTAGGGTAAGTGGAACTGGGATCTATTATCGGTTTTGTTGAGCCCACTATGTGGGGGATGGTGCAGACCTCGGGAGCTTTGGACTTAATAATGGAGTCTTTTTAGACTTGCCTACGGCTTTACCATTATTGAGCCATAAGAAGTCCGAAAGGAGCCAGCCCTTGGCAACTCTGCTATGTTAGACCTACTCCTCTACTCTCTATAATTAACCACTTCGAGCCGTGGGTGTCGATACTTAAGAGCTAATTTTCAAAGGCTAAGATGAGTGGCAACTAAGGCTTTGAATTGCCAAAGCATACACTAAGTACATACATAAATTTTGTTAACATGGCTGACAATAATCAAGAGAGTAGAATGAACATTCATAGCTTTGATTTTGCACATGAAGGTGCTAATGATGATATTATGAGCTATCCCCTTTGTGAGAATTCCTCAATAAACTCGTCAAAAACCTCCTCCATAGACTCAAAATCTCTACGCTCTACAGAATCAAACCAAGTGGCGGCATCCTCTTCTAGGGTAAGTCCAAACCCTACAAATTGAGTAGGGAAATCTAAAACTTCTTCGGCTCTAATTACACACACGAAGGCTGCTACATGATCCCTAAGATCTGTGTTTCCCGTGTATTTCTTGTTTACCCATTTTCGCACCTGAGAAGGTCTAATTCTATGATGGTCTACAAATCTCATCAGTGGTTCTCCTCGTCCCACCCGATATACCTCCTCGGGCCTTCGGTAATGGGAAGGTTCCTCTCCCAGAGGTGCTCCTAACCCATAATTTCTGATGGTTCTTGCAAGAGGTGGTTCATCTCTCCGAACTCGTTCTCTTTGATCTCATTCTATGGGTTGTCTTCCGGGCTCTGCCGACTCTTGAGTTTTTGGCTTACTCTCGCCTTAATACTGTGAATGGAGTGGTGGTTCTTGTAAATCTCTTAGCCCTTGTGTGGCTGGATAACCACCTCTATTTCGGTCTTGTTCTAATGTCGCACTTTGTTGAAGCCATGCCTGCAATTTTGGTTGGGTTGCCTGTTGGTTCTGATAGTTGAACATATGTTGTCGGTTAGAATGTGATGTTGTGTCATAATCCTCTGAAAATGGATTTGTTGACTTTCTAGGGGTATAGGTGGACCTTGGTACTTCTTCGGCGGCATATGTTGAGGTTTTCGGGACTGTTTCCTTATCTACCTCCTCTGGCAGAATTCGTTTGTATTCTCGCCCGTACTTGTCAACAAAAATGATATACTTCCCCATAGCAGTTTCATAAGAGAACAAGTAAAGAACCTTGGCATTGCTTAATTCATTTGGGTAGGGTTCTTTGCATCGAAAATAAGAGACTACTCCCTCACTCTCATGCTTGTAAATTCCCACATTCTCATTATAGGTAGAGACTCTGGTTGTTTTTTTATCATACATAAAAAGAGCTCCAGGTCGATCAATTTTAGGAGGCGGCTCTTAAGTTTCTGAGACTATTTTTCCTTTTGCCACATTATCTCCATACATGTTGTAATCCTCAGGGTTGCTAACTATTAGATAGTGGTTCCCCTTTTCATCTCGGAATCTGTCTCCATCATCATAGACTTGAATTATCTCCACTCTCTGAGAAGGATGTTCCTCTATACAAATACACTTGCGTCCCCGATAGTCAGAATAAACTAGGGCTCCCCGAGAGTTTGTTCCTTCTAAGAAGATTATAGTGAACTTGGCATTGTTCAAAGGGTTTTGGGAGGTGCTTCCTCCTAGCATTGGTTCTTCACCTGAGAAACCTCCTGGCTGTTGACTACCCATCATGAAGAAGGACTTATCTGATGAAGTGTCAGTATCACTACCTTCCTCAATGATTGGGGCTAATGGATCTAGCCTTGCCTGAGTTACACTTTCCTCAGTGGATACTAAGCTACCCTGATCACCTACCACTTTTTGGTCTCTAGGAATGTGTCTTCCTGATCTTAAATTCATCAAACTTAGCAATGCAACAAATCCAACCACTCACCTGGTAAGGGATCAGTTTCTGCACAACGTCTTGCCTTGCTGCTGAATATACATGTACATAAGCATTTAATTTTGGCAATCGAATCAAAGCATTTAACCGCTAGAGGTGGTCTTAGTAATGATTGGTATAACTGGAGGGTTAATCTCAACCACTACTGTACTCTATACACTTCTGATGTTCTTGATTAGGTCTGCTAATCTTGGACTGTACACCACCCAAGTGTTTGTCAGTCTAGAGGTAAAGTCTTAATTTTGTCTTTGCTCCGTCAAAAGGTCAAACAAAGTCCAATTTCACATCTGAAAGAAGTTCTGGAACCCTTAAGTCAATTAGAACCTCCAGGTATGCCAACAGTTTAATTTTGTCCAAAAAATGACCCTATAGACATCCTACGCGTAGGATGTCTTTTTGCTTTGTTTCAACCAAACTTTGCAATGTAGATTTCCCTTGATGTGCTGAGCTCCCAACTATTCTTACTTTTTGGTTTGGACACCTATAAGCTGGTCAACTGATCAGAAATCTGTTTCAGAAGCCTAATGTCCGTTCTAATGATTTCACCAATCAAATCAACTCCAAATTGGACCAAACTTAACTAGGAGGCTTGTCTAAGGCTATATGAAAGCATGGTATGTCTTAAATATTAGTTTTGGGCTTTTAATCATGCATTAGACATCCTACGTGTAGGATGTCTTTTGCAACAGGCTTTCACCCCACTTAGCCCACAACCTTTCCTTGATGTTCTGAGCTCACTGGTGTGTTTAGATCTGAGTCTGAATGTTAAAAGACCCCAAACTTAGCTATTCTAGCCTTTTTTAGTCAAAAATGCTAAAGTTTGCTTAAACTCCGATTTTCTCACCCAATTGAGATGAAATCTTTCACGTGCACTCAATAAATCATGTAGATCATGCACATGAAAACATCCTATGGTTTTGGTCTCAAAATTATGCCTTGGCACAATTTGGGTAGGATGTCTGGCTATTTCTGTCTTTTGGCCACAATCTATCAAGATATGGTCAACCTTCCACTTTCCAGGTGAAAATAGGGTAAAACCTACCTTCTAAACACTCTAGTCAACTCAATTTCTCAAAATTCCTGCCAGGTCACCCTGGAGACATCCTACGCGTAGGATGTCTACTGTATTAAAATTTAATTTTTCTCTGCCAGTGGGATTCTCTATGCTCTACATATCTCTCAAAAATAATCACTGAAACTTTTGGACTTCAATTCAGCTTCTAAACACAATTTACCATCTTTTACAACTCTTTGATGAGTCTAACAGCAAATATAACATGCATGAAATGCTCCAGATCATAAATCATGATTTCCTACTTACCCTACTCCTACTTATCATGTGAGATGGTGATTTTGGTGTCTCGGTTGCTTCATGGCCTCTCACAGATTCTCAAGCTCTCCTCTCACCGTCTCTACCACTCCAACTTCTACTCTCCTACCTAATACTACCTAAGCCGAAGGATCTAGGCCAGACACACGCTCCCTAGACTCCTCCTAAGACCTGGAGAGTCCACCACCCTCTGATCCTATCTAGATTTAAACTAAGACTTTGGCAAGCCAGAGAATCCCTATCCCCAAGGACTAGTCTCAGTCACCTACCTAGGGTTTTTATCCCCGACAATGGCACCACTGTTGGCGGATACGTCGCGACGGACGTCAGCACAGCGAGAACTCACCTAACAAGATTTGTCAGCTAAGGACGAAGCTCGATCCACAGGTGCGTGGAAGCAAGCATAGGGTGTCAACCTACACTCGACCTCGTACACAGAATACGCTTCTCACAGACACTTGATAAAATGAACAAAGGGTTTTTTCATTAAGGTCAAAATTTGGTATAAATACCTTCCAAATACAATATCTCATGTTCCAAAGTAAAATCCTACTCAGTCTAATGGAAAAAATAATATACAAAATTGGAAACTTCTGCAAGAACCAAGTGTTTACAAATGAAATTACACGTTTTCTTCATCAGAGAATGACTACATAGGATCTCTTTCTTTTTGTATTTCGCCAGTCTTCAGTTGAGTGTGGCTGCCAGTCTTCTTCTAACAATAGACTTAGTCAATCCAAAGATAAAATCCATGGATATGTTCTCCCATGGTGAATTAGAGATTGGCAACGGTTGAAGCAATCCAAGTTGCTTCCCTCTATCAAACTTCGTCTTTTCTCATACCACACATTTAGAAACATACTCTTGTATGTTTCCTTTCATGGTAGGCCAATAGAAATATGTTTCAATTTCCTTTAGGGTAGACTGAATCCCTCTATGCCCTGCATAAGGAGGAACATGAGATTCATGCATTACTTTCTCATGTAGTGAGTTAGTAACGCATAGTCTATTGCCGTAGACAAGATAACCATGTTGTAAAGTAAATGGTTCCTCTTTCTTTCCTAGTGCAAGGGATGAAATCACATCTCTAAAATTGGGAACAATAGCATACTCATCTATCATAGAAGATAGATCATTGTGAGTTGCTATAAAAATCACATTCACTCTCGACCATCTTGAGAGTGAATCAGCTACTTGATTATGCTTGCCAGCAATGTGAGCAATATAAAAATGAAATTGCGAAAGGAAATTTGCCCACCTCATTTGTTTGTTGGAGAGCTTGGTCTGCATCATGAAGTACTTAAGACTTTGGTGATCCGTTCGCGCAAAATGAAAGAAGTTCCCAATAAATAGTGCTTCCATGATTCTAAGGCATGTAGAACTGCAAGGAGTTCCTTTTCATATATGCCTAGAGCTTGCTCAACAAGGTTGAGCCTTTGACTTTCATAGCCTATGGCGTGCCCTTCTTGAAGCAAAACAGCTCCAAGGCAATCACCACAAGCATCACATTGGACCTCAAATGGCTTTGAGAGATCCGGTAGCGTAAGCACAGTTGAGAGATAAGCTTTTCAAAAGCATTGTTCTCCTTGGCAGACCATATGTACCTAACATTTTTCTTTGTTAGGTCATGTAATGGTCGTGCTATTAGTGAGATATTTTCTATGAAGCATCTATAGTATGCACACATACCTATACAGCTTCTTAATTCATGAAGATTCCTTGGTTTAGGACCATCCTTTTATTACCTCTAAATTTGATGGATCCATTTGGATGCCATCTTGAGAGATAATGTGACCTAAATACTAAATCTCTTGTAAGAAGAATTCACTTTTCTTTCGATTAACATAAAGCTATTCTCTCTTAGAACTTGAATTATTACCTGGAGGTGTTGCTTGTGTTCGTCTAATGAATTAGAGTAGATGCTAATATCATACAAGAACACTCCAGTAAAGGTTCGGTGAGGCCTGAATAGCTTCTCCATCAAGCGGTTGAATGTGGCTAGTGCATTGGTCAAGCCAAAAGGCATGACAATGTATTCATAAAGACCAAACGTAGTGCAAAATGCGGTCTTTACAATGTCTTGATCGACTATCCTTATTTGATGATAGCCACTTTTTAGGTCAATCCTACTGAAGTAGGTGGACCCTTGTAGCTTATCAAATAGGTCTTCTACCCGTGGAACGGGAAACCTATTTTTGATAGTGATCCTATTTAGTGCTCTATACTCGACACACATACGATATGTGACGTTTTTCTTTTGCACTAGTAGCACAAGAGAACATAATGGACATGAGCTAGGCCTAACCATGACCTTCTCAACTAACTCATGCACTTGCCGCATAATCTCCTCTTGTTGAGCTTGAGAAACTCTATAAGGAGGTTTGTTAGGCGGTGAACTTCTTGGAAGAAGTTCATTTGCATGGTCATCATTACCTCGTTTAGGAGGTAGCTCACAAGGGATGTCGTCAATAAAGACATCCTGAAACTCCTTGAGAAAATTGGATAACTCTAATTCCTTTCGATTGTGTATATTTTCTTTTGCTAAAATTTTGGTTCATTTTGAGAATCATTAACAAAAATCATGTACATGGAAATAGAGCTCTTTATTGACTTGTTGAAAGCTTGTGTATGTACAATGGGTATAGTGTTACCCATTTCCTTAGCATCTATATACATATCTTTTTTCCTGAACTTAAAGGAGATTCTTCTGTCAGGGAATTTAACATTGGCATCCATGCAATCAAACCATGGTGCCCCTAGGATTACACCATGCTTGAGAGGAGAGATAAAGAAGTCCTCTTTGTCCACATAGATTTGGACATGGAGCCTCAATTTCCCAATTAAGGGAGTGACTAAAGCTTCTTGCCCCTTGAAAGCACCGTCTGCCGGGTAGGACATCTCCCATCTCGTAGGCTTGTATGCCTAGCTTGGTGGCCAACTCTATAGAATAAAATTGTGAGTAGAACCAGGGTCTAAGAGATTAAAAGCATCATGTTCTCTTACCTTTCCCCAAGCATGGCATAGAGGAGATCCTTTGTGGTGAATTCCTCCTCTTGAATTTCGACCAAGGTAGCTCTAGGACGTTCTGGCAGGTGTTCTTTTGGGGACAAGCGCAGTACATGCCCTTGCTCGCTGCACTTGAAACAACGGTTATCCTTGCGATAATGCTCAAGCTCTTCAAGAGAGAGTTTATTTTTGCCTTTATAAACTCCCTTATCTTTAGCTTTGTTGGGGTTGCCCTTAGGAGACTTTTGGACATTGTCCTTCCCCTTACGCTCATTGGAACCCTTATTTTCCGTGGGCTTAGAATTTATTTTAGCCCCCGTTTGGAAATTGATTTGAGAGGCCACCATAGTATGGTGTATAACCTCCAATATGGTGCGTGGCCTTTGGGAGTTGACATACTTCGCCATTTCTTCAATTAAGCCCGCACAAAATTGTTTCTTTTGCTCTTCAAAATCCAACTTTTTGCAAAGACCAAAACTTGTCTACATATTTGTGAATGGATTCGTAGGGAGAGAGCTTCAAGCTTCGCCATTTGGTGAGTACTTTTTCCTTGGCATCGGTGGCCAAAAACTGCTTCATAATGGAAGCTCTTAAAGCTTTCCATGTTCGTGGAGCTTCACCGTTGGCCTGTAGGCTAGACCACCATTGCCCGGCGGACTTTTGAAAGTGCATAGCTACATGGTGTAGCTTAGAGCACTCTGTGAAGCCCTCATCTCCAAACGCCGCATCAAATTGTTGGATAAAGGCCAAGACTTTTTCCTAGCACCAAAAGTGCCATCATAGGTAAGGAAAGAGATGCTCTTCCCCCCCTCTTTGAATTTCTTGAGCTTGGACGACCTCTTCCACATGGCATAGGATTTCCTATGGCCTCTTATTTTTGATGGTTCAAAGGTTGCACCATCACTTTCTTCAGAAGACGAAGAATTTGAGGAAGATGGAGAAGAGGGTGACCTCTTTCTCGCCTTTTTCTTTCCTCGATCTTCTTTGTCTTCACCATCACTTTCATAAGAGAAAGAGGATGAAGAAGATAGAGAAGAAGGTGTCCTCTTTCTTGCCTTTTTCTTTTCTTGCTTTTTGTCATCTTTCTTTGAAGTATGGTGTGGAGAAGTATGCGATGGTCTTCTCCGTTTTGGAGGTGATGGAGAGTGTTTTGGAGGTCATGGTGGGGAGCTTGGAGAATCCCATGAGCACGAAGCTACGGTTGCACTTCACTTTGGAGGGATGGATTGCCCATGGCTTGTTGAAGCCTAGAAACAAGATAGTTAACAAGCATCGGGGCATCGTTAGTAGCCTGCTCATTAGCAAAATCAAAGTTATCAACATTAATTCACTCTCTTTACTATGGTCAGCCATTCTAACACTTTTAGGTGTAAACATTTTAGGTGTACTTTGGCACTTCAAGCCCTAGTTGCTACTCCTCTTTACCCCTTTAGAAAAAGCACTCAAGCTACTGTACCCATGGCTCAATTACCATAGAATGCAAGGAATAGAAGAGAGGGTCGTTCGACACCAAAACAACACCGGGTCTTGTCAAGCTTCTAATAGCTCAATAGTGGTTAAGCCGTAGGCAAGCCCCGTAGGACTCCACTATTAAGACCATAGCTCTCGACGGTCATGCCCCGTTAACTACACAAAGGCAGGTACACTGCAAGGCTGAAAACTCCCTATTCTACTTACTCACATGCAATTAAAAGTACCAACCATTTATAGCTAGCTTGAGGACCTCCCTTCTTGATCAAGAAAAGAGAAACCTTGTGCTCTGATACCAATGTAACATGAAATGGTCCAGTAACTTGTGTGTAGCGGAAAATAGCATGAACATAGTGAGCATTTCATTAGAATAGATTCCTAATGAGAATAACAAGAGTGCTTGGGTGGAAAGAGCAATAGAAAGCATAACACCTAGTTAGATAGCATGAACAATACTTCAAAAGAGAGAGAAATTAAGCTATTGACAATAGTTGAGAACCGGATTTGCATGGAGCCGGCCCCCTCCAAAAGGCTTTGTATTATGGTTTCTCCCATCAAGAGAGACATTTTAATACAATTCTTTGTGTTCCTTCAATACTAGCAATGAAGATGGAAACTTCATGCACTAAGCAAAACACTTATCAAACACAACATCAATTCCCTCATGGTCTCAGAGCCAAGACCTCACACACCTTCAAAGATGGTGAGAGCTAGCGGGGTATGAGAGTAGCTTGAGAGGAAGAAGGAGTATTCTTACGAGAAAGATGTACATCTCCTCACATAATCACTCATATTAGCATAGCTTAGCTTAGCAATTAGCATGGTAGAGGAGATGAGCATGCATTGAAGCTTGGCTCTTGGTTGGATTTGCATCACAAAGCCAAGAGTTGTTGGTGTAGGCATCCCTTCTCACAAGCTTGGAGTAGGTGGTAAGCTTTCCATTAAAGCTTGAAAAGGAGAGAGAGAGTCTTCTTTGCTTCACACATGAGATTGTGTGAGTGTGTGTGTGATAATGCCTTCCAAAAATCAGTCCCCCTCTCTCTCTTGGTCGACCCCCCTTGGTAAATGCTCATGCTACAACCCTATTGGACCTCCCCAGGCCTAGCCAATGGAAATTAAGCAGCATAAGTGATAGCCTTCTGGAATATGTCCCCCTTTCCCTTTTGTGAGAGCTTCAGGTAATTTTTTGATTCAACTAAACTCTCATTGGACCCCTTTGCCTCCTGGCCAATGGGACCTAGACAAACCATTGGGTTGCTGAATGCTCATTGGACCCCTTGGGAGACTGTCCAATAGTCTTCTGAAGAGCTTAATTCTTATTGGTTCTTTTATTACGTGTTTTTAAATTAATTAAACTATGTTTACTCTAGCTTAATTCTCATTGGTCCACCTCCAAGGCCATTCAATAGGAATTGGGTATACCTTGTGGGCATCTGGGCTAGGGAGCTGACATGTGTCCCTCATTCCCTTTGTGTAAAGGGAGCTTGTGTGTGTGTGTGTGTGTGTGTGTGTGTGAGTTTCTCTTTCATCTCCTACATCTAGGGCTTGCCCCCTCCTATGTAGGGATGGTTGAAGACTTTTGGGACACATACGAAGCATCCAATTTCCCTAAGCTTTTGGCCTTTGGACAGAACCTTTGAATTTTGGAACCTTAGCATTTTGGAAGTCTTAATGGGCTGAACCTTAGGGTCTTTTAAGCCCATTGGTGCACATTGCTCTTTTGCAGATGGCCCCCCTTTTGGATCCCTATTTTCCCTCCTTTGGATCCCTATTGTGGCCGGTCTGCTAGCTTAACCAATATTCTAGCTTTTTCTCCCCTGGCACTTCCCCATATTAAATGATCAGTTTAACATGATAAAATCATTTAGGAGAATTAGATATTGATTATTATGACAGGACTTGTTCATTGAAATAGGGTAAGTGGGACAAGGATCTATTATCTTGGTTGAAAAGGACTTCGTTCGAGGTAAACCATTGGGAACTATAGTCTTAATAATGGAGTCTCTCGGGGCTTGTCTTTGGCTTAACCAGAATTGAGCTACTAGCAAGCTCAACAGGAACTATAATCAACCAAGCAATGCTAGACCCTCTCCACTAGTCTTTGCAATCAAAAGTGTCTAAACCACGGGTGTTGTTGCTTGAGAACTGATTTTCAATGGTAAAGAAGAGTAGAAACTAAGGTTTTTGATGGTACAAAAGCACAAAATAATTCTATACATAAGTATAATTAGCATGGCTAACAATAACCAAGAAAGTAGAATGAACATTGATAACTTTGATTTTACATATGAAGGTGCTAATGATGATGCCCCCATGTTTGTTAATTAGCTTGTTACTAGGTTGCACCAAGCTATGGGCAACCTTGAATATTGGCATTGACTAATAAAGACGAGGTTATTACCCGGTGGTCTTGATTTTCGTGCACCTCTAGACCAGGGTATACGGGGATCGGGCATGGATAGAGAATGTGAAGTAGTTGGAGCTAGCGGTAAATGGTAGAAAGAACACAAACGGACTTCAATAACACAAATAAAGTTCAAAAATGCAAAACGGGTTCCAAAAACACAAATGATCTTCAAAAATGGTGGTGTGTATTAAATCAATCCATATTAGATTGGTCCATTTAAGTAATGTTAGAAGCCTGGTGTGTTCTAAATTAGAGTGATTTAAAATACATTATTGTGAGTTAGGGTTTATGACAAGAGTGATTAGTTAATTTGTTGCATCATTGGTAGATTAATTATGGACATTAGGATGGTGTCCTTGTGTGTGATGCAAGCATTAGATCTTTCAAAAAAATAAAAATCTATGATCAACACATGTACAATAACGGTCTCTTTTCCATAGAGCAACTACAAGATTTGTGTTATCGATCTCATGATCTAGAGGCAGTTGATCAACCCCCACAAATAGATATTGCTCCAATTTCATCATAGAGAAGGAAAATATCAAACAAACAACCACCGGGGGAGTCTACCCCACCAATACTTGATGCCACATTTCAAGAAGTTGAGATGGAGCAAATGTTGGATGTGTTCTTTGACATGGACCCCATCATTGAAAACCAAGGTGGCGAAAACATTCAAGGCAAAAATGTGAATTAACCTCAGTCATCCCGTCCATTTCAATGACATTAGAGCAACGATAAAGAAGGTGAGATGATGCAGACTCTTGTACATATGCCGCTTTATAATGGTACAAAAATCTCAGTACTTCGTACCGCTTTGGCAATGTTTAATGTGCAGTTTGTTTATGGGTGGTTTGACACAAGTGTCCACAAAGTTTTTTAGGCACATATATTGTATCCTAAGCATCAACCCAAATTAAAGTTCAATAATATGATTGTTGTGTTCACTTGTTGATGTAATGACACGTTGCTCAATGACGAGTAAATCTTGCCGGAAGGCAATCACATGCCCCCTACCCGCCCAGTTGCTAAAAAGTTTCTTACTAACTTGGGCATGGATTACAACAAAATACATGCATGACCTAATGATTGTATACTCTTTTGCAATGAGTATGCAAATTTGGAACAGTGTCCTAAATGTGGATCAAACAGGTATAGAGAGGACACACTAGGAAAATTTGTCCCTACAAAGATTCTTCGACACTTTCCTATCATTCCAAGAATAAAGAGCATGTTCAGGTGCAATTCTATAGCCGCTTTGATGACATGGCATATAAATACTAGATCCACAGATGATGTGATGTGGTTGCCTACTGACTTTGTCGATGGAAGTACATAGAGAAAAGATGCCCTACATTCAAGGATGAGCCTCCATTTCGATCTAACAATGGATGGAGTCAACCCATTTGGATTACGGAGTTCCTCATGGAGTACATGGCCTATTTGCTTGATTAATTATAATCTTCCACAATGGGTAGCTATCAAGAAGGTCCATTTGCTGTTGTCAAGAAGGTACAAGGAAAAGAACATGGACGTCTTTCTGGAAACACTTATAGAAGAGCTCCAAATCTTGTGGACAGGGATCGATGTGGGTGACATGTCACAACTGATCAGATGACAAAATGCCCATGTGCAAGGCATTCTCATGTGGATCATGCACGATTTTCCAGGCTTCTGTTCATGTAAGTATCTTTGAAATCCTCATCTATATGCTATTCCTGGCCATACCAACGCTTTTATTTCATTTTATGATTTTTCAGGCTTGAATTACTTGGGCAATCATGCATTTCCAGAATGCAGTCCTTGACTTGGCTTTCATTGCTCTAATTGTTTGAGCAAGACAATATACAAGGAGCATGGTAGACTTTTGCATGAAGGACATGAGCTACATGGAACAAACATATACAAACACGACATGCATCCACTGAAAGCGAGTGATTGGAAGAACATGTGACTAGAGAGGGGAGATTTTAAGCCACTTGACATGAAGAGACTCTCTATTTTTCATGAACTCTCATATTGGAGTGACCTGCTTATTAATCATCTGCTTGACCCAATGCACATTTTGAAGATTGTGGGGGAGATCCAATGGAAAAACCATCACTAGAAAAAGGGAGAGCAAGGCCCAAAGAGATGACCTACAAGCTATGGGTCGAATGCACGAGATGTGGCCCCGACTTAAA
Organism: Adiantum capillus-veneris; assembly: GCF_014529385.1. Taxonomy (NCBI): domain Eukaryota; kingdom Viridiplantae; phylum Streptophyta; class Polypodiopsida; order Polypodiales; family Pteridaceae; genus Adiantum; species Adiantum capillus-veneris. Next base: position 138,905,278 of record NC_140945.1, read on the forward strand.
CCCAAGGGAATTTTTTTAATACCAAAAGGTCCATGGGTTTTGAGTCATGCAAACGAGCAACAACAAGTGAAGACGACCATATCTTCATTCAAGACTCCTACTAGGTGCATGCAATGTCTGAAAACGGCTTTTACTAGAGATGAAAATCTTAGTGGTCTTAAGTCCCACAACTGGCATAAATTTTTACAGTTTATCTTACCAACTGCTATAACAGATGACATTAGAAGCACAATCTATTAAATTAGTGAGTTGGATCTCATCAAAAGAGATAAGAAAAGACAACATAGATGCAACTCACTTGAATGCTATTGAGGTAGTATATATCGTGGAGAAGTACTTCCCGACAATTATTCTTACCATCCAAATGCATCTCCTTGTGCATGTGGTTGATGAAGTTGCAATTGTTGGGGTAGTCCATAGGAGGTGGATATTCTTCTTAATGAGATTCATGAAGACTTTAAAAGGGTTTGTTTGTCAAAGGGCTTGCCCCAAGGGTAGCATGGTTGAAGGATGATTTGTACAGGAGTCTCTTGTTCTCATCAGTGAGTTTTTGGATTCAATTGATCAATAGATGTCTCGAATGTGGACTATTGAAGTCAATGTGAAGGTGACGGGGGACCATGAGAAAGATGGATATCACAATGCGGAAAAAGGTTATGAGATTTTTATTCTCAACTCAGAAGTCATGCAAAAGCAGCTAGAGAGGTACGAAGAGGAAGGGCAATCATGAATGACAGCTCGCTTGCAATTCAAGCGTAATCGTGCCACTAGAAACCTTCCTTTTCTAGATCATCTTCAGAAATTGCCAGAATTTCCTATTTTGGAGGCAAAGAGGAACAAAGTTCAGATTACTGAAGAAGAAGAAGAAGAGGAGATGTCTAGGGGTTGTGACTGGCATGTAGATATTTTTGCAACTTCATTTTGCAAGTCCATATGACCATATTAATTTAGTAATATTAAAATTGTTTAATTTATATGCTTGTAGGTAGATGCGGAGAGCGATGTAGAAGTGGAGTTTGATGATGAAGATGCAGACGTACATATTGAGATAGATATCTTTGGTGCATTAGCTCTCAACGAAAATGAGAGATTGACTATTGATTTTTTCTATGAGATCTTTTGTAAAACTCTTTTGATTATTCTACAACATTGGATAGATATAATGAGTTATGGTGCAGCTTCATTTTTTTGTTATTTACATTGCTTAAGCTGTTCTTTTATGGATATCTGTACTAACATATTATATTTGTGTTATTTGCGTATCTCTAGACATGGCCGATGATGACGATACATACTCTCCTAGCTTTAGTTTTCCAGTCACTCTGGCCGACATGTTGTTAACCCTCACGCACATTCCTATCACCTATGATGGACATTGTATTATTTATTTGGTAGAGTCAGGTACCGGGCTTGTCAGTCCAATAGGAAAAGGGTAAGAGTGATCGCCGATGAGAGGCGCACTCTAACTGGAACATTCAAGGGATTAGTTGGCTAAGCATGGGGCGCCCAAGTGTGAATGGAGCGAGCTCATATAAGAGTCAACTAAACCTAAAAATCACTCATTCTCTCATTTGTGCAATTGAAGAGTGCTCTTGCTCCATCTCCATCTTCTTCTTCTTCATCTCCTTGTGTGTGTGTGTGTATGCGTGAGAGAGAGAGAGAGAGTGTGTGCGATCGAGCATTGCGGCGGCACAATGGCGGTGAGGCGGTTGAGCGCGGCGTAGCGGCGTCTCCCTCTTCTTCGCGGCGAGGAATCCTCCACGACAACAAGCGTAGAGCAGTGAGTGACACACCATCGCCGTCTTTGAGCTTACTAGTTTAGGCTTGTTGTGTGCTTGGAGCCATTTGTGGCTCGCACACAGTGTATCGGCAAGTTCCTTGCATTGACACGTGCAACATACGCGCACATTTTTGGCACCGTTGCTGGGGAATGCCATACACTAAGCTTGAATGGCACTCTAAGCTTCTTTTGTGGTGCAATTTCAATTGTAGGAAAGGTAAGGAAGGAGGGTGTGTGTGTTGAGAAGAAGGATTTGTGTTGCTACTGTGTAATTTTTTGTAAATGGAGTTTTCAAAGGTACTGTGTTTTTTTTCTGTGTAAGGTGTTAGTATTAAGGTTGTTAGTTCTGTGTAATGCAAAGTACAGTAAGTAGGAAGTAGATCTGTGACAGCTAATGAGGTGCGTAACAGTAGGTGTATTAGTTGTAAGTAGGTAGGTAGAGTGTGTGTGTGTGCTCGCACGTAGGCCGCGGCGACCAACAGAGCTTCAGGTGACCGAACATTGTGTTGTAAACAACACCGCGACCCTCTGAATGATACGCTGGTTTTGAGCTATCACACGCTTTAATAAAAAAAATCGATCATCAAAAACCATTAAAAACGTTTTAAAAAAAACCCAGTGAAAATGGACGCCTAAAAAAGTAAGCGGTTAACCTTCGAGGTTATTCGCCGATGCTTGTAGGGTGCCAAAGACATGCATCTGCGCTTTGGTCGTGTGCTAGAGATGGAACAACTAGAGAGAATTTCGACTTATGCGAGTTCTCAATATCCACTCACTTTAGGTTCCGGGCCCTCGACGAGGACCCAAGGTAGTACAAACCAAGACCCGAACATAGTAGGTAGTGACTCTTCCTCTCACTACGACGTCATGGAGGGCTTCCCAATCCCTAATCCCGATATCTCAATCCAAGACATGCATGCCATGGGTCCACAGTCCGGGCCGAGCGTGCTTAGCCGCTTGAAGGAAACCTTTACTAGAGCCACTCGCTCAGAACATGGAGCTAATGATATAAATGAGGGGGGTAGGGAAGTAAATTCTCCATTCATGACCAACGTAGACCCTATACCCTTAGAGAATGTGCACGTGAATACTTCATTCACTGCACCTCTTGACTCTTCAGAGCTATTCCCCTCTGAGGTCATATTACCCGATGGTAGAAGCCTTGTTGAAGTGCAAGAGGTTGAGCGATATATTCTTGCAGCAAGGGAAAAGGAAATCGAGAGCTTATGCAAGGCGGTGCAATGAAGAGAGTTAAAAGCAAAAGCCCCTACTTGCTAAGAGAGCAATCAAGTGCTCCTGACTTAGCAACCACTAAGGGCCAACCCGTAGAAAGCAACATTGCATCTAGCTCAAAGGACACCCCTAGCACCTCAGTCCTAGATGGAGCGTTCTTAAATGAGAACTGAGAGTACGAACTACAAACGGAAACTCTAACCGACTTATACACAGGTCACACCTATCACGTGGGTTGGCTAGATGTCCTACAATCCATAATGGGTGCTACTAGTGTGGAGGATCAACAACAAAGAGTTTGTGAGGTCATCCACAGGGTCATTGAGTTAGAGAGACAGAACAAGGGGATCAGCATGCCTTCAACGGGTCTCATGAGATTCTTAGATAAAGGAAATACTAAACAACCGACCTTATCGCAAATGGAGACTCTCTCGGTAAGTCCGATGGATCCTCCATATGTTGTTTCTCCAGGGGTCTTAGTGCAATCTGAGCCCACAAGTGATAGCTTTACCTTTCCAAGTCTACCTCATCTTTGCCTTGATGACACCACGGCTACCATGCCTACCCCAATGATGGGCATGCCAAGAAACACGCCATAGACCTCACTTGTTAGTAAAGCACCGCTACATGGTAGCTCAATGCCTGCAATAGTACCTACAAGTGTGTACCAATCGTACGCACCTATGGGTCATCGCACTCATGTAGTCCCTACCCCTCCCATTGTTTCAACTACCTATGCTCCACAACCACAACACCCAAGTTCTTATTTCCATGGGACTATACCGGCTAGCATTAGCATGTCACATCCGACGTCTGCTATGCCTAGGGCCACACATATGAACTTTGGGCCGTCATATGGCACAACACCGTACCAAATGTGGAACCCAAGGGCTTCCTATGCGCCACGCCCAATGCCAATACCTACTCCACATGTAGTCTCTGGAGCGCCTTTATCCACGATGCCGGTTCACTAAGGTGGCTTGGCAACATTTGCTCAAGCTATTGGTCGATCTATTGCTTAGAATATGCATAACACGCCTGATAGAGAGCCTAGAAGTAAGGCAGTACAAATAGCCAAGCTCACACAAAAATTTAGTGGAGACGGGGATGTGAGAAAGCATATCAAATTGTTTGAACAAATATGCGATTCTCTAGGAGAACACAATGACCTGCATAAGAGCAATGCTTTAAGGCTAACCTTAAGTGGAAAGGCTGGGGATTGGTATAGAACCCTAAGGGTGGAAGAAAAAATGATTTACCCCACTCTTAGGAGACTGTTCTTGAAAGAATACATACGAGAGGGAGTACTTTGGGGTGTAGCCTCTCAGCTCCAAAAAGCCCAACGAGAGGAAGGAGAGTCGGTGAGAGACTTTATAAGTCGCTTGAAGCATTTGAATTCTTGTTGTAATCCAAATGAGCACTTCAACAATAACCAATTGCTTGATAGATTCATTAGGGGGTTACGACATGAGGATATCTACAATGGCCTAGTCATTAGAGGTATCACCACTTGGGAAGCAGTCACCACCAATGCGATCCAATTGGAGGATAATTTAATGATTCAAGGAGAAAGAGTGTCTGTTGAGCCTAAATCTATTACCTCACAAGCATGAGGGCATCATCCAATGACCCTAAAGCCTATTGCTAAGGAGCCAAAGATATCCGAGATGACTTTAGCAGATCTCACCAAGGCTATTCAAGAGAGTCTTAGAGACAATCGTGCTCCACAAAACAATCATATGTATCCAAGAAGGGAGCAACAATGGTGCTCAGTATGCTATGGACCACATAGTTCCAGTGAATGCCCTACTTTTAGAGTAAAATTCAATGAGAATTGAAATGTATGTGGAAGGTATGGTCATCAAGCTAAGGATTGCATAGTATTTAAGCGCGCGATGGCCAATAGACCAACCTTAGCATGGACAGACACACCTCCAGTGCCTACATTGATGTCGGCCCCACCTCTTGGACAAACAGCACAACACATGGTCCCTAGGGCCCAAAATGTTGTTCAAACAACACCCTTACCACCTCCACTGCTAGGACCGCAACCACCACATCCGAGGATCACTTCTGTGAATCAAGTGGGTTGTGAGTCATCTATTGCTTGTTTGGAAGGCTGTGAGGAAGATATAGATCCTAATATTGCCTATGGGCTAGATGTGCTTGAAGAAAGTCCACAATACTACATGGAGGACTATTAGGGACAAGTCAAACATGTATATCAAGTAGCTTCTCTTGCGGCAAGAGGCCAAAATATCAATTACACTGCTAAGAGACCACATCTTCAATGCTATGAGTGTGGAGGTCCACATCGTGTAGCCGAGTGTCCTATTAGGCTACAAAAGAACGCCACACTAATGCAAACCAATCAAGCAAGCACATCTACAATGCCGATACTCATGTGTAATCGATGTGACATAGATCATTTGATTGCCCAATGTCCAAATAATCCAAATGCACCAAAGATCACGCCATTAAACTTGATTGAAGTTACCGAAGCACCATCACAAAGTACACCTGTGGTACCAGTAAACGTACTCACACAATCGATGCTCCAAAAACAAAATTATATTCTTGAGGAAAGAGACACGGCATCAATTGCCCAATCTCAGAAAAAGAAGAAAACACGAAGGAAGAGATTGCGAAAAGCAGCAAAGTCAGACCCCAATTCAAAGAACAACATAGGGACTGGTGACGACCCCGTATATATGAGTGACGTTGAAGAGGATTCTGATTTAGGTGAAACCATGGATACCAAAACGACCACTAAGATAGAAACTAGCAAGGAAGATCTTCATGAGCCACAATGGCCAGGATCGAAGAAGAAGATAGGAACTTATCCAAACCCTACAGAGGAGATTGAGCGAGTCAAGCAATTAAGGATTTTGGTAGAAGATACCCAAAGGGATCTAGAACCAGCACCTAGGCAGATCCAGATTATAGACACCGTGTTCCCTACACAACAACAACCTCACCAAGTCCATAGACCCTTAGCCATACCTGGTGTCATTCAAGAAGAAAGTGACTTAAAGTCATGGGAAAGTGGGCGTACTCACTTCTTGATGGAAAGAGTGTTTACAGAGGGACTACTTGATCCTATCGAAGAAATGGAGATCCCATCTTCCCCACGTCAAGGGACTGAAGTCCAAAAGGTGCCGTTGAACATTGCCAAATTGGTGGATTTCATGTCTTCAGAAGTTAGAACCACCATCATGTCCAAACTATATAAAGACCCTGAGCTAGTCTCAACTCTTGAAGCCTTCCTCAATGGAGAACTGAATTTTGGGCTACCACAATTTGCACAGATGGATGGAGCGGGGGAGACGCCAATAGAGGAGGAACACTTAGATCCACAACCCGACCTAGATGAGACCCTTGTTATAGAAATACCTATTAACAAGTTGGGACAATACTTTGAGGGTGATGAATCCAATGCGACCATACCAATCACTACTAAGGGATTAATTGTGAAGGGAATCCTTGATGGTGGCGTTGGGGTTAGCATTGTGACTAAAAATTGCTGGGAAACTATGGGAAGACCTCACCTTGCGACTACAATCATAGTAGTGAAGATGGCTAATGGGTCTATTGTTAAACCTATTGGGATGCTAGAAGATCTCAAGATCAAGGTCTTTGGACATAAAATAAGGATTACCTTTATTGTTATGGATTTCTCCAAACACGCTATGGCATCGGAGATGAACTTAGGACATCCTTTCATGAGGGAAGCAAAAATGGTACATGAATGGTTTAAAAACCATGTCTACTTGCAGTTTCAAGATTCTGTCATTCGAGTGGATCTTGTGACTGGTTGAGCAAATCCCCTAGGAAGCAAGTTTATCATTGATCATAGATCTGACACCACAGTTCACTTGGCCCCATTGCAGTATTGTTACACGTGTAAAGCGGACACTGATGTTTTGGAAGATTCTCCTTATCTATATGGATGTACTACCTGGGATGACTAAGTCGGACAATGTGGATTGGGTCCACCTAGCAGCAACCATAGACACTTGGGGAAATAGGGGGATGACCTGGCTAACACCAGAGGGGAATGAAATACCACCACTTGTACCCTTAAATATGCTAGAAGGAAGGCATATAGCTTCTGATGATCTACAAGATGAAAGTTTGACTGGCATTGGAACCAGTAGCGCCTCACAAGAATATAGCCCACATGATTTGGAATCAGAATCATCAGTTGAAATTGACTCTGAGGACAAAGATTCTGAGTTAAATCTTAGTGCAAATGTGGGGACAAACCATTCAGGGCCCAGTGGTAACCTAGATGACAATCTATCCAAGGGAGCAGAAGACACAAGTAGTGATTCATCTAGTGACTCTTCACTAGAGATCGGCCGTAATCAAGAATTAAACAAGAAGAGTAAGAGATATAAGAGGCGACGATACCAAGTAAATGTGCGTGCTAGAATAAATGAAAAGAAATCTACCGCAGAATGACTTAATTATATAGGGGTATGTGATGCTCATCGAAAGTTGGTAGATAACTGGGGTGAATACCTTCAAAGTGTTATGTGGTGTAGTCCACAACCCATTGACATTGCACAACTAGAGGCTACAGAGAAGCCAAAGTTGAGCCGTACTGTAAGGAGCCGAAAAAATAAAGAGTTAGCTCAACAACAAAAGGAATCGAAAGTGAAATCACAGTCCACAGAACAACAGGACCCCACACCTGAACATTTCAAACCCTATACCACAGAGGAACGTAAGGTTGTGTATACAAAGGCTCAAAGAAAACCTATCGATGGGAGCAATGGAATCTATGACGGTCCAGTGATAGTTAAGGAAATAGAGTTAGCAGACCCAGGAGAAGAGTCCAAACCTGTTTTCATTGCCCAAGATCTGACAGAGACTGAGGAGTGTGTACTTAAAGAACTTCTAAAGGAATTCAGAATTATATTTTCTTGGACTTATCATGATATGAAAGGTGTTCCACCTTTTGTGGTGCAACACACAATCCCCATGAATAGCATGGCTAAACCAGTTCAACAACAACCCTACCCAATGAATCCTAAATATGCAAAAATAGTTCAAGAAGAGATTGAAAAGCTTGTGGAGTGCGGATTCATATACCCTATTGAGCACTCAGAATGGGTGTCTCCAATAGTGATTGTGCCAAAAAAGAATGGGAAACTCAGAGTGTGCGTGGATCTCAAAAAGGTCAATGCCGCCACTAGGAGGGACCATTACCCCTTGCCATATTCAGAACATGTGCTTGAAAGAGTTGCAGGGAAGGAAGCTGATAGCTTTTTAGATGGGTACTCTGGCTACAATCAAATCACAATTGTGTTGGAGGACCAAGCTAAAACAGCCTTTATAACTGAATTTGGAGTGTTCGCATTTCGTGTTATGGGTTTTGGCTTAACCAATGCCCGTGCTACCTTTCAAAGATTAATAAACACTGCTTTTAGAGACTATTTGAGGGAGTTTTGTCAAGCTTTCTTAGATGACCTTTGTGTTTATTCCTCTTGGAAAGAACGTCTATCATGCTTACGAAATGTGTTTGAGAATTGTATATTGTATCGCATCTCCTTAAACCCTTTCAAATGCCAATTTTGGGTTAAACATGGAGTCATTTTAGGGCATATAGTGTCCAAAAATGGGATTTCCATAGACGAGAGAAAAATTAAAGCCATTGCTGAATTGCCACCACCTACAAACTATAAAGGAGTTCAAAGGTTCATGGGCCATGTTGGTTATTACCGACGGTTTATTTTAAACTTTGCCAAGATAGCTCGTCCTTTGTACAAGCTTTTTATTGAGTTCCAATGGACTGTGGAGTGTGACCATAATTATGAGTCATTGAAAAAAACCTTGACTAGCGCTCCTATTCTATGAGTGCTTGATTGGAATGTAATTTTTCCATGTGCATATTGATGCATCAAACTTTGCTATTGGGTGTGTTCTAGCTCAACCAGGAGAACATAAACTGAACTACCCCATTAGCTTTGCAAGTCATCAATTGAATGATGCTGAGAGAAACTACACCACTACAGAGCGAGAAGGTTTATGTATGATTTATGCAGTGAAGAAATTTCGCTACTACCTTCTAGCTCGCCAATGAGTTTGTGTTCTATGTTGATCATCAAGCCTTGTTGTATCTAGTAAATAAACCTTGTTCCATGGGAAGAATTACACGATGGTTGTTAATTCTCCTTGAGTTTGATTTTACCGTTGTGGTGAGACCTGGTAAAAGACATGTCATGGCGGATCATTTGTCTCGCATATCCAATGGTGAAGCCCCTACTGGAGTCGATGATGAGTTGCCCGATACTTCTCTATTCCTAGTCGAAACCATACCTGAATGGAGTGAGAAGATTGTGAACTTTCTAGTGAATGGTTTTCCACCCAAAGAGCTTCGTAAAGACATAGCTCGAAAACTGTTAAAAGAATGTGAACCTTACACTCTCATTGCAGGAACTCTCTACATGTTAGGGAAGGATGATATTCTTAGACATTGTGCCCGTGAGGATGAGTATTTATACATAGTGCAAGAAGCCCACATGGGTATAGCCGGAGGACATTTCTCAGGGGAACTAACAGCTAGAAAGGTGTTGCAAGCAGGTTATTGATGGCCAACCTTATTTAAGGATGCATCACTTTTTGCAAAAGGATGTGATGAATGCCAACGTTACAAGATCACACAACGAAAGGATAGGATGCCCTTACAAAATGTTAAAGTGGCTCAACCATTTGAAAAATGGGGTTTGGACTTTGTAGGCCCAATTAGTCTGGCAGCTCGTAGCACTCAATCTCGATATATTATTGTCACCACTGACTATGTGACAAAGTGGGTGGAAGCCAGGGTGACATGTAAGGCCGATGCGAAGTCAACTGCCAAGTTTCTCTTTGAGAACATTATTACAAGATTTGGTTGTCCCTTTGAGATTGTGAGCGACAATGGTACTCATTTTATAAATGGAGTAATAAAGGAACTCACTACCAACTTTATGATAGCTCACTATAAGTCCACTCCTTATTATCCACAAGCAAATGGCCAAGCTAAGAGCACCAACAAGAACTTAATCTCTATCTTAACCAAAACAGTGGAAGCTCATCGCACAGATTGGGATTTAAAGCTTACATCAGCTCTATGGGCTTATCATACCTCGTACAAAGTTTCAATTAACTGCACACCATTTAAGATGGTGTATGGCCAAGAAGCGGTTATCCCATGGTAGTTTGTCGTTCCTAGTTTTCAAGTAGCTTATCAAGAAGGTTGGGATGGTAACCCCTTAGTTGAGTGATTATATATCCTTGAAAGGCTAGATGAAGAGAGGCAATTAGATGTGCAAAATGCACTTGTGGAGAAAGATAGGAGGAAGAAATGGTTTGACCGTCATCTAAAGAACAAAGATATCAATGTTGGTGATAAAGTCCTTAGGTATGGAATACGTAATGAAAAGAAAAAGTTGAAATATGCAGGAAAAGGACCATATAGAGTATGTGAGATCACCCCACAAGGAACCATTCGTGTGGAGACTCTTGATGGAGTTGAAACCATTGGATTCCTCAATGGGAGCAAATTTAAAAGATACTATGATCCTTTAAGCCAAGAGGATCTATGTGCCATCCATACAAAAAAGGCAGCCAAGGCACAAATAGAATTAAAGAAGATACAAGCTCAAGCTGAGGCTAAGGAGCAACAACAACGCATAAGACAAAAACAAGAGGCTAACCTTGGAGTCACACATGCATTCCACGTTGAAACCGACGAGGATTGGTTGGACTCTGACACACCTCTATGATACCCTATTGAGCTAAACAACACCTATGGAAAAGTGCTATATAACGCCTTATTGGACACGGGTGCTAAATATAATCTGCTATCATATGGGGTGTGGTGTCAGTTAGGGAAGCCACCTCTATCTGAGAGTATTATCCATGTCAAGGGTGTCAACAAAAAAAAAAACTTCGGTTTTTGGAATCTGGCACACTTCTATCAGATATGACAATGGGGTTGTAGCTCAAGACTTTTTGGTCATGCCTGTTGGAACTATGGAGGGTAATATAAACCTAGGATGCACGTGGATGATAGCCACCAAATGCACTATTGATTGGGGGATAGAAGGTGTCACAACACAGAAACCAACTCTTAGCCCTGCCATGCAAACCATAGTCCCTGAGATATTGTCTTTTAAGGAAATAAAACCCAAAACATTGCATGTCTAAGAGGTTGAACCATATGTCCCCATAGCCCAACTCTCTAGAGCTTCAACTGATGTAGTTGAAATAAATCTTGGAACACACAAAACCCATCCCAATGTAACAAAGAAAACATATAAGTGGGTCCCTAAAGCTTCTTTAGCGACCATAGCCAGTGCTAAAAGACAAGAGCCTGGTAAGAGACGTCCCATTCGCCCCAAGAAATGTAAAGAAACGTTTTGTTGGATTCCTAAAAAACTATTGGAAGCCCAAGGCTACTATGAAGGAAATGATCAAATCTGGGTGCCAAAACGTAAATTGTGCTCTTACTTGTCACTGGGCCCATGTGAGCTCAATCCTGTGGCTCCAAAATAAATTGAAGATCACGGAAAGGAAGAAATTACGGAATGCTACACACCTGCTCCAGAGCTAGTTTGGGTACCAAAGAAAGAACGATTTGTTCCACCTAGCTTAGGAACAGGGAAATCAAATGAAGCTTCTTGCTCTTCAACTAGTTCCTATACGGAAATAGAAGCTTCGACATAACCTCCACCTACCATTGTACATATCCATACAAGCAAGAAAGAGTTTGCACCTCCCGTTGTAAGTTCACCACCTACAACAATGTTGCAAATAAAATCATGGGAGAGTACCTTACTACCCTTGCGCAACTAGATGAAACTCACAGGGCAGTCGAAAACTATTGGTTAAATCCTTCACCCATAACAACTTGGAACAATTGGTTTCAAAAGGTAACGACATCATTCCAAAAGGTATGATATACCCAAGGTGCTGACATCCATCATTCACTTGCTTCCCTCTCAACCTTCCTCCCTGACCTCTTAATCTCCAATCTTAGGGAATGTATACATAAAGCCTTATACTAACAAAACAAGATAAAAACGTAAAAGAGCAAGAGCGATAACACAAAATCATAAAAACACATTATGCACAAGAACACGACCCTTGTAATATTTGCACTCTAACCATCATCTATTTGCGTGTACAGATATGGCTAGTACGCTAGAGTCATCCACTCCTGCCTTGGGTGAGAGATACCCTCGTTACTTTTCACAAATGTTTCACATGGTCTTTCCAGTGCTTGCATGTGAATGGGATTTGGTAGGTACCCTAGCATGTGAGAGGAATTTTGAGGAGTTAGAATGGCTGATACGTCTCTTGACTACAAGCCTACCCTTTTGACCAAGATGACTATAGGCGTCTAGTGACCTTCTTAGTAAACATCGGTATCTATGATGAAGAAGAAGATTTGACTACACGGATGGCACATATGGTCTCATGGATGATGACTTTGTTTATCTCGATGATGAGGATAGGGATTTAGCCTTGGGGTTCCCCCCAATCTCTACAATATGCTATTCCCTTGACTCTCTAAGGGGAGTGCAAATAATTAGGTTAGGGTTTCTTATGTTTTTTAATTGTGTTCAATAAGTGTCGGTACCTTTTCCCACTGATGTGCCTCTTAGAGGTATTGTTTGTGTTTCCTTGTGTGTACAGGAACATGTTGCTATGGTTAGGATTTGGACCTTCATGGAATATTTCTCTCATCCACTTTTCAAATCAAGTGCGACCATCAACACAAACAGGTGTTTCTTGTCCATTAACATTGCCCCTTATCTTTTTGCATCCATGTTTGTCTGCTTTAATTGGTAGCATAATATTCAGCGCATTTTCTTAGTACCAAACATTAAATTCAATGTAATTTTTTGTCATAATCACTTGTTTAGATTTAAAAATCAAGCAGTCCGACTAAGCTAGTTTGACCAAGTTAGGTGTTACAGATCTTCTCTTAATACCATGGGGAATGCATTCCTAATAATTAATGGTTACTTAGGTTCTTAATCCGATTTAGGCATCATTGTGTGAAATGTACTAGGGCTTTCTAGTGGGCTTAGTCCCTATTGACCTTTAACTTAAGTATTATAAAGGGAGTTTACTGGTGTGATGAGCCTGGGAGGTGTAACAATGTTATATGACCCCCCAAAATTACAAAATTAAAATGTTGAAAACGAACGAACAAAAAATCAAAGTGCCACAATGTAAAATCTTAAGTTGGAAGAGAAACCTTAGCTTGATTTGGTACTCCACTCACATGTATAGCCTATGGTACTAGAGCTCTAGAGGTTCCCAGTGTGGGCGCTTTTTCTTGAAAAGCAAAAAACCCAAGGCATACAAAATAAATACACACATCAAAATCGAAACAATGTGAAAAGACTTTTGGGGGGTCAAAGAAAAGTAAATAAGTCAGGCAATAATTTTATGAGCAATTTCTTTTATGGTAGCTTAACTACAAGGTCTTCTAGGTATAGCCTCTAGTCAGCCCTCGGACATGAAATACTTGGCTCTCACGATTAAACAACTTAATTGACTAGAGAAAATTGAGAAGCTTTCCCATGGTATTAATAGTCGATCTTTAGTACCTTTCGACCGTTAAATTAGCGACCCCATACTTGTTTAATTTTTTACCTTTACAGCTATTTATGCGTTTGATTATATTGCAATTTAATGTTTATTGCTGACAAATGGTTGAAAATTCTGTTACCAATCAAATTGTCTACCTACAACTGCATATGCCTTTTAATTTCTTATGAGAATGCAATTACTGTGCCAATGTTGTTTGATTTTGCAGTGACTGAAGGAGGCTAAGGACATTCATCTCAAAAGCTCTTCCACCTCGACGAACGAGCTTCAACTCAATAGCTTCCGAGGACGGAATCTACATTAGGATAGGGGACATGTTAACCCTCACGCACATTCCTATCACCTACGACGGACATTGTATTATTTATTTGGTAGAGTCAGGTGCCGGGCTTGTCGGTCCAATAGGAAAAGGATAAGAGTGATCGCCGATGAGAGGCGCACTCTAACTGGAAGATTCAAGGGATTAGTTGGCTAAGCATGGGTGCCCCAATGTGAATGCGAGCTCATATAAAAGTCAATTAAACCTAAAAATCACTCATTCTCTCATTTGTGCAATTGAAGAGTGCTCTTGCTCCATCTCCATCTTCTTCTTCTTCTTCATCTCCTTGTGTGTGTGTATGCATGAGAGAGAGAGAGTGTGCGATCGAGCATTGCAGCGGCACGACGGCAGTGAGGCGGTTGAGCGCGGCGTAGTGGCATCTCCCTCTTCTCTTGAGATGTCGACCTCTACATCTTGAGCTGGCATCCACTACGGGTCTTGGCCGCTTACGGCATTTACTCATTGGCGCGTTAGGTGACCGACATGGAGGATCCCTGCCAGTGATTCTACAGCTAGACTACACTTATAGTGCCAACCTAGTATGCTTCTAGCGAGTTCACACTTAGTGACCGCATGTACATATGTGCTACTTTTCAGCTTTAGCACTTAGTTATTTTGTACTCTCTTTTCTAAGCGAAGAAGAAGACGAAGCTTTCCATCTCTGTGTGTTTTGTGCTTGTCTTGTCTAGCTCTCTTGCATCCTCATTCTTTACATGGTATCAGAGCCTGGTGCAGGCAAGAGAGGCTAAGAGAGCAAGAGCATCACAATCTCTTCGTTCGCAATCCACGTACCAGATGTCGTACAAGTTTTCGGGTTTTTTGTACAAGTTTCTGAACAGGTCTCCAAAGTGCAGTATACAGAGATTTACTGTACAAGTACAGTGGTTGTATGTACGTTTGATTGTGGACACTCGTTGAGTGTAGAAAGTGTTACAGGTACCACGATAGTAGCAGGTTCAGAAGATTTGAAGGATTTTGCAGATTGCAGCTATTTTGTCTTAGTGCTTCAAGATGTCTGACGGTTCCAGTTAGATTGTCACTAAGAAGCTTCAGAAAAATAACTACCCTGCATGGAAGTTCAGAATAACTAATTTCCTAAAAGGAAAAGGTTATTGGGACTATGTAGAAGGAGACAATGAAAAGGAACCAGAGATTCCTAAGGCAAATGCTATGATAGAGCAAAGAAAAGCTTTGAGGGACTGACAACAAGGCCAGACCAAAGTGATGTATTGGATTTCTATGAGCATCACAAATGGCATGATGGGATATCTACAGGATGCTAAAACCCCCTCCATTGCATGGAAAAACTTAGGCAGAGTGTTCGAGGTTAACACCAAGGCCAGGAAGCTTCAACTAAAGTCGGAGCTAAATCAGGTTAAGAGGAACAACCTCTCCATCAATGATTATGCCTTGAAGATCAAGAGTATCATTGAGGCTCTTGGATTTATTAAAGTCTCAGTGGAAGACGATGACATTGTCCGTGCATGCTTGGATGGTCTAGGAGATGAGTATGTACATTTCAGGTCTTCCATGAATACAAGAGATGACATCACCGTGTTCCAAGATTTGATTTATATGCTTATTCTTGAGGAGAAGAACCTTGGTCTTGACACATCTTCTTCTCGTGGCAGAAATAGGTCTAAACAGGCCCTATATTCTAACTCCAACAGAGGTAGAGGTCGTGGTCGAGGCCCAAGTGGTTGCAGGGGCCAATCTCGAGAAGGTCAATCAAATCAAAACAATACAGGCGACAGGGGAAACCAGTCTCAAGACAGGGGGAGTCAAAGAGGTCGTGGTGCAGGATCAAGCAAGCAGCAACATACTGCAGATAACAGATAATGTTGGACTTGTGGTGAAAAAGGTCACATGTCACGTGACTGTCCAAAGGGAAGAGCAAGTGGAAAGAGAGAAAAGGGCAACTATGCATGTACTAGCAGAGATGCAGATGACAGCAGAAGCGAGCGCATGTTTGTTATGCAGCATGTAATGAATACAATGAGTGCAGAGAATTCCACCCAAGATGATGTTTGGTATGTGGATTCAGGTGCCTCTAATCACATGACGTCTTGTGGAGAGTGGTTTAGAGATATGCGCAAACCAGATGTGTCAAGCTATGTGTAAACAGGAGATGACACAGCTCACCCCATTGCTCATGTAGGGGACATACCTCTAAATACAAAGAATGGGAAATCAAAGTACTTAGCATATGTACTTCATGTCCCAAACATTACAAATCTTGTTTCTGTTGGACAAATGGTTGAGCAAGGTTTGCAGGTTCGCTTCAATCCGAATGGCTGTTATGTAGAAGATTTCCAGGATGGTTGTAAGCTGATCACAGAGGGCAAATGTGTGGGCAGATTTTTTACGCTGAATGTAGACATGCCTGAGGTAAAAGCTGCATTATTTTCACAGGGCACAGGTGTTGTGGCTAATGTTGACATTTGGCACAAACGCATTGGCCATGTCAGTGAGCAGAGATTATGCAGCATGCAATCAAAACAGGTTGTAAAAGGTTTGCCCAAATTCAAGGTGGATAGAATGCATAAAGTGTGTGCAGCATGCCGGTTTGGAAAACAGTCAAAGGGCTCATTTCCACATGAGCGCAATGTATGTAAAAAGCCACTTGAGGTGGTGCACACAGATGTTTGGGGTCCAACCGATACTGCAAGTATACATGGTTGCAGGTATTATGTCTCTTTCATTGATGACCATACAAATAAAGTATGGGTCTACTTCATGCGTTGTCAGGAGTTTTTTGGAGCAAGGGATTGCGCATATGTACATATACATGCATGGTGCATCAAATAAATAATTGCCCATTTTTCAGAGCCAGGTGGTTACGTGGGGTCCACATGTGTACATGTAGGACAGGGTGTACATAGTGCATCGATTTTCACTATTACCAGTACCACTGTGTTTTTTCTACAATAAGGAGGAGTTAGTAGAGCGTAAAACTTCTCGAGGAAGATATCCGCGGGCTGACGACATGAGGTAAGCAGGTGCGTCAGATGGCATCGAGTGGCGTCAAGAGGCCGAACGGGGTCAATACTAGCACGCGGAGAAGTATGGACACGACGTGGGTGTTTTCTTGTGATACTTATGCAGAAAGGTCATCATGAGGACCACTTTTTGGGGCCACTTCACGTGGTTGCGGGTTTCATTATTTGGAAAAACTGAGTGCCAGGTGTGCGGATGATGCAAAAAGGTGACAACTATGCACTGCGAGGTCAGTTTTTGGCCTGTTCGGGGTCCGTTTGAGGTCATCTAAAAAGCCACGGGTGCCCAACTAATAAAGCTAAGTGTGGGAACTGAAAAATAGAGAGAAGACCAGAAAAAACATGGAGAAATGAGGAGGAACAGCCGCAGGTGTGTTTTTGGGGATTTTGGAGCCTGTTTTGGCCGTAAACTGCTCATCCGAGGTCGGATTTGAGCACTTTGACATTGTAGACTGGGGTTTTGGGCCGTTCCGGATGCAATGGCGCTGTCCATTTTGCCAAATTCCTCATAGATTTTCTGCTGTTTTTTTGTGTAATCTTCTCCGGTGAGTGAAGCCTCTTCTTAACTTTGTGGTTGTATCTGGTGTATTTCCTCAATACTGTGTAAACTATTTGCCCCATTGGTGTTGGGCTGAGCTTCATTGAGTCTAAACAACAGCAATTTGTCTCCTTTGAGCTGAATTGAGAGTGTGTGTATATGTGAGTATTGAGTGGGCAAGTAGGAAATCTCTCTCTTGTCACTCCGTCTGTGTGTTTCCTGTCTCGGCTAGGCTGGTTGTGTAAGCCGAGTGGTGCCCCATAATGTGTGTGTGTATCATCCCAAGAGTGTGTGTCGGGTCATTATAGAGGCGTTGTGTGTGTTTCCATCCCGCTCACATTCTTTTGGCTCCCCCACGGAGGATCTTCTTCGAGTACCTTCTGCTTCGAGCTTCAAGCTTCGAGATTCGGGGCTACAGGTTACAGGTTATAGGTTACAGGTTATAGGTTACAGGTTATAGGTTACAGGTTTTTATTGAGCTGGGGGATTCTCAAATGTGGAGATCCTTTCGGTAATACAGGTAGCTGGAGCACCCTTTTTGTGACCTCGCCATAGGCTATGTACTAGTGAGTCCTACTTGATGCTCGGGTTCTATTGTTGACAGTTTGTGCATACATATACAGTCTATATTTTGAGTTCCTACTGCTCTATTTTTTGGGAAACTCTGCCAAAATTTTTTCAAGTTATGATGGCTGGTTTTTTGGTCTTTTGAGCCATTTATGCTGTGATGCTGCTGAAATTTTGGAAAAAAATCAGAGGATAAGTCAGGTGTGCCTTCTTGGGAGCTGCATGGTTGGCTTTAATGGATGATCAAAATGGCCCTCAATTCACTCCATTTCATTTAACTCAAAGAATCCAGATAAATGTTCATGTGTCCAGGAAGATTTTTTTCCAGCAGCGCATAGTCTTTATGTTCGGGCCAAAAAGATTAAGAGAGATCCTGGAATATCCCTTGCATGTTGTAATTCCGATGATCAACTATGAAAACTCATTTGATGTGCATGTGTTTGTCCTTATCTAAAGTTGAGCTCCATTAAAGTTTCTGGGAATTGAGTTAGTAAAAGTTTTGGGTTCTTGCACGTGTGTTCAAAGGGATTCTCAAAGCATTGTGACTTGGGTAGCCATGGCTTTCTCTTATCCAGAGTTTCATGGAAGAAGTGATGAAGATGTGGAAGATTTTTTGGAAAAGATAGAGGTTGCCTGCATTAGCAACCAGATTCATGACCCTGCGCAGATGTTACGCCTTCTCCAAATTTGTTTGAAGAGTGATACACGAGTTTGGTCTAAAGCATTTGAAGAGGAGTTGCATGTGGCTGATCCACCTGTAAGGTTGAGTTGGGACAATCTACGACATGGGTTGGAAGTGGAGTTTGTGAAGATAGAAGATCCTGACAAAGTGTGGCAAGAAGTACAGGCTTTGGTGCAAAAGGAAGGTGAGCCAGTAGATGCGTACATACATAAGTTCTCATTGGCATGGGAGCGGATGTGCAAGGCCTTAGCACCAGAGGTACCCCCGCCTGACATGATGAAGAAGGACAGGTTCCTGGCTGGTCTCTGGGAGAATATACGTTGGAGAGTGGAGCTAAAGAAGCCTAGGACATATGAAGATGCACTAGAGGTAGCAAGGAACAAAGAGTGGAAGTTGAGGAAAATGAGCCAGTTAGGGGTGGAGTCTTTGCCCATGAGGTCTGAATTTCAGCCTCTAGAGTCTTTACAAGGTCGCATGTCAGGGGTTCATCATGAACCAGTGGTTCCTGTTACTACTCAGGTTATGCCAGCAGTGGTCGCTACATCAGTGCAAGATGATGGGCTAAGGCAACACATGAGGCAAGTAGTAGATTTGATGAAGAATCTCAGTCTAAACATGCTAGGTCAAGTGGGAAATAATCGAGGTCGAGGGAGGTTTGCAAATCGGCCAAGAGGTGAAGAGAGACCTAGGAATGGTGTTGGACAAAGCAACGGTAGGTTTTGGAGGCAGATGCCCACATGTTACAATTGTGGAGAGTTGGGTCACATCAACCCGCAATGTGATAAGCCACCAAGGATGGGGGGGAGACATGTATCCATTGCCAAGACAGGTGTTAACTAGGTCAAATGATTATGGCATCGAAATTAAGGGAGATGAAGGAACCAGTGGATTAACCCAAGAGGAAAAAAGAAAGACAAAAGTGCTAAGTGTAGTCACCTTGGGGAACGCATCAAAGCTAGAGGATACATTAGTGATGCCTATTGGGAAGAGGACCACAGAGGATAAGGAAGGAAGAAGTGCCCCAGGTCCTAGTAAGAAGAAAGGAAAGAGCCATGAAGGCGAGGATGTCAAGGCCAAGAGGAAAAGGAGATCTCGTCGAAAGTTTCATGTTTCAGATTTCCCACTAGGGGATGGGCAATTAAGCTATGACTTGAAGGAGTATCTGACGAGCAGGAAGGCAGATGTTACTTTTGGGCAGCTTATAGAGATGGTGCCTAAGCTAAAGCGACAGTGGAAGAGGATGGTTAACCCAATGGACAAAGAGCCAGAGAGAGGTTCAGTAAAGGTGTTGGCAATGGATGAGCTACCAGACATTTGTCCAATAGTAGATGTCTGGCATAAAAGGAAAAATTTGGGACAAGGTTATGTGGATGGCGGAGCCCAAATATCCAGGATTTTGGTTTAGTTGCATTTGCGAATGAGGTTGAAGATGAAAGTGAAGGGCCTTATGAAGTGATTGAAGGGCTGATGCAAACCAAGGTTGAGCTGTCAAAGAAGCAGGAATTGATGACACAAATGATCAGTGGAGACCTCTCAGCTATGGAGAAGGATATATATTAGCACATGCTGGCTAGTTTTCCTAATTTGTTCATTACTTCATATGAAGAGATCAGAGGGTTCAAGGGCAAAGAGATGCATATAGAGATCAAAGAAGGTGCTAAGCCAGTGCGGCAAAGGCTAAGAAGGATGGGTCAAGAGCAAATGGAAGCCTTGCGGGTAGAGGTGGACAAGTTATTGAAGGCAGAGTTCATAGTTCCAGTGGAGACCACAGAATGGGTGAGTCCAGTTGTAGTCAGTACAAAGAAGGATGGGAAGTGGAGAATTTGTGTGGATTTTAAACCCTTAAACGCAACCACTAAGAAGAACCCATATCCTCTTCTATTCACCGATCAGATCTTGGATTCAGTGGCAGGTTATGAGAGGTACAGTGTGTGTGATGGCTTTTCAGGCTATTTTCAATTGAAGATTTCTCTTAAAGACCACACAAAGACCACTTTTATTACGCCATGGGACTGCTATTGCTACATAGTATTGCCGTTTGGGTTTTCAAATGGACCATCTTTCTATCAAGAGAGAGCAAATTGGTTGTTGGAACCATTCATTAGTAGTTGTGTTAAAGCTTTTATGGATGACTTATGTGTCTATAGCAGTAGGGTTGAAAATCATGAGAAGATGCAGATGGTATTGGTTCGATATAATGAATGTGGAGGACAACTAAATCCAAAGAAATATCATCTAGCACAGCCAAGGGTGAAGTTATTGGGCCATATGGTGTCAGAAAATGGCATTGAGGCTAATCCAGATAAGGTTAAGTCTATTATTCTTCTTCCATCACCTACGAGTACGAAGCAATTAGCAACTTTTATACACAAAGTGAAGTACATGGCACGGTTTATTCCATTGTCTTCGCAGCTTCTTTATCCATTACAGCAAGTGGCAAAGCATGATCCATTGCAATGGGATGACAAGTGTGAAGAAGTGTTTCAAGAGGTGAAAGAGGTGTTAGGGGGGTTGTCAGCCATGCAGGCTCTTGATTGGGAGAAAGTGTTTTATGTAAATCCATCAGTAGGGGATGATTCCATTGGAGCCATCCTATTGCAAAAGGGAAAGGGCAGCCATTATATGAGGCGAGTGTATTGTGCAAGCCGAGTGAAGTTGGTAGCGGAGAGAAAGTTCTCAGAAGTAGAGCTAGTGATGGCCAGTGTAATATTTGCTTGTCGACGATTTTGTCATTACTTGCTACCACAGCCTTTTGTTTTCTTGACGAGTTATGCCTTTTTGCCACAGTTACTTAATGGTACTAACATGTCAAATGTGGTAAAGAAATGGGTAATTGAGCTGCAAGAGTTTGAGTTCTCTTTTCTAGTGGAAGATAGTACAAGGGCTACCCTAGCTGATTTGTTGACCTACAAGGAGAATCCCCTTATTGTTAAGGAAGAGGTGGTGAGAAAGGTAGTTGAAGAAGTGCCACAGATCAGCAATTCACATGTGTTGTTCTTTGATGGTTCGTACAGAAAGAGCCATGATGCAGCTTCAGGGGATATAGCACTTTATGATCCAGAGGGGAAGCTAGTATGCAAGAGAGGGTTCAAATTGGATGCTCATAGTAACAATGATGCTGAATATGCTACTCTGGAAGCAGGATTACACATTTGTTTGAAGCATGGGGTTCGAAGGTTGAGCATAAAAGGTGATGCCTTGTTAGTGGTGAAGCAAGTGCTGGGTGTGTGGAAGAGCAAGAATACCTCATTGAAGGAAATGTGCTTCAGAATTAAAGGCCTATTAAAAAATTTTGAAGCATGGATCATCAGAGACATTGAACGTGCTCTAAATGGAGAGGCACATGAAGCAGCTCAAGGCATGATTGGGGAGCTATTTGTGTTGAGGACCACATTACCTCTTTATCATGGCCGGGAAGGTTTGGCTCAAGAAGAGGAGTTTTTGCTAACAGGAATCATTCCAAAGGAGATTCAGAAGTCTAAGAAGTATGGCTTTGTGCGTAGAGCATACAAGTACAAATTGATTGGTGATGTCTTATACATGAAAGGGGATGATCTCGTGTTGAGACGTGTACCTTGGCGGGAGGAGCTTTACAGAGTGTTGGAAGAGAATCATGAAGGCGCATGTGGTGGCCATTTTTCTCTAAAGATCACCTTGCATAAGATTTTGCAAGAGGGGTATGTATGGCCTAGTTTGCACAAGGATGTTCACCATTGGTGTAGGTCTTGCAATAGGTGTCAAACATTTGGGAAGAGAGTGTTGAAGCCAGAGCTACGAAAAAACATTATGGCGTTTGATGTGTTTGAAAAGTGGGGGATTGATGCAATAGGCTCGTTACCTATCACAAGCAGGGGCAAAAGCTATATCTTGACGGCAGTGGACTATCTCTCTAGATGGGCAGAGGCTGTAGCAGTAAAACAGATCACTGCAAAGGATGTGGCAAAATTTGTGTATGATGAAATATGTTGCAAGTTTGGGGTGCCATTGGAGCTACTTTCAGATAAGGGGCCTGTCTTTAGAGCTAAACTACTAGATTTTTTATGTGCAAAGATGATTACGCACCAGCATACCACTCCTTATTACCCGTAGTGTAATGGCTTAAATGAAAGATTCAATGGTGAGTTGGTACAAATTCTTTCTAAAGTGACAGAGCACCAAGGAAAGAATTGGGATTTGGAATTGCCTAGTGCATTATGGGCGTACCGTACTTCGGTGAAGACATGTACAGGGTTTACTCCATTTCATTTGGTGTATGGAAAGGAAGCACTATTGCCTGTGGAGGTAGAGTTGCCTGCGGTCAAGATGTTAGAGAAGTTTCTTGGGCCGCCTAGTGATGCATTCAAAGAGAGTCTCTTGCAGTTACAAGAGGTGCAGTTGGATAGGATGAGCGCATTGGAGCATTATGGGCAGATGCAGGATAAGGCTTTGGCAAAGATAAATGAAAAGGTCAAAAGTAAGGGTATCAAGAAACATGACTTGGTTTTGCGCTACAACAGTAAGCTGGACAACACCTTCCAAAAGAAGTTTACAATTAAGTGGGAAGGCCCTTTTAAGGTAGTGGAGTGTTTTCCAAATGGCACATATCAGCTGGCTAACCTGGATGGTGTTCTACATAAGTCAAGCGTAAATGGATTGCGTCTTAAATTGTATCATGCTAGATTAATGATGGTGGACCAAGATGAGCTGTCTGTGGATCAAGCAGTGTTGGTGAGGGATGAGGAGACCTATGATGCGGCGAGTCTCATATCTCTCTTTGCTGCTGCTGATCATGAATGATCTAGCAGGCTAGGGGATGGGCAAATTATGTCAGGATTTTTTTGGAGCAAGGGATCGCGCATATGTACATATACATGCATGGTGCATCAAATAAATAATTGCCCATTTTTCAGAGCCAAGTGGTTACGTGGGGCCCACATGTATACAGGTAGGACAGGGTATACATAGTGCATCGATTTTCACTATTACCAGTACCACTGTGTTTTTTCTACAATAAGGAGGAGTTGGTAGCGCGTAAAACTTCTCGAGGAAGATATCCGCGGGCCGACGACATGAGGTAAGCAGGTGCGTCAGATGGCATCGAGTGGCGTCAGGAGGTCGAACGGGGTCAATACTTGCACGCAGAGAAGTATGGACACGACGTGGGTGTTTTCTTGTGATACTTATGCAGAAAGGTCATCATGAGGACCACTTTTTGGGGCCACTTCACGTGGTTTCGGGATGCATTATTTGGAAAAACTGAGTGCCAGGTGTGCGGATGATGCAAAAAGGTGACAACTATGCACTGCGAGGTCAGTTTTTGGCCTGTTCGGGGTCCGTTTGAGGTCATCTAAAAGGCCAAGGGTGCCCAACTAAAAAAGCTAAGTGTGGGAACTGAAAAAACTGAGAGAAGACTAGAAAAAACGTGGAGAAGAGAGGAGGAACAACAGCAAGTGTGTTTTTACTATTTTTGGAGCATTTTTTGGCCCTAAATTGCTCATCCGAGGTCGGATTTGAGCACTGTGGCATTGGAGGGTGGGGTTTTTGGGCGTTCCGGATGCAATGGCGCTGTCCATTTTGCCAAATTCCTCATTATTTGTCTTCTTTTTTCTGTGTAATCTTCTCCGGTGAGTGAAGCCTCTGCTTAACTTTGTGGTTATATTTGGTGTATTTCCTCAATACTGTGTAAACTATTTGCCCCATTGGTGTTGGGCTGAGCTTCATTGAGTCTAAACAACAACAATTTTCCTCCTTTGAGCTGAATTGAGAGTGTGTGTGCGAGTGTGTATGTGTGAGTATTGAGTGGGCAAGTGGGAAATCTCTCTCTTCTCACTCCGTCTGCGTGTTTCCTGTCTCGGCTAGGCTGGTTGTGTAAGCCGAGTGGTGCCCCATAATGTGTGTGTGTATCATCCCAAGAGTGTGTGTCGGGTCATTATAGAGGCGTTGTGTGTGTTTCCATCCCGCTCACAATGTAACAAAAGTGAAGTGTTTGGTCACTTTCAGGACTTCAAAGTCATGATTGAGAAGGAGACAGATATGCAAATCAAGACATTGAGGTCAGATGGAGGGGGAGAGTACTTCTCCAATGATTTTTCAGATTTTCTGCGAATGCATGGTATACGCAGGCAGTTTATATGCAGATATACTCCACAGCAGAATGGGGTCGCAGAAAGGAAAAATAGGCACATTGTAGAGGTTGCACGTGCATTGATGAATGAGAAGAACATGCCTCATCATTTCTGGGCTGAAGCTGTAAATACATCTGTGTACATTATGAACAGGACACCTACAGCTGCGATGCATGATGTAACACCTGAGGAAAAGTTTACAAGTACAAAGCTTGATTTGGCACACTCGAAAGTGTTTGGCTACATAGCTTACGTGCATGTACCAGATGAGTTGCGTAGGAAATTGGATCCTAAAGCAGAGAAATGTATTCTTGTG
This sequence comes from Adiantum capillus-veneris, assembly GCF_014529385.1. NCBI lineage: Eukaryota > Viridiplantae > Streptophyta > Polypodiopsida > Polypodiales > Pteridaceae > Adiantum > Adiantum capillus-veneris. The sequence continues at coordinate 138,930,424 of NC_140945.1, forward strand.
GGATATTCCCTTGAACAAAAGGGGTATAGGTGCTACAATCCTACTACACGAGAATTACGAGTGAGCAGAGATGTAGTCTTTGATGAGATGACCAGCTGGTATAGTAATGCACATGGCACTATTGGGGCTGATGTAAAAGATGATGTGGTTGTACAAAATGTGAGGCCACAGTCACAGGTTTTGAGTGGACCACAAGAGTCCTCTTCTTGTGGCTCTGTTGAGAAGCCATGGAATGGTAGACTACGTATGCAGGTTACTCCACCGGCAGGTACAGGGAATGTATCACGAAAGGGAAAGGAAAAGGTTGATGAACCTCCCTTTATGGCTGATGCATCATCAGGTTTTTCACATATAGACATGGATTTAGATGGTTTTGAACAAAGTCTTGATGATGAGGAATTTGGAATTCCGGCTGTCAGGACACCTAGTGTAAGGAAAGTACAAGAAGATGCTAGAGGGCAAAGGAGTGACCCAGGACCGCACAGATCTAACAGAGTCAAAAATCCAGTTCAAAAATTGACTTATGATGGGTATCTAGCGCATCACCAAGCCTACATGGCTAAGGTGATACAAGATGTGGAGCCCACATGTTTTGAGGATGCAGTTGGAAATGTGCATTGGGATGATGCAATGAATGAAGAGATGGCTACATTGGAAGCAAACGACACATAGGAGTTGGTGCCATTGCCAAGTGGCAAGAAAGCTATTGGCTGTAAATGGGTGTATAAAACCAAGCATAAGGCTGATGGTAACATTGAGCGTCACAAGGCAAGGCTGGTTGCAAAGTGTTATGCACAAACGTATGGCATAGACTATGAGGAGACCTTTGCTCCAGTGGCAAAGATGACGACTGTGAGAGCTGTCATAGTAGTGGCTGCATCTAGAGGATGGATTATGCATCAAATGGATGTAAAGAATGCCTTCTTGCATGGTGAGTTGCAAGAGGAAGTGTATATGGATCAGCCCCCTGGTTATGTCGATCCAGATTACCCAGATTATGTATGCAGGCTTCTCAAAGCTTTGTATGGTTTGAAGCAGGGCTCTAGAGCATGGTATGATAGGATTGCCAAGTATCTCGTCAATATTGGTTTTAGGAGAGCTCATTCTGATCATTCACTCTATGTACGTGAGAGTGATATGGGGATTTTGGTCATTACCATATATGTAGATGACCTTATTATTGTGGGTGACAATGCTATGGAGATTGACCATGTGAAGGGTCTTCTCAAACAGGAGTTTGAAATGAAAGATTTGGGCGAGTTTCTCTACTTTCTTGGCATTGAGGTGATCAGGACTCCAGAGGGTGTATGGTTGTCACAGAGACAATATGCTTTGGACATGTTGTCAAAGTATGGTATGGATGATTGTAAGCCAATTTCTATTCTCTTGGATGTGAATGCAAAGCTGAGTGCCGAGAAGGGTGATGTTGTTGAGGATGTCAAGATGTACAGGAAGATTGTGGGTAGTCTAATCTACTTAACTATCACGAGGCCAGATTTGAGCTACACAGTATTTGGAGAGTCAGTTCATGCAGCTTCCGAGGAAGCCACATTTGGATGGAGTACGACGCACAATTCGGTATGTGCAAGGGACTCTTGACTACACATTGTTCTATGCAACAGATGCGCCATTAAAATAGTATGGGTATACAGATGCAGATTGGGCAGGTAGCATTGTTGATAGGAGATCTATGAGTGGCTCATGTTCTCTTTTGGGAGTGCTGCTGTTACTTGGAGCAACAAAAAGCAGCCTACGGTTGCTTTATCGAGCACAGAGGCCGAGTACAGAGGTGCAACAGTTGCAGTGTGCGAGGTAGCTTGGCTACGCACATTACTTGAGGACTTGGGAGTGCAAGTGGACCAACAGATTTTCATCCATTGTGACAACCTTAGCAGCATGCAGTTGGCTAGGAACCCAGTGTTCCATGCCAGGACCAAGCACATAGAGGTCCATTACCACTACGTTCAAGAGCGAGTGTCGGTGGCGACATCGACTTGGTCTACGTCAGCACAGAGGAGCAGATAGCGGATATCTTTACCAAGGCCCTCGGAGCTGAGAAGCTTCGACGTTTCTGGACTATGCTTGGAATCTGCGACATGCAGAGCTCGAGGGGGAGTGTTGAGATGTCGAGCTCTACATCTTGAGCTGGCATCCACTACGCTTCTTCGCCACTTACGGCATTTTCTCACTGGCGCGTTAGGTGATCGACACGGAGGATCCCTGCCAGTGATTCTACAGCTGGACTACACTTATAGTGCCAGCCTAGTACACTTCTAGCGAGTTCACACTTAGTGATCGCATGTACATATGTGCTACTTTTGAGCTTTAGCACTTAGTTATTTTGTACTCTCTTCTAAGCGAAGAAGAAGAAGAAGCTTTCCATCTCTGTGTGTTTTGTGCTTGTCTTGTCTAGCTCTCTTGCATCCTCATTCTTTACATCTTCTTCGCGGGGAGGAATCCTCCACTACAGCAAGCGTAGAGCAGTGAGTGACACACCATCGCCATCTTTGAGCTTACTAGTTTAGGCTTGTTGTGTGCTTGGAGCCATTTGTGGCTGGCACACAGTGTATCGGCAAGTTCCTTGAATTGACACATACAACTTACGTGCACACATGTCACCCGAGTAGATGGGTTCCTTTTTGTCACAGTTTACACCAGAGCAGGTTGCTTACGCACAGAACCTTTGGGAAGCTGGTCCCTCTAGACCTAGTATAGTCGTCCCTATGCCTAGGATAAGTTTGCCCCCTACAACAACTGCCCCTACACCTTAGTTGAGTGTCCAAGTTACATCGACGTCTCGTTCTTCTTCAAGATGAAATAGGAATTATTCTGGATGTCATAAAATATAATATCTAACTTTACCAAATGATTTTCTCATATTAAACTGACCATTAAATATGGGAAGATAAAAGGGGAACAAGAGTTAGGATATAGATATGTGCCTAGACCTATGTCAATAGGGCACTAAAAGGAGAAATGGTTGCATCTCAATAGGGGTCCAAAAGGAGACGGTCTACCAAAGAGCAATGTGCAATAAGTGCTTCTAGATTAAGAGGAGAGATGGTTACATCTCAATAGGGTTCCAAAAGGAGGTAGTCTGTCAAAAAGTAGCGTGCATCTAATGGAGCTTAAAAGACCTTAGGGTTAGCTTCATTAAAGTCCTCCAAAAGTTAGTGTTAAAAAGTCCTTTGACCTTAGACCTTAGGCAACCTAGGGATGACCTTGAAGTGGGAACCCTACCCAAGCATGAGGTGCTTGTCGACTTGCTAACTAAAGTGCTTAAAATGTTTGTGGGAACCTTGCCCAAAGCTTGAGGTGATTTTTATGCTTGATTGACTAAGTGCTTGAAGTATTCAATTCAAACCAAATGACTTAAGAAGCATAAAAGACACATGTTCAAATGATCCTCTACTAAGTTCTTGAAGTATTCAAATCAAACCAATTGACTTAAGAAGCATAAAAGACACATGTTCAAATGATCTTCGACATGTGGCCCTCATGATGTGCATGAATCCTATTGGATAGGCTTTAAAGGGGTCCAATGAAAATTTAGATGCATAAAAATAAATACTTAAGTTCTTTCTCTCAAAAAGGAAAAAGGGGACACATGTCCAAATGAAATAATCAAATAATACGAGAGAGAGAGAGAGAGAGGGAGGTGTGTACCAAGCATGAGAGGGGGGTATAATCTCCCACACACACATTCTCTCATTGTGTGGAGTGCAAAGTGCAAGAGCTCCATCTCCTTCTCCAAGCTTGTTGAGAAGTGGAGACCCTACACCAACATTCTTGGCTATGGAATGCAAATTCAACCAAGAGCCACGCTTCAAAGATGGAGCTTGCCATCTTCTTCATCTTCATTACTATGCTATTATGCTATGCTAAGCAAGAAGAGTGATGATAAGTGAGGTACTATTTCTTTCTCCTATATATGATTCTTATTCCTCTTCCCTACCCTCATCCCCACTAGCTCTCTCCACCTTCGAAGGTGTTTAAGGCCTTGGAACTGAGGCTTGGGATAGTTAATGCTTTTTGCAAAGTTTATGTTATACTCGTGATGATAGATGAAGCTTTCCATATTCATAGCATCATGAAGGTCACAAGAAACACAAATATTTTATTGTACCAAGTCTTTCTTGATGGGAGAATTTATAATACAAACACCTTTTGGAGGGGGGACCGGCTTCAAGTAAATCCGGTCCTCGACTATTGTCATGTTCTCTAATACTCTCTCTCTTGCAAAAGTATTGTTCATGCCAAGTTAATTAAGTACTATGTTGATGTAGCTACCATCAATTAAGTTCAACCTCTATGCTCTCAAAGTAATCTCACAAAAATGCTCACTCTAATTCTTTTAATTTCGCTATTCTCAATGTTCATAGGCCATTTCCATTACATTGATACTTGGAGAACATAGAGGGTAACCTTAATTGATGATAGCAACATGAACATAGTATTTAATTAACTTGGCATGAAAAATAATTTTGCAAGAGAGAGAGAGAGAGAGTATTAGAGAACATGAAAATAATTGAGGACTGGGTTTACTTGGAGCCAGTCCCCCCTCCAAAAGGTGTTTGTATTATAGATTCTCCCATCAAGAGAGACTTTGTTACAATACAATCTTTGTGTTCCTTGTGACCTTGGTGATGCTATGAAGATAGAAAGATTCATGCATCACAAGCTTAATATAAACTTTTCAAAAAACATTCACTATCCCAAGCCTCGGTCCCAAGGCCTCAAACACCTTCGAAGGTGGAGAGAGCTAGCGGGGAATGAGGGTAGGGAAGAGGAATAAGAATCATTCATAGGAGAAAGAAATAGTTCCTCACTTATCATCACTCTTCTGCTTAGCATGGCATAATAGCATAGTAATGAAGATGAAGAAGATGGCAAGCTTAAGCATTGAAGCATGGCTCTTGGTTGGATTTGCATTCCATAGCCAAGAGTGTTGGTGTAGGCTCTCCACTTCTCAACATGCTTGGAGAAGGAGATGGAGCTCTTGCACTTTTCACTCCACACAATGAGAGAATGTGTGTGTGTGTGGGGGGGGAGAGTATACCCCCCTCTCATGCTTGGTCCACCTCTCTCTCTCTCTCTCTCTCTCTCTCTCTCTCTCTCTCTCTCTCTCGCGTATTATTTAATTATTTCATTTGGACATGTATCCTCTTTTTTCTGTTTGAGAGAAAGAACTTAATTATTTATCTTTATGCATCTAAATTCTCATTGGATCTCTTTAAATCTATCCAATAGGACTCAAGCACATCATGAGGGCCACATGTGGAGGATCATTTGAACATGTGTCTTTTATGCTTCTTAAGTCATTTGGTTTGAATTGAATACGTCAAGCACTTAGTGGAGAATCATTTGAACATGTGTCTTTTATGCTTCTTAAGTCATTTGGTTTGAATTGAATACTTCAAGAACTTAGTCAATCAAGCATAAAAATCACCTCAATCTTTGGGCAAGGTTCCCACAAACATTTTAAGCACTTTAGTTAGAAAGCCGACAAGCATCTCATACTTGGGTAGGGTTCCCACTTCAAGGTCATCCCTAGCTTGCCTAAGGTCTAAGGTCAAAGGACTTTTTAACACTAACTTTTGGAGGTCTTTAATGAAGCTAATGCTAAGGTCTTTTAAGCTCCATTAGATTCACGTTTCTCTTTGATAGACTACCTCCTTTTGGACCCCTATTGAGATGTAACCATCTCTCCTCTTGGTTACTTACTGAGGTAAATCTAGAAGCACTTATTGCACATTACTCTTTGGTAGACCGTCTCCTTTTGGACCTCTATTGAAATGCAACCATTTCTTCTTTTGGTCCCTTGTTGACATAGGTCTAGAAGCACATATCTATATCCTAACTCTTGTTCCCCTTTTAACTTTTCATATTAAATCAGCAGCCCAGCAAAGATCTTCCCATGTACTTTACATAGTAAGGGACTTTTGGATCTTCCCTTTTTAACTTTGAAATGTGTTTTCCCCATAGAAGTATGTACAATGTCATTGTACACATACTCTATAAGAGGTATGTACTTCTCTCATTGAGAACATTGATCTACTTCCATGACATAGGCTTTTAGTAGATTCAAGAATTGTTAGATTAGTTATTTCACTTTAATCATCCGTTTGTGGATGATAGGCCAAAAGAGAAATTTAATCTACTTCCTAGATTCTCAAAGAGACCCTTCTAGAAAGTACTGGTTATTCTAGGATCTTGGTCCGACACTATGGATGTTGGCAAGCCATGATACTTGAAAATTTGAGATCTAAAGAGGGTTGCCGTTTGATGTGCTCTAATAGTCTTTTTGACAGGCATAGAGTGTGTTTTCTTGGTAAGCTTGTCGACTGAAACAATCCAAGTTGCTTCCCTTGATCAAATTTCAATTTTTTGGTATACCACACATTTTGAAACATACTCTTATATGTTTACTTTTCATGTTAGACCAACAAAGATACATTTCTACTCCTTGAAGAGTAGATTATGGAATCCGTCTTTGCCCCGCATAAGGAGAAGCATGGGATTCATACATGACTTAACAAGGAAGAATGTTAAATACTCATGGACTGTTAAAGAAAAAAATGCTTTTGACAAGCTCAAAGAGAGGCTTACCTCCCAATCAGTCCTTGTGCTTTCGAATCTCTCAAAGCCATTTGAGGTCCAATGTGATGCTCGTGGTGATTTCCTTGGAGTAGCTTTGCTTCAAGAAGGGCATGCCATAGCATATGAGAGCCGAAGGCTCAATGCCGATGGACGGGTCTCGTTTTAGCTATTCTACATGCCCTAGACACATGAAAGCACTATTTCTTGGGGGCTCCATTCATCCTATGAATGGATCAGAAAGCCTTAAGAAATTCATGACGCAAACTAAGCTTTCCAACAAACAAATGAAGTGGACAAATTTTCTTTCGCAATCTAAATTTCATGTTGCTCACAGTGTTAGCAAGCTTTATGGCCTATGAACTTTGAGAATAGAGGAATTAAGAGAATTAAAGTGAGAATTTTTGTGAGATCAGTTTGAGAACATAGAGGGTGAACTTAATTGATGGTAGTAACATAAACATAGTACTTAATTAACTTGGCATGAACAATACTTTTGCAAGAGAGAGAGAGTATTAGAGAACATGCCAATAGTTGAGGACCGGAATTGAGGTGTGCAAATTTTCTTTTGCAATTTAATTTCCATATTGCTCACATTGCTGGTAAGCACAATCAGTGGCTGATGCACTTTCACAATGACCAAAAGTTAATGCGGTGTTTGTAGCTACGCACAATGATCTATCTCCTATGATAGATGAGTATGCTATTGACCCTGACTTTGTAGACATAATGTTAGCCCTTGCTTTGGGGAAGAAAGAGGAACCATTCACCTTGCAGGATGGTTATCTTTTCCATGGCAATAGGCTATGTGTTACCCAATCCCTTCGTGAGAAAGTTATGTATGAATGCCATGCTCCTCCTTATGCGGGCATAGAGTCATTCAACCTAGTTTTTGAGGAGTAGTATTTCTATTGGCCTACCATGAAAGTGAACATACAAGAGTATGTTTCAAAATGTGTAGTATGCCAAAAGACCAAGTATGATAGAGGGAAGCAACCTAGATTACTCCAACCATTTCCTATCCCAAATTCACCATGGGAGAGTGTATCCATGGATTTCATCTTTTGATTACCCAAGTCTATCCATGGGAATACAAGAATATGGACAATAGTTGACAGGTTTAGCAAACAAGCACACTTTATTCCTGTCAAAAAGACTATAAGGCACACCAAATGGCAACTCTCTTCATAACACATATTTTCAAACACCATGGATTACCAAAATCCATAGGGTCAGATAGAGATCCTAGAGTGATCGGTAATTTCTCGAAAGGTCTCTTTGAAGATCTAGGAACAAGATTGAATTTCTCTTCGGTCTATCTATCACCCACAAACGGATGGCCAAAGTGAGATAGCCAATCTTACAATACTCGATCTACTAAAGACTTATGTTACAAAAGTAAATCAACGCTCACAATGGGAAAAGTACTTACCTCTTGTAGAGTATGCCTACAATAATATTGTACATACTTCTACTGAAAAAGCACCTTTTGAGATCATTGAGGGAAGACCTAAAAGTCCCTTGTTACTCAAAGTACATTGGAAGATCTTTGCTGCCGAATGAGTATAGCCGTTGTCAGGAGTTTTCTTGAGCAAGGGATTGCGCATATTTACATACACATGCATGGTGCATCGAATAAAGAATTACCCAATTTCCATAGCCAGGTGGTTACGTGGGGCCCACGTGTGTACAGGTAGGACAGGGTGTACATAGTGCAGCGACTTTCACTATTATCAGTACCAGTGTGTTTTTTCTACAATAAGGAGGAGTTGGTAGCGCGTAAAACTTCTCGAGGAAGCTATCCGCGGGCCGACGACATGAGGTAAGCAGGTGCGTCAGATGGCATCGAGTGGCGCCAGGAGGTCGAACGGGGTCAATACTTGCACGTGGATGAATACGGACACAACGTGGGTGTTTTCTTGTGAGAGTTATGCAGAAAGGTCATCATTAGGACCACTTTTTGGGGCCACTTCACGTGGTTGAAAAGAAATGAGTGCCAGGTGTGCGCATGGATGCAGCAGGGTGACAACTATGCACTGTGAGGACAGTTTTTGGCCTGTTCGGGGTCCGTTTGAGGTCATCTAAAAGGCCAAGGGTGCCCAACTAAAAAAGCTAAGTGTGGGAACTGAAAAAACAGAGGGAAGACCAGAAAAAACGTGGAGAATAGAGGAGGAACAGCCGCAAGTGTGTTTTTGCTGTTTTTGGAGCATTTTTTGGCCCTAAACTGCTCATCCGAGGTCGGATTTGAGCACTGTGACATTGTAGGGTGGGGTTTTTGGGCGTTCCGGACGCAATGGCGCTGTCCATTTTGCCAAATTCCTCGTTCTTTTTTTGCTATTTTTCTGTGTAATCTTCTCCGGTGAGTGAAGCCTCTGCTTAACTTTGTGGTTGTATCTGGTGTATTTTCTCAATACTGTGTAAACTATTTGCCCGATTGGTGTTGGGCTGAGATTCATTGAGTCTAAACAACAGCAATTTTCCTCCTTTGAGCTGAATTGAGAGTATGTGTGTAAGTGTGTATGTGTGAGTGTTGAGTGGGCAAGTGGGAAATCTCTCTCTTCTCACTCCGTCTGTGTGTTTCCTGTCTCGGCCAGCTTGGTTGTGTCAGCCGAGTGGTGCCCCATATTGTGTGTGTATATCATCCCAAGAGTGTGTTTCGAGTCGTTATAGAGGCGTTTTGTGTGTTTCCATCCCGCTCACATTCTTTTGGTGCCCCCACTGAGGATCTTCTTCGAGTACCTTCTGCTTCAAGCTACGAGATTCAGGGCTACAGGTTACAGGTTACAGGGACAGGTACAGGTACAGGTGATTCACACAGGTACAGATAGCTGGAGTACAATGATATACTAGCAGTGATGTCACTTGCAGTTGTTGTGGGTATGCATCACTTGGCGCCTATTTGAGCACATTGTCTGCTGGATTGTACGTTACTTGTGGAAATTGCCATTGTACGCATTTGTGGAGCCATACTTGGTTGTATTTGGCAGTCCTAGCCATTTTTGAGACTTGGTCTGGAAGATAGTCATTTCTGAGACTTGAATATACGCGATTTTCATTAGCCTTCGTGTGAGGGTCGATAGCGTGAGGTTTTTATTGAGCTGGGGGATTCTCAAATGTGGAGATCCTTTCGGTAATACAGGTAGCTGGAGAACCCTTTTTGTGACCTCGCCATAGGCTATGTACTAGTGAGTCCTACTTGATGCTCGGGTTCTATTGTTGACAGTTTATGCATACATATACAGTCTATATTTTGGGTTCCTACTGCTCTATTTCTGGGGAAACTCTGCCAAAAATTTTTCAAGTTATGATGGCTGGTTTTTTGGTCTTTTGAGCCATTTATGCTGTGATGCTGCTGAAATTTTGGAAAAAAATCAGAGGATAAGTCAGGTGTGCCTTCTTGGGAGCTAAATGGTTGGCTTTAATGGATGATCAAAATGGCCCTCAATTCACTCCATTTCATTTAACTCAAAGAATCCAGATAAATGTTCATGTGTCCAGGAAGATTTTTTTCCAGCAGCGCATAGTCTTTATGTTCGGGCCAAGAAGATTAAGAGAGATCCTGGAATGTCCTTTGCCTGTTGTAATTCCGATGATCAACTATGAAAACTCATTTGATGTGCATGTGTTTGTCCTTATCTAAAGCTGAGCTCCATTGAAGTTTCTGGGAATTGAGTTAGTAAAAGTTTTGGGTTCTTGCACGTGTGTTCAAAGGGATTCTCAAAGCATTGTGACCTGGGTAGCCATGGCTTTCTCTTATCTAGAGTTTCATGGAAGAAGTGATGAAGATGTGGAAGAATTTTTGGAAAAGATGGAGTTGCCTGCATTAGCAACCAGATTCATGACCCTGCGCAGATGTTACGTCTTCTCCAAATTTGTTTGAAGAGTGATGCACGAGTCTGGTCCAAAACATTTGAAGAGGACTTGCGTGCAGCGGATCCACTTGTAAGATTGAGTTGGGACAATCTAAGGCATGGGTTGGAAGTGGAGTTTGTGAAGATAGAAGATCCTGACAAAGTGTGGCAAGAAGTACAAGGTTTGGTGCAAAAGGAAGGTAAGCCAGTAGATGCGTACATACGTAAGTTCTCATTGGCATGGGAGCGGATGTGCAAGGCCTTAGCACCACAGGTACCCCCGCCTGACATGATGAAGAAGGACAGGTTCTTGGCTGGTCTTTGGGAGAATATACGTTGGAGAGTGGAGCTAAAGAAGCCTAGGACATATGAAGATGCACTAGAGGTAGCAAGGAACAAAGAGTGGAAGTTGAGGAAAATGAGCCAGTTAGGGGTGGAGTCTTTGCCCATGAGGTCTGAATTTCAGCCTATAGAGTCTTTACAAGGTCGCATGTCAGGGGTTCATCATGAACCAGTGGTTCCTGTTACTACTGAGGTTATGCCAGCAGTGGTCACTACATCAGTGCAAGATGATGGGCTAAGGCAAGACATGAGGCGAGTGGTAGATTTGATGAAGAATCTCAGCCTAAACATGCTAGGTCATCCAGGAGGTGAATAAAAGCCTAGGAATGGTGTTAGACTAAGCAATGGTAGGTTTTGGAGGCAGACGTCCACATGTTATAATTGTGGAGAGTTGGGTCACATCATCCCGCAATGTGATAAGCCACCAAGGATGGGGGGAGACATGTATCCATTTCCAAGACAGGTGCTAACTAGGTCCAATGATTATGGCATCGAAATTAAGGGAGACGAAGGAACCAGTGGACTGACCCAGGAGGAAAAGGGAAAGAAAAAAGTGCTAAGTGTAGCCACCTTGGAGAAGGCATCAAAGCTAGAGGATACATTAGTGATGCCTATTGGGAAGAGGACCACAGAGGATAAGGAAGGAAGAAGTGCCCCAGGTCCTAGTAAGAAGAAAGGAAAGAGCCATGAAGGCGAGGATGTCAAGGCCAAGAGGAAAAGGAGAGCTCGTCGAAAGTTTCATGTTTCAGATTTTCCACTAGGGGATGGGCAATTAAGCTATGACTTGAAGGAGGATCTGATGAGCAGGAAGGCAGATGTTACTTTTGGGCAGCTTATAGAAATGGTGCCTAAGCTAAAGCGACAGTGGAAGAGGATGGTTAACCCAATGGAGAAAGAGCCAGAGAGAGGTTCAGTAAAGGTGTTGGCAATGGATGAGCTACCAGAATTTGTCCAATAGTAGATGTGTGGCATAAAAGGAAAAATTTGGGACAAGGTTATGTGGATGGCGGAGCCCAAATATGCGTCATAACACACTCATGCGCTGAGAAGAAGGGTCTCACAGTGGCTGGGGTGTCAGGTTTTCGGATCAGATTGACAAACCATCAAAAAGTAAAATGCTTGGGTGTTGTAAAGAGCTTAGAAGTGGAGGCATATGATGCAAAGGCAGTGGTTGATTTTCATGTGATGCCAGCACGGTTGGGATCATATCCTATTATACTGGGCAGACCATGGTTACGTGTAGTGGAGCTGTTCAAGATTGGCGACATGGTACGATTAGCCTCTATGGAAAGACAGGTACCAAGAAGCTTTATAATATGGACACAAGGAAACGATTAGAGGATCTTTATGAAGATGAGGATGAGTCTAGTGATGAAGACTCTTCCACGGTGACAGATGAGGACAGTGATAGCACTACCAGCAGTGATGAGGATGTTGATGTTGCATTTCTTTTAATGGACAAAGAAATCCAGGAGTTTGGTTTAGTTGCATTTGCGAATAAGGTTGAAGATGAAACTGAAGGGCCTTATGAAGTGATTGAAGGGCTAATGCAAACCAAGGTTGAGTTGTCAAAGAAGAAGGAATTGATGACACAAATGATCAGTGGAGACCTCTCAACTATGGAGAAGGAGATATATTTGCACATGCTGGCTAGTTTTCCTGATTTGTTCATTACTTCATATGAAGAGATCAGAGGGTTCAAGGGTGAAGAGATGCATATAGAGCTGAAAGAAGGTGCTAAGCCAGTGCGGCAAAGGCTAAGAAGGATGGTTCAAGAGCAAATGGAAGCCTTGCGAGAAGAGGTGGACAAGTTGTTGAAGGCAGGGTTCATAGTCCCTGTGGAGACCACAGAATGGGTGAGTCCAGTTGTAGTCAGTCCAAAGAAGGATGGGAAGTGGAGAATTTGTGTATATTTTAAACCCTTAAACTCAGCCACTAAGAAGAACCCATATCCTCTTCCATTCATCGATCAGATCTTGGATTCAGTGGCAGGTTATGAGAGGTACAGTGTGTCTGATGGTTTTTCAGGCTATTTTCAATTGAAGATTGCTCTTAAAGACCGCACAAAGACCACTTTTATTACTCCATGGGGCTGCTATTGCTACACAGTATTTCCATTTGGGTTGTCAAATGGACCTTCCTTATATCAAGAGAGAGCAAATTTGGGTGTTGGAACCATTCATTGGTAGTTGTGTTAAAGCTTTTATGGATGACTTCTGTGTTTATAGCAGTAGGGCTGAACAACATGAGAAGCTGCAGATGGTATTGGCTCGATATGATGAATGTGGAGGACAACTAAATCCAAAGAAATGTCATCTAGCACAGCCAAGGGTGAAGTTATTGGGCCATATGGTGTCAAAAAATGGCATTGAGGCTGATCCAGATCAGGTTAAGTCTATTATTCTTCTTCCATCACCTACGAGTACGAAGCAATTAGCAACTTTTATACACAAAGTGAAGTACATGGCACGGTTTATTCCATTGTCTTTGCAGCTTCTTTATCCATTACAGCAAGTGGCAAAGCATGATCCATTGCAATACGATGACAAGTGTGAAGAAGTGTTTCAAGAGGTGAAAGAGGTGTTAGGGGGGTTGTCAACCATGCAGGCTCCTGATTGGGAGAAAGTGTTTTATGTAAATCCATCAGTAGGGGATGATGCCATTGGAGCCATGCTATTGCAAAAGGGGAAGGGCAGCAATTATATGAGGCCAGTGTATTGTGCAAGCCAAGTGAAGTTGGTAGCGGAGAGAAAGTTCTCAGAAGTAGAGCTAGTGATGGCCAGTGTAATATTTGCTTGTCGACGATTTCGTCATTACTTGCTACCATGGCCTTTTGTTTTCTTGACGAGTTATGCCTTTTTGCCACAGCTAATTAATGGTACTAACATGTCAAATGTGGTGAAGAAATGGGTAATTGAGCTGCAAGAGTTTGAGTTCTCTTTTCTAGTGGAAGATAGTACAAGGGCTACCCTAGCTGATTTGTTGACCTACAAGGAGAATCCCCTTATTGTTAAGGCTGAATATGCTACTCTGGAAGCCGAATTACACATTTGTTTGAAGCGTGGGGTTCGAAGGTTGAGCATAAAAGGTGATGCCTTGTTAGTGGTGAAGCAAGTGCTGGGTGTGTGGAAGAGCAAGAACACCTCATTGAAGAAAATGTGCTTCAGAATTAAAGGTCTGTTAAAAAAGTTCGAAGCATGGATCATCAGACACATTGAACGTGCTCTAAATGGAGAGGCACATGAAGCAGCTCAAGGCATGATTGGGGAGCTATTTGTGTTGAGGACCACTTTACCTCTTTATCATGGCCAGGAATGTTTGGATCAAGAAGAGGAGTTTTTGCTAACAGGAATCATTCCAAAGGAGATTCAGAAGTCTAAGAAGTATGGCTTTGTGCGTAGAGCATACAGGTACAAATTGATTGGTGATGTCTTATACATGAAAGGGGCTGATCTCTTGTTGAGACGTGTACCTTGGCGGGAGGATCTTTACAGAGTGTTGGAAGAGAATCATGAAGGCGCATGTGGTGGCCATTTTGCTCTAAAGATCACCTTGCATAAGATTTTGCAAGAGGGGTATGTATGGCCTAGTTTGCACAAGGATGTTCACCATTGGTGTAGGTCTTGCAATAGGTGTCAAGCATTTGGGAAGAGAGTGTTGAAGCCAGAGCTACGAAAAAACATTATGGCGTTTGATGTGTTTGAAAAGTAGTGGATTGATGCAATAGGCCTGTTACCTATCACAAGCAGGGGCAAAAGCTATATTTTGACGGCAGTGGACTATCTTTCTAGATGGGCAGAGGCTATAGCAGTAAAACAGATCACTGCAAAGGATGTGGCAAAATTTGTGTATGATGAAATATGTTGCAAGTTTGGGGTGCCACTGGAGCTACTTTCAGATAAGGGGCCTGGCTTTAGAGCTAAACTGCTAGATTTTTTATGTGCCAAGATGAAGATTAGGCACCATCATACCACTCCTTATTACCCACAGTGTAATGGCTTAAATGAAAGATTCAATGGTGAGTTGGTACAGATTCTTTCCAAAGTGACAGAGCACCAAGGAAAGAATTGGGATTTGGAATTGGCTAGTGCATTATGGGCTTACCGTACTTCGGTGAAGACAGGTACAGGGTTTACTCCATTCCATTTGGTGTATGGAAAAGAAGCACTATTGCCTGTGGAGGTAGAGTTGCCTGCGGTCAAGATGTTAGAGAAGTTGCTTGGGCCGCCTAGTGATGCATTCGAAGAGAGGCTCTTACAGCTACAAGAGGTTCAGCTGGATAGGATGAGTGCATTGGAACATTATGGGCAGATGCAAGATAGGGCTTTAGCAAAGATAAATGAAAAGGTCAAAAGTAAGGGTATCAAGAAGTATGACTTGGTTACAACAGTAAGCTAGACAACACCTTCCAAAAGAAGTTTCAAATTAAGTGGGAAGGCCCTTTCAAGGTAGTGGAGTGTTTTCCAAATGGCACATATCAGCTGGCTAACCTGGATGGTGTTCTACATAAGTCAAGGGTAAATGGATTGCGTCTTAAATTGTATCATGCTAGATTGATGATGGTGGAGCAAGATGAACTGTCTGTGGAGCAAGCAATGTTGGTGAAGGATGAGGAGACCTATGATGCGGCGAGTCTCATATCTCTCTTTGCTGCTGCTGATCATGAATGATCTAGCAGGCTAGGGGATGGGCAAATTATGTCAGGAGTTTTTTGGAGCAAGGGATTGTGCATATGTACATATACATGCATGGTGCATCAAATAAAGAATTGCCCATTTTTCAGAGCCAGGTGGTTACGTGGGGCCCACATGTGTACAGGTAGGACAGGGTGTACATAGTGCATCGATTTTCACTATTACCAGTACCACTGTGTTTTTTCTACAATAAGGAGGAGTTGGTAGCGTGTAAAACTTCTTGAGGAAGCTATCCGCGGGCCGACGACATGAGGTAAGCAGGTGCGTTAGATGGCATCGAGTGGCGTCAGGAGGCCGAACGGGGTCAATATTTGCACGTGGATGAATACGGACACAAAGTGGTGTTTTCTTGTGAGAGTTATGCAGAAAGGTCATCATTAGAACCACTTTTTGGGGCCACTTCACGTGGTTGTGAGACGCATTATTGAAAAGAAATGAGTGCCAGGTGTGCGGATGATGCAAAAAAGGTGACAACTATGCACCGCGAGGTCAGTTTTTGGCCTGTTCGGGGTCCGTTTGAGGTCATCTAAAAGGTCAAGGGTACCCAACTAATTAATCTAAGTGTGGGAACTGAGAAAACAGAGAGAAGACCAGAAAAAACGTGGAGAAGAGAGGAGGAACAGCCGTAGGTGTGTTTTTGGGGTTTTTGGAGCCTGTTTTGGCCGTAAACTGCTCATCCGAGGTCGGATTTGAGCACTTTGACATTGTAGACTGGGGTTTTGGTCCGTTCCGAACGCGATGGCACTGTCCATTTTGCCAAATTCCTCACTCTTTTCCTGCTGTTTTTCTGTTTAAGTTTTTCCTATGAGCGAAGTTTCTGCTCTAGTTTGTGATTGTATCTTGCTTATTTTACCCATATTGTGTGAGCTATTTGCCCCATTGGTGTTGGCCCAAGCTCAATTGTATCTAAACATCAGAAATTCTCCTCTTTTGAGTTGATTTTTTTGGGTGTGTATGTGTGTGTGTGTCTGTGTGGAGTGGGCAAGTGGATAGTCTCTCTCCTCTCACTCTAGAGGTGTGTTCCCTGTCTCGGCCAGGTGTGTTGTCTAAGCCGAGTGGTGCCCCATAGTGTGTGTGTGTGTGTGTATCTTCCCAAAAGTGTGTGTCGGGTCGTTATAGAGGCGCTGTGTGTGTTTTCATCCCGCTCACAGCGTCAGGAGGCCGAACGGGTCAATACTTGCACGTGTTTGAATACGGACACAACGTGGGTGTTTTCTTGTGAGAGTTATGCAAAAAGGTCATCATTAGGACCACTTTTTGGGGACACTTCACGTGGTTGCGAAACGCATTATTGAAAAGAAATGAGTGCCAGGTGTGCGCATGGATGCAGCAGGGTGACAACTATGCACTGCGAGGTTAGTTTTTGGCCTGTTCGGGGTCCGTTTGAGGTCATCTAAAAGGCCAAGGGTGCCCAACTAAAAAATCTAAGTGTGGGAACTACAAAACTCAGAGAAGACCAGAAAAAACGTGGAGAATAGAGGAGGAACAGCCGCAAGTTTGTTTTTGCTGTTTTCGGAGCATTTTTTGGCACTAAACTGCTCATTCGAGGTCGGATTTGAGCACTGTGACATTGTAGGGTAAGGTTTTTGGGCCTTCCGGACGCAATGGCGCTGTCCATTTTGCCAAATTCCTCATTCTTTTTTTGCTGTTTTTCTGTGTAATCTTCTCCGTTGAGTGAAGCCTCTACTTAACTTTGTGGTTGTATCTAGTGTATTTCCTCAATACTGTGTAAACTATTTGCCCCATTGGTGTTGGGATGAGCTTCATTGAGTCTAAACAACAACAATTTTCCTCCTTTGAGCTGAATTGAGAGTGTGTGTGTAAGTGTGTGTGTGAGTGTTGAGTGGGCAAGTGGGAAATCTCTCTCTTCTCACTCCGTCTGTGTGTTTCCTGTCTCGTCCAGGTTGGTTGTGTAAGCCGAGTGGTGCCCCATAGTGTGTGTGTATATCATCCCAAGAGTGTGTTTTGGGTCGTTATAGAGGCGTCTTGTGTGTTTTCATCCGGCTCACACCGTGACCTACAAGAATTTTTTCAAAAGATTAAGGAGGCTATATCCATCTCTCAACAAAGGCAAAAAGCTACTGCTGACAAGCACAAAAGGGCCTTAACGTTCAAAGAAAATGATTGGGTCTTACTTCAGTTTTTAATTGCTCGATTAAGGCAAACGATGGGAAAAAATCCTACGGGTCCTAAGCTAGCAAAAAGATACTATGGTCCTTTCCAAATGTTGAAGCCTATCAATGAGACGGCTTACCAACTCAAGTTGCCCAACCATTGGCTCATAAACAATGCTTTTCATGTGAGCCTACTCAAGCTCTATAAAGCAGAGCCACCAAGTGAACCAATTATTGAAGACCCTCCCGAAGTTGAAGACCAAGAAGAGGTGCTACAATCCGAAGCTATTTTTTGGCATGAAGACAAGGTACTACGACATGGTAAGATTATCCAACGGTAGCTTAAGGATAGTATGAACCTTGTCAATGCTTACAATGCTACATTAGCGTAAGCACATGTACAAATTTCTTTTAAATGACCAATGTTTCTGTCTTATAAGACTAGTTCTCTTTTTATTGTGCACAAATGTAAATAGTATGCATGCTTAGAATCGTATTTGTGATGACGACGTCTCTCAAACACCACGTAGAATTTGTCACTCCACTTTGGAGAATGAAATGGACTAAAGAGCAGACATGAGCTATGTCTCCCAAGCACCAAGTGGATTAGTCATCCTCTTAGAAAGATGTTGTAGGGTAAAAAGGGATCCTCTACCCGCTAAGTAAGATTGACTAATGACTAAGGCTTTATCTCTTCTACCACATAGTGGAGGACGACTATGATTTCAAGATAGAGGTAATGTCATAAAATCTAATATCTAACCAACCCTAATGATTTTCTCATATTAAACTGATCATTTAATGTGGGAGAATAAACGAGAACAAGGGTTAGGATATAGACATGTGCTTATAGATCTAATGGTAAAGGGGCCCAAATGAGAGATGGTCTATCAAAGAGTAAGGCTAACCAATGGAGCATAAAGAATGCTACCACCAAGCGATCACCTTTTATGTATCCATAGGCCGGGCTTGTCGGACCTTCTAGTAATGTATTATGTTATTGGCCGGGCTTGTCAATCAGGTAGGAATGGTTAAGAATGATCGCCGATGAGAGGCGCACTCTAAAACTGGAACCTATCATGTTTGGTAAGATTAGCTAAGTGTAGGCGCCCAAGTGTGAACAGTCAAGTCAAGCCCATATAAAAGTCAATCTAAACCTAAAATACCTCATTCTCTCATTTGTGCAATGCAAGAAGAGTGCTCTTGCTCCATCTCCTTCTCCGTCTCCTTTGTGTACTAGTGTGTGTGTGTGTGTGTGTGTGTGTGCGCGCGCGCGCGCTTGAGAGAGAGAGAGAGTGTGTGTGCACGATCGAGCATTGCAGTGGCACGACGAGGACGAGGCGGTTGAGCGCGGTGCAGCGACGGCTCCCTCTTCTTAACGGGTGAGAAGTCCTCCATGACAGCAAGCGTAGAGCGGTGAGTGACACACCATTGTCATCTTTGAGCTTACTAATTTAGGCTAGTTGCGTTCTTGGAGCCATTTGTGGCTCACACACAGTGTTAGGCAAGTCCCTTGCTTCGATATGTGCAGTAGAAGCCCACATTTTTTGTGTCGTTGCAAGGGAATCGCCCTGCACTAAGCTCAAGAGGCACTTTGTGCTTCTTCTGTGAGTGTTTGTGTTAGGAAGGAAGAGGAAGAAGAGGAAGTTATTTTCTACAAGTTTTTATTTCCTGCATAATCTCTGTTTTTGCCAATGTCTATTTGCACATAATCTTTTGCACAGTTAGTAGTTAGTGTGTTAGTAGTGAATGAGTAAGTAGATAAGACAATTAGCTTGTTTTCTGCCAATGTCTGTTTGCACACACTCTTTACATAGTTAGTGAATAGCTTGTTTTCTACCAATGTCTGCTTTTACACAGTCTTTTTTTTGCACAGTTAGTAGTTAGTGTGTTAGCTAGTGAATGAGTAAGCAGTTAGCATAGTAGTTATTTGTACAGGAGATAAGGTTAGGTTAGTTAGGAGAGTAGGTAAAGGTTTCGTGTGTGTGTGGCCCAAAAAGGCCACCAAAATCGTGCGCGGGGACCGCCCAACTTTATTACTCTTAATTTTTTTAATTAAAAAAAACGCTCGGGATATTTGGGACCAAAAATAAATTTGGAAATTAAAATAAAAATTTATTATCATAAAAGGAAGGGATTGGAATCATTCCCCAAGCCCAAGCCCAAGCCCATGCCTCAGTCCTCAGTTTTATGATATATTACTTTGTAATGGGAATGGCCTATGAACTTTGAGAATAACGGAATTAAGAGAATTAGAGTGAGTATTTTTGTGAGATTACTTTGAAAACATAGAGGGTGAACTTAATTGATGGTAGCAACATGAACATAGTACTGAATTAACTTGGCATGAATAATACTTTGGCGAGAGAGAGAGAGAGAGAGAGAGAGAGAGAGTATTAGAGAACATGACAATAGTTGAGGACCGGATTTACTTGGAGCCGATCCCCCCTCCAAAACGTTGTTTGTATTATAGATTCTCCCATCAAGAGAGACTTTGTTACAATACAATCTTTGTGTTCCTTGTGACCTTGGTGATGCTATGAAGATGGAAAGCTTCATGCATCACGATCTTAACATAAACTTTGCGAAAAGAATTAACTATCGCAAGCCTCAGTCCCAAGGCCTCAAACACCTTCGAAGGTGGAGAGAGCTAGCGGGGAATGAGGGTAGGGAAGAGGAAGAAGAAACATTCCATACGAGAAAGAAATAGTTCCTCACTTAGCATCACTCTTTTTGCTTAGTATAGCATAATAGCATAGTAATGAAGATGAAGAAGATGGAAAGCTTAAGCATTGAAGCATGGCTCTTGGTTGGATTTCCATTCCATAGCCAAGAGTGTTGGTGTAGGATCTCCACTTCTCAACAAGCTTGGAGAAGGAGATGGAGCTCTTGCATTTTGCACTCCACACAATGAGAGAATGTGTGTGTCTGTGTGTGGGAGAGTATACCCCCCTCACATGCTTGGTCCACACCCTCTCTCTCTCTCTCTCATTATTTTATTATTTCATTTGGACATGTGTCCTCTTTTTCCTTTTTGAGAGAAAGAGCTTAATTATTTATTTTTAGGTATCTAAGTTCTCATTGGACCCCTTTAAAACCTAACCAATAGCATTTAATCACATCATGAGGGCCACAGGTGGGGGATTATTTGAACATGTGTCTTTTATGCTTATTAAGTCATTTTGTTGAATTGAATACTTCAGGGACTTAGTCAATCAAGCAAGCATGTGTCTTTTATGCTTCTTAAGTCATTTGTTTTGAATTGAATACTTCAAGCCTTATTCAATCAAGCACTGACGTTCATGCCTCTTAGAATTTAACATTTCAAAAACCTTAGTCATTTAAGCATAAAAATCACCTCAAGCTTTGGGCAAGGTTCTCACAACCACTTTAAGCGTCTTAGCACCTCATGCTTGGGTACGATTCCCACCTCGAAGTTAGCCCTAGCTTGCGTAAGGTTAAAGGACTTTTTAAAACTAACTTTTGGAGGTCTTTAATGAAGCTAACCCTAAGCTCTTTTAAGCTCCATTAAATGCACGTTGCTCTTTGATAGACTACCTCCGTTTGGACCCCTTTTGAGATCTAACCATTGTTGGGGTGTAGGCCAGGTGGCGGCGGGAAACCACCCTTGTACACTTTGTTTCCCCTATTCAATATAGGGAGAGAAAGAGGAAGAGTTGCTTGCTCTTCTCTTTCTTCTCCACTAACCCACACAGTGGCTGCATGTGTATCTCCCCCTTCCCCATTCTCTTCTTCCCTTCTCTTGCACACACTCTGTACATGCACACGCGCACTCATCAATTGATATCAGAGCGACGGCGTCGAACCACCCGTGAAACCGCTCTCCGACGATCGACTCGAAAGCAACGGATCTCGCCAACTATGGCGGAGGTCGAAACTCGTACTTGAGCTCGGCGGTGGAAGATCTAGCAAGGCGGAGCCGCATCGGATCTTGGCGGTTCCCAGCTACCTGGCACACATAGTCCCTCCTTGGCTTTGTGGAATCTTGGAGCTTTTGAAAAGCTCTACAGGGACAGAGTCAAGATCTTGAAGTTTGGTGTTGGCAGAGATTGTAGAGCTTCATAGCTTGGGGGCAACAAAGCAAGATCGGCACGTTGTGTGTGTACAAGAGAGCTTGATTGAAGAAATGCTTGGAAAGCAACGAGAGCCTTGGGTGCAGTCAGGAAAAGAAGCAAGCAATTGAAAGGCTTGCAAACTTGAGAAATTGCACAGCCACAGATTCAAGCAAATGAACCAAGGGGCAACATTGGTTTGAAGCTTGGAGATATGGGAGCAGATCGGGCAGCGCTACTCCATTGAGGCAATTTGGGCAGAGCATTGCCATCGAAGGAGGCACACTCAGGATGTAACAAAAGTTGGGCAGCAGCTTTACATTGCAAGGAATTTTGGCAGCAGGTCATGAGAGTAGCAACGAGCAAGTGCAATTCCCTTGTACTCAACAAATCGGATCTGTCTGCAGCACAACAGGAGAATTGTACAAGCGGGCAATGTGCAGGAAATCGAGACATAGGAGAGAGAGTGTGTGCGTGGCATAGTAGCAGCCCATGGTGCGCAGGGTTTAGCACAGATGATGATGTGACTGCACCGCGAGGAGCACACAATGCCTTGATGCCTCAGAAGGTGATGACGCACAGCAGTACAAAGGACTTGATTGGGGTGGAGGCAGGTGTCGGCAGGTCAGAGAAGATGGCCGATGCTTGGGCAGAGATATAGTAGCAAGTAGCAACTTTTGTTGA
The DNA here is from genome assembly GCF_014529385.1 of Adiantum capillus-veneris. Taxonomy (NCBI): domain Eukaryota; kingdom Viridiplantae; phylum Streptophyta; class Polypodiopsida; order Polypodiales; family Pteridaceae; genus Adiantum; species Adiantum capillus-veneris. The sequence continues at coordinate 138,952,779 of NC_140945.1, forward strand.
CCTGACAGAGGTTTCTGAGTAGGTGTGTTGGGGGCTGTGGGGCCAGTGGCGCGGGCTTTACTTGCACACTTAAGTGTGTGCAGGGGATCGCTCCCATGAGACCACCAAAAGCCTTTGATAGCCCCGACTACCCTTTCGACATCCTCGACATCTAACCCTGAGATAGAGAGAGAGTGAGAGTGAGAGACAACTTGAACCAAGAAAAAAAGCGAGCTTGACACCGTGCTTGTGAGCGAGCCCAAACAACACACAGAGTGAGTGATCGAGTGAGAGAGAGATACCAGGGTCTCATTGTCGACATCAACGATTCTCTGATTTTGACATTGTCACTCGACTTCGACATCCGCACAACGAGTCCAACGAACATTAGCATTTTACAACTACCCGGCTGGCCACTTCCGCCCGGCGGCGGAAGGCGACATCGGCATCGACACCGCTCATGCGCACCGGCTCGACACTGCTCATTCGGCGGATCTCCAACATCCGACCCAGACACCGGGCGCTTTCCCACACGAGCGCGTTCCCACGATCGACGACCGTGCTTGCGACATGCGCGGGTGAGGTACGTCTATCATAGAGGAGTGACACCCGGCATCGGCACCCAGCGCACCGATCGCCCTGTACTACACAGTTTACGGATACGACACCTTTGGCGGCTATTCGACTAGCATATTTCTGCTCGAGGCAGAAATCGGCACATAGCGACACCAACATGCAGGTTACAGGCTACAGGGGTTTTTTCAGCCCATTCACTCACAGATTCTCCAGGTTACCAAACACAGCGCTTTCATAGGTGATTTGGCAGTCATTTTGACAGCAGAGTCTCTGCGGACACATGCGTTGACAGATGCATTTTGTTGTGAGCACACCTAGTGCTACTGAGCTCTTTTGAGAGCAGATATCCCCGCAGGGATCACTTTCACTGCATGCAGCAGTTCTTGGCGCCTGTTTGAGCGCGGTTTTACTCATGTACGTTGAGTTGCGGACACTGCCCACTGTACTACGTGTGGAGCCATTTTTGGCTATTTTGGCAGTTTTTCCCGGCCGTTTCTGAGACTCGCACCGGAAGAGCCCTTTCTGAGACTGTGGCTAGTCCATTTGTGTCTGCATTAGCTTTTTGGAGGGTCGATAGCGTGAGGTTTTCTTTGAGCTGGGGTGTGCTCGAATGTTGAGACACTTTCGGTGATACAGGTAGCTGGAGTTCCCCTTTACGGTACCCTCGCCATAGGATATGTATCTGGACGGTTATTTATGCTTTTGACGTGAGTTGGCACTCACATAGCAGTCGTTTTGTGCAGCAGATGCCCAGTTAGTGCAGTTGGCACATTTATATGCATTTTGAGTTGAGTTTTGACTCCTCATACAAAGGAGACTCTGCTGGATTTACTTCCCGCGAGTCGTGCCTTCCATAGTTGGCACTTTTGAGTCTATTTCGGTTGAGATTTTACTCCCGATACAAAGGTTACTCTGTCCAAATTGCTACAGCGTCTCGCCATAGTTTGGCACCTCTCAAACCCTCTTATCAGCGATGGCTTCTTCTTCAGAAAAGGAGGAGTATTTCATTCGGAAGTTCGATGGCAGCAACTTCACCATGTGGAAAGAGCGCATGAAAGATGTTTTGATAAACAAAGGCCTCTCAGAACAGTTGAAAGAGCGCGGAGAGCAAAAGCCATGGCTACGATACGTCTACATCTAGCCGAGTCAGTCTTCTTCACTATCATCGGAAAGAAAACAACCAAGGAACTTTGGGATAGCTTATGTTCAGCATGGGAGAGCAAAAGTGCATCCAACAAAGTTTTTCTCATGAAAAAGCTTATGAAGCTCAACATGAAAGAAGGTAGCACAGTTTCCAGTCATTTAAATGAGTTCAACTCCTTGTTCAGTCAGCTGACATCTCAGGGATTTAAGGAGTTTGACGATGAACTCAAGTATATCTTCTTATTATGCTCTCTACCCAGTTCACAGGATATCTTTTGCACAGCCATCAGCAATTCAGCTCCGAATGGCAAATTAGAATTCAATGTTGTCATAGATGTGTTGCTCACTGAAGAGATTCGTCGTAAATCTCTCAATAATGCTGGTCATGGAGATGCATATATGGCTGGTAGTTCAACAAAGGCAAGAGGCCGTGACAGGAACAAATCAAAAGCAAAAGTAGAGAGCGGAATCCTCGTAGTCCTAGCAGACACAGGAACCAAAGTAGAGACCGCAATACCAGAAATGTCGAGTGTTACTATTGCCACAAGAAGGGTCATTACAAAAAGGATTGTCGTAGTTTCCTACGAGATCAGAAAAACATGCAAAAGGATAATTCTGGCAAAGGCAAAAGTACAGTAAAGATTGAGGAGCTCAATATTGTTGAGTCTCCCATGCCTACCACTACAGTAGAGGATGCTCCTCCTCCAGTGATGCTCATTATGCCCACAGAGATTCATGCCGAGGTGACAACAGATGCCTCAGATGTTCTCATTTTCACTTCAGATCTCACCCCAGATGCTTTGGTTGCACAGGATGAGGGTTATGCACAGAATTGGATCCTTGATTCTGGTGCAAGTTTTCATGTCACACCGCATAGAGAGTGGTTTTCCTCTTATGCACCCATGCATGGAATTGTCAAGCTTGGTAATTCCTATGAGCTTGATATTATTGGCATTGGTGATGTGAAACTTCAGATGCATAATGGCACTACTTTTGTGCTGCAGAATGTCAGACATGTGCCCAAGCTTACGAAAAGCTTGCTTTCTATAGGGCAATTGGATGATCTTGGCTACACTACACTTTTTGGTAATCGTTCTTGGATGATCCGCAAGAACAACCTCATCATGATGAAAGGCAATAAAAACGGATCCCTGTACTCTTTGTTTGTTTCGAGTGTCGACGAACACTCTATCTATGTTGCCGAGCTGCCGTCTCCTGAGTTGTGGCATAGCCGGCTAGGGCATATTAGCCAAAAGGGAATGAAAACACTTCAGCGTTTTGGCTACTTACCTATGTTAGATTACACGGACTTTCCATTGTGTGAGCATTGTCTATATGGCAAACATACTAAATTGACATCTTCGCCATTGAATAAGAAACTAGGCGAACCTCTAGACTTGGTGCACAGTCATTTGTATGGTCCAATGCCACATAAAACTCTAGGGGGAGCGAACTACTTTCTCACGTTCATAGATGATTCCACCAAAAAGGTGTGGGTGTATCTCCTTAAGCGTAAGGAAGAAGTCTTTGTGACATTCCAAAAATTCCTCTCCATGGTTGAGAACCAATCAGGAACAAGCACGGACAATGGTGGAGAACACGTTGTTGGGAAACAAGCAAACTGAAACACCTCTATAGTGATGTCACCCAAGAGCGTTGAAAGAGAACTAAAAGACGCAAAAAGCTTTTCCAAATCCTTATGAAACACCACAAGTCCAATAGGAGTAGAACCTTGGGAATTTACTAGCCGTCGCCCACCCAAGAGACTATGTCACATAGGAGCAAAACCTTGCCAAAGCATGGATTTACAGCACACGCCGACCAATGCATATGAAGACAAGAGACTCTCCTTTCACAATCAAACATCACAAACCCACAAATTCAACATCAATTCCACAATTCATAGATACATGCCCTCCGAATCTGTCTACACACAATTTGCCACTAGGCTGCCATAGCCATAACCCTGCAGAGAACTAGTCGTAACCTGATGAGCACAACTCCAATTGGGGCACTTTAAAGCTTGAGAGAAGCTTGAAAAATGACTGGAGATAAATCTGAAGATGACTAAAATTGATTCCATACGCCCCCATGAGCAAAATTGACGCGAACAGAGAGCTCTCCCAGCACGACTACACGTAGAGAAGGCTAGTCGGGGCAAAAAACTGCATCCAAGAGCACCAAGGAGACAGAACGAGCTAAAACCTGCAAATTTTTTATGTTTGGATGAACTTTTTTTTAGTTTGTACATGAGTTTTAGTTATATACAAGGCTCACTTCAAAAAACTCACTCACGGACACTTACAGTAGCCCGACAGTTGTCACTAGACTAGCGACTTGCAGTGCATGTACATGTGCTTGCTAAAGCAAGCTAAAAAACCCACAAAAAGAAAGCCCACACGTCCTTTTGACATCGGGCGTCATGTCCATATGTACAAATTTACAAAAAACGGGGTGTCAGAAATGCGCCTAACATAGTTTGCCACACCCCAACCTGCTAGATCATTCATGATCAGCAGCACAAAAGAGATCCTGTAAACCACATGAGGGAGTCTTCACCTCATCTTCATCATTAACCACATGATCAGAAAATTCTTCAAAAGAAGGCTCATCCTCAATCACAGTCATCAACCTTGCAATATATTTCTTCAACCTGTAGCCATTCACACGTGCTTTATGTGGGGTACCATCCAAGTCAGCAAGCTGATATGTGCCATTTGGAAACTATTTAAGACCAAGAAAGAACCTTGCCACTTGATTTGAAATTTTTTTTGAAAATTTCTATCAAGCTTACTTTTGTAACGAAGCACCATGTCACCCTTCTTGATGTCCTTGTTCTTTACCTTCTCATTTGCCTTTGCGTGATTCTTCTTCAAGACCTGCTCATAATGCTCAAAAGCTAACACCCTATCCAATTGTACACATTGCAAATATAAAAGTCTTTCCTTGAATGCATCCTTGGGCTCTTCTTCAAGCTTTAGCATCATCTTCAAGGATGGTATCTCCACCTCAATAGGGAGTAAAGCCTCTTTGCCAAAAACTAGATGGAAGGGAGAAAAACCAGTACCTGATTTGATGGCAGTCCTATAAGCCCATAGAGCACAAGGTAGCTCTAAATCCCAAGTCTTCACATTGTTTCTTGTCATCTTTGTAAGCATCCTTATGAGCTCTCCATTAAACCTTTCATTCATGCCATTGCATTGGGGATAATATGGAGTAGTAAACCTGCGATGCACATGAAGCTTTTCACATAGATAATCCACCAACTCTCCCCTGAAACCTGGACCCTTGTCAGAAAGTAACTCCAATGGCATGCCAAATTTGCAGCAAATTTCTTCATATATAAATAAGGAAACATCTTTACTCGTGATGTGCTTAACAGCTTTGGCTTCGGCCCACCTAGATAGATAGTCAACAACAGTAAGTATGTAACATTTGCCTCTAGCTGTCATAGGTAGAGGACCTATTGCATCAATACCCCACTTCTCAAACACATCATAAGCCACAATGGTGCCTCTAATTTCTGATTTGAGAACCCTATTTGCCATGCTTTGACACTCTTTACAAGACTTGCACAAATGATGAACATCACGTTGAACACTTGGCCACACATAACCCTCCTGCAAGACTTTATGCAAAGTGATCTTTGCAGCAAAGTGACCACCACAATAACCCTCATGATTCTCCTCTAAAATTTTGTAAATTTCCTCTTTCCAAGGCACTTTTCTCATCACAAGATCAGTCCCCTTCATATACAAGGCATCACCAAGTAGCACATACCTTTTGGCACGACGTAGGAAGGCGTACTTTTTTGGCTTTTCCAACTCTTATGGAAGCATACCTGTTTGTAGAAACTCTTCCTCCCTCTCTAAAGCTTCCCTTCCCAAATAAAGAGGAGAATCATCCCTTATCACATACAATTGCCCAATTGAAGCTTGCGCTGCACCATGTGCTTCTTCATTTTGAGACCTGTCCACATGCCTTAAACTCCAAGCTTCAAAATGATTAAGCAGATTCTTCACTTGAAAACACATATTTTTCAGCCTTGGATTCTTACTTTGCCACACCCCAAGTACTTGCTTCACTACCAAAAGAGCATCACCTCTTACCCTCACACGACGGATGCCAAGCTCAAGGAAAAGGTTGAGACCTTTCTCCAAAGTAGCATACTCAGCTTCATTGTTGCTTTGTGATGTAAGCTTCAAACTCCTTTTAGTTACCAAAGCACCTTTAGGATCATAAACTACCACACCTCCTGAAGCTTCACCATGCGCTTTCCTGTAAGAGCCATCAAAAAACAATAGATAGGCATTGTCTATGTCAGAGGTTCCATGTGTTGCTTCTTCACTGCATCCTCCTTAAGAAGAAGAGGGCTTTCCTTATAGGTAAGCAAATCAGCCAATGTAGCCCTTGTACTCTCCTCAACAAGAAAAGAGAATTGGAATTCCTGTAGCTCCACAATCCACTTCATGAGCCTCTTTGACAAAGTAGGGCTATTCACCAATTGAGGTAGAAGAGTGTAGCTAGTGAGGAATGTGAATGGTTTAGGGAGAAGGTAGTGCCTAAACCTTCTACATGCATAAATCACACTCACCATAATGAGCTCCACCTCAGTATAGCCTCTCTCCACCTCTAGCTTCACCATGCTAGCACAATAGATAGGCTTCATGTAGTGGGAATTGTTACCTCATTGAAGAAGCATAGCTCCAATAGCATCCTCACCTACTGATGGATTCACATAAAACTCCTTATCCCAATTAGGATCTTGCATAGCAGGAAGAGAACCAAGAACCTCTTTGATACCTTGAAAAACCTCTTCACATTCATTTGTCCATTGTAGAGGATCCAACCTTGCTACTTGTTGTAGAGGATAAAGAAGTTGAGAGGACAAGGGAATGAACCTTGCCATATACTTCACCTTTTGAATAAAAGTAGAAAGTTGATTTGTATCTTTAGGTGATGGGAGGAGCACCAAAGCCTTCACTTTCTCAGGATCCGCTTCAATCCCATTCTCTGAGATCATATGCCCCAAAAACTTCACTCTTGGTTGAGCAAGATGACATTTCTTTGGGTTGAGTTGACCTCCACTTTCATCATATTGCTTCAATGCCATCCCAAGCTTTGCACAATGATCCTTTCTAGAGCTATAATTCATCAATAAGATCCTTCACAAACTTGCCAAGAAAGGGAGAGAACACCTTGTTGACGCGCTTTTGATACCACGCACAGCCATTCATAAGACCAAAAGGAAGTACACAATAACAAAAGCATCCCCATGACGTGATAAATGTGGTCTTCTTTCGATCTTCCAAAGCCAAGGTGAGCTGAAAATATCCAGAGAATCCATCACATACGCTATACCTCTCATGCCCTGCAATAGAATCAAGTATGTCATCTATGAAAGGAAGAGGGTATGGATCCCTCTTCATGGCTGCGTTTAGAGGCTTAAAATCAACACATATCCTCCACTTTCCATCCTTCTTGGGTGTGACAACAAGAGGACTCACCCATTCTGCAGTGATCACAGGACATATGAAACCTACTTCAAGAAGCTTGTCTACCTCGTCCTTTAAAGCATTAAGTTGTACCTGTCCCATTCTCCTTAGCTTTTGGCGTACGGGCTGAGCTCCTTCCTTGATTGGAATGTGGATTTCCTCTCCTTTAAAGCCTCTAATTTCATCATAATAAGTGATGAATAAATGGGGAAATTGTTGTATCATATGTAGGTACTCACCCTTCTCATGCCTAGTCAAGTCGGAAGACAACATACCTTGTATCAGCTCATGTTTGACATTAGGTTGAACTTTGGGTTGCATCAGCTCTTCAATTTTCTCATAAGGACCATAGATATCCTCATTCTCCATAAGGCCAAGAAATCTTTGTTTCTCATCATGCTCTTCTTCAAGAAACAAGGAGGAAACATCTAGATCACCATCGCTGCTATCTTCCACTTCACTGCCCTCATCCCCATTGTCTTCTTCTTCACTTGAGTACTCTTCTCCATCACTTTTCTCATCAAAATCAGCATCCAAAGATTGCTCGCTAGCCATGTCAAACCTCTTCTTATCACCCCTTCTATTGTTGAGAGTGATGGTACCATGTCCCCAATCCTGTATAGCTTTGTTTGACTGTAACCATGGTCTTCCAAGGATGAGAGGGAAAGCACCAATACCCGTGGGCATAACATGGCAATTGACCAGCACTTTAACATCAAATACATCCACCTCCAATTCCTTTACAACTCCCAAGCACCTCACCCTTGATTGGTTGGCAAGCTTTATGCGAAAACCTGAATTCTTCACCATGTTGAGTCCCAACTTTGATACACAAGCTTGAGTAATAACACATACCTGTGCACCTCCATCAAAATAAGCCTCTCCAATGCACTTCCTCTTATGCCATGCATCCATAGTAGGACATATATCAGGTAGCTCATTCAAAGACAAGACTCTCACTGGCCCCCTTGAAGGCTTCTTCTTCATGGGGTTGACTACGTGCTTCCATTGCCTCTTTAACTTGGGACACATCTCCATGAGTTGCCCAAAGGTAACATCAGCCTTTCTACCCACCAAATCAGCCCTTAAACTATAATTTGGTTGCCCTTCCCCCAAAGGAAAGTCGGATGCATTGTAATGTTTCCTGGGCTTTCTCTTCTTCTTCTCTTTACCTGTACCTGTTTCAACCTGTTTCCCTCTTTTATGGCTGGGACTTGCATCACTCATGTCATGATCTCTTGTAACCCTCTTACCTACAGGCATGACCATAGCTCCCAAATCATCCTCTTTCTTCTCCAAACGGATTATGCTTACCACTTTTGTTTTTCCCTTCTCTTCTGCTGTCAATCCACTTGGTCCTGCTTCCCCTTTAATCTCAATACCATAATCTTGAGCTCGAGAAGGAATTTGTGGAGGAAGAGGAAACATGTCACCACCCATTCTCTTTGGCTTGTCACATTGAGGGCTTTCATGACCCCATTCACCACAATTGTAGCATTGAAACATATCCCCTCTTCCAGCCATGCCTCTTCCTCTACCACCTATATAACCCTCATTGCTTCCATAACCACGTCCATATCCATAACTCTGACCTCTTCCACCTCCCATCATATGCACACTAAGATTCTTCATAAGACCTACAACCTCTTGCATCTCCTTGCGAAAGGCATTCACATCATGAGAAGCTTGTTGATCATAACTTAGCTCCCTGATGAGGACCCTTGGTTGCTCTACTGCTTTCACTTCAAGCTTTGGCTCCACATTGATTCCAAGTTGATGAAGATGCCCTGCTTTCCACTCTTTATTCTTTGCAATTTCAACTGCCTCCTCAAAGGTCCTTGGCTGCTTAAGCTCTACCTTCAAGCGTAGGTTACTTCTCAAGCTTGCAAGAAACCTGTCCTTCTTCAACATGGCTGGAGGAATTTCAGCCCCCAAATATGTACACCACTTTGCCCATAACGCATTGAATGCCTTGACAAAGTCTTCTATGGTTTGGCCTTCATCTTGTACTAAGCCTTGAATAGACTGCCATACCTTTTGTGGGTCTTCCACCTGTTGAAAGTGTGTAAGAAAAGCATGCCTTACCATTTCATAAGTCATGACTTGAGGAGGTTGGGCTGATTGTAGCTCCTTTTCGTAGCCTTCCAACCATTCCTTAGCATCTCCCTTCAAACAGAAGTAGAAGATTCGTAGCACCAACGCTGGGTCTTGCTTGTCAGCAAGAAGGCAAGCAAACTCCATTCTCTCAATGAAACCTTTAGAACTTTGATTTGATTTCCCACTAAACTCCGGAAAATTAAACTCCATGTCTTCAAAACCTGTAAAGCGAAGGTAACTTGAAGCGATTCCTCGGTGCCGGGCACCAAAACGCTGTTGGGAAACAAGCAAACTGAAACACCTCTATAGTGATGTCACCCAAGAGCATTGAAAGAGAACTACAAGACTTAAAAAGGCACTCTATGGCCTCAAGCAAGGTTCAAGGCAATGGTATCAAAAATTCGACAAATTCATGCAGTCTCAGGGTTACATTAGTAGTCAAGAGGATCACTGCTTATACACAAAAAGGTTGAACGATGGTTCTTTAATCATCTTGATCTTGTATGTAGATGATATGATTATCGCAGGCAAATCAATTGATGAAATCAATCAGTTGAAAAAGATGCTAAGCACTCAGTTTTCCATGAAGGATTTGGGAGATGCCAATCACTTTCTTGGTATGCACATCAAGAGAGACAGGCAACATGGAATTCTTGAATTATCTCAAGAAAAGTACATTCACAAAGTCTTGCAACGTTTTAGTATGTAGGGGGGGAAGTCATTGAGTACCCCAATGCAAGCATACTCCAAACTTAGCAAGGAAGACTCTCCCAAGACAGTGGCTGAGAAAGAGGAAATGGTGAAAGTACCATATTCTTCAGCAGTTGGCAGTTTGATGTATGCTATGGTAGCCACAAGACCAGACATTGCACATGAAGTGGGAGTGGTTATTAGGTACATGGCAAACCCTGGCAAGAAGCATTGGGAAGCAGTGAAGAAAATCCTCAGATATTTGAAAGGTACAACTAGCAAGTGTTTACGCTTCGGAAACAGTGATGCATCTATTGTAGGTTACACGGATGCGGATTATGCGGGTTGTGTGGATCGTAGAAGATCCACATCTAGCTATGTGTTCATGTTTGCTGGAGCAGCTATCTCTTGGAGATCGTGTCTCCAAGATTGCACGTCTTCATCTACCACTGAGGCAGAATATGTTGCTACATCTGACGCCAGAAAGGAAGCCATATGGTTGGCTCGTCCAGTGGGAGATTTGGGCATTCACGAGGTTCCAGTACTACATTGTGATAGTCAGAGTGCCATTGCTTTGGCAAAGAATCCAGAGTTTCACTCAAAGTCGAAACACATAGAGGTCAGATACCATGTCATACGAGATGCATTGGCTGGCAAGCGTATAGAGCTTGTCAAGGTTCGCACTGATGACAATCCCGCAGATGCTCTCACAAAGAGCCTAGCCTCGGAGCGATTTACCCATTGTATAGAACTTATGGGTGTAGGATGAAGCCTCGGCAATGCTTCATCAATTTTGTATAGACTAACTACACTAATGCCACTATTGGCCACCATGACCTTCAAGTGGGAGGTTGTTGGGGTGTAGGCTAGGTGGCGGCGGGAAACCACCCTTGTACACTTTGTTTCCCCTATTCAATATAGGGAGAGAAAGAGTAAGAGTTGCTTGCTCTTCTCTTTCTTCTCCACTAACCCACACAGTGGCTGCCTGTGTATCTCCCCCTTCCCATTCTCGTCTTCCCTTCTCTTGCACACACTCCGTACACGCACACGCGCACTCATCAACCATCTCTCCTCTTGGTCCCTTGCTGAGGTAAATCTAGAAGCACTTATTGCACATTGCTCTTTGGTAGACCGTCTCCTTTTGGACCCCTATTGAGATGCAACCATTTCTCCTTTCGATCCCCTGTTGAGATATATCTAGAAGCACATATATATATACTAACTCTTGTTCCCCTTTTATCTTCCCATATTAAGTGATCAATTTAATATGAGAAAATCATTTGGTAAAGTTAGAGATTATATTTTATGACATTACCTCTCTCTTGAAGTCATAGCCGTCCTCGACTATGAGGTAGAGAAGATAAAGCCTAGTCATTAGTCCATGTTTCTTAGCAGGTAGAAGATCCCTTTTTACCCTACGACATCATTCCAGAATGGGTGACTGATCCATTTGGTGCTTGGGAGACTTAGCTACCGCAAGCATGTCTACTCTTTATTCCATATCATACTTCCAAAGTAGAGTGATAAGTTCTACTTGGTGTTCAGGAGACGTCGTCACCACAAACATGATCTTAAGCATGCACGCATCTTAAAGTTTGTGCACAATAAAAGAAAGAGAATGAGTCTTATAAGACAAAAACGTTGTTCATTTAAAATGCATTTTCATTTGCTTACTCTAGTTTAGCATTGTAAGCATTGACAAGGTTCATGTTATCCTTAAGCCAGGTTCCTTATCCATCTAGCATCTTTGAAAGGATAATTCTTAACCTTAACAAGATATCATCAGATAATCTTATCGTTTCTTAGTACCTTGTCTTCGTGTCAAAGAATCCATTCGGGCTGCAACACCTCTTCTTGATCTTCGATCTCTGGTAGGTTCTCCATTATTGGTTCTTTTTGTGGCTCTCCTTTGTAAGGCTTGAGTAGGCTCACATGGTTAATATTGTGAATGATCCAATGGTTGGGCAACTTTAATTGATAAGCCATCTCATTGATTTGCTTAAGAATTTAAAAAGGACCATAGTATCTTTTTGCTAGTTTAGCATAATACTCTTGGTGGCCTGTAAGAATCTTGCCCGTAGTATGTCTTAGATGAGCCTTGAGAAACTTTAGCAAGACCCAATCATCTTTCTTAAAGGCTAAGGCTCTTCTGTGCTTATTAGCAGCAAACCTTTTTGCTTTTGTTGTAAGATGGATATAACCCTTTTTACTCTTTGGAAAAGATTCTTGTAAGCCTCAGCTATATTCAGCAGCAAAGATCTTCCCATATACCTTAAGTAGTAGGGGACTTTTGGATCTTCCCTCTTTAACCTCGAAAGGTGCTTTCCCCATAGAAGTATGTACAATGTCATTGTATGCATACTCTATAAGAGGTAGGTACTTCTTTCATTGAGAACGTTGATCTACTTCCATGACATAGGCTTTTACTAGATTCAAGAATCGTCAGATTAGTTATTTCACTTTGGTCATCCGTTTGTGGATGATAGGCCAAAAGAGAAATTTAATCTACTTCATAGATTTTCAAAGAGACCCTTCTAGAAATTACTGGTCATTCTAGGATCTTTGTCCGACACTATGGATGTTGGCAAGCCATTGAAAATTTGAGATCTAGAGAGGGTTACCGTTTGATGTGCCTTAATAGTCTTTTTGACAAGCATAAAGTGTGTTTTCTTGCTAAGCCTATTGATTAAAACAATCCAATTTGCTTTCCTCGATCAAATTTCAATTTTTGGTACACCATGCATTTTGAAACATTCTCTTGCATGTTTACTTTTCATGGTGGACCAACAGAAATACATTTCTACTGCTTGAAGAGTAAATTAAATTCTACTACATTTGCTTTCCTCGATCAAATTTCAATTTTTGGTACACCATGCATTTTGAAACATTCTCTTGCATGTTTACTTTTCATGGTGGACCAACAGAAATACATTTCTACTACTTGAAGAGTAAATTAAATTCTACTACATTTGCTTTCCTCGATCAAATTTCAATTTTTGGTACACCATGCATTTTGAAACATTCTCTTGCATGTTTACTTTTCATGGTGGACCAACAGAAATACATTTCTACTGCTTGAAGAGTAAATTATGGAATCCTTCTTTGCCCAATATAAGGAGAAGCATGGGATTCATACATGACTTTCTTATTGTATGGGTGAGTAAAACATAGCCTATTGCCATTTGGAAGATAACCATCCTTCAAGGTAAATGGTTCTTTTTTTCTTCCCTAATGCAAAGGCTGTAATTACCTACTTAAAGTCTTGGTCAGTAGCATACTCATCTATCATAAAAGATAGATCATTGTGAGTTGCTATAGACACCACATTTACCCTTGGCCGTTGTGAAAGTGCATCTACTATAAAATTTAAATTGCAAAAGAAAATTTTCCCACCTCATTTGTTTGTCGGGAAGCTTGGTTTTCGTCATGAAGTACTTGAGACTTTGTGATCCATTCGTAGGATGAATGGAGCCCGAAGAGATAGTGCTTCCATGTGTCTAGGACATATAGAGCATTTAAATGCTCTTTTTCGTATATGTCCAAGACCTATTCATCGACATTGCGCCTTCGGCTCTCATATGCTATGGCATGCCCTTCTTGAAGCAAAACTGCTCCCAGGCAATCACCACAAGCATCACATTGGACCTCAAATGGCTTTGAGAGATCCAAAAACATAAGGACCGGTTGGGAGGTAAGCTTCTCTTTGAGCTTGTCAAAAGCATTTTGTTCTTTAGCAGTCCATGAGTACTTAATGTTCTTCCTTTTTAAGTCATGCCATGGTCCTGCTATTTGACAGAATTTTGCTATGAAGCGTCTGTAGTATGCATACATACCAATAAAGCTTCTTAGCTCATGTAGATTCCTTGGATTAGTCCATGCTTTTATTACCTCCAACTTTGATGGATTCATAAATATACCATCTTGATAGATAATGTGACCTAAATATTGAATCTCTTGAGGAAAATTTCACTTTTCTATTTATTAATAAAAAGAGTATTCACTCTCACAACTTGAAAGATTACCTGGAGGTGTCACTTGTAATCCTCAAGAGAATTTGGGTGGCCTGAAGATTTTTGTCCATCATAAGTTTAAATGCAACTGGAGCATTTGTCAGTGATCGTATTTAGTACTCTAAAGTTGACACACGTGATATGTGTCATCTTTCTTTTGCACTAAAAGTACTGGTGAATAGAATAGAGAGGAGCTAGGCCTCACCATCCCTTTTTCCACCAATTCATGCAATTGCCTCATGATCTCCTTTTGTTGATCTTGTGAAACTCAATAAGGAGGTTTATTAGGAGGTGAGCTTCCTAGTAGAAGCTCTATTGCATGGTCTCATCATCCCCTCGTTTTGGAGGTAGCTCACTAGGGATGTCATCATTGAAAACATCTTGGAATCCATTTAGGAAACTAGACAACTCTAATTCCTCTTGATTCCCTTTATTGCTACTTGTGAAAACATTAGAATCATTTACAAATTCTCTAACAAAAATCATATATTTAAAAATAGAGCTTTTCATTGACTTATCAAAAGCAAGCACATTTACCAGGGATATGGTGTTTCCCGACTCGTTAGCATCTATGTACATGCTCTTTTTTCTATAGGTGAAGTAGATTCTCCTTTCAGGGAGCTTCATGTTGGCAGCCATGCGATTGAACCATGGTGCCCCCAGGATAACATCCTCATGTTGGAGAGGAGAGATTAAAAAAATGTCTTCTTTGTCGATGTAGCTTTGGACATGAAGCCTCAACTTCCCAATCAAGGGAGTAAAGGAGGCTTGCTATCCCTTGAAATTTGTGTCATCAGTTACAGTATGTCCCATCTCAAAAGCTTGAATGCCCAACTTGGTGGCCAACTCCGTTGATATGAACTTGTGAGTAGAGAGAGGGTCGAACAAGATGAATGCATCTTGCTTGTTGGAAGTAGGGTTGCAGAGAAATGCACACCGCATGGAGAAGACAAAGGAAGCTCATGGCACACAATAGAGAGTGTGTTACTTGGTGTGCAATGGAAATACAGATAGCCCTAGAGTGATGGGCGTATATACAATGCTCGGGGGGAAAAACCTCCTAAAGAGGGAAAAAATACCCCGGCTGTCCTAGTGTGTTCACACACATCACTACCACATGTATACGGTAACAAATCTCCCTTGGAGTGATGCGGTGAACGAGAGCTGGCACATGAGTAACAGGAAGTGCCATGCCCTGAGGGCATAATCAGTCCACAAAGGGGAGTAAGCCCAAAGCTTTGCAGAAAGCTTCAAGCTTCTCACGAGACAATGCCTTTGTGAAAAGATCTGCAAGGGTGTCCTGTGTTGGCACATAAGCCAAGCTGACCTCTCCTGCTGAGAGCCTCTCCTTGACATAGTGGTGATGCACCCCAATGTGCTTTGTGCGAGCATGAAAAACTGGGTTCCTCGCAACTTCCAATGCACTCTGACTGTCAGTGTAGATAGTGTTGGCAGTGTCATGTCCAACACCCAAATAGGCCATAAGGCGTCTGAGCCATACACACTCAATTGTAGCTGTGAAGACTACCCTGTACTTAGCCTCACAACTCGAAGTGGCCACAATAGGTTTCTTCTTTCTCAACCATGATATACATGAATTGCCAAGCATGAAACAAAAACCACTTGTGGACACTCACGTGTCAAAACAACCAGCCCAATCGAAGTGGCCACAGTAGGTTTCTTCTTGCTCAACCATGATATACATGAACTGCCAAGCATGAAACAAAAACCACTTGTGGACACTCGCGTGTCAAAACAACCAGCCCAATCGAAGTGGCCATAGTAGGCTTCTTCTTGCTCAACCATGATATACATGAACTGCCAAGCATGAAACAAAAACCACTTGTGGACACTCACGTGTCAAAACAACCAGCCCAATCTGAGTCCGAAAAAGCATGTAAGTCTGGCGGCAATGATCCCCCCTTGGGATAAAACAAGCCAAGATGTAAAGTGCCACTAAGGTAGCGGAAAATCCTCTTGACAGCCTGCCAATGCTTAGACCCTGGGCTATGCATAAATCTATTGACCTGTGAGACTGCAAATTGAATATCTGGCCTCATGTTGCATACATAAATGAGGCAGCCCACAGCAGTTTGGTAAAGAGTGACATCAGCAGGATCGCCAGCATCATGTAGACTCAACTTCAAACCTGTTTCCATGGGAATGGCAATAGGTTTGCAATCCTCAAGTCCAAACTTACATAGCAATGTCTCTATGTAACTTTTTTGACACAAGGCAATACCACCATCACACTGCTTAAACTGTATACCCAACTAATGATGCAACAGCCCCAAATCTTTCATCTTGAAAGTAGCATTCAAATCATCCTTAAATTTAGCAATATGTCTCTCATTTGGTCCAGTGATCAGCAAATCATCGACATAAAGAACCACAATGAGAAGTACATCACCCTCACACTTTACATACAATGTGCTTTCGTTGGACTGTTACGAAAGCCTCGTTTAACCAAATGAGTGTCATCTTTCTCATACCAAGCACGAGGAGATTGCTTTGACCCATACAAAGCCTTCTTACATCTGCACACTTTGTCCTCTTGTCCTTTTATGACAAAACCGCAAGGCTGCGTTACATAAACTTCCTCAAATATATCACCATTCAAGAAAGAAGTAAGAATGTCTGATTGATGTACATCCCAACCAAAATGAGCTGCCAATGCACATAGAAAATGCACGGTAGTCATACGACAAGTGGGAGCAAAAGTCTCTTCATAATCTATGCCTTTTTGTTGTGCATAACACTTTGCAACAAGTCGAGCCTTATGGCGATCGATCTCACCATCTGGCTTGCGTTTCAACTTGTAAACCCACTTCGTACCAATGGCCTTTTTTCCAGGAGGCAAATCACATAAAGTCCATGTGTCATTTTGTATAAGTGCATCATATTTTGATTGCATGGCAGCCATCCAATTTTCTAAATTCTCTGCTTCATCAAAAGACAGAGGCTCCTCAACATCATGTAAGCTAGACACACCCAAAGCATAACAATCTGATGCATACGATGCATGGCGAGAGCCTAAACGAGTACGACTAGACAAAGGTGCATCCAATTTACTGTCACGCAAAGTGTGCAACAGCCATTTTGGCATACCTCTAGCCTTCTCATTTTCAGCCCTTTCCTCATCAAGTACATCATGTACATCTGCATCAGTAATAGGCTGATCTGTAACATTTTTAGAAACCCCCATAGGCTGTACATTTGCCTCATTGGAAATTACATTCGTATTTCCACCACTGAACACATGCAACAAGGTGTCATAAATGTCCTGTGAACTTACATTACTGTCTCTAGTACATGACAGCAAGGGCTGAACAGAAGCTTCCACAAACATTACATCCCGTGAAACCAGAATACGCTTTGTTTGTGGATGATATAACATGTAACCTTTGCTTTCAGCACTATAACCAACAAAAGTACATTTGACAGCCTTATCATCCAATTTTTTGTGTTGTGTTTGTGGCACCAAAGCATATGCCAAACAGCCAAAAACAGGTGAGTGGCATAAAATGGTAACCATCTTTTTGCAACATTTGTCAGCCTACTCAACGTCCTCTTCCTCATATGTGTATATATTTTTCTACGCTATTAAGTTATCTAGAGTAAATTCCCCCTCTTCGTTTAACCTTTGTGGCGACACATACATTATACTCTTCCCAAAAATGTCACCTTAGTCATATATTTATATTACCACCCTTTTCTTTTTTGCTTTGTAAATAGAATAATCATACAATAACCAACTATATACCCCCAAACTTTCTTACCTCTTGTGAATTAGTAGTAGAAAAATAATATATCCATCTTCCACCCCATATAGATAAATTCCCATGGAAATCAACTCTCCACTTGTCTTTACCAAAGATTATGGTCCCTCTCTACAAGTCTTCTATGCCCCCTACATAGGTGGCCCAATATCTCTTAAGAATATACATATAGTTTCTCTCCTTTCAAAAAGACTCCAATTGTATATTCTTTTCACAAGCAAATAATATTGGGCCCTCCTCTATTTGTTTAAGCATCATAGCCTTTTGAAAAAGCATGATTCCCCTTGGATGCATACAAGCAATGGGCCCATACAAGAAGACTTGGAAGCAAAAGGTGCCCTAGCCTAGTGTGGACCTTCCAAACCGAATTCCTTGGTGCATGGGCGTAAAGAATAGTCCAAATTCATATCAAACATGTTGAGAAGGTCAATTTTTCCTTTTGAAGCATGTCATTCCGAGCTACAGGTAAAAAGTTATGGTCAAAATAGTGTAAATATGTCAGATTCGCAGCAAAAGGGAACTGTAAATCAAGTAAATCAAGAGGGTGAGATCTTATTTTTGCCCTACTCATCTTCTAGAAGAGCAATGAGTGTTCAAGGTCACTTGCATGTGATGGGACCAACCTAAAGATGCTTTCTAAATGCCAAGACAGACAAGTTGAGATACCCCGCAGGAGCCACCCATAGGGCCTCATGGTGGGGCCCACCTACATTATGCACCCCTATGGAGCCTTCACGGTCTAAAATGATATTTTTGGTGAATAAATAGTCCCTTTTATATCCAAAATTAAATGAGTGGTCAAAGGACACTTAATTAGGTCTAATCACTTACTCTAATTAAGTGTAGCATAATCCCACTCCTACACAACTATAAATAGCCCCCCTTGGAGAGACTCAAGGACACACACCTATATTTTCAACTTCATGTTGTTTCTTGATCAATAGTAGAGAAAACCCCAACTCTCCCTCTTTCACATCCTCCCTCCTAACCCTCCTCTTTGGAGGAAGTGCAACTCTATTCTCCACTGTTTCCATTCTACCATCTCTTACTCCATCAACCCAATAAATCATTTGTAGCACCTCAATAACTTGTAAATACATCATGATCTCTCTCATGGTTATGTTAATGATCATGAAATCATCTTCAAAACTTTCAAGTGTCGCAATTCGTGATGGTTAGCCAGCGTCTGTCCTCCCCTTAAAAGGTGTGCGAGAAATCAAGTAAGTGTTCTATTCTCAATTTACCATTGGTTTGTTTCTCCACACTTATTCAATTGGTCTAAAGAAATTTCTCACTCCAACTCTCTTTTGCTTCATTACATATGCATGTGGCTACCTCTCATGGTGATTTTATTTGTTTCACGGCATTGCATAGATGGAGATGAGCTCTCTATGCAAAGTGTGTTAGTTTGATGTAAGTGATTCTCTTGTGTGTTTGAGAGGCAAGTCTTGTGCGCATGATTTTTTTGATGAGTGCTTGAGAGAGGAAGAGTTTGGATGTATTATGGGTATTCTTATGGGGAGAAGGTGAATGCTATTCCACAAATTGCATATTTCATTTTGATGCACGACATTGGGTTGCCTAATCGTTGATGGTGTTCAAGTGTCCAAAGTGTATATAGAGTAAGGGGGTTTTCAAAGTGTGTTGCTTGAGTGGGTGAGTGCATGTGTTATTTTGATTGGTTTCCTTCTCCACTCGCAAAAGAAGGTGGTTCCCCAAGTAGTGTGCGTATCTCTTTACGAACATTTTGTGAGGGTAGGCCCATTGGTTTGGGTTTAGAGGCCCCATTTCAAAAATCTCGCCCTCAACAGGCATGTGCTCAATAGAAGGCTTTCTATCATGACATGCTTCATATGGAGTAATAGACTGCAAAGCTTTCATAGGACACTTGTTAAGTACATAAGTGGCACACATGATGGCCTCAAGCCAAAAAGAATGCGGCAAAGGTTGACTTTTGACCATACATCGTGCCATTTCCGTCAGTGACCTGTTTTTCCTCTCAACACAAAATGACAAAATAGCATGTGCAATACTCCCTGTAGTGGAAACTGAGGCTGAAATGAGCCGGAAATATTTATCGACCTGTGAACGCTCACTGAAATCGGAGAAAGTGAGCAGGCATGTACTGGAGCTGCTGGCAACTAAGCCCAGGAGGATGCAACCTGCTCTGATACCAATTGTTGGAATTAGGATTGCAGAGAAACGCACACAGCTTGGAGAAGATGAAGGAAGCTCAAGGCACACATTAGAGAGTGTGTTACTTAGTATGCAACGGAAAGATGGATAGCCCTAGAGTGATGGACGTATATACAATGCTCGGGGGAAAAAACCTCCTAAAGAGGGAAAAAATGCCCCGGCGATCCTAGTGTGTTCACATGTGGTAGTGATGTGTTCACACACATCACTACCACATGTATATGGTAACACTTAAGGACCTCTCTTCTTAAGCAAGAGAAGAGAAACCAAATGCTCTGATACCAATGTAATGTGAATGGCCTATGAACTTTGAAAATAGAAGAAATAAGAGAATTAGAGTGAGCATTTTTGTAAGATTACTTTGAGAACATAGAGGGTGAACTTAATTTATGGTAGCAACATGAACATAGTAGTTAATTAACTTGGCATGAACAATACTTTTGCAAGAGAGAGAGTATTAGAGAACATGACTATAGTTGAGGATCGGATTTACTTGGAGCCAGTCCCCCCTCCAAAAGGCATTTCCCCCTCCAAAAGATGTTTGTATTATAGATTCTCCCATCAAGAGAGACTTTGTTACAATACAATCTTTGTGTTCCTTGTAACCTTGGTGATGCTATGAAGATGGAAAGCTTCATGCATCACGAGCTTAACATAAACTTTGTAAAAAGCATTAACTATCACAAGCCTCAGTCCCAAGGCCCCAAACACCTTCGAAGGTGGAGAGAGCTAGCTGGGAATGAGGGTAGGGAAGAGTCTCTTCTTGATTAGCATAGCATAATAGCATAGTAATGAAGATGAAGAAGATGGAAAGCTTAAGCATTGAAGCATGTCTCTTGGTTGGATTTGCATTCCATAGCCAAGAGTGTTGGTGTAGGATCTCCACTTCTCAACAAGCTTGGAGAAGGAGATGGATCTCTTGCATTTTGCAGTCCACTCAATGAGAGAATGTGTGTGTGTGGGGGGGGGGGGGGGGGGGGGAGAGTATACCCCCCCTCACATGCTTGGTCCACACCTCCCTCTATCTCTCTCTCTCTCTCTCTCTCTCTCTCTCTCTCTCTCTCTCTCATTATTTTATTTTTTCATTTGGACATGTGTCCTCTTTTTCCTCTTTGAGAGAAAGAAGTTAACTATTTATTTTTATGTATCTAAATTCTCATTGGATCCCTTTAAAACCTAACGAATAGCATTTAAGCACATCATGAGAGCCACATGTGGAGGATCATTTGAACATGTGTCTTTTATGCTTATTAAGTCATTTGGTTGAATTGAATACTTCAAGGACTTAGTCTACCAAGAAAGCATGTGTCTTTTATGCTTCTTAAGTCATTTGCTTCAAGTCTTATTCAATCAAGCACGGACGTGCCTCTTCAGAATTTAACTTTGAATTTAACATTTCAAAAACCTTAGTCATTTAAGCATAAAAATCACCTCAAGCTTTGGGCAAGGTTCCCACAACCACTTTAAGCATCTTAGCATCTCATGCTTGGGTACAATTCCCACCTCGAGGTTAGCTCTAGCTTGCGTAAGGTCAAAGGACTTCTTAACACTAACTTTTGGAGGTCTTTGATGAAGCTAACCCTAAGGTCTTTTAAGCTCCATTAGATGCATGTTGCTCTTTGACAGACTACCTCCGTTTGGACCCTTTTGAGATGTAAACATCTCTTCTCTTAGTCCCTTGCTGAGGTAAATCTAGAAGCACTTATTGCACATTGATCTTTGGTAGACCGTCTCCTTTTGGACCCCTATTGAGACGCAACCATTTCTCCTTTTGGTCCCTTGTTGATAGGTCTGGAAGCACATATATATATACTAACTCTTGTTCCCCTTTATCTTTCCATATTAAGTGATCAGTTTAATATGAGAAAATCATTTGGTAAAGTTAGATAGTATATTTTATGACAACTTACACTACCTTATATTTAAAGACTAGGATCTCAAGTGAAGGGAGGGCATGTGGGACGATTTCCTCAAGTCCTCCACCATCCCCTTCACACACACCCTTTGGACTTACTAATTTTAGTCCTCTCCCCACCCAAGAAAAGACTAGGTTTAGGATTTTGAGGGTTGTACATAACCGAATCAGGGGCTGTAAAGCACGACATGTCTCTCTAGCCAAGACGCTTGTTTTGAGCTATCGCATGCCATATTCTGTGGCTCGGTTGAAAAAGCAACCAAAAATACAAAAATTGGGTTGTAAACATCTAAAAAACTAGGTGAGCAGCCTTCACAGGCAGTCACCAACACCTCTAGAGTGTGGAGGTCACATGTACCTACACTTTGGTCGTCTGCTAGAGAACGAGCACATTGAGAGTGTCTCCATTTATGCGGGCACTCATTATTCCTCTACCTTAGGTTACGGACCTTCAGCGGGAACCCAAGGTAGTACCACTCAGGACCCGCATGTTGCATCTAGTGACTCTTCCTCTGACTACGACGTCATGGAGGGTTACCCAATGCCTAATCCTGTTAGCTCAAGCCAAGACATGCATGCCATGGGCCCACAGTCCAGGCCGAGTTTGCTTAGCCGCATGGAGGAAACCTTTAGTAGAGCCACTGGCTTCTAACATGGAGCTAACAATGTAAATGAGAGGGGTGGGTAAGTAAATTTTCCATTCATGACCAATGTAGACCCCATGCTCTTAGAGAGTGTGCACGTGAATACTCCATTCACTGCACCCCCTGACTCTTTAGAGCTATTCTCCTATGAGATTATATTACCTGATGGTAGAAGCCTTGCCGAAGTGCAAGAGGTTGAACGATATATCATTGCGGCCAGGAAAAAGGAAATTGAGAGCTCACGCAAGGTGGAGCAACGAAGAGTGTTAAAAGAGAAAGCCCCTATGTCAATATCATTGCTAGAAGAGGAATCAAGTGCTCCTCAATTAGCGAACACTAAAGGTCAACCCATAGAGATCCACATTGAATCTAGTTTAAAGGACACCCCTAGCACCTCAATCCTAGATGGAGCGTTCCTAAATGAGAACTGGGAGTACGAACTATAAACGGAACCTCTAACCGACCTATACACAGGTGACACCTATCACGTGGGTTGGTTAGATGTCCTACAATTGACAACAACGGGTGCTACTACTGTGGAGGATCAACAACAAAGATTTTGTGAGGTCATCCATAGGGTTATTGAGCTAGAGAGACAAAACAAGGGGATCCACATGCCTTCAACGGGTCTCATGAGATTCTTGGATACAAGGAAGGCTAAACAACAAACCTTATCAAAAATGGAGACTCCCTCAGTAAGTCCGTAGATCATTGTGTTCTCCTAGAGAATTGCATATTTGTTCAAACACTTCGATATGCTTTCTCACATCCCCGTCTCCACTAATTTTTTGTGTGAGATTGGCTATTTGTACTGCCTTATAGCTTGAGCAAATGTTGCTAAATCACCTAAGTGAGTAGGCACCATGGGTGAAGGTGCTCCAGAGACTACATGTGGAGTAGGTATTGCCATTGGGTTGGGCGCATAAGAAGCCCTTGGGTTCCACGTTTGGTACGATTTTGTGCCATGTGGTGGCCCAAAGTTCGTACGTGTGGCCCTAGACATAGCAGACGTCGAATGTGACATGCTAATGCTAGCCAGTATGGTCCGATGGAAATAAGATCTTGGGTGTTGTGATTGTGGAGCATAGGTTGTTGAAACAATGGGAGGGGTAGGGACTACATGAGTACGAGGACCTATAGGTGTATACGATTGGTGCACACTTGTAGGTACTATTGCAGGCATTGAGCTATCATGTACCAGTGCTTTACTAACAAATGAGGTCCATGGCGTGTTTCTTGGCATGCCCATCATTGGGGCAGGCATGGTAGCCGTGGTGTCATCAATAAAAGTTTCTATATGTAATATAGATGCACGTGTGGACATGTATGTTATGCCAGCCAAGGGGGAGGGCTATCCCATCATCTTAGGGAGGCCTTGGCTCATTGCTGTAAATGCAGATCAAAAATGGGGATGAGGACAATTGATTCTCAAAAAGGGGCAACATGTAGTATACGATTGGCATGAAGGAAAGCAGCTCGACATCAACTATGAGACCACGGCTGATGAAGAAAGTGAAGAGGGTTTTGGCTCAAGCGACGAGGAAAGTTCAACCACTACATCCAATAGCGAAGAAGAATCATCTTTGGAGGTAATGGGAATCATCTTCAACACATCAAAAACTCCATCAATAGAGGTTGACCCAACAAAGGAGCAAACAAAGGATGACAAAGGTGACCACAAGCACTTTGAAGACTTTGAGAGGATGCTTGCAAAAGATCTTACCCCTGAGGAGAAGCGGTCCTACATCGATATGCTCAAGAGGTATCCCAATTTGTTTATCACTGATTACTCACAAATTAGAGGTGTGGATGTTATAGAGCATGGCATAGAATTAAAACCAGGTACTAAACCTGTGGCTCAAAAGCTAAGGCGTCTAGGAAAAATACAACAAGAGGCACTTTTGACAGAGGTTAACCGACTCCTCAAAGTTGGTTTCATTTACCCTGTGTCTAACTCTGAGTGGGTGTCCCCAATTGTAGTAACTCCTAAAAAGAACGGAAAATGGAGGTTCTGTTTTGACTACAAACCGCTCAATGCTGCAACAAAGAGGGATCATTTTCCTCTTCCTTTCCAAGATGAAATCTTAAACGAAGTAGCCGGCTATGAATGTTACACAGTGTGTGATGGGTATTCAGGGTATTTTCAAATCAGAATAGCAGAAGAAGATCAATTAAAAACCACTTTCATCACACCTTGGGGTTGCTTTGCCTATAGAGTGATGCCATTTGGGCTCACAAATGCTCCTAGTACCTTTATAAGGTTTACAACTCTTGTCTTTCAGCCCTTCTTTGGAAAGTCAATTAGGGTTTTTATGGATGACTTCTGTATCTATAGTATCCAAAGACTTCATTGCCAAAAAGTTGAGGAGGGGCTTAGGAGGCTTCATCAATTTGGGGGACAGCTTAATCCTGAGAAGTGTCACATTGCAGAGTCACAAGTGGTATTGCTAGGTCATGTGGTTTCTTTGCAAGGAATTCAAGTGGATCCATCAAAAGTAAATGCTCTCTTGTCACTAGAACCACCAACGACAACCAAGGAGCTCATGACTTTCAACCACAAAGTAAGGTACATGTCTCGTTTCATTCACCTTCTAGCGGAAGCTATTGCACCTTTGCACAAGCTAGCAAACAAACCCACATTTGAATGGAGAGAGGAACACGAATTATGCTTTACTGAAGTAAAGGGTATTCTCAACTCTCTTCCAACAATAATGCCACCAAATCCAAAGGATACATATTACATCACGCCAAGTGTAGGAATGGAGGCCATCGGTGTAGTTCTCATGCAAAAAGACCCAAAAACATGCTACATGAGGCCAATATACTTTGCAAACAAAGTCATGACTGCTGCAGAGAAGGGCTACACTGATATGGAGAAGGTGGTATTCACAATTATGTTTGCGGTAAGAAAGTTCCGATCATATCTCTTACCTACACCATTTGTCATTCTCACCATGGAAAACAATTTACCATATGTTGTGCAACACATGAGCCTCTCATCTAGGATAGCCAAGTGGGTTCTAGAACTTCAAGAGTTCGAATACACTTTTCTTGTGGAAGATAGCACAAGGGCAGGTCTTGGAGACATTCTCACATACAAAGTGAGAGAAAGGAAAGAGTCACCAAAGGCAGGAGACAACGCTACACCACAAAATAATGAGGAGGAGATGGACAATGCACACATTTTGTGCTTTGATGGAGCTTACCGACGACAACACGATCAGGCAGCAGGGGGGGTTCTTATTCTAAGTCCACAAAGAGAAGTTCTTGTTAAGAAAGGTATCACCTTGGAAAATGTTCATTCTAATAATGAGGCTGAGTATGTCACCTTAAAGTTGGGGCTTGAAGAATGCAGAAAACTTGGCATCGAAAGACTTATAATAAGAGGTGATTCCTTACTAGTTATTAGGCAAATCCAAGGGATATGGAAGTGCAAGAACCCTACTCTAGTGGAGTGGCTTAGACAGGTGAAGGCTTTGATAAAGAACTTTGAAGCTACACAGGTACAGCATGTTTTGAGAACCCTCAACAAGGAAGCAGATTATCTCGCCAATGAGAAACTTCAGATCATGGTGGGAGGTGTGAAGCTCTACGAACCAAAGTACCAAGACCAAGAGGAATTGAAGGACATCATATTTTTCCTCCAAACTGGTGAGTGCCCTAAACACTTGGATAAAGTGCAAAGGCATAGATTGGTAAAAAAGGCAACTCCTTACCAACTCATAGGAGATGATCTATATCATAAAGGGAAAGATTTGGTGCTAAGAAGGGTGCCCTCTGTTCAAGAAATAGAGAGAATCCTCTTTTCATGCCATGATGATGTCTGTGGGGGTCATTTTTCTCATGATATTACAAACAAGAAGATTTTACAAGCAGGGTTTGTTTGGCCAAGTCTACACCGTGATGTCCAGCATTGGTGTAAGTCATGCAAAGGTTGTCAGATTGCTGGAAATCGACGACTCACTTACGAACCTCGAGTTCCAATAATTTCGTATGGTCCTTTTGAGAAGTGGGGTGTGGATGCAATAGGCCCCTTACCTTGCACATCTACCGGGAAGGTCTTCATCATTGTGGGAGTAGATTACATGACACGATGGGCGGAGGCAGCAAGTACAACACGAATTACAGCCGAGGAGGTATCAAAATTTATCTTTGATCACATATGCAGTAGATTTGGCACACCATTAGAGATTTTGTCAGATCGTGGTCCAGGGTTTAGAGCAGAGCTCCTAGATAATCTTTTGGCAAAGTTAAAAGACAAACATTTGCATTCTACACCTTACTACCCTCAGTGCAATGGGTTGGTTGAAAAGGTGAATGGAATGATATGTAAGATCATTTCTAAGCAGGTTGCAAATCGACCAAACAACTGGGATCGTCATTTGACCGCAGCTCTATGGGCATACAGAACATCTTTCAAGGTATCCACTCAATTCACTCCTTTTCATTTGGTATATGGACAGGAGGCACTCCTTCCTATTGAGGTGGAGATTGCAAGACTACACATTCTCTCACGGGGAGCAAAGAGGCCAAAAGAAGCTTTGCAGGAAAGAATTTTAGATCTTCAACGACTTGAGCTTGATAGAGAAGAGTCCATCGACTATTACATTGCCCAAGCCACAAGCCAAAGAGACAAAATCAACAAGAAGCTCAAGGGGAAAGGATTGAAGGAAGGTATGTTGGTTCTTCGCTATGATAACCGACTTGATACTCGACTTGACAAAAAGTTTTTGCAAAGATGGGAGGGACCTTTCATGATAAAAACAAAGTTTGGGAATGGTAGTTACAGATTAGCAGATTTATCAGGAAAACTCCACAAGACCAGAGTCAATGGATGGAGATTAAAGCCCTACTTTCAACGTATCAATCCGTTGATAGGAAGTCATCTACCTACATCGTCTAAGCTCCAAATTGGCATGGCTCCCTTCGGCTTGGCAAATGCTCCTCCTATTTTTAAAGCTTTGATGTGCAAAGAAGAACCAGCCTTGGAATCTCAACACACCCAAGGCAACCCTCCCATCTCCGATTTATGGAATTGAGGTAATGAAAAGCAGGTCTAATGGAGTAAAAGAGTGTATATCACTCCTCCTTTTTTTAGAAAAAAAAGAAAAAAAAAGAAAAAAAAGGAAGAAAAAAAAGAAAAAAAGAAAAAAAAGAGAAGAAGAAAGAAAAAACTCTTTTGTTTCATCTAGGAGCATGAATGATCCTAGATGAAGGGGGAGGGCTAATATGAGTAGCGTTAAATGGTAACCTTGCATTTGCACTACATTTCTACTTAAATGTATATATTTTTTATCAAATTTTTAACCTAGTGTTCATTCTCTCTTTCCGTAATAGCCTTTTTCCATACAAACACCTTACCCTTCTCAGATCTTTATGCATTTACATCATATTTCTCTCTTCATGTTAAATGTAAATAGTAAACTTAATTCTACTCTCCTAGTTTTTTTACTGCACATTCTTTTAACTAACTACCTTTACTAATTTAAATAGCTATCTACATCCCATAATTTGTAAATAAATAATTTATGGGCACTTATCTTACCCATCTTCTCTCAGGGTAGGGTTAACCTTGTAGGCCTTCCCTTCCCCACCACTATGTGACCCAAGTCTTGGATCATTTACTTGTGTTGGTCAAAAAATCTTAAATATAATGTATATCCCCAATAAATCAAACTTTATTGGAGCCTACCTCATTTGTTTAAGGTGGATTCTCTTTTGAAAAAGCATGCTACACCTTGGATGCATGCTAAAGGGGCCCCTACAAGGAGACTCGGTTCAAAAGGTGTTTTGGATGCATCTTGAACGCCTTAGCTCGTGGGTATACTTGAAGAACACTCCAAAATCAGCTTAAACACTTTGAGAAGGTCAACTTTGCCTTTTACAGCACCCAATTCTGAGTTACAGGCTGAAAGTTATGGTGAAAACAAGGTGCTGCGGACACTGTTACTGCAGGTCAAAGTTACAATCAGGTAAACCACAAAGGTGAAAAGTTTTCTTGACTTCTCCAACATTCTAAAATACCAATGGGGAGTTAAAAACCACTTGCATGTAGAGGGGTCGGCTCAAGATGCTTCCAGAGACACAACAAACAGGATGGAGACACTCTGCAGGAGCCACTGAAGGGACATCATGGTGGGGCCCACATACATTATCAACCCTTATGGAGCCTCCACGACCTAAAAGGATATTTTTAATGAAAAAATAAGTCCCTTATTTTCATAATTGAAGGAATGGTCAAAAGGGAACCTAACTATGGTTAATTACCTACCCTAGTCAAGTTTAACCTAACCCAAGGTCTTGTACAGCTATAAAAAGGCCCTTTGGCAAGCACAAAAATACACACACCTACTCCATTGCTGCAAATAAGCTCCTCTAAGGTTAGGGAAGCCCTAATCTCTCTCTCCTCTTGTCTCCCTATCCATTTCCTAAGCTCGCTATCATAAGCGGCACCATAGAGAGAGCATCAATATGCTATTGCTACCATTCTCTTGCAAACATTCCTCTTATCATACTCATCCCTAAATAAGGATTGTAGATTCTATATGAGAGCAAGGATATCAAGTTCAATGATCTATCTCATGGTTTGATCAACAAATTGTTGCAATTGGGGTGTCGTCGTCACACTTTTGCTCTAAACGCATGTAAAATTGGTAAGCCTATCTTGACAGCTTCTCATATTTTGTGCTCATTGGGTTGCTTGTTTGTTGAGAAAGTTTTTGTGCACCATGGTGTCTATTTGCTTGGCTTCTCTCCTTATGTTGTGTGTAAGTAAGTCTTGGGGCTGCATAGATGGAGAAGAGCTCTCTATGCATGCCGCCTTATGTGTGTAAGTAGTCTCTTCTTTTGGGAAAGGAAAGGAGTAGTCAAGTATTTGTGCATTATGGTGTTTTGAGTTTTGAGGTTTTGTGCTTGCTTTTCTTAGAAGTATATGAGCACTAATATGGTGAAGGTAAATCTTTGCATGTGAGTTTGTGCAGTGTTCAAAGGGATTGCTTAAGGAGTGTGTGTTGAATGGTTGAAGGGCATTTTGTGTTGAAGCACATAAGGAAGGTGTGAGTGTGTGTGTGTGTGTGTGTGTGTGTGTGTGTGTGTGTGCTGTATATGGTTTGTTTTGGTTTCCTTCTTTCTCCATAAAAGAGGGTGGTGCCCCTAAGAAATATGCGTGTGTAGGGTCTCACGGAGTGGTTGTCTGGTGGGAGCCTTGAGTTGAGCCCCATCTCAAAAAATCTGCTCTCACTAGCAGCAACTATAGATACATGGGGAACTAGAGGAACAACCTGGGTAACACCAGATGGGGAAGAGATACCACAAATTGTACCAGTAAACATGCTAGGTGTAGCGCATGTAACCTCTGATGATAAAAGAGAGGTACACCTACCTGAGAGTGAAACCGATAATCCTCTAAGGATTCAGACCAACAAACCTCAAAAACGGAATCTCAGGGACATTCAGAGACAAAGGAAACAACCACTGAACCAAGTCTAGGAACTAAACACTCAAGGCCTAGTACAACCGTCAATGGTAAATTATCGAAGAGTGAAGAGGATACAAGTGAAGACCTATCAGGCAAGTCGGGTTCAAACGTTTACCAAAATCAAAACCTGAACAAGAAACGAAGCTCATATAAGAGGCAACAATATTGAGCAAATGTGAGAGCCAAGATAAACAAAGAAAGATCTAGTGCAGAATGGCTTAGCTATGTAGGGGCATGTGATGCTCATCGAAAGATAGTATACAATTGGGATGAACATCCTCCTGTCATGTGGTGCAGCCCACAACCCATTGACCTTGCCCAATTGGAGATTACCGAGCCAAAATTGAGTCTAACTGTAAGAAGGCGTCAGAACCGAGAGTTAGCACAATAACAAAAGGAGGCACACCTAAAGGAAAGGTCCCTATCAGAACAAGAGCCTGCTGACTTACATCCGGCTCCTAAACATTTTAAATCTTACACCATGGGGGAGCGAAAATTTGTGTATGCCAAAGCTCAACGAATGCCTACCGATGGAAGAAGTGGAGTCTATGATGGTCCAGCGGTAGTTAAAGAGATAGAATTAGCAGAACGAGGTGAGGAGTCTAACCTAGTTTTTATTGCGAAGAGACTGTACTTAAGGAGCTCCTCAAGGACTACAAGGATACCTTTGTTTGGACATATCATGACATGAAGGGCGTTCCACCTTCTGTGGTGCCACAACAATTCCCATGATCATCATTGCTAAACCCGTCCAACAACGACCCTATCCAATGAATCCTAAGTACGCAAAAATTTTACAAGAGGAGATTAAAAAACTTATTCAGTGTGGATTCATATACCCTATTGAGCACTCAAAATGGGTTTCTTTGATAGTCATTGTGCCAAAAAAGAATGGGAAACTAAGAGTGTGCGTGGACCTCAAGAAGGCTAATGTAGCCACTAGGAGAGATCATTACTCCTTTCCATATTCAGAACATGTGCTTGAAAGAGTTGCGAGCAAGGAAGCTTATAGCTTTTTAGATGGGTAATCTGGTTACAATCAAACCACGATTGCGTTAGAGGACCAAGCTAAAATTGCTTTTATCATAGAGTTTGGAGTGTTTGCGTTTCATGTTATGGCTTTTGGCTTAACAAATGCCCCTGCTACATTCCAACGATTAATAAACACTGCGTTTAAAGAATTTTAAGGAACTTTTGTGAAGCTTTCCTAGACGACCTTTGTGTTTATTCTTCTTGGGAGAAGCATTTATTATGTCTACGAAAAATATTTGAAAGGTGCAAATTTTATCGCATCTCATTGAACCCTTTCAAATGCCAATTTTGGGTTAAGCATGGAGTCATTCTAGGGCATATAGTGTTCAAGAACAGGATTTCCACAAACGAAGGCAAGATTAAAGCCATTGCCGATTTGCCACCACCTACAAACTATAAAGGAGTTCAAAGATTCATGGCCATGTTGGTTATTATCGACGGTTTATTTTAAACTTTACCGAGATAGCGCGTCCATTGTACAAGCTTCTTATTGAGTTTCACTAGACCGAAGAGTGTGATCATTCTTATGAGTTATTAAAGAAGGCCCTGACAAGTGCTCCAATACTACGAATGCTTGATTGGAATGTACTTTTCCATGTGCATATTGATGCATTTAACTTTGTTATTGGGTGTGTTCTAACTCAACCAGGAGAACATAAACTATACTACCCTATTAGCTTTGGAAGTAAACAATTAAATGATGCTGAGATGAACTACACTACTATAGAGCGAGAAGGTCTAGCTATGATTTATGCAGTAAAGAAATTTCGTTATTACCTTCTTGCTACCAAGTTTTTGTTTTACGTTGATCATCAAGCGTTGCTATATTTGGTAAACAAGCCGTGTTCCACAGGTTGAATTACACGATGGTTCTTAATTCTTCTTGAGTTTGACTTCACCGTTGTTGTGAGGCCTGGGAGGAAACATGTCATGGCTGATCATTTATCTCGTATCCCTAATGGTGAAGCTCCTACGGGGGTTGATGATGAATTGCCTGATATTCCTTTGTTCGTTGTTGAGACATTGCCTCAATGGAGTGAAAAGATTGTTAACTTCTTAGTTAATGGTTTTCCACCCAAAGAGCTATGAAAAGATATAGCTTGAAAGCTAATCAAGGAATGCAAACCCTATTGCTTAATGGTTGGAACTCTCTATAAGAGAGGAAAGGATGATGTTCTTAGATGTTGTGCCCGCGAGGATGAGTATTTGTATATTCTACCATAGAGTCACACATGGGTGTAGGGGGTAGTCACTTTTCAGGAGAGTTGACTATCCGAAAGATATTACAGTCAGGCTATTGGTGTCCCACTCTGCATCACTTTTTGCAAAGGGATGTGATGAATGTCAACGCTTCAAGAAGCCACAAAGAAAGGATAGGATGCCTCTACATCCCATCAAGGTAACCCAACCATTTGAAAAGTGGGGCTTAGACTTTGTAGGACCGATTAGTCCGGCTGCGCGTAACACACAATCATGATATATCATTGTGGCTACCAACTATGTAACCAAATGGGCTGAAGCAAAAGCAGCACAAAAGGCTGATGCAAAAACAATAGCTAAGTTCCTCTTCGAGAACATTATCACACGTTTTGGATGCCCCTTTGAACTTGTGAGTGATAGTGGAACTCATTTTATAAATGAAGTAATAAAGAACTCACATCAAACTTCAAGATATTTCACCACAAGTCTACACCCTATTACCCCCAAGCAAATGGCCAAGCTGAGAGTACCAATAAAACTCTAATCTCCATTTTGACAAAAACAATTGCGCACTGATTGGGACCTAAAGCTTACATCAGCTTTATGGGCTTATCGTACTACATACAAAGTTGTCATTAATTGCACACCATTTAAGATGGTGTATGGCCAAGAAGCGGTTATGCCATGGGAGTTTGTCATTCCTAGTCTTTGAGTAGCTTCTCAAGAAGGTTGGAATGGTAACCCCTTAGTTGAGCGATTATATATCCTTGAAAAGCTAGATGAAGAGAGGCAATTAGCTGTGCAAAATGCCCTAGTGGAGAAGGTAAGGAGAAAGAAGTGGTTTGATCGCCAGTTAAAAGATAAAGACATCAAGATTGGTGATAAAGTTCTCATGTACAGGATACGTAACAAAAAGAAAAAATTGAAATATGCTGGTAAGGGACCATACAGAGTGTGTGAAATTACCCCGCAAGGTACCATTTGTGCGGAGACTCTAGATGGATTTGAAACCATTGAATTCCTTAACGGGATTAAATTCAAAAGATATTATGATCCTCTAAGCCAGGAGGAGTTGTAAGCCATCCATCAAAAAAAGGCTGCCAAGGAACAAGCACAGCTTAAAAAACCTCAAGCAAGAGTTGAGGCTCGAGAACGACAACAACGTCTTAGACGCCAATGAAAGACTAATCTGGGAATCACAGAAGCATTTTTCAAGGACACTGATGACGATTCCTTAGAATCTGAGCCACCCCTATGATATCCAATTGAGCTAAATAGCCCCTATGGGAAAGTGCTATATAATGCCTTATTAGATACGGGAGCTAAACACAATTTGTTATCCTATGGAGGTTGGTGTCAATTAGGAAAACTGACCCTATCCCAGAGTACGATGCAAGCCAAGGTCATTAATAAAAAGAAAACTATTATTCTTGGAGTCCTGCACACCCCTGTTGTCTATGACAATGGAAGCATAGTTCAGAGCTTTCTAGTCATGCCCGCTGGAGTTATGGAGGGCAACATAAACCTTGAACGCACGTGGATGTTGGCAACCAAATGCACTATTGATTGGGGTACTGGTAGTGTCATGCCACCACCAACTCTCACCCCTATCATTGAAGCAAAGTCACATATGTTGCAGACTCTAGCGAAGTTGCAGGATAGCCAAGATTCACAAACCAAAGAGGTTAACTCATCCTTGTTGGCTACCCATGAACCTAGCACTTCAACACTTGTAGTTGCAGCAAGTAGTAATATTGCAAGTACTCAACCTGCACAACCTAAGAGTACATATCAATGGGTCCCCAAGGCCTTACTTCCAGATACCTCAACCCTTCCATCCATTTCAAGAAAAACTTCTCATGGAAAACCAAGAGCGCGCTATAGGAGAGTCAATACCAAATCACGATGGATTCCAAAACAATTATTAGAAGCCCAAGGCTACTATGATGGAAATGATCAAATTTGGGTACCTAAACGTAAATTGTGTCTTTCCCTATCACCTAGAAAACCATGTGAGTCAATCGGTGTAACTCCAAAGCCAATGGCAGACCATGGAAAGGGAAAGATCACAGAATGCTACACACCTATTCCAGAGCTAGTTTGGATTCCCAGGCAAAACAAAAATTATTTCACCTACCTCAGGAAGGGGGGAGTCCCATCAAGCTTCTAGCTCCTCATGTAATGCATCCATAGAGGTAAAAGCTCCAAAGCCTCCACCTACAATAGTGGACCTCCATGAACCTACAAAGGGATCCACACCTCCCAGTGTTCAAGCATCACCTGATGAACCACTTCAAGTTCGATCCTAGCAGATTACCTTACCACCCTTGCAACTCGATGAGGCACCTAAGGTAAAAGAAAACTACTGGAAAAACTCCTCACCTATTACCAACTGGAACAATTGGTTTCAAAGGGTGACAAGCACATTTCAAACAGTATGACCTATCCAAGGAAGGGGGGAGTCCTCACTCACGTCAATATTTTGGATCCTCATCCTCTTAAATTTTCTTCCCTGACATCTAAACTCTACAATTGAGGGACTGTATATACATAGCTTTATACTAGTTCTAGCAAAAAAACAAAAAAGTAAAAGAGCAAGAGCGACTAGCAATGAAAGGTACCCTTTTTATTTTTCTCAAGTGTTTCACATCTGCTACCCTGTACTTTCTTGCGCATGGGATTTGGTAGAGAGACTTGCATGTGAGAGAAATTTTGAGGAGTTAGAATGGCTGATACCGATTAGTGATCCCTACCCAGTAGCACATGCTTATTCTTTTGCACAAGATGAGTATCCATGCATAGCAAGGTTCTTGATTAACACGCTTGCGCAAGAGGATAATGAAGAAGAAATAATAGAGACCAAGGAAGACTATGGCCTCACGGAAAATGATTTTGTTTATCTAGACAACGAGGATAGAGGCCTAGCCTTAGGGATGCCACCCGGTTTATATAATATCCTCTTTCCTTAATTCTAAAAGGGATGACAGATAGGTAGGTTAGGGGTCTGGATTGTGTTTTGAGTTTGCTTTCTAGGAGTTTTAATTTTTTCACACTGACATGCTTTCTAGAGGTATAGTGCCTTGTTGTTTGATATTGTTATGTAGGACTTATATGGATTTCCATCCACATGGCTGAGAACGTCTGCTTCGACAAAATGAGCAACTCCATACCTCCAGGTGTACTACTTTCCATGATTCATGCTGGTGGATATGTATAATTGCTACTTGTGGTTTTTCATGGTTTGTTTGAGTGCAATAGTTATGTTTGTTATCTGCCATTATAGATGTATAAATTTGTCTTTGCTTAAGTTGATTGAACTAAAGTTTAATCTTATAGATGGCCTTGAGATTAGGAGACCGTGACTTTAGGTTAACTCATTTACTTGACCACTAGTCCTAGTTGATAAAATTATATGAGTGTTTGAGATCTTAGGGATGTTTTAGGCATATAGAAGCTTGCTCACTTAAACAACAAAAGACACTAGTGAGAATACCAAGGAAATGGAAGTGCCACAAATGAAAAATCTTACGCTGGAAGAGAGATCCTGGCTTGATTTGGTACTTCACTCACATGTATGTTTATGGTACTAGAGCCCTAGAGGTTCCCAGCGTGGGCGTTTATCCTTGGGAAGCAAAAAGCCCCGGACATACAAAATAAGCACACACGTCAAATGATTGTGAACCAAAATTTCTTTTTTTTTTTAATGATATCTAAAAGACTTCCATCGAGCTTACAATTAAAATTTCAAGCTTTTGTGTAAGGTTGTGAGAGCTAGTTGGCTAATCCAAGTTGAAAAGCACAATTAGGAAATCTTGCATTTAGATAATCTTCTTACCATAGCTAGTACTAGAGTAGTTGTTTTAACCTTAGTCATAGCTAACTAATTGATAAACTCACCCATAAGCTCAAAACTCTTGATTAATTAATTTCATCAAAGTGCAATTTATTTGTCCTTAATGGCAATCTAGCATTTCATAAATCTTGCATTTTCCACATGTACTTTACATTCCTCTCATGATTTATTGCCATATATTTCCGCTTGCCTAAAACAGTGACTTTGCTTTGCAGATTCAAATCCAGATGCTCTACAACATCGACAAAACGGGCTTCTCTCACTAGCTTTCGAGGGCGGAATCTACATCAGGAAGGGGGGCATGTTACCACCAAGCGTCCACCTTTTATGTAGCCATGGGCCGGGCTTGTCGGACCCGCTAGTAGTGTATTATGTTATTGGTCGGGGTTGTCGATCAGGTAGGAATGGTTAAGAGTGATCGTCGATGAGAGGCGCACTCTAAAACTCGAACCTATAATGTTTGGGTAAGATTGGCTAAGTGTGGGCGCCCAAATGTGAACGGGCAAGTCCATATAAAAGTCAATCTAAACCTAAAATACTTCATTCTCTCATTTGTGCAATGCAAGAAGAGTGCTCTTGCTCCATCTCCTTCTCCGTCTCTTTTGTGTACTAGTGTGTGTGTGTGTGTGTGTGTGTGTGTGTGTGTGTGTGTGTGTGTGTGTGCTTGAGAGAGAGAGATAGAGAGAGAGTGTGTGTGACCAAGCATTGCGGCGGCATGACAACGGCGAGGCGGTTTAGCGTAGCGCAGTGGCGGCTCCCTCTTCTTCACGGCGAGCAATCCTCCACGACAGCAAGCATTAGAGCGGTGAGTGACACACCATTGTACACTTTGAGATTACTAGTTTAGGCTAGTTGTGTGCCTGGAGCCATATGTGGCTCGCACACAGTGTTAGGCAAGTCCCTTGGTTTGATACATGTGGCAGAAGACCACAAAGACCTTAGGGTTAGCTTCATTGAAGGCCTCCAATAGTTAGTGTTAAAAGTCCTTTGACCTTAGGTAAGCTAGGGCTCTGCTTGAGGTGGGAACCCAGCCCAAGTTTGAGGTGCTTGTTAGGTCTAATGATTGAGATGCTTGAGATGCTTGAAGTTCTTGATGATTGAGATGCTTGAGGTGCTTGTCATGCTTGAGATGCTAGGGTTGTACTTTAGGTGGGAACCCAGCCCAAGCTTGAGGAGCTTAAGGACCAAGCTTGAGGTGAGAACTAGGCCCAAGGTTGAGGGGCTTGAGGTGGCACAAAAGTCAAATCAAATCCCTACAAGGAGGGGGCGAGCCATGCAAGAAGGGGGGTGGTTGCTTGACCACTCTCTCTCCCAAAGGCCACCCCTTGCCCAAGAGGCAACTAGGACACATGTCAAGCCCCTAGCTATGTTACCCTCATGTTGTGCCTAAAGCCTATTGGTTGGCCACCCAAGGGGTCCAATGATAATTTAGTGGATTTAATTAATTAATTTAGCATTTATCAAGACCTCTCTCTCAAAGGGTAAAGGGGGACCCTTGTCCCAAGGCTACCCTTGTTGCTTGGTATGACTCTTGCTTGTGATTGCCTAGGCCTGGAGGGGTCCAATGAGCTTCAAGCATGAGCTACAAGGGGGGGTCAACCAAAGCAACTAGGGGGCCCTGCTTGAAGGGTATACTCTCCCCACACACTCACACACACTCTCATTGTGTGAAGTGCGAAGTGCAAGATCTCCCTCTCCTTCTCCAAGCAAGTAGAGAGGTTGAGAGCCTACACCAACACTCTTGGCTATGGAATGCAAATCCAACCAAGAGCATGCTTCAATGCTTAAGCTTTCCATCTTCTCCATCTTCATTACTATGCTATTATGTATACTAGAAAGAAGAGTGATGATAAGTGAGGCACTAGTTCTTTCTCCTATGAAATGTTTCTTCCTCTTCCCTACCCTCATTCCATGCTAGCTCTCTCCACCCTCGAAGGTGTTTGAGGTCTTGGGACTGAGGCTTGGGATAGTTAATGCTTTCCACAAAGTTTACGTTACGCTCCTGATTGATGAAGCTTTCCATCTTCATTGCATTACTTAGGTCACAAGGAACACAAAGATTGTATTGTAACAAGTCTCTCTTGATGGGAGAAACTATAATACAAATGGCTATTGGAGGGGGGACCGGCTCCACATAAATGAGGAAATCCATACACCGAGCAAAAAAAACCAAGCGTGTAACTTTTCTAACCAAAAGTAAAGAGAGTTGTAACACAAATTTCTTTTTTGATTAAGCCAAGTCATAATCTTAAGTGTAGGCAATCCAACAAAATAGTCAATCCATAGAGGATTGAAAACTCCAATGCATGAAGGTGATTGTTGCTATAATATAAATTCATATTTGATTAAGTAACATGAGCTATCAAACTCCAAGCACCCAATCCCTAAAACTCTGACCTCACCCAATCCCTAGAAAAACTCCACTTTTGTTAGTGCAGCCTGATGCACAAACATATGAGCTATAGAGTCCATCCCAAGGACACGAAAATACACAAAGTACATGGCACATATGAGAGGTGCTGGTTGTCTCTTTTTTGAAAATCCTCTTAAGTACATCAAGGGAAGGCTGCAATGGTCACATCATTCATCACCCCCTTTTGAACGGAGCCAGGAGTGCTAACATGAAAAATATGCAACACATTAAGCTCCAATATAACCTCTCTCACTAGCTATGCCTGTGTGTTTCATCCCAATGCTATCCTCTCATTGAAGTCTTTGGTTAATTTTGACCTCCATCTTACATACTTTCCATCTTTGAATTTAGCAACGAAAGGACTAGTGTGAGGTCCCCACCCCGTTGTCTCAAACGACGGATCTGATGGTAAACCTGGTGGCCACTAGATCTACAGTGGAAGCACACGAAGTGGTTTATGGTTCATCTAGCAGACAATCTCTCATCACAAAGTGAGTCGAGTTCGAGCCTACTAGCATCGAGATCTAGTTTCACCCCACAAGGAAAGCGTGATTAACTCATCTAGCAATCCTAAGACCCACCTTCCAAGAGGAGAGAAGTCCCGAGTGCCTTTTTCCCCATGTTTCAGAGGCACGTACACTTGAAAATTTTCCGCTCCAGGGGCAATGAGTAATACTAGCGTCAACTTATAGAACTATGGGGACGGAGAGTTCCCGACCAATCGAGACCACCCTTCTCATAGGCATTGGCAACCCGAGCCAAGCCCCCACTTTCCACCCCATACTCACACTTCCTTTGTTATCTAATTACTACCACACATGGTTGTTCAACACATAAGTTCACTGATTAGTTTCCGATTCCCAAGGTTCGTTAAGACAACCCTTCAATCAGTATTGCAAAGCGGCACCAAGACAGAGTTCTAGTAAAAATTTTACTCAAACTTATTCATTAAAATTCCGATGTTCTGGAGGTACAACATCCCCCCTCCAGCGAGAGTTTACTCCTCTCGTTGTCGCCTAGCTGCCCATACAACTAGGTATGTCCACCGCTTAACCAGCAGACGTGGACATTCCCACCGCATAGAACGCAAGACGTGGGTATCCACAGCTTAACCAGCAGACGTGGATTCAAGAGCCCTTAACTAGGAACTCTGCCCCCTGTGATCAGGAGGGGGTTCGGACTAGTATCAACATTGGAAATAGAAATGAACATGCTGAGCTAAATTTTCCCTAGCATACGTTCTTTCCTATTTCAAAAATTATATCCATCAACCATTCTTTCCTACTTAGAATTTAATATACACTTCAATTCAAATGCCGAGGTTTCGTCGGATTTCTCCAACATGTTTATGGATATGTTCTTTCCTAACTTATCGTATGCAATGTTAAATTAAACAACTTGAATGAAAATGTGACCTACCTCCTCCACTTCCTCGTCATTGGTCCGTGAGATGGCCGGTACTTGGTCGTCCATGGGAGCTTTTTCTTTCCCATTCACGTTGCTCGTTCCCGCCACGCGGTCGTGGGCATGACCGAAGCGAGTTCTCTTTACCGGGGCCATTTTATACTCACTACTTAATTGACAACTTGGAGAAAAGAACTAATGTCCGAGAGTACCATAACAATCAAGATGACAGATAAGAATCACTGAACAATTCTTTTTGTACGAGGGTTAGATTTCCTTCAAGACATAGTAATTTATGGATAGTACCTTACTTGTTCTATGAGAACTGGCTCTAAAATTAAATACTTGGTTTAGGTAATTAGGAATTTCAGATTTTTACTAATTAAATTACTAGAGGGGTGAATTAGACGTGCTCAATCACCTTCGTAGTGTAAGTAGATGCAGAATTACCGTATGCATAGGTGAGAGAAAATTCCCTTCCTAGTGGATTAATGACGAGTTGATTTCCCTTAATTACTTCCTAATCTGTGAACAGATCGAATCTAACTTAGCTACTCAAACATTGTGTGGTAATAGGATGAAAATGACCAATTCCACATCATTACCGGCTTGACAATTATTTACTATGATGACTAGCGAGAGATTTCTTCTTACTAATCATGCATTAATCTATGATTAGAAGAGGTTAATTGCTTGCATAATTAACAATTGGATGATGATTATGTAATAGACTAATGATATGGAGAATTAGAGAGTAGCTATTGAGTAATTTAGCTATGATTAAGCATAATAGTTGCGAGATTAAGAGAATGGTAGAGAGATTTGCAGCAAACATAAAATAGATTGATATTACCGTGATTAGGGGCTGAATTCTACTCGAAATTTTGATCCAATGGAGTTCTCAAGATGAGAATCGGGTAGCACTCCCCTCCTTTGCTTCTTCTCCAAAAACTATGTGTGCCGGCAGCACCTCCCCAAGGTGTGTGTGTGTAAGTGTGTGTGTGTGTGTGTGTGTGTGTGTGTGTGTGTGTGTGTGTGTGTGTGTGTGTGTGTGTGTGTGTGTGTGTGTGTGTGTGTGTGTGTGTGTGTGTGTGTGAGCACACTCTTAAATAGGCCTCTCCATGCTGAAAATCGACCTTGCTTGCTATTTGCATCTGAGAGCTACTCCAGTTATGCATGGCAAGGCCAGTTACATACCTACCAAGTGTCCAGTTAGCTAGTGTAACTGACTCTCACACTCCCTCTCAAGCATGGAAATTCTCCCACAACTCCCAAAAGAATAGAGGGCGCCCCCTAGCTCCTAAAGCAATCTCTGAGTGGCCTGGAACCTGTTCCCACACAGCTCCCGAGCCCCAATGCCTCCCCGCACAACCTTAGGAAAAATTGTTTTTTATCCTAGACGGGCAATTCTAATCAGATTTTGATTCCGAAACTTGCTATGCTAAGCTAGAACTAAGGTGCATAATCCTGAGTACCTGCCATATTTAGCAGCCCTCGGTGTCCAAAAATGCATTTTTTTTCCAAATTTGGGTTACAGGTGCAGTTTGTCGAGACGGTCAAAACTAGACAGGTCGGGCGACCAAAAACTTACTATTTTTGAAATTTTTTCACAAAAATTATTTTAATTCACTTTTGGAAGTTTTATGACATTCTAAACATCATGGCATCGACATATTTTGGAAAACTGCTAAAAATAGTAACTTTATGATTGTTTCATGGTACAATGGTGTTCTTTTCGCTCGGGGTCGGAGACCTTACAACTAGGCACATAAAGAAAACCATGTTTTATCTTAGAGATAACTCTTGCATACGATCAAGACATTTAGTGAGATTTAAACTGTAAAATTTTTGTCACATCGCCATGGTACTTGTTGAAAACTGAAATTTAAAACCCATTGGTTGCACAATCTTCCCTTCCTTAAAAAACGGAGTCAGGACCTTTAGTTATTTTTTTGCTTTCTCAATGTTTCTCATTCATTAATCTTCCAAAGAGTCAGCTAATACTCACAAAATGCATGTTATTTGCAAGATTTCTAAGACTACAGGAATTGTCTCCTTTCTTTTGTGTCTCATCATGCATCAGGGTATTTGGAGTGCCGATAAAGCTCGCAAAGCAGGTGTTAGTGATGGACTATGCACCAAATGCTCTAGAACCATAGAAGATTGTGCTCACCTATGGTTCAATTGTAGATGCAATGCAAATGTAATAAGGATTGTTCAGGAAGCAACCAGTCAACTCAATCTTCAAGCTGTGGAATACCAGGATCTCATATTGGGAAACTGCAAAGGACTAGATATTCCTCTGTGGAATATCAATAGAGGAATATCTAGAGAGGTCTTACACTATGGTTTACTTGGATGCAAAGAAATGCCTTTGTAGTCAAACATTCCTCATCATACCCTAGTTGGCTCCTTATGTTTGAGCTTAAACAATCTGCTCTGAGGCTATGTAGAAAAGCACAAGATGCTCTCTCTGAAGATTTCAATGTATCAAGCATCAAAGGTTACCAGATGGAAGCAATGTAGTACCATTGTCCCTAAATTTTACCATTTTACCAGATATAGAATATTTCAATTGTTGTATATTTTTCATGGACTTGGGGATGTCCCACCCGCTACCTGTGGGACCTCAGTCCTTTGTATTTCATCTCTACTTTACTATAATACATTTCTACCTTCTTCCAAAAAAAAAAGAATAAATACCAATAATGCCACAATATTTTGTGAGACTCGGCTCTTAAACATGCAGGGTAATAAAATAAATTAAAGGTGCTTTAAAGTCTCTCTCTCTCTCTCTCTCTCTCTCTCTATATATATATATATATATATATATATATATATATATATATATATATATATATATATATATATATATGTATGTATGTATGTATGTATGTATGTATGTATGTATATATTTATTTATTTATTTATTTATTTATTTATTTATTTATTTATATGTATACATGAAGACTTGTATGATAGAGCTTACTGTTACTGCTGCAGTGCGAGGGTTTTGGTGGTGCAAATCAAGGACTCGTTCCTGAGCAAGCAAGCATCAATCACATAGCTAGAGTCTCCCCTAATTAAGAGGGAACGGATATTCACACTGGAGCAACAGGCATAGTGGAGATGAAGGAGCTGCACCCCAGCCTGCAATCAGGAAGGACACTGCTAGAGTTACTCTGAACAAGGGACCCTTGGCACTGTTCGGGAAAAGTGTCTCAGCTTACATTCGTGAAGCATTGAAATTCAAAAATGCCAAGTGAGAGCAGGAGAAAAATCAACTCGATTTTTCAAATTTTCCTTTTAGCAAACCCATGGAAGGAATTGTGTAAGGTTTAACAAATGATTTTTCCCAAACACTGATCACTCTAAAGGGAAAGTGTCCATCTGTGCAACTGACAGCTAGAATTCGAGTGTGCCAGATCATCTGCGGCGGGCAGTCAATTGGCAGCTTGAGCTAGAATCCATGGGGTCTAGCCTTCTTACTCTAAAGGAGTCCAAAGTTCAAACAACCTTAGGATAAATTTCTAACGTGCAACAAATTATCTAAATTTGGCAGGTTTTGGGAGCAGCTTGGTGGCACCTCCAAAGAATTGTGCTAAGGTTTTGCAGAGGAGGTGAAGTTATAATGCCCAAGGGTGAGTTTTATTTTTACTAAAGTTCATCCTAATTTAAAAGGTCCTAAATTAACAGGTAGGCTGCATCTTGAGTCAGCTTCATAAAGCATCCAAGGTTTGTGCAAAGATCTTGCACTTGAGCTAAGTAATAAAAGGGTAAGTTTATGGTTTTAATAAATAAAAGGGAAAAGCTAAAGTCTTAGGTTAGGTCAGCCCTTCCCCATTTAGAAGTTGACTCTAGTTCCTCTTTACTAAGATTGGCTAGTCCACATGTCCAAAGTAGCACCAACTTGCTTTATGTAGCAAGTGTGTGTGCACACGTGTGCGTGTGCGTGTGTGCGTGCGTGCGTGTGTGTGTGTGTGTGTGTGTGTGTGTGTGTGTGTGTGTGTGTGTGTGTGTGTGTGTGTGTGTGTGTGTGTGTGGTTTTTAAACTAATACAAGAACATATTAGTTCAAAAGATAGTTGGCTCTAGACAAAGAACAAGGATAAGCACAAAAACGACTCAACCTTTGATTCATTTTTGTAGATCATAGTAAGAATGGGGTATCATTCTACTGTTTTGTACATAAGATAGTTAAGAACAATCAATACTAAAGTGACATAGGCCAAGTTTAACGATGACAGACACAGCAAAGCCAAAACGATCCTAAGGAAAGATAGAGTCCTCAGATGCATCCATATAAACAAGATAACAAATTTGTTAGCCTTGAATACGTATTACAAGTGTCAACAAACCTATCAATTGTCATCCATGTCCTACTTAAAACCTTTTTAAACTTATACCTACCATCCATGAAGAGTTTAATTCACACAGTATCCATACCCAGAAAAATGTAATGATGCTGTCACAGTGAGACCTGGAGGCGATTACTCCTTCTTATCAGGTAAAATGTGTGTTTCAAAAAGATTATATAAAATTTTGATGGGAACGGTATCGTGCTAGCTAGGGTGGATAAAAGAGAAACATGGTGCACACAAGTGAGTGTATGTTGACTAGATTATCACTCAAGCGAATTAGGTTCCAAGATCAATTAACGTGGACTCATAAACACGATCTTGAGTATTTGCTAAGCCATCACAAGCTCACCCTAAACAAGGGAGATGTAATGCAAAATAGACGTGTTTATTCATTCATGAAATGAGCTTTAAGTAGCTCTACAACCCTACACCACCGCATGTGGGATAAATCCACTCTTCTCTTCTTGACTCATATTCTAGGACATTAGGACCGCTGGGGAATTTTTTCCCTCTTTAGGAGGTTTTTTCTCCCATATATTGTATATACGCCCATCACTCTAGGGCTATCTATCTTTCCATTGCACACTAAGTAACACACTCTCTATTGTGTGCCTTGAGCTTCCTTCATCTTCTCCAAGCTGTGT
Source organism: Adiantum capillus-veneris (assembly GCF_014529385.1). Classification (NCBI taxonomy): domain Eukaryota; kingdom Viridiplantae; phylum Streptophyta; class Polypodiopsida; order Polypodiales; family Pteridaceae; genus Adiantum; species Adiantum capillus-veneris. Next base: position 138,997,686 of record NC_140945.1, read on the forward strand.
TTGTTTCTCTGCAACCCTAATTCCAACGATTGGTATCATAGCAGGTCACGTCCTCCCGAGCTTAGTCGCCAACTGCTCCAGCACACGCCTGCTCACTTTCTCTGATTTCAGTGAGCTTTGGCGAGCATTTACAGGTCGACAAATACTTCAGGAAAGTTCGAAGAGCTTGGTCTGCTCAGAATTTTGATTTGGGCTCATTTCAGCCTCCGTTTCCACTACAGGCAGTACTGCACATGCTATTTCGTCATTTTGTGCACAATTTTTGTCAGTGTCATTTTCTGCATAACAGGTGCCTTATAGTCTTCTACGGTTTGTGCTTTATAGCACAGGTTGTTCCCGCTCTATTTCTCCTATTTTCGAGCAGTTTTCACATCAGGTGCAGCATTTACCATGGCTGACAACAACAATATAGATGTGTTCGAGATGTTTGCTGCTGAGGATAGGTTGGATGGGGACAACTACCCTATGTGGTCTTCTATGATGCAACATGCTCTTGTGTCAAAGGGTGTCTGGAACATTGTGCAGGGCATTGATGTTCTACAGGCTTGGGATATTCTAGCAGGTCTTTATGCAAGCCACAATGAGGCTAAAATTGCTTTGCTGCGTAAAGAGCTGGAGTTGAAGATTATGCATGAGGAAGATGATATGGACGCTTTCCTTGCTAGTGTCAAGGATATCAATGAGCAACTTATTTCTGCAGGTGAAGTCATTTCAGATAGTTCCCTTGTGCAAACTGTTCTTGATGCCTTACCAGATTCTTACCAGACATTTGCTAGTACTTGGAGACTGATGACCCAAGGAAATCCTGAAGTTGTCAAGTTTGATGCATTATGCACATTGTTGTTGCAAGAGTCACTTTCCAGAAAAAACAGGACTAGGCAGCGTGCAGTTGAACAGGCTTTTATTGCTTCTCAAAGAAAGGGTGGTAACAGCAATGCAGCCACTTCTTATAGTTCTGCTGCGAGTGGCAAAAATTTTGTTCCTAATGCTTCTGCTGGCAGCAATTCGTTTGGAAATTATGGTGATAAGGGCAAAAAGAAGATGCATTGCCATTATTGTAAAGCTAATGATCACTTGATCAAGTCGTGTCCTAAGTTGAAGGCCAAAGAGGCTAAGAAGAAAGAGGGTGGTTCCACTGCAAATGCTGGTTCCACTACAAATGTAGCCATTGTTGAGTCTTCTGTGAAAGGAGACTGTGTTGCTGATGTTGATGCAGAATGGGCTTTTAGCACAGAGTCCACTTACAATCCTGTTGTCCATGATGCATGCTTGTTAGTTTTTGTTGCAGATTCACATGTGTGGTATTTCGACAGTGGTGCTACAAAGCACATTACCTCACATCGTGAATTGTTTACCTCTCTCAAGTCTGTCCCTCATGGGAATTCAGTCACTTGTGCCAACAACGCCTCTTATCCAGTTCAGGGAGTTGGAAAGATTGTGCTCACTAATGCTAATGGCAATTCCTTCACACTTGTTGATGCACTTTATGTACCTAGGATCAAGAAGAATCTCTTGTATGTATCCGCACTTGCTAGACTTGGACTTGTAGTCAAATTTGTGGATGACAGATGTACAGTTCATGATCTCAGTTTTGGTGATGAAATTGTTGTATCTGGGCTTTTGTGTCGAGGGTTGTATAAGCTCACTTTGTATGACAAGTGTGGAAAAAATTTTGCAAATGCTGTTGCAGACTCCAGGGCTATTTCAGATGCAAAACTTTGGCATGCACGTTTTGGTCATCTGAATTTTGCTAGTTTGCTGCGTTTGCAGAAATCTGATATGGTTGCTTCTTTGCTGCCTCTTGAACACTTGTCAAACATGTTTGTGAAGGCTGTATTTTGGGTAAGATGCAGCGTTTTAAATTTCCAAAGGATGGTTCAGCTCGGGCCACATGCAGGTTGCAGCTTGTGCATAGTGATGTTTGTGGGCCCATGCAAACTCTGTCCTTGGGCAATTACCTGTACTTCGTGACTTTCATTGATGATTACTCCAGGCATGCATGGGTATTTCCGCTTAAAGCAAAGTCCGAAGTTTTTATGTGCTTCAAACAATTTCTGGCTATGGCTGAAAATGTCTCGAAATGTACTATGGGCACCCTCCGTTCCGATCGAGAGGGGGAGTATATGTCTCATGAATTTAATGCATTTCTGGCTAGTCGTGGGATAAAACACCAATGTACAGTGCCTTATACACCTCAGCAAAATGGTGTTGCTGAGAGGAAAAACAGGTCACTGACGGAAATGGCACGATGTATGGTCAAAAGTCAAGCTTTGCCGCATTCTTTTTGGCTTGAGGCCATCATGTGTGCCACTTATGTACTTAACAGGTGTCCTACGAAAGCTTTGCTGTCTATTACTCCATATGAAGCATGGCATGATAGAAAGCCTTCTATTGAGCACATGCATGTTTTTGGCTGTTTGGCATATGCTTTGGTGCCACAAGTGTAGCGCAGAAAATTGGATGATAAGGCTGTCAAATGTATTTTTGTTGGTTATAGTGTTGAAAGCAAAGGTTACAGGTTGTATCATCCGCAAACAAAACGTATTCTAGTTTCTAGGGATGTAGTATTCTACTAATGTAAGCTCACAGGACATTTATGACACTTTGTTGCCTCTTTTCAGTGGTGGAAATACGAATGTAAGTTCCAATGAGGCAAATGTACAGCCTATGGGGGTTTCTGAAAATGTTATAGATCAGCCTATTACTGATGCAGATGTACATGATGTACTTGATGAGGAAAGGGCTGAAAATGAGCAGGCTAGAGGTATGCCAAAATGGCTGGTGCACACTTTGCGTGACAGTAAATTGGATGCACCTTTATCTAGTGGTACTCGTTCAGGCTCTCGCCATGCATCTTATGCATCAGATTGTTATGCTTTGGCTGTGTCTAGCTTACATGATGTTGAGAAGCCTCTGTCTTTTAATGAAGCACAGAATTCAAAAAATTGGATGGCTGCCATGCAATCAGAATATGATGCACTTATACAAAATGACACATGGACTTTATGTGATTTGTCTCCTGGAAAAAAGGCCATTGGTATGAAGTGGGTTTACAAGTTGAAACGCAAGCCGGATGGTGAGATCGATCGCCATAAGGCTCGACTTGTTGCAAAAGGTTATGCACAGCAAAAAGGCATAGATTATGAAGAGACTTTTGCTTCCACTTGTCGTATGACTACTGTACATTTTCTTTGTGCATTGGCAGCTCATTTTGGTTGGGATGTACATCAATCAGACATTGTTACTGCTTTCTTGAATGGTGACATATTTGAGGAAGTTTATGTAACGCAGCCTCGCGGTTTTGTCATAAAAGGACAAGAGGACAAAGTGTGCACATGTAAGAAGGCTTTGTATGGGTTGAAGCAATCTCCTCGTGCTTGGTATGCGAAAGCTGACACTCATTTGGTTAAACGAGGCTTTCGTAACAGTCCAATAGAAAGCACATTGTATGTAAAGCGTGAGGGTGATGTACTTCTCATTGTGGTTCTTTATGTTGATGATTTGCTAATCACTGGACCAAATGAGAAACATATTGCTGAATTTAAGGCTGATTTGAATGCTACTTTCAAGATGAAAGATTTGGGGTTGTTGCATCATTACTTGGGTATACAGTTTAAGCAGTGTGATGGTGGTATTGCCTTGTGGACTTGAGGATTGCAAATATATTGCCTCTCCCATGGAAAGAGGTTTGAAGTTGAGTCTACATGATGCTGGCGATCCTACTGATGTCACTCTTTACCAAACTGTTGTTGGTTGCCTCATTTATGTATGCAACACGAGGCCGGATATTCAGTTTGCAGTCTCACAAGTCAGCAGATTTATGCATAGCCCAAGGTCTAAGGATTGGCAGGCTGTCAAGAGGATTTTCCGCTACCTTAGTGGCACTTTACATCTTGGCTTGTTTTATCCCAAGGGGGGATCATTGCCGCCAGACTTACATGCTTTTTCGGACTCAGATTGGGCTGGTTGTTTTGACACGCGAGTGTCCACAAGTGGTTTTTGTTTCATGCTTGGCAGTTCATGTATATCATGGTTGAGCAAGAAGCAACCTACTGTGGCCACTTCGAGTTGTGAGGCTGAGTACAGGGCAGTCTTCACAGCTACAGTTGAGTGTGTATGGCTCAGACACCTTGTGGCTGATTTGGGTGTATGACAGGACACTGCCAACACTATCTACACTGACAGTGAGAGCGCATTGGCAGTTGCGAGGAACCCAGTTTTTCATGCTCGCACAAAGCACATTGAGGTGCATTACCACTATGTCACGGAGAGGCTCTCAGTAGGAGAGATCAGCTTGGCTTATGCGCCAACACAGGACAACCTTGCAGATCTTTTCACAAAGGCATTGTCTCGTGAGAAGCTTGAAGGTTTTCGCAAAGCTTTGGGCTTACTCCCCTTTGTGGACTGATCATGTCCTCAGGGCATGGCACTTCCCTTTACTCATGTGCCAGCTCTCGTTCACCGCATCACTCCAGGGGGGATTTGTTACCATATACATGTGGTAGTGATGTGTGTGAACACATTAGGACCGTCGGGGCATTTTTTCCCTCTTTAGGAGGTTTTTTCCCCCGTGCATTGTATATACGTCCATCACTGTAGGGCTATCTATCTTTCCATTGCACACTAAGTAACACACTCTCTATTGTGTGCCTTGAGCTTCCTTCGTCTTTTCCAAGCTGTGTGTGTTTCTCTGCAACCCTACTTCCAACAAAGCACAATAAATTGCAAAAAAAAATTATATCATCTCCTAAGGTGTATTTGTGCTCGTGTAACGAGGTAGGCATTGGCTAGGAGAGTCTCCTAAGCTAAGACCCCTCTATTAGTGCAATGGAAGAGAAGGGACTTGGAAAATTTCACGGGGAGGGCTTTCATACTTGTCAAACCAAGTTGAAAGGCTACTTAATGAAAAAGAAATTGTGGGGAGTAGTCAAGCCAACGCTCACTGATCCAACATCCATTGCTGGTGCACAAGTATTGATACGAGCTATGAGTGCACAAAATCAAGCCAAGGAAGAGCAGGCATTAGGAATCATAATCACTACACTACATAACAATTATGTACACTTTATTGATGATTGTGATACCTCATCAGTTGCATGGGAAGCACTAGAAAAAAACTTTGGAGCAAGGAAAAAGAAAAGAAAAGTAAGCTTAAAGAAAGATCTATACAAATTGAAAATGGAACATAATGAAGATATTGCAAGCTTGGTCAATTGCCTCAAAAGCATGACCACACAACTAGCTTATGTAAACAATGTAGTACCAGAGGAGGGAAACATCACAGTTCTTCTAGCAGCCTTACCACCTAGCTTTGACCAAATCATGACCATCATTGAGGAGAAGGATTCCAACACCATATTTTCAAGATATCATCAACTCTTTCATGTCCGAGGAGAAGAATCAAGGGAGGAATTCTTCTTCAGGGGGAGGAGCTTTTGCAGTTGGTGTTAGTAACAAAACTTGTTTCAAGTGTGGCAAAGACCCGGGGCAAAGAAGGGCATATACCAAAGGAATGTCTAGCATCGAAGACTTACAGCATTTGTGAAAACAAGAGTCATCTTTTCTCCAAGTGTTTCAAAAGGGATAGTGGGAATGGTATCGTGCTAGCTAGGGTGGATGAAAGAGAAACATGGTGCACACAAGTGAGTGTGTGTTGGCTAGATTATCACTCAAGCAAATTAGGTTCCAAGATCAATTAACTTGGACTCATAAACACGATCTTGAGTATTTGCTAAGCCATCACAAGCTCACCATAAACAAGGGAGATGTAATGCAAAATAGACTTGTGTTTATTCGTTCATGAAATGAGCTTTAAGTAGTTGTACAACCTTGCACCACAGCATCTGGGATAAATCCACTCTTCTCTCCTTGACTCATAATCTAGGACAAAGCTCACGCTTTACAATCCTCCCCTTGAGGTTTGGACGAGGAAGAAACGGAAGAAACTCACATCTCTTGCACACTCCAATCCAGGAGCGAAAAAACATCTCCAATCCAAGAGACAAACTATCTCTAATCCAAGAGATACTCACACACCTCCCCTCAATCAGATGTATAAAACTAAGACCAAGCTAGTCCAAGCTATCTCCAAACAAATACAACTGAAGAGGAAAGGCAAAACATAAAAGCTAGAGAATGTCGTCGTAGACTAGAAGACTATTGCAGCCTTCTTCTTCATCTTCATCTTTTTCTTCTTCTACCAAATACACTCTGGGCCCTAGTTTGTCTGCTTGCAACCTCTAGCCTCGTGCACATTCACCCACTGCTATCATCCATTACAGAGCCCCATCGTCTACTCGGGCTGCACCCGCTCGTCAACAGCCTGTAAAGGCTTCTTGGCAATATGTATTTTTGTTTAAAATTCATATTGTAACCCCTTGTTCCAGCTATGAGTGCACAAAATCAAGCCAAGGAAGAGCAGGCATTACGAATCATAATCACTGCACTACATCACAATTATGTACACTTTATTTATGATTGTGATACCTCATCAGTTGCATGGGAAGCACTAGAAAAACACTTTGGAGCAAGGAAAAAGAAAAGAAAAGTAAGCTTAACGAAAGATCTATAAAAATTGCAAATGGAACATAATGAAGATATTGCAAGCTTGGTCAATTGCCTCAAAAGCATGACCACACAACTAGCTTATGTAAACAATGCAGTACCAAAGGAGGGAAACATCACAGTTCTTCTAGCAGCCTTACCACCTAGCTTTGACCAAATCATGACCATCATTGAGGAGAAGGATTCCAACACCATATTTTCAAGATATCATCAACTCTTTAATGTCCGAGGAGAAGAATCAAGGGAGGAATTCTTCTTCAGGGGGAGGAGCTTTTGCAGTTGGTAAAACTTGTTTCAAGTGTGGCAAAGACCCGGGGCAAAGAAGGGCATATACCAAAGGAATGTCTAGCATCGAAGACTTACAGCATTTGTGAAAACAAGAGTCATCTTTTCTCCAAGTGTTTCAAAAGGGATAGTGGGAATGGTATCGTGCTAGCTAGGGTGGATGAAAGAGAAACATGGTGCACACAAGTGAGTGTGTGTTGGCTAGATTATCACTCAAGCAAATTAGGTTCCAAGATCAATTAACTTGGACTCATAAACACGATCTTGAGTATTTGCTAAGCCATCACAAGCTCACCATAAACAAGGGAGATGTAATGCAAAATAGACTTGTGTTTATTCATTCATGAAATGAGCGGGAGATGTAATGCAAAATAGACTTGTGTTTATTCATTCATGAAATGAGCTTTAAGTAGCTGTACAACCTTCCACCACAGCATCTGGGATAAATCCACTCTTCTCTCCTTGACTCATAATCTAAGACAAAGCTCACGCTTTACAATCCTCCCCTTGAGGTTTGGACGAGGAAGAAACGGAAGAAACTCACATCTCTTGCACACTCCAATCCAGGAGCGAAAAAACATCTCCAATCCAAGAGACAAACTATCTCTAATCCAAGAGATACTCACACACCTCCCCTCAATCAGATGTATAAAACTAAGACCAAGCTAGTCCAAGCTATCTCCAAACAAATACAACTGAAGAGGAAAGGCAAAACATAAAAGCTAGAGAATGTCGTCGTAGACTAGAAGACTATTGCAGCCTTCTTCTTCATCTTCATCTTTTTCTTCTTCTGCCAAATACACTTTGGGCCCTGGTTTGTCTGCTTGCAACCTCTAGCCTCGTGCACATTCACCCACTGCTATCATCCATTACAGAGCCCCATCGTCTACTCGGGCTGCACCCGCTCGTCAACAGCCTGTAAAGGCTTCTTGGCAATATGTATTTTTGTTTAAAATTCATATTGTAAGCCCTTGTTCCTACATCGGTTGATCATTCAAAGCTAATTCTCCAACAGCATGCGACTTCAAAGAGGGAGCACATCTAGGCATCAAAAAGGTCTTCATCGAGCAAGCATTTAAAGGCGACACTCAAAGCGTCAACTTTCAAAACTTTTTGTGAAGTGGGGCTTCACTTGTTGGGGTATAAAGCCCAATGTGGTCGCCCAGGTAAGTGGGCGGGCCGCCAGGTATGTACACATATTCTTTTGTAAAAACCTAATAAGAACTCACTATGCTCTACACATTAAAGTAGAGCGAGTTCACCATATCGTCGTGCTCTTCTTCTCGCACTCTCTCTCGCGTCGCACTTCCGCTCGTACTCCTTCAACTGGTATCAAAGCTCAGATCGAGGCTCGGGGCAGCACTGCAAGAGGCTAGAGTCACCAGCTCAGATTGGAGTGAAATTCGACAGGCAAAGACACGGCCCCAAATCTCTGAGGTCATCTCGGCCACCGTTCGGCTTCGACAAAGATCTGCGCAGGCCATTTTCGACTACGTGGTCTCGACGGGTGCAGATACGACTCTGCAAATTTGGGTTTTCGGCCTACGACTGCAGGTGCTGAGGATATCGACACCCCCAGAGTGTTGATTTGTGGCTGTCTACACATCGAAGGACGGCTCACAGTTCTTGGAGGCGTGTCACATACGACACAGGCGCATCTACACATAGACTATAGGCGACATCCACTAATTCATCATGTAGCTTGTGGTTGCTGCTTGATATTCCAGATTTCATCCTGACATTGCAGGTACTTCCACATGGGATGTATTGTCAGAGATGATGTATGTCTGTTGAGGGTTTGCTGGCTGTGAGTCACGTAGCAAACAACCGCCGCAGCGGTTACAGCATACAGTGGGAAATTTGTGGATGTATGACTTTGTGGGAAGTCTATGTATTGTCAGATTTACTGCAACCTTTGTTGAGGGTCGAGTGAGGTTTTATTGAGCTGGGGGATTCTCGAATGTTGAGATCCTTTCGATGATACAGGTCTTGGAGCGATCCCTCGAGCACCCTTAGATAGGCAGCTAGGATGTATTGACTGTGAGTTAGACAGTTGGGATTGCATCTTTGCTTTAGTGCCATTGAGGCATTCTCGCAGTCTATGCTTATAGGACAGTGACAGGATAGTGAGAGACAGTACAGGTGCAGGACAGCTTTACCCGCAGCTTACAGTGTCAGAGAGATAGTGTTTTTTTTTTGAGCTGTTTTTTGGTCTGTTTTTTGAGTACACCAGAGCCATTTTACAAAGGAGACTCTGCCAAAATTTATGCAGAATCTGAAGCTTTCTTGGTTCATTTGACAGGTTGATATTGGTTCAGAGGTCAGTTTACAGGGGAAACTCTGCCGAATTTTTCCCAGAAAAGTAAACTACTGTGAAGCGTAGCTATGGCTGGATCACAGGACACTGCTCTTCACAATATCAAGAAGCTGGATGGAACCAATTTCCCATTGTGGAAGCAGCAGATTTGGCACGTGTTGGTACATAAGAAGCAGATAAAACCTATAAAGCTCAAGGGGATAAAACCATAAGATATGGACGAAGATGAATGGAGCGAAATGGATGAATTGGCACTTTCTACCATTATGCTGACTTTGGCAGAAAGCGTTTACTTCAATGTAGCAGACCAGATGTCGGCTTATCAAGCATGGTTAAAGCTGAGTGATCTTTATGAGAAGCAGAGTGCAGCTTCACAGGTATACTGGCTTAAGAAGCTTGTTGACTTGAAGATGAAAGAAGGGACACCTATGTCCAATCATCTGAATGAATTCAACACAATCTACAGTCAGTTGTCAGCTTAAGGTGTCAAGTTTGATGAACCTGTTAGAGCTATGTTCCTGTTGATCACATTGCTGGAAAGTTGGGACACTTTTCGTACAACTTTGAGTAATTCTGCACCTCCAGATGGTTTGAACATAGCAAGTGTAAAAGGAAGTATGCTTACTAAATAAACCAATAGAAAGACAATGGACAAAGGCAAAGGAACAGCCTTAGTTGTCAGGGGAAGGACCAAAGAAAAGTACAAAGGTGGAAACAGGAATCAGTCTCGTAGCAAGTCCCGCAGTGCTAAAGGCAAGAGTGACATAGAATGCTACCATTGTGGCAAGAAGGGTCACATGAAAAGAGACTGCAGAGAATGGAAAGCAGAACAAGGCAAAGAGAAAGCTGAAGACCATGGTGAGAAGAACAAGTCCTCAGTGAAGATTCAAGAATTAAATGTGGCAAACACTGTTGCAGAGGATGACAGTCTAGTGTCAGGAGACATCTATTTCTTGAAGAATACAATGGACTCATCTCTTCTTACAGCATCTGATGGAAATGCACTGAGTGACTGGATTATAGACTCAGGGGCATCACTTCATGTGTCTCCAAACAAGGAGTGTTTTACTTCTTATGTGACCACTAAAGATCATGTTCGGCTAGGCAATGGGCAGACATGTGAGATCTTAGGTGTTGGAGATGTTCAATTCAAGTTTCAGAATGGCTCTTCTTTCACGCTGAAGAATGTGAGACATGTTCCTGCAATTACAAAGAGCTTGATCAGCACAGGTTTACTTGATGATGCTGGCTACGTCACCACTTTTGGACAGAACATGTGGAAGATATCCAAGGGTTCTATGACAGTAGCACATGGAGTAAAGTCTGGAGGACTTTACATGATTTATGTATCAAATGCCCCTAAAAATGTAATCAATGTAACCGAGCAGCCGAACGTTTCTTTGTGGCATAGCCGGTTAGGACATATGTCCAAGAAGGGAATGGAAATCTTGTCTCGTTCTGGTTATTTGCCTGGCTTTTCATTTAATAATTTTGAATTCTGTGAACATTGTCTGTATGGTAAGCAAACACAGCAGCCACATAAGCATAGAAGCAGTAGAAGAGATACATAGTTGGCACTTGTTCATAGTGATTTGTGTGGACCTATGCCTAACCTATCTCTAGGGGGAGATTCTTACTTTATGACATTTATAGATGATTACTCGAGGAAAGTATGGGTTTACTTTCTCAAGCACAAGGATGAAGCGTTTAGTGTTTTCAAAACGTTTGTGACACTTGTGAAGAATCAGAGTGGCAAGAAGCTTAAATGCTTACGCACTGACAATGGTGGAGAGTATGTTTCAATGGCCTTTCAGGACTTTTGTGAGTCAAAAGGTATAAAACGTGAACTTACTGCTCCTTACAATCCTCCTCAAAATGGTGTTGCTGAGAGGATGAATAGGGCCATACAAGAGAAGGTCAGAAGTATGTTGTCTAATGCACACCTGCCAAATGGGTTTTGGGCTGAAGCTGTATCAACATCTGTTCATCTTGTAAATAGGTCTCCTAGCAAGGTTTTGCAGAAGGATTGAGTGCCAGAGATGGTATGGTCAGGCAAAATGCCCTCATACAAGCATCTCAGAGTCTTTGGCTGTGAGGCATATACTCACGTTCCAAAGGAATTTAGGAACAAACTTGAGCCAATGAGTAGAAAGTGCATCTTTCTAGGCTATGGTAATTCTGGTGAGATGGGGTACAGACTTTGGGATCCCGAATCCAGAAAGGTTGTCCGCAGCAATGATGTTCACTTTAATGAATCCAAATATCATTCTAAACCAGAAAGGGTTGAGGAGATTAGAAGAGTTGTCTTCCAAGAAGATGGACCTACACGTACAAGACAAAATGTCAGGGCTCAAGAGGAGCAAGGACAGGATAGAGTGGAACCACAGGTTGTGGTTGAGCCTGAGCCACCTATTGTGCGTAGATCTAGACGTGTCACGCGACCTCCTGATAGGGTTGTTCCATCTATGAACTATGTCATGTTGACTGATTGCAATGAACCTTCATGTTACAAGGAAGCAGTGCAAATGAAGGACTCCGGGAATTGGGAATTGGCAATTGGCCATGCAGTCAAAGATGACAGCTCTGCATAAAAACAAGACATGGAAGCTAGTTAAATTACCACGGGGCAAAAAGGCTCTACCGTGTAAATGGGTTTACAGGTATAAGATCACCGCTCATGATAGTCAGCCAAAGTACAAAGCAAGGCTTGTTGCCAAGGGCTTTAAGCAAGAACAAGGCATTGACTTTGAGGAAGTCTTCTCTCCGGTGGTCAAGATGACTACATTGAGATGCTTTCTTGCATTGGTTGCCATATTAGATTTGGTGTTGCACCAAATGGATGTCAAGACAGCGTTCTTGCATGGCGATTTAGATTTTGAAATTTACATGCAGCAGCCAGAAGGGTTTGTTGAGAAAGGCAAGGAAGATTGGGTATGCCAGTTGTTAAAGAGTCTTCATGGCTTAAAACAATCACCGAGGGCATGGTACCATAAATTCCACAAGTTTATGCTTTCCAAGGCTAAGGATGGTAGTTGGCTGATCCTTATTTTGTATGTGGATGACATGTTGATTGCTAGCAAGCACTTGGAAGAAATTTCAGCTTTGAAGTCAAAGATGGAAAAATCGTTTGACATGAAAGACATGGGTGAGGCAAGTCATATACTTGGTATGCGCATTGAGAGAGACAGATGAAAGAAGTTGATTTGGTTATCTCAAATAGAGTATATTGACAAGGTTTTGCAACGTTTCAATATGGAGAAGGGAAAGGCACCAAGTGTTCCATTGCCACCATATGTGAAACTTAGCAAACAAGATTGTCCTGTGTCTGAGGAAGAACAGGCTGAAATGGATAAGATTCCATATGCGTCTGCAGTGGGTAGTTTGATGTATGCAATGATTGCTACTCGCCCAGACATTGCATTTGCAGTGGGAGTAGTAAGTCGATACATGTCAAACCCAGACAAGAAACATTGGGAGGCAGTGAAAGGAATATTGAGATACCTGAAAGCTACAAAGAGTATGCGTATATGCTATGGGAGTCAGGAACTAAGTGTAAAGGGTTTTACAGACTTAGATTATGCAGGTGACTTAGACAACCGAAGGTCTACGTCAGGGTATGTCTTTACATTGGCTGGTGGAGCAGTATCATGGCGTTCTAGATTACAAGATTGTGTTACTCAGTCTACTACAGAGGCTGAATATGTTGCAGCATCAGAGGCATGCAAAGAATCAATTTGGCTTAATCGACTAGTAACAGATCTGGGAATCAAAGAAGAGATGCCTGTGTTATATTGTGATAGTCAAAGTGCTATACAATTGGCTCGCAATCCTGTTTATCACTCAAAGACAAAGCATGTGGATGTGAAGTATCATTTCATCAAGGAAATGCTCGAGGATAAGCAACTTCAACTTGTCAAAGTTCACGCCACAGAAAATCCTGCTGATCTACTTACAAAAGGACTTCCCTCAGAGAGCTTTGCGCATTTTCGCAAGCAGTTAGGTGTAGGGTAGTACATCACTTCTCTACATCTCTTGTATATTAGCTTGTATAGTAGCTTCTCTCACACTTAAAGTACCACATTGGACTTTAAGTGGGAGGTTGTTGGGGTATAAAGCCCAATGTGGTCGCCCAGGTAAGTGGGCGGGCCGCCTGGTATGTACACATTTTCTTTTGTAAAAACCTAATAAGAACTCACTATGCTCTACACATTACAGTAGAGCGAGTTCACCATATCGTCGTGCTCTTCTTCTCGCACTCTCTCTCACGTCGCACTTCCGCTCGTACTCCTTCATCACTCTGGTAAAGAGAAGGTTCACAAAAGGAATTTTTCCTCTCTCTCTATTTTGCAATTAACTTTTCAATATCTTGCAACCAAGCACAATAAGTTGCAAATAAATTTTATATCATCTCCTAAGGGGTATTTGTGCTTGTGTAAAGAGGTAGACACTGGCTAGGAGAGTCTCCTAAGCTAAGACCCCTCTATTAGCACAATGGACGAGAAGGGACTTGGGAAATTTAACGAGGGGGGATTTTCATACTTGGCAAACCAAGTTGAAAGGCTACTTAATGAAAAAGAAATTGTGGGGAGTAGTCAAGCCAACGCTCACTAATCCGACATCCATTGCTGGTGCACTAGTACTGATACGAGCTATGAGTGCACAAAATCGATCCAAGGAAGAGCAGGCATTAGGAATCATAATCACTGCACTACATGACAGTTATGTACACTTTGTTGATGATTGTGATACCTCATCAGCTCCATGGGAAGCACTAGAACCAAGCTTTGGTGCTAGGAAAAGGAAAAGCAAAGTAAGCTTAAAGAAATATCTATACAAATTGCAAATGGAACATAATAACACATATTTAGGAAAATTGGGAAAAATTCACACATTTGGGACGATTCTTTGTGTCTCATGGACTTGAGGTAAGGTTGTATTGTACTAGGTTGTTGCATATATGAAAACTGAGATACAATTTTTAGTGGATGCTTATGAGTCTACAAGGTCCAATATGGTCCGTTTTCAACAACCATACTATACACTAGAGTGTTTTTGCACATGATAGTTTACAAATACACACACACATGCTTCATTTCATAAAACAATTAAAATGCTTCATTTCATAAAACAATTAAAATGTAAGTTGCAAGAAAAACTTGGGTGACTAAAGTGAAAAAAAACACCAGTCATATTGAATAAGATTTCTTGAAGAATACAAAGGTGGGATGCCATTATCAATGTTAATAATGACCCTAGCTATGGGTGGACTAATTGGAACCATTGCTAGAAGATTACAAAGGTGAAAGGCCAATGCTAAGCGATCATTCCTCCTCATTGACATTTGATGGTGCCTCATGTTCATCAAGTTTCAACTGAATCTCTTTGGCCTTGAGGATTATTGCCTTTGGAATCTTGATTTTTTCAGGAATTCGTCCACCCTTGGGCTTCCATGCCCAAATGATGTAGCTAGTGTCTTCCGAGCTTTGAGGATCATTGATGTTCTCTCTCCAATACTTGTTTTAACAATCCTTGTAAACCTCCACATCACTTGCATTCTTCTTCTTTGAAATTGGTGCCCAATATTGTATCTTCACTTGAAGATAGATTGCCGAGTCATTGTTCTGATCAATAACTGTTGCTGACACTCCTAACCAAATTGGGTAATTTTCATCACAAGGTTGCACAAGTACAAAGTCTCCCTTTGCCACATCAAGATTTGGGTTGAACTCCTCAGCAAGTTTGTTGCGCATTGGACCACAATAGTGGCCCTCGATTATGTCAAGTACTTCATCTAGACCATCTTCCAATGGAACTTCCAGAGGATGATCTTGTTCATGTATACTCCTTGGCCAGAAGTCATCAAATAAAGTGTTTTCACTACTTTGTCCAGGGTTTTGCATAGCTTACATGAGATTTACCCAGTACATAAGAACTGGGTTGATCCACCTAGCATACTCACTTTCATCTCCTTTCTCTTGCAAGTGATCTTTCCACCAACTAACATACTTCTTTAATCCTTCCATAACTTTCTCACTATCTTTAACATACTCAAAGGGTGGTAATACTTTTGGAACACCTTCAGGAAGCTTGGATCCTTCTTGGTCATTTCTCTTCCATAACTCTATACCATTTTTTGGTAACCAATCCACATTTTTAGGGTGTACTTTCTACTGCATCAAAGGTATTCCATCACTCATATAGAACCTAAATTGCAATCGCTTTGAATGACCCACTAAGCTATCTGCTCCATCATGTAAGAACCCCTTTACAAATCCTTTAAAGTATACCACCTTTTGTAGGAGAAAAGGTGTTGGATGCATGCTAACACACTCACTGAAGATCTTCATCAAATGTGGAAATGTAAAAATGGCTTGTTTTCTAAGCTTCTCAGAAGCGATTGAACAATGCATCAATGTTTTCATGAGTGTGACCAACCATAAGAAATCCAAGCCGCACAGTGTCAAATACTCCTCGTGCAACCAAAAATGATAGGTATGCAAACACATATCAATTCTTATTTTCTGAACCACAATTGTCAAGTTGCAACAACAATGTTCTTGGCAACCTCTTGAACCCAAATACATTGCCATCCTCCTGTACATGTGCATTAGTAGCAAAGATTGATTGCATTCCTGGACAATCATCTCCCTATCTAGAAGCAAAATTCTCAGTGTCCACATTCACATTTGTGATTAGATCAGTCTCTGCCTCTTCATTCTGAGCACTTTGTTCCTTGTAGTACTGGTTTTTCTCCTTAAGCACTTTCATATGGTGATAGAGAGAAGTGGTAGACAAAACACAATCAAAAAGATTTGTTCGTGGTTCTACAGTTGAGTTTTCTAAGCTCAAGTCACCAAACATATGTTTATCTCTTCTTTCTAAGTTTCTTAGACATTTTGAGAGATATGCAATTGTGAAGTTGGGATCACTCGGCCATAATCCCATTGCAAAGTGACCATAAGCTGTTTGTCCATGTCCATGAGTGAGCATTCCTATCAAGGATACTGGAAGCCTCTCAACTCCATTGAGAAATTTTGGAACTGGTTTAATTTGTGGTATAGCAGTCTTACTCTGGTCCATCTTGTCATGTATAATTCACAAGAACTTGGTTGGATTCATTTTTGAAGAGCTCCTCCAAGCATAGTACAGATTTATACAACTCATTTGTTTCAACATGTGTGCTCTCCTCTGTGCCATGTATCTAGCACGCTCCACCTGATTTTTGGTAGACTCCAACTTGACCTTTATTGACGTGCAAATGTCACATTTAGAGAATGTGCTTGATTTTGATAAAGTGACTGTCTTGAAGACTGTGTTCCACAACCTTGAGAATGTTGGGTGTGACAACGTTTTGTATTCCATTGTGACAAGTGTGTC
Source organism: Adiantum capillus-veneris (assembly GCF_014529385.1). Lineage (NCBI taxonomy): Eukaryota > Viridiplantae > Streptophyta > Polypodiopsida > Polypodiales > Pteridaceae > Adiantum > Adiantum capillus-veneris. Next base: position 139,014,229 of record NC_140945.1, read on the forward strand.
GTTTACTTCCCGCAAAATGTCCACTTGTTTGTACATCGTTGGTAGAACACATTGAGTTTCCCGAGTGCCATGCATGGTTGTCCTTGACTTATGTGGCATTTGATCTGCATTATTATCTATGAAGCCCTGTATGAGTGCTTTTGCCATCTCAACATGTCTCAAGCTCTTCCTTATTATTCCAGTGTTTCCATGATTGCCATTGCATGCTCCATCCAAGAATTTTTTACGCAGCCTGTAAAATGTTGACTTTCCTATTCCATGCATTACATACCATGCTTTACTATATACCTTCTTTCCATCAAAATTAAACTCAAAGCATTCCTCTTCTTGATCTTTTCTATGAGCCATGCTCATACAATCGAATACAAATGTGCATCGGCCAGTGTAGCTTTGTCCCCAAAAGTCTGCCCTTGCTGCATGATTTTGGATTTGTTTCCAATCCGACAGCATCACATCTCACAACAATCAATTGTTGCAACTTTGTGAATGTTTGCAGCATCACATTCTTTGTTGAAAGCATGAGCATTACCTTTTTTTTTCTAGGCCTAACTCTATGTGCATAACTCCTTTTCTTACCTGTCCCATCTCTTATATCATAGTCACCGGCAATGGCATTCTGCTCTCTATCATTTTGAGTATGAAGAAGAAGATCTAGTTTTGTACAGGTGATACCTTCTTCAAAACTAGTTTTAGTGTTGTTATCTATGCCATCATCCTCATACTCATCACTGGAAGCATATAAGCTGTCAAGGGAATCTCCCGTTTCTTCCATGAGGGGATCTTGAATACCCTCAATGGGCAGAAGAAGATCCAGTGTCTCTGATCAAGGGCTCACCATTCTCAAATGTAAGCTGCCCAATAGGCCAGCTTACCAAATTCAAACTTGAAATATCACTTTGATGTGGATGCATCGACCCTTCCACAATGACACCCAAGCTACTCTCACCTAGTTCAGTACAGTTTATAGCCTCATATGGGTGGACCAGCAATACCACTCCATTACCAAGTTTTGTAGATCTATTGTAAGCCCAAAGGATGACTCTTTTCTCTTTCCAACTCGCCCTATCTATCAAGCCATCTTCTTGACCAACAAGAAAATCCTCATCTATTGTGTGGGATTTTCCTCTGTCCATAACAATATTATGCAATGGCCATTTGATGATGCTTCCAACTGCTTGAGACATGGTTCTTGCATCCATTGTGACGAATGGAATCAAGAAGGTGTCATCAAAACTTTCTAGTACATGTATCACCACACATGTTGTGCCAATCAATTCAAAACCACAACGTTGAGATGCATCAGTGGAATGAATAACCCCACGAGCTTTCCTTGTGGAACCATCAACAAGAAACACTGAATCACCTTGTTTTGGACCCTGCAATTTTTGAGAAAATCAAGAGATATCAGTAAAATTGTATGTCTGAACATAGAACTCAAAATTTAATGTATTCCCAAGATACACTCACAATTTTGGCAAAAGCTTGCATCCCATTCAATTAAGAAAATCTACACTGAGTCAATCCATGGAGGATGGTAGGAGGATCGAGCTCAAGTTTGAGCCTGTATGTACATCCAAGTGCTAGAAATCTAAATCTGACAAGAGTTGCAAGATAGGGACTATGTTACATTGCAGAGGCACCCATGGAACTTGATAGGAGAATGGAGCCTTTATGCACATCCAAGTGCTACAAATATATAGCTCACAAGAGTTACAAGATGGATCTTGAGTTATATTGAATCAACCCATTGGGAATGGTAGGAGGCTCGAGCTCAAGTTTGAGCCTAAATGTACATCTAAGTGCTAGAAATCTAAAGCTAAAAATAGGTCCAAGATGGTGCCTAAGTTACAATGCCGGAGCATAGATGGAGCCTAAATGTAGGTCTAAGTGCTAGAAATCTATAGCTTAAAATAGTTGCAAGATGGATCTCAAGATATATTGAGTCAACCCATAGAGGATGGTAGGAGGCTCAAGCTCAATTTTGATCCTAGATGTACATCTAAGTGCTAGAAATATAAAGCTGACAAGAGTTGCAAAATGGAGCCTAAGTTACATTGAGGCACCCATGTAGTTTGGTAGGAGAGGCTTAACTGATGTTGGAATCTAGATGTACATCTGTGCTAGAAATCTAAAGATGACAAGAGTTGCAAGATGTATTCCAAGTTACATTGAATCAACCCATGGAGGATGGTAGGAGGCTCAAGCTCAAGTTTGAGCCTAGATGTAGACCTAAGTGCCAAAAATCTGAAGTTGACAAGAGTTGCAAGATGAATCCCAAGCTACATCGAGTCACCCACGGATGCTTAAATTGACGTTGGAACCTAGATGTACATCTATGTGCTAGAAATCTATAGCTAGCAAGAGTCTCAAGATGGAGCCCAAGTTACACTGAATCAACTCGTGGAGAATGGTAGGAGGCTCAAACTCAAATTTGATCTTAGAGTATTTCTAGCACTTAGATGTACATCTAAGTGCTATAAATACCTAGCTAAAAAGAGTTTCACAAAGCCAAAATTTCATAGAGGCAAGCATGGAATTTTGTAGGTGGCTCGATCTCAAGTTTGAGCCTAAATGTACATCCAAGTGTTAGAAATCTATACTTGTCACATGGGTTGCAAGATGGAGCCCAAGTTACATGGAGACACCCATGGAATTTGGTAGAAGGCTCAAACTCAAGTTTGAGCATAGATGCACATTCAAGTGTTAGAAATCTACGAGCAACAAGATGTGTGAGAAAAAACCCAAGCTATGTTGAAGTATCCTTGAATTTGGAAGGAGACTCAAATTGAAGTTTGAGCTACATTATACATTTAAAGAGTCGTAAGGTGGATCCAAGGTAATTATGAGCTTTACATCAAACCTAAGTTTCCTTGAATGATCTATCAAAAGAGTCGGAGCTTACAAGAAGGTGAGGCTTCAAAGTAGTTGCATGAGTGGCTCAAACTTAAGTTCAAGCCTAGTTAGTCATATAGTTTTTTTTAGGATAGGACATTGGTTTGAGTATAAGTTTTCTGAACAGGGTCTATTCACAAAAGCGTAGAGCCGCTCTCAAACTACAGGCTCATAAAAAAAGTTTTGCAATCGGACTCTGTATGTGAAAGTTATGCTGATTTTCGTGGAAAAAAAAATCCACTTCTTTTAACCATCATGAAAACCATTAGTTTTGGTCCACACATGTGAGTTTGCTAATTTAACCTTGGTAGGGTTGGTGGGAAAAGCTATTAAAGACTTTTTAATGCTTTTGAAACCTTCTATATTATAATAGGTTTGGATTTTTCTACAGACGGTGATGAATTCGACGACGGCGCGATAGGTGAGATTCTTTACTCTCGCATCTCCTTGCCCTTTGCGCATTTGCTCACGGCCCCACAAGGCTCTTTTCACACCTATACATTAATTCGCTCTCTCTCTCTCTCTCTCTCTTCTACATTAAAATAGGGTTTGTATTTTTTTGCAGACTGTGAAAAAATCGACGACGACGTGACAGGTACGGTTCTTTACTTTCCCATCTCCCTCTCCTCTATGTACCTATTTGCAGTTCCAAAATGCTCTACATTAACTCTGTGTGTGTGTGTGTGTGTGTGTGTGTCTTTCTCTTTTTGATTGCAAGTGAAGATCTGATATAGCATGGAGTCCAGATTTGAAATTTGAATTTCAAATTCGAAAGAATTATCCAAGTGCACCTCTTTGCCTCTCTCTCTCTCTCTCTCTCTCTCTCTCTCTCTCTCTCTCTCTCTCTCTCTCTCTCTCTCTCTCTCGTGTGTGTGTGTGTGCGTGTGTGTGTGATATTTTCTTCTAATCTTTCTGTGTAATTATCCTCAGCTCCTCTTAATCACTCCCTAATCTCTTTGTGTAATCTCCCTTTTCTCCTCTTAATCACTCCCTCATCTCTTCTAATCTCTCTGTGTAATCTCCCTTGCCTCCTCTTAATCACTCCCTCCCTTCCTCTTAATCTCTCCTAAACCTACATCAATCAAAATTTCATTGTACTAACCATTGTAACTTGTCTTTTGAGATTACATTCACAGGTCCTAAACTTCTACTCACCTCTCAGATATTAATCTTTTTCTCTCCTCTAATCTATAGTCCTTTTTCAATTCTGAATGCATCTCAAAATTCGGTCGTCAATCTTATTCTATTAGTTTCTAATCTCTATTTAATCTACTTCATTAATGACTACATATACTCATTATTGTTTGCTACCGCCTCCTTGATACACCTTTTAAACTCTAACATATAGTTAATCAAACTACAACTACGTCTAAAATCACTCTCTATAAATTGAAAGTAAGTGGCTATTCTCTAAGTCGAGTACTTAATCAATAAGTATTCTAATTAACTTTTTTAAAGCTGTAATTAAGTAATTAATCTACTTTTAAAAAAAGATAGATAACAACACTTACTTGGGAGACAAAGAACTGATGAAATGGAAGCTTCAGAGCCGGATAAAGGGAATGAGGGTTCCTCCCAAGTGATAGGAGACAAGAAAAGGAAGAGTAGGTCAAGGAGGCACATAGGAGTAGAAGACTTTCCACTTGGGGTAGGATCCATACCTTACGACCTGGTAGCAGATATGAGTAAGCAAGGACCAAAGATTTCATGGTAGCAACTCCTCCACCTTTCCCCAAAGATGCATAGAACCTGGTCTAAGATGGTCAGCACTAGGAGGGCTAAGGCAAAGTCAGTTGGGTCTATTAGTGCAAGAGGCATGAAGGATATCGTGCCAGTCATTGATGCAGAGATTAAGAGTTAGCGAGTCTCCAATGTGTACGTAGATGGTGGAGCCGAGATTTGTGTTATGACAGAGAAATTAATGCATAGGTTGGGTTTGGAAGTAAACGATCAAACTTCCTTACAAGCTAAGATGGCAAATAATGTAAGGGTGGCTTGTGTGGGAAAGGTTAATGGAGTGAAGGTTTCAGCTTTTGGTGTGGCAATCTCAATTGATGCTTATGTGATCCCAACTAAGGGGGAGGGCTATCCGCTAATCCTTGGAAGACCTTGGCTTATGGCTATGAAAGCTAGGCAAGATTGGGAGACAGGTTCCCTTGAGTTGCAACCAAATCATAAGGTAGGTGGCAAGCAACAAAAAATTGTGTATGACATGAAGCAGGGTAGACAACAAGACCTAGAGATGGAGACTTCTATGGATGAATGGAGCACAAGCAGCTGCTCTTCATCTGAGGATGAGTCATCTGAGGAGGATGCTAGCTCTTTGGAAGTCATGGGTATAATACTGCGAAACCCAGAAGGAGAAGGTGGTCAAGACTCTCTAAACAAGGAAGAAGCCACAGGCTTAGAGGAGATGCTAGCTAAGGACCTACTAGGAGAAGAGAGAGAACCCTATTTGCAGGTACTAAAGAAGCATGCTGGCCTCTTTATAACTGATTACGAGCACATTAAAGGAGTGACGGTAACCCAACACCATATCCAATTAAAGGAAGGTGCCAAACCAGTGGTGCAAAGGCTAAGGAGATTAGGGCTAGTGCAACAAGATGCACTCTTAAAAGAAGTAAAAAGATTACTCAAGGCAGGATTTATCTACCCAGTGGAAGATTCTGAGTGGGTGTCTCCAGTTGTGGTAGCACCAAAGAAAAATGGGAAGTGGAGGGTATGTGTGGATTACAAGCCTCTAAACACAGCCACAAAAAAGGACCATTTTCCTTTGCCTTTTCAAGATGAAATACTAAATGAAGTGGCTGGTCATGAAAGGTACACAGTGTGTGATGGGTACTCAGGCTACTTCCAAATCAGAATTGCAGATGAAGACCAAAGAAAGACTACCTTCATAACACCTTGGGGGTGTTTTGCTTATAGAGTTATGCCTTTTGGTTTAACTAATGCCCCAGCTACTTTCCAAAGGTTTATGAACTTGGTGTTTCAACCTTACTTTGGTAAGTCCATACGAGTCTTCATTGATGATTTTTGCATTTACAGCTCTAGGGAAGTACATCTGTCCAAGGTTGATGAAGGTTTCACCCGTCTGGCCCAATTGGGTGGGCAATTGAATAAAGACAAGTGCCACATAGGTGAGAGCAAGGTCACTCTACTAGGCCATGTTGTGTCTCAAGATGGTATTGAGGCTGACCCTGAAAAGGTAAAGACATTGTTAGCTTTACCTACTCCTTCAAACGTGAAGCAACTAGTCTCCTTCATTCAAAAGGTTCGCTACATGGGACGATTCATACATCTCCTTTCTCAGGCAATCTATCCTTTGCATCAGCTCACTAAACACACTACATTGACATGGAGTGAGGAGGGTGAAAGGTGCTTTCAAGAAGTTAAAACCATTTTGAGCTCATTGCCTGTCATCCTACAACCCACATGGGGTGAATTATTCTATGTAAATCCTAGTGTAGGTCCAGAAGGTCTAGGAGCTGTCTTGATGCAAAAAGACCCAAAGACATCTCTCATGAGACCAGTCTACTTCTCTAGTAGAGTGATGACAGCTGCTGAAAAGGGTTTCAGCGCAACTGAGCAATTGGTGCTAGCTCTTAAGTTTGCAGTGGAGAAGTTTCGGGCTTACTTACTTCCGAGACAATTTGTGGTGATCACAACTGAGGAGGTTTTTCCATATGCCCTACAACACATGGAATTGTCTCAAAGAATAGCAAAGTGGGTGGTGCAGCTTCAAGAGTTTGACTACACACTACAAGTAGAGGATTCCACCCGTGCTTGTTTGGCAGATGTCCTCACACAAAGGTGTTATGAGAAGGCCAAGAAAGAGGCACCTAGTAAGGTACCGCCTATCCCGGAGCCTGAAGTTCTACTGGGAGCACACAGTCTGTATTTTGATGGGGCTTACAAGAGGACCAAAGACAAGGCATCAGCAGGCATAGTAATATTAGGTCCAGAGAAGGAGAAGATCTTTGCAAAAGGGTTTCATCTAAAAGAGGTTCATTCTAACAATGAGGCTGAGTACCATGCCCTTGTTTTAGGGTTGCAATGTTGTCTTTCTCAGGGCATCACAAAGCTAAATGTTTTTGGTGACTCCATGTTGATTGTTAAGCAAATGGTTGGTGTATGGGCCTGTAAAAATGACAAATTGTCTGTTAAGATGAGGGAAGCAAAGGCCTTGTTGAAGGGTTTTAAAGAATTTCGAGTGCACTTTGTACCTAGAGATCAAAATCGAGAAGCAGATGCCTTAGCAGGTGAAGAACTACAAACTCTCATAGTAGGTGCTATCCTTGTGAAAAGTCCTTTATACCAAGGAAAGGAGGAGCTGCATGATTTACTTTACTTTCTTGAGCATTGTGAAGCACCCTCTGGTATGAGTAAAAGTGAACGTAGGTGGTTGGCAAAAAAGGCTACCAGCTATAGCTTAGTGAATGAGGACTTGTATTGTAGAGGGAAAGATGTTGTCTTAAGGAGAGTTCCTGCATCCCAAGAGATAAAGGATATTTTGTTTAGTTGTCATGAAGGTGTGTGTGGTGGCCACTTTGCACAAGAGATTACTAGCAGAAAGATTTTACAAGCAGGGTTCACGTGGCCAAGCCTCCATCGAGATGTACAACATTGGTGCCGCACATGTGAGGTTTGCCAAAAAGCTGGACCAAGGCGTATTACCCATGAAAATCAGCATCCAATCAAAACCTATGGGCCATTTGAAAAATGGGGGATAGATGCAATAGGGCCACTACCTTGCACTCAATCAGGGAAGGAATACATCATTATGGGGGTGGAGTACATGACCAGATGGGCAGAAGCTCGTCCCACAAAGCGCATCACAGCCAAGGACATGAGTGATTTCATTTTTGAATGCCTTTGTTGCCGTTTTGGCACACCTTTGGAGATTCTCTCGGATAGGGGACCGGGATTTCGAGCTGATTTAGTTGGGCAATTGATGAGCAAGTTAAAAATCAAGCGCAGGCACTCTACACCATACTACCCTCAGTGCAATGGTCTTGTGGAAAAGGTAAATGGTCTTATATGTAAAATCATCACTAAGCAAGTGCATTTACATCCTAAGGCATGGGACAAACACCTAGATGCAGCACTTTGGGCCTACAAAACATCCTTTAAAACATCCTTGGGGTATACACCTTTTCACTTGGTTTACGGGCAAGAGGCACTATTGCCTATAGAAGTGGAGCTAGCGAGCCTCCGAGTTCTAAAAGCACATCAAGAGGATAGTCAAGAGAAGCAGGTGGAAGGAAGAATCATCGATTTGGAGAGGTTAGGGCTAGATCGAGAGTTAGCAGTGAAGTACTATGCAGCCCAGGCAGAGAAGAAACGAAAGAAGTTCAATCGCAACCTTGTCAAGAAAGGTATCAATGTCGGTTCTTTAGTGCTCAGATACGACAATCGCTTTGATCGCAGGAAGGATGGTAAGTTCTTGCTTAAGTGGGAAGGCCCTTTTGTAGTGATACAGAGGTTCTCAAATGGTAGTTACCAACTAGGTGACCTAGATGGTAAGGTACATCAGACCCCGGTAAATGGTTGGCAATTGAAGGCCTACCAATGTCGTCTTTCACAGCCATATGCTGGTGAAATCAATGCTAAGGATGTTTCAGAGGAGAGCTCATCATATTCGAGCTCCAACTAAGGTAACAATCATGTACATAGTCATTTCAAAAAAAAAAAAAAACAAATTTTAAAAAAAAAAGAAAAAAAAGAGAAGAAAAAAAGAAAAAAAGAGAATGCTACCAGTGAAAGCGGATATTGACAATGGATGGGGTATGGCTTTCAAGGGTCTAGGAGACCAGTTGTTAGTCATGGATGGATACAATTATTCATCAGAAAGGACTAAACAGGGTGCATCAGCCAAGAAAGCAGTAACATGGCAAATTCAATTGGTACCAGGTAGGTAAGTATTCAAGAGAACCCTATTGTAGCACAACCTACAGCTAGAGGCATCAAATACCTCTAGCTTAAGGGGGAGGGCTATATGATGCATGGTTTTTAGGACCCCTTCTGAAGATGCAATAAAGGCACAGTCAGTTGTTGGGGAGATGAGGATACTCTAGTCCAAGGGATCTCGAAAGAGAAGAAAAATCTACTTCACAAGCACCAAAGAGTAAAAAGTGCCATGGACAGAAGATACGTGGGAACGAGCTCTTATGCATGCCTACAACCTATATCTTACAGAATAGCCCATTCTAGGTGTGAATTTCTAGTGAAATTTACACGAGGATGTTCGTGTGGACTCACAGCACAGCATACTCCGTTTTCACTTTTTTACCGACAGTAAATATTTTTTACCACGGTAAATATTTTTTACCTACAGTAAATATTTTCACCTACATGGTAAATACAAATCACTTTTTACCTACAATAACTTTTTTTACCCATGGTAAATATTTTTTACTGCACCATAAGTATTTGGTAGGTAACAGTTCACCGTTACTAGAAGCAGTGATTGGGCATCAACAATGCAGTTACAGGAGGAGAAAAGGAGAAAATCTTATGGTAAAGGTGAGTCAACAGGGATAAAGACTTTTGAGTTGAAAAGAGACATGTTGATTTTTTCAAAGAACACATGTCAAAAGAAGCCATGGTTGAGGATTTTTTGAGAATTTGATATTCAGGAGGACCCAGCAGGTCCCCCCCTGACATGTGCAGAACCTCCAGTTTCAACAGCCACCTTACCTGCTCTTAAATGCTGGTCAAGGCCTTATCCCCATGTGTCACAATCAGAAAAATCAGCATTTACCCTCCCCTCTCACATCACTCTAGAGAATATCTTGATGGTGACATATCAGGTGACCTCAATCTGTTGACCACCCTAAGCAAAAAGTAACCCCAATCAGCGGATTTAAGCATGTTTATCCCTAATCCTAAACCCTCTCAGAAACCTATATAAGGAGGCCTTCTCTCACTCAAAACAAACACTTCACCCACTTCACCAAGCAATGAAGCTATGACGACATTGCTCACAACAAGGAGCTATGGATGGAGTTCTACTCTCTCTCCCTCTCTCTCTCTCTCTCCCTCTAGTATGCTACATTACTAGCCCTAAAACCTAAATAAGGAGTCTTCTCTCATGCTCCATGGCCACCATCCTCGCCATCATTCTCTAAGGTATTGATGTGTTGCTAGTAGGATCATACCTACTTGCTGGGTTGATTGTTTTTGACAAGGGATTATGCCATCCTTGGCTTGCTTCTCTATATCCTTGTTATGTATGATCAGATGCCGTTGTATTGTTAAGCTTATGTCTTGTGTATATATATGCTACATAAGGTCCCTAAGCTTCGTTCTATGTGTTTTGCCATATGTTTTGATGCCATCATAATGCCAGAAGTCTCACTTGCCTATGTGCACTATGTGTGAGGTCCCTAAACCTCTTAATTTAGGGTGGTGCCCCCTTTGTTTTGTTCTTTGCTTGTTTGCATGAGGCGTGGTTTGTGGAGTGTGCACGAGTACAAAGGCCACCCGATTGCACTGCTCTTTTTCCCGCTATCAGCTAGCAAGCCTGAGTCATAAGGGCCAGGATGTATAGTAAGTAGCCCAATGGTTATGGCTAAAAAGGAAACATTTAACTAGAGTCCCGCAGCTATTGCCGAGCCAGAATCAAGAGGAGTTAAATGTACGACAACAATCATTATATTATGTTGCTTTAGAGAACAGACAAGTAATCCAAGTTTTCAAGCCACAGCCTTCAAGAAGCATGCTAACCTGCGTAGCCTCGCGTTCATTCCCAGCAGTCGGTGTTGTCTTCTTAGGCATGATTACTAATGAAAGAATCTCTCCCTTCACCTCACTTAATCCCTCAATGCAGAAAAACAGACAATAGCGCAAACGATCTAAGTGAGAAGCACAAAGGGGCTCTCACCTTTATACATAGCAGGACTTGTAGGAGTATTGAGAGGCATTCAAGGCGTTATTTCCCCGAGGCCTGGGCACGTCTAGCCATGTTGAGCTCCAAAACCAGTTGTACGACACAGTAAAGCCTCCTGTAGAATCCGCAGGCTCAATTAGATGGTGTGGCATAGGCAGGCACAACAAGTCCCCATCAAATATCCGTGGAGGCATCGCCTTGTATGGTGCAATTTCCACATGTGCAGAAATGCAGGGCTCGGTGAAGAGCAAGCCACGCTACCACTGGGTAGTCTCACAGTAAATTACCCAACAGTGAGAGCCAAGTCTTTAAAGGGCTCGTCCCCCTTTTTTTAAAACCCCTATTGGTCCATGTGCTAGGGTAGTATCATGTGTTGAAAGGTACGACTAGGGACACTATCGGTTAAGCCCTCAGCCACCCCGTATTTTAATCCAATACGGTCAAGCCTACAATTAGTTGGATGTAGCTTGCAGACATTAGGTATAGTTTTTTTACGCGGTGTAGCGAGCAAACCACATGTGTGTATGTGTATGTGTGTGTACTGTTTATGCGGTCCCATCGGGCTTAGTATAGAATTATGTAGAGCAACAAGCCACTACCTGGGTGTGTGTGTGTGAGTGTGTGTGTGTGTGTGTGTGTGACTTCTGGAAATCAGACCGATTGTGAGCATGCCCAGCCATTCAAGCTAACGAGACCCATATGTGTGTGTATGGTTGATGCAGTTTCTTCTAGCATAGTATTACTGTAGCGTAAAGAGTCACCACTTGTGTGTGTGTGTGTGTGTGTGTGTGTGTGATATCTTCTTCTAATCTTTCTGTGTAATTATCCTCAGCTCCTCTTAATCACTCCCTAATCTCTTTGTGTAATCTCCCTTTTCTCCTCTTAATCACTCCCTAATCTCTCTGTGTAATCTCCCTTGCCTCCTCTTAATCACTCCCTCCCTTCCTCTTAATCTCTCCTAAACCTACATCAATCAAAATTTCATTCTACTAACCATTGTAACTTGTCTTTTGAGATTACATTCACAGGTCCTAAACTTCTACTCACCTCTCAGATATTAATCTTTTTCTCTCCTCTAATCTATAGTCCTTTTTCAATTCTGAATGCATCTCAAAATTCGGTCTTCAATCTTATTCTATTAGTTTCTAATCTCTATTTAATCTACTTCATTAATGACTACATATACTCATTATTTTTTGCTACCGCCTCCTTGATACACCTTTTAAACTCTAACATATAGTTAATCAAACTACAATTACGTCTAAAATCACGCTCTATAAATTGAAAGTAAGTGGCTATTCTCTAATTAGAGTACTTAATCAATAAGTATTCTAATTAACTTTTTTAAAGCTGTAATTAAGTAATTAATCTACTTTTAAAAAAAGATAGATAACAACACTTACTTGGTTGGGTACTGAGTGTGACATTTCCACTTGACGTAGATTCTTTGCTTTTGATATTTAGCTCATTTTTGGTGCCTTGTTTCCTTGTTGAGAAACTAGAACAATGAACTGACGTAGCTTAAACCTCACCTTCTAATGCTCTCAAAGCACTAGCATATTCCACTCTAGTGTGGCCTCATGAGCTTATTATGGATATTTTAGCATGATAGCATTGCCTCATGCAAGTGCTTGAGACTTAACCAGGGCCAAAGCATAATAGCTCTAGGGAAAGCGGCTCAAATTTAAGTTCGAACCTCACCTACATATGCTATTGTAGCAAATTTGGCTTAATGACATCCTTGTGGCTACTTAGGGAAAGAGGCTTGAGCTTAAGTTCGAACCTTGCCTACATATGCTAATATAGCAAGTCTGCCTTGAACTTAAGTTTGAGCCTCAATTGTATATGTTACTTTAGCACTAGGGTGTAAGGTTAGCCTCATGACATCTGTGTGGCTACCAATGCTAGTAGGCTCAAACTTAAGTTCGATCCTCACTTGCATATACTAGAGTAGCACCATCATGTAGGGCTTGTTGC